>NC_052047.1:184406471-185058971 GCF_903992535.2 Arvicola amphibius | reverse complement strand
GGGCATTAACCCACACTTAGTAGGAATTTATGTCTATTTCTTCAAATTATCAATTAGCCTCTCTATTCTGAGGAGCCTTGCAGTTTTAGCAACATCATAGATAACCCCTCACCACCATACCAAGCTCCAAGCATGCATGTGCTGGTTGCTCTTTCCAGCTAATACAGGTTTAGACCATGCCGTATCTGGGGATACTCTCAAAGCCCTCAGACAAGCGTGAGGCTAGTGATTAACTTCCCCATTATCGTAATGGGATACACATTCAGCAGCAGGGCTGAAGGGCACTGAGCCATCTTCACTTTGTCCTGGTGACCGATGATTCAACAGCTGTCCAGGCCAAAAATGAAACTGGCTGGACCACCCACGCTGTGAAGACTATTCTGGTCGTTCTAGGAGGAAATGGTAAGGTGCAGTTTTAGAAGACTTTTCTCAAGAACTTCAGGTTGCTTCTTACTCCCATTCGGGGTGGTGGGAGTGTGTCGCGTCGCAGGAGGCTGGTGCGAAGGCTGGTAGTATGCAAAGAAGTTAAGTGGTCTGACCAGGATCACAGCGCTGGCATCAGAAGTCACGTTTGCGCTGGGGGTCTGTCATCCCTGAGAATTCTGACCAGCTGGGCCCTTTGGGATGAGGGGCTCAGAATTGGCTGGCAGCTGGGAGCTCTGGCTTCTCTGGATGTATAGGGTTGCAGCTGAAATAGCCACCAAGGTATCATTTGCGTCAGGCTGGGTGTAGGGGGAAGGGAGGTAGGAATAAAGGAGGCAGAGATGTGTGGAAAGCAAATGAACACATTGTGTTGCGCGCCAATTTTAATTCATCGCCACCCTCTTCTAGTCGGTTCGTTTCACGTAATCTTCCTTCCTTCCCCCTCACCTGTCCAGAGACAATCTATAAAACTTAAGGTTAATACGGCTCTACACACAGACCCGGTCCTAGGTTTCCACAGACTCTGAAATAAGTGCCTCCTGCCTCTTTAAAGACATATTGCAGCTGGGCAGTGGTGGCACACACCTGTTTTTAATCCGGCATTTGGGACGCAGAGGCAGGTGGATCTTTGTGAGTCTGAGGCCAGCATAGTCTACAGAGCTAGTTCCAGGGCCTACACAGAGAAACCCTGTCTCAAAAACAAAAACAAAATAAAACAAAAACAAAAAAGGAAAAAACACAAACAGATCAACAAACAGATATTGCCTAGAGAATTCTGATTCTTTGCAACTAGTGTTGAATTCTCTCTCATTCTCCCTGACCCCTGCTGCTTATGGTATGTTTGGTAGCCACCCAACTACAGTGATGCCTCATCCTCACCTGAAGAAGTGATCTCCTTTAATATGTTAGTGGACTTCACCAATCACTGGCTGGGAAGGAAGGCTGCTGGAGCCAAATGAAGAGAGCCAAGATTATAAGCAAAAATACATGGCCCTGACAAGCACTGGCCACTGGGCATGACCTCAGTCCTGCCTGCCTAGGAGAAAAGATATTAACTGCAAAGGGTGGGTTTAGGAAGCAATTTGTGTCTTCGAAGTTTAAAGTGTTCAGCCTGGGCTGCATGGCCAGTTTAAAGCTGGTTTGGGAGGCAGTGAAACTATGTCGCAAAGGAAGGAATAAACAGAAAAGCTGCCGACCTGCGGCCGAAGCTCTGTTGGTAGAATGCTTCCCTATGGCGCTGCAGGCATGAAGCAGTCGTGAGTTCCATCCTCAGCACTGCATAAACCAGGTGTTTTGGCACGTACATGTAACCTTAGCATTGAGGAGGTGGGAGCTGAAAGGTCAGAAGATCGAGGCTATCCTCAGCTACATAGCCAGGAAAATCTCAATTTTAAGGACAGCCTAGGCTATGTAGTGTAACCCTGACCTCCTCACCATCAAAGTAAATAACTGTAAGGTTTGGGGTGCAGTGCTGAGATTTCTGAGATGTGTTTTTTAAAAGAATGTATTTATTTTATGTGCATATGTCTGTTTGAGGGTAACAGCTAGCCTGGAACCGGAGCTGCAGACAGGTGTGAACTGCATGTGGGTGCTGGGAATCGAACCCAGGTCTTATAAAAGAGCAGCCAGTGGGTGCTGGGAATCGAACCCAGGTCTTATAGAAGAGCAGCCAGTGGGTGCTGGGAATCGAACCCAGGTCTTATAGAAGAGCAGCCAGTGTTCTTAACCTCTGAGCCATCTCTCAAGCCCTCAGATATGATGCTTTTTTTTTTTTCAGGACAGGGTTTCTCTGTGTAGTTTTGGAGCCTGTTCTGGAACTTGCTCTGTAGACCAGGCTGGCCTCGAACCGACAGAGATCTGTTTGCCTCTGCCTCCTGAGTGCTGGGATTAAAGCCGTGCACCACCACCACCCGGCTTCTGAGATGTGTTTTTATGGTGATTTTGGAAACTGCAAGTGCATGCTACTTTCCAGGGACCTGCAAGATCCTACTGGAATGTGGGTGTTGATTACCAAAAGCCCTCAACCCCAGAGATGTTTCTCAGGGTACCAAGCCCAATATAGCTCCCAGGCAACCATGGGTGTGGGTACACTTGGAGCTCCAGGAGGACTGTGGGTAGAAGGAATGATCCCCTCTGGTCAGGAAGGATGAATGAACTATACTAAGTAATGTTAATAGTGAGCAAGGCCAGAGAGGTTATTGTGTGCCAGGTGTAGCTTGTCTCCTTGATGGTCCATCCATGCATTCACCTTTTAAAGAAAAACGTTCCCGCTGTCAGAGAGCAGAGCTACCCTCAGAGTATGAAGAAGATCATCACTCACAGTCCCACTCTGGGCCTTCCGTGAGTGTTAGTTGGAAAGTCAAGTACATTTTCCAGGTGTGGAAGATAGAAATGAGCTGGAAAGGGGGTAGCGGGGGTTTGAGTTCATAGATGTCTTCAGGGAATGAGCTTCAAAGAGCTGACTTGGTTGAAGATCTTCCTCACATGTAAAAATCTGTGCAAAATCATATGTGTACATGCAGCATGCACATGCATACCTGCATATCACCTGATACTTAAAGACTTCTGAACTACTGAGAAAAGACCGAATGTCTCAAGCACACGTAATTGTTTCAGGAGATGCTCCCACATTACAGTCTTCTCTAGATCTCTGTTTGGTTTTCGTTTCAGGAGATGCTCCCACATTACAGTCTTCTATAGGTCTCTGTTTGGTTTTCTTTTATTTTTTTTGAGACAGGATCTCTCTACATAGCCCTGGGTGTCTTGGAATTCATTATGTAGGCCAGGCTAGCTTCAAACTCATAGGGATCCACCTTTCTCTGCCTCCCAAGTGCTGGGATTAAAGGAGCGCACCACTAAGCCCGGCTTTTGTAGGCCTCTTGATCAGATAATACAAGCCTGGGATTTTGGAAAAAGAAAGATGGAACAGGATGAGGAAGAACATACTTTCACGTGTTTTCCAGGGGGCCCAAGGTCTGGTCTTAGTTCTCCAGACTTAATAATGCCCCAGGCAAACTTGATACCTTAGATGTCACATGTGTGTCTGGGAAGGTCTGGAACAAGGGACATCAGATCTAGAGCCCAACATAAGGTATTTTTTCTAATACTGATCTCAGGATTCTAAACTAGTTTATTTGGAATATAGAAGAAAAGCAGGAACTTTGGAGCCAGAAAGCCTAGGGTTGAATTCTATTCTTGTCTGTTGATGAGCTCCCCATCTCTTCATCCATTCAATAATATTTAGTGAAAGGCATCACGTACTAGGTGTGTGCCCTCTTTTGGGCAATCTGTTTTTTTTTTTTTTTTTTTGGTTTTTTTTTTTTTTTTTTTTTTTTTTTTGGTTTTTCGAGACAGGGTTTCCCTGTAGTTTCTAGAGCCTGTCCTGGAACTAGCTCTTGTAGACCAGGCTGGCCTCGAACTCAGAGATCCGCCTGCCTCTGCCTCCCGAGTGCTGGGATTAAAGGCGTGCGCCACCACCGCCCGGCTTGGGCAATCTGTTTAACTCAACTACTTTTAATCCACTCATCTCTAAGGGAAGAATAACATAGCTACACATCACAGTTATACACACAGTTGACACTTGATAAATGCTTAAGTGTTCCAATACTAACTTTCTAATAATGTCTTTCTTTGCTGACATTTCCCTCCAAAAGTAACTGATCTACATCTTGGGGAATTTTGTAACACACGGGAGGATCTCCACTTCTTATAGGCAACATTAACAGGAGTTGAGGACGTGACTATTCTCTGGCACAAGACAGCAGGGTATAGGTTCAATCCTGGGTCTTTCTTCTCTAGGCTGTGAGTCCTTCATGGGCTGATACTGTGTCTTCATGTGTTCAGCATGGTGGCCGTGATATGTTTGACAATGCCACAGAAAATGTGGATGTGGGACTTGAAAGATGGCGCAGCAGTTAAGAGTCAGTACTGCTCTTTCAGAGGACCCAAACTTGGGTCCGCCACCAACATCTCATAGACACCTGTAACTCTAGTTTTAGGGACTTTGACATTCTCTTCTGGTCTCAGTGGACACCTACATTGTGCATGCATGCATGTGCACGTGCTCACACACAGATACCTTTAATTTAAAGAAAAAGCAGATGTTTGCTAAATGAACAAAGGGAGGAACAGGGATTCTAGTACTGTGGTGATCCTGCAGGCCTCTCATTGTTTCATTCAACAAATATACCCATTGCCTTCAATACCTCTGGGGCACTATGGTAGGTGCTGGGGAATATAATGATGAATAAAACAGACTGGGCCCCTGCCTTGTTAGAGCTTGGTCAGTGGGAGAAGAGGGGTTATGATCAAATAGTTGAAAAAGGAAGCAGATGAGGCTAAGAAAGCATATTTATGTATATAAGCTTATATATAAGAAGGAGGGCACAGTGGTTTGACTGAGAATGTTCCCTGTAGGCTCAGGTGTTTAAACATTTGGTCCCCAGTTTGTGGCATTGTTTGGGAAGGTTTAGGAGGCGTGGCCTTGTTGGAGAAAGTATGTCACTGGAGGTAGACTACATCATTGCTCGTTCTTGCTCTTTCTGTTTTGTGCTTGTGGTAAAGGGTGTGAGTTCTCAGAACTGTGCTCCTGAAGCCATTCCTGCTGCTTGCTGCCATGGCTGCCCACGGAGGTGGACTCAGCCTTCTGGAACCACAGGCTCGAATAAATGCTTTCTTCTATAAGTTGCCTTGGTTATGATGTTTTAACCACAGCAACAGAAAGGTAACTAATACAGAGGGAGTGCTGACCAAGTCTGAGAAAGCACAGGTTTTTCCAAGGTGCAACATGTCTGCAGACATCTGTAGTAGGGACCGGAGCTAAGGCCGGGCTGGTAGTGCTGCGATTGTTAAGGGAAGTCTTTCCTAGTGGCTGCTTCCAGCGTGGCACATGTAGACCTTCAGGAAAGGCGAACATGGCTGGACCACGGTTTATAACCATGAACATTGAGCAAAGAAGGTGGGGAAGTAAGTTCTGGTCTTTCTCTCAAGAGTAAGAGAACACCACTGAAAGGTTTTAAGTTCAGGTACTAAGTTCTCTAGGCAACAGATGGCAGTGACCTTGGAGTGGGGTGGGAAGGGCGATGGTTGAGACTAGAATGGGCAAGCCCTGTGTTCTAGAGTGAGTTGAGAAGACTCACTGACAGTTTGGGGGCTCCAGTGCAGATGGAGACGAGGAAGGAGCATAGTGACTCTTGCGTTGGGGTTTTTGTGTTGTTTTGGTTGTTTGCTTGTTTTTCAAGACAAGGTTTCCTTGTGTAACCCTGTCTGTCCAGGAGCTTGCTGTAGACTAGGCTGGCCTCAAACTCAGAAATCCCCCTGCTTCTGCCTCCCAAGTGCTGGGATTAAAGGCATGTGCCAGCTCCACCCCAGCTGACTCCTGGGTTTGTGGAACTTGTTCTGAGCATCTATCTGGAAGACTTTTGTAGAAGCTCTTCCTGGTCACTGGTGCCTTCAGTTCTGATGCCTTCAGAGGTGAGTGGATTTCCCTTTCCAAAGGACGAGGAAAATGAACAGGATCCCCACTGGTCCTGGGAAGCACTGAGAAGTTCATTTTCCCCGTGTCTTTCAGGCACTCACATTCATCTACCCAACTCGCCCAAACCCAAACACGCATCCTCTCCCTCTCAGACTTCGGAGTGCTCCCCACAGGCCACTCCATTCTGTCCCTATTTATCCTCATCTCCCCAAAGCTCTTGCACCCCTCCTTTCTCCTCCCTCCTCCCGACCTCCCCCTCCTTCTAGCCCCAGCCTCCCTCTGCCTCTACTTCACCCTATTAAGAAACAACCACCCCACAGAAACCTCTGCCCCTGGCGGCTGCTCCCTGAGCCCCGCCCGCCCTCCCTCCTCCTGCTCCTGCTCCTCTCCCTGACAGATGCCTCAGAGCCCCGGGCCGCAGTTAAGGTGACGAGATGCAGCAATTCTTTATGAACATTTCATTCCTGCTCGCTACACGACGTAAATTAGATGGTGTGTTACATTCGGGCAATAAGAGAGATATGTCACCACGACGCTGGCCCATTGGATGGAGAGGGTAATCCTGCCGTGAATTTCATTACTGCTTTTATATAGACAGAATTAGCTCAGTGACAGCGAGCCTGATTGTCTTTCACTAGGGGTTTGGCGAAGAGCAGAAAGGATTTCACCCTGATGTGCACACTACTGAGTGACCCCGCTCACCAGCGGCTCTGCTGATTGCTTTGCACCTTGCAGACTCTCGCAACCAGCTCAGCCTCTTGCCCGCCTCGCCTCAATCGCTCCCTCTGCTCCCTCCGGGTCTCCAGCCCAGCAGCCCACCCCGCCCTGCCTGACTTTCTCTTGAAGCCAAAGCCAGGAGACCTAACAGAGGAGTCACAAGGTCACGAAGGGCTGTGTCTGTGGAGAGAAGCAGGGCAACAGAGCTGAAACCAAAATAAAACAAAAAGTCCTCCTGTGACTAGCTCTCCTGGCCAGGTGCTGGGTCCTCTCACTCTCATGGCTCCCAGGAATGGGTAAGAAAGCCTATGGCCCTCTGGACAGGAGCTGGTACACCCTCTTGGTTGTCCCCAGCAGAAACCTTGCAGCTTTCTTTAGGTTCCTGTCCCATGGCCTCCTGTGTTTCTGCAGCAGATTCCCTTCCTTGCACTTTCCCCTTACACCTGATCAAGTCACCCTAACCCCATACATAACACTCAGAGACTAGATAGCCCCAAACTAGTGGGCTGCAAAACCAGACCAAGGATTTTCTTCCTAGGTCTTTGCCATGGGATGGCTGGTCCTGGGAAAGCCATCCCAGCCCCTCCCTAGTTCTCAGCTTTCTGTCCACTCCCTCCCTCCCTCACCCCTGTTGACTCTTCAGTCGTGGCCCTTCTGCCAAGGCCTTTCTGAAGCAGCTGTCTGCTCCTGGGGTTGGCCAGGGACACGGACCATCACTAAGCCCCTGATCACCATTCTGTTTTTGTTTCTGTTTTCCAGAAGCCCCAGAAAGATTCTCTGAGTTTCTATTCCTTAAGGGTTAAGGGACAAGATCTGGAGCAGACAGCATAATCTCCTCACGGCCTGCTTTCCTTTTGGTCAATCCGACAAATCTGTCAGGAAAGCTTCTCTTGTGACCCAGAGTGGTGAGGGCTGTGGCTGCGTTGGGAGGCATTAGGATCGCGGTGGCCACTTTCTAGTGGGAGAGGGGGTTCCTGGAGCTCAGGGAGGTCTGAGCTGGCACATGGGGGCCAGAGGCCTGAAACAGGGCCTCTCCCTGCTGACAGGTTCCCTCTCAGTTGCTGCCCTTACCTGTCAGTCTGCCTATGGTCACATCCCTTTCCCAGTGCAGCTTGTACCATGGGATCTGACACTTCCCACCAGGTCAGGAGAATTCTGTGGGCCTGTGATAGGATAAGGCCTTTTTGGAGACCAAGACAACCTAACTTTTCTCTCTTCCCAGCCCTGCCTCCTTCTAATTTATCATTGTCCCCATTATCATTTTATATGGATGGGTGTATACCATGTTATCTGTTTACATGCATGCCTAGTGAGGCCAGAAGAGGGTGCTGGATCCCCTGGAACTGGAGTTAGAGATGGTTGTGAGCCACCGTGTGGGTGCTGGGAATTGAACCTAGGTCTAGATGAGCAGCCAGTACTCTTAAATACTGACCCATCTCTTCAGTCCCTTCTTCCCAGTTGTATCTCAGCCCAGCATGGTAGAACTCGTGCACAGAATGCTCCATTTCAGTCCGTTTCCAGAGTCAACCCGAAAGCAGTTCCTGTCCTATGTGCTAACAGGGCCACCACAGGATGAACGTGTGCAAAATAAGGTTCCTGGGAGGCACAGCTGCTGACTGTGGTCGCCAAGGTTAACACTGTGATTGCCATCATCGTCACAGCTGGGCCCCACTCAGCTGGTACCACAGGGGTCAGCAGATAGATAAATGCCCAGCCTTCTTGCTTTACCCTAAGGACAAGGTCCTCTATACTTTGTACTTTATCATCTCTCTCAGAACGACCTTTCCAGTTGTGGAACTTGTTGTTCAGGAGGACAGCCATGAGAGTTCTGCAGAGTTCTGTCCCCCACCTCTCCTTTTCAGTTCAATTTAATTTGGTTTGGTTTTTGAGGCAAGGTTTCTTGTAGCCCAGGCTGACCTTGAAATTGCTCTGAAATTGAGGACGACTTTGATTTCCTACCTCAGCCTCCTAAATGCTGGGATTACAGGTAGGAGCCACCACAGTTTTATTCAGTGCTGGGAGCTGAAGCCAGGATTTCCTGCACGCTAAGCAAGCACCCACCTTCCTGAGCCACATCCCCAGCCCCACTAAAAAAGAATCAGTGAGCTCTACCCATGGCATGTTTTTCCTTTTCCACTCTATGGGTGTGTTCCTAGTTGACTTCCTAGGCAGATACTTTCCTCAGAGACCAAAGTTTCCATCCTTGTGGTGAGGGTGGAGGAGGTTCCCAGGGAAAGTCTGAGAGAAGTTCATTGGTGTAAGCTATGATTCCTCTTCCACCTTGTCTGCAAGAACCAGGAAGCAATGGGCCAGTCAGATGGCTCAGCAGGTAAAAGCAATTGCCCAGTGTCCTCCATCTGCTGTCCAGAACTCCGTAGAGGTAGACTAGAGGAAACTGAACCGCAAGGTGGTCCTCTGACCTCCACAGGGCACCATGGCGCATGCTCTTTTCCTCTCAGTAATGACAGATTTTAAATAGTTTTACTTGAAAAAATCCTAAAATCTCTTTCTCCCCGGGAATAGGGAAGAGGTTGGCAATGGTCACATGACTGGTTACTCTTCTATGTGTCTGCTCCTGGGCTCACAGCCTTACCAGCCCCTTGGAATGAATGGCTGAAGGAGGTCTCGCCAGTGGAGCCAGATCTCTCCCCAGGGCTTGCACCCAGGCTCTTGTGGAAGCCTTGGTTCTCTAAAAGGCAAAGGCCTAGGTCTTTCACTCTGAAGATTTCTGTGCAAAGCTACAGATGCTGAGCAGAGCCAGGGGGCTGGGGGAATGGAGTTTCTCACCCTACCCCCACTCTCTTCTGATGTCACAGCCCTCACTTCCTGACACTAATTGGTTGCCTTGGAAACAAGCTCCTCAAAGAGCAGGATGACTGGATGTGGTGGGAGTGAGAGCACAGGAGACAGCCTTGTCACAAGGAATCCACAGAGCCCCTCAGAATCAAGCCAAGCTCCCCAGAGTTGTTCTCCTCCTTGGTACACATCTCTAGTATGGAGGAAGAGAGTTGCCAGCTCAGGGAAATGCTGTGAACATTGATGGTCCACATTTTTTCTTTTCTTTCTTTACTTTCTTTTTTCTTTTCTTTTCTTTTTTTAAACAGGGTTTCTTTATGTAGCCCTGGCTGTTCTAGACCAGGTTGGCCTTGAACTCACAGAGATCTTCCTGTTTCTGTTTCCCAAGTGCTGGGATTAAAGGTGTGCGCCATCACCGCCACTCAGCTAGTCCACATTTCTCTCTTTCTTTTATTGTTTGTTTGTTTTTTGAGACAGGGTTTCTCTGTGTAGCTTTGGAGCCTGTCCTAGAACTCGCTCTGTAGATCAGGTTGGCATCAAACTCTTAGAGATCCACCTGCCTCTGCCTCCGCCTCCTGAGTGCTGGGATTAAAGGTGTGTGCCACCACCACCCAGCCTGGTCCACATTTCTTAATAGTACTATACAAAGGTAGTCTAGTTTACCATGCCTGCCGTTTCCTGCTTTATTTGAGTGGAGAGATCTTATTGCATTGTCAGAGTTCGACACAGAAAAAGAAGGAGGAAGGAAAGAAGGAAATAAGGAAGGAAGGAAGAGGGGAAGGAAGGAAGGAAGGAAGGAAGGAAGGAAGGAAGGAAGGAAGGAAGAAAGGAAGGAATGAAGGAAGGGAAGAAGGAAGGAAGGAAATAAAGAAGGAAGGGAGGAAGGGAGGGAGGAAGGAAGGAAGGAAGGAAGGAAGGAAGGAAGGAAGGAAGGAAATAAAGAAGGAAAAGAAACAAAAAATAGTCACTAACTCTGGAGTAAGTGGATATCAAAAGAGATAGAGGCTTTCTCTTTCAGCACTAGATCAGAAGTGATCTCTTCTCAGGAACTGTCATTAACTAGGCAATCTTCCACTCACCCTTATCTGCACACACACACACACACACACACTTCACTACTTGCTACAGAGTTCACAGACATTTCATTCAGTAAACACTTGCTCCCTTTGCTCTGTTAGAGAATCTGCACCAACCTCAAGGGATAAGATCATGAGCTGACAGGACTCTTAAAGTCAAGATCAGCTCTCACAGGTTGTCATCTGACTTCCGCATGTATGCCATGGTGCATATGACACCTCCATAAATGAATGCATGTAATAAAAATTTTTTGAGACAGGGTCTCTCTATATAGGCCTGACTGTCACTAGAACTCACTATCCAGGCAGTCCTCAAACTCAGATATTTCCCTGCTTCTGCCTCCTGAATTCTGGGATTAAAGATGTGCACCATCATGCCCAGCTCATAATGAAAATAGTTTTAAATAAGTTCTTGGGCTAGAGAGTTGATTCTGTGGTTTAAAAAAAAAACATGCTTCTCTTCCATCTGCTACAAACCACACTAGCCTTTCAAGGACTTCAGGGTCTTTTCTCTTCTCTTAAGGCCAAGGTGCAATGGAGTGGAGAGCACTTGAGGGTGAGAGCAGAAAGGTGTCCCACTGTTTGCTGTGTGTCCTCTAGAGTTCACACACAGACACCAGACACCCAGCCATGCTTCTGTGTGTGTGTGCACTGCTGTCACACTTATACACATTTTTGGACCAGTAGCAGTAATTTCGACTTCTTCTGAATTGCCCAGTACAGAGGTGTGAGCATGTGTGCGATTCCACTTATGATCTCAAAGAGTGAGCGTGTGTTTTGGAGAAAGAGGATTTAGGTGTGTGTGTGTGTGTGTGTGTGTGTGTGTGTGCGCACGCGCATGTTTTCCAAATGCTTGGCTTTTTTCAAAATGGCTTAGAGCACTACTGTCATTTATGGGGTTTAAAATGTCAGAACAGGGCCCGAGGGGAGGCAGGGGAGATTAAACTGCAAACAGTGAAGGTTATAGATGACGTTTCTGATAGGCTGACAGGCAGACTCAAATGATGCTGCACTTTAGCAATCATTTAAACACATGCACACGTGCGCGCACGCACACACACCACTCTGTAGTTCATCTCTCCATATTTTAATGGCATATTCTGAAAGCTAAAATCATAAAAGCCTATGTCTAAAAAACCTTAGCTCTGCTTTCAGAACCCACCGTGGTTGTGTACACACTCAAGTACATTTACCTTCCCAATATGTGGACTTAGTTTTTGTCTTTCTATGTATACTATTCTTTTTTTCTAAATTGTAGACGAGCTCTCAAGTTGCCCAAGCTGATCTTGAACTTAATACATAGCTGAGAATTCTCTAGACTCTACCTCTGAGTACTGGGGCCATAGGTGTTAGCACCACACTCAGTCTATGCCATGCTAGGCATAGAACTGAGGGTTTCGTGTGCACTAGACAAAATACTCTGCTGACTGAACTAGAGCCCAGCCCCCTTTGTGTGGTTTAATTCAACCACATCTCCACACAGCTTCCGAATTTTAAAAATAGTGGAATTGCATAATTAATTTATATTAAGTCCAACTGTCCACCAAGACTATTAATTTGTATAAAATACTAGGTAAAGTTGAGAATCCTGTTTTATAAAGATAAGGAAATTGAGGGCCAATGAAATGTGTTGGCCAAGACCACCCAACTAGAAACGCACAAGGGTGGCCCTTGAATTTTTATTCTTTCTTCCTTCCTTCCTTCTTCCTTCCTTCCTTTCTTTTGTTTTGCTTTGTTTTTTGAGACAGTGTTTCTCTGTGTAGCCTTGGTTGTCCTGAAACTTGCTCTGTAGACCAGGCAGCCTCTTCCTCTGCCTCCTGAATGCTGGGATTAAAGGCGTGCACCACCACGCCTGACTCTTCCTCACTATTTTTGAGACAAATATGTAGCCCAGGCTAGGCTTGAACTCACTATGTAGTCCAGGCTAGGCTTAAACTCACTCTGTAGCCTAGGTTGACCTTGCTCTTGATCCTTTTGCCTCCCAAGTGCTACAAACAATTACAGGCTCCTGCCACCAGGTGCAGCTTCCAGAGTCCCTTCCTGCAGCCTGTGGCTCTAACATGGCAAGACTTTAGCCTCTGGGAAGCTTGAAAACCCACCAGTGCCCGGCTCTCCTTGCAGACACCCTGATTCAAAGGTTCTGAGAAATGCTTCCTGCCTGTTTATTCTACTTGATTTGTTTCAGTCGCGTTCTCACCCATCCCAGGCTGGCCGTGAACTTGCAGCATCTCTGCCCAGCTCCCCTAGTACTGGAGCTGCAGGCGAGCATGCTCTGCTGTTGTTTTACCCTTTTGTTGTTGAGAGAGTCTTACTCCGTTACCCCAGCAATTTCAAATTTACAAAGACTCTCCTGTGTCAGCCTCCCCCTTCCAGGCCTGAGGTGCCATGCCCAGCATGTGTGGTCTGTTTTTAAAGGGCCAGTGGCTCTGGCAGACTCAATTCCAGGAATTAGAAGTCAGATTCACTTTGTCTCTTTGTTAAGACACCTTTCCATCACCATCCTCCTCAAGAACTGTCTCTCACTTTGCTTCCCTGTGGACTTTTTCTAGATGAGGGTGTGGGGCAGCCCAGAACCAGAATTCCAGACAGTTGTGAGCGGCCATGTGGGTGCTGGGAACTGAATCTGAGTCCTCTTAACCACTGAGCCATCTATCTAGCCCCTCCTTTGGTCTTTTCCTTAAGATGACCAATCTTCTGTTTCTTTTACCCCACCTGCCTCCTGCCCCCTCCACAGGGATCAACGCTTGTCTACCTCAGCCTAGTAAATGAAGAAATTGAGGTCTAGATGCCCCTCAGGTGGTCATCCTAAATGGGTGAGTGAGGCTTTTGCCCCACCAAGAGTGAAAGTAGAGTATCAGTTCTACTTAGCCCTGTGGTCTGGAAGAAGGGGAAGTAAGAACAGCAGTAAGTGACTTAGGAGAGAGGAATGGGGAGAAGGAGACCAAAGGAAGAAAGGAGAGGAGAAGAGGAGAGCTGGCTTCCTAGGAGACCACCCTGGCCGCCTGGACAGCTAAGGCCCACATGGAGTCTGCTCTTGCTTGCTCCTCTCCAAAACCGGCAATATGAAAAGCTAACTGTAGTCTGTCGGGGCTTTGAAACTGGTTTCTGCTCACTAGGTTTAAAATGATAATGGTGGACACTGGACATAAGGGTGTAGTCATTTAATCCTAGAAGTCAGGAGGCAGGGTGGTCTACACAGTGAGTTCTAAGATAGACAGGCTGCATGGGTAGACCCTGTCTCAAGACAAAACAGAACAACAAACAAAAATAAAGAATAGTACCAACAACAAAAAACTTACAATTTTTATTGATTTATCACAAGCCTATTCTACTTCTTCTTGTCTCCATCTTCTTCAAAACATTCACTCAGGGCAAAAATATGATGGTTGGACTAGAGAGATAGCTCAGCGGGTAAGAACACTTGTTCTTGCAGAGGACCTGGGTTCAATCCCAGCACTCACATGATAGCTCACAACCATCGCTAGCTCCAGTTCCAGAGGTTCACTCACCCTCCTATGGCCACTGTGGGCACCAGGCACACAAATGGTATGCAGGCCAAACAGCCATATATATAAAGAATAGAACAGAACAGAACAGAACAGAACTGAATAATGCCCTCCTCCTCTCCAGCTCTACCTCCTCCAGGAACTCTTCAGCTGGAAAGGACAGCTCCTTTTTGTCTCCCTATACTTTGCAACTGTGAGTGAGCCACCATGTGGTTGCTGGGAACTGAGCTCAGGGCCTTTGGAAGAGCAGGCAGTGCTCTTAACCACTGAGCCATCTCTCCAGCCTCTCTTTGCAACTGTGAGTGGCTTTCACGCTGATGCTTAGCTTCATAGCCAATGTGGCTGGATTTAGAATCCAGATTGAGTCACTCTAAGTGTGTGTATGAGGGTGTTTTGGAGAGAATTAACTGAAGAGTAAAGTGAACAGTGGGGTCACCATCCCCGTCAACCAAAGGAAGAGGAAAGAAGAGCTGTGTACTGGTGTTTCCTCCTTCTTGACTTCTGGCCCACCATGATGGGTAGAACTCTGCTCGGAGGAACACTGCCCTCCTCTTCCCCATGATGGGCTGAACCATCTGAGGTCATGAGTCAAAGAAGTTTTTCTTCCCGAAAATTATTTACATTGGGTGTTTGGTCACAGTGACAAAAAGCCAGCTAACACCCTTGCTGTGTTCTGCCCTGCCTGCTTTCACACCCGCCTCCCTCTCTAGACTGTCTGTCACCTCCTAGAAGGCATGGACCCTGTCATGTTCCTCATGGAGAACAAGGGAACAATAAGACCAGACTCCCAGTCCTCTTGTGAGTTCACAACTGTCCCCTCCCTTTGCTCAAGCCCTTGAATAAGAATGGTCTGTTTTCTGGGTCCTCCAAGGGTTAGCATCATCCTTATGGTCAAGACAGTGAAGCTAAGTGTGGACCCCAAAGGAAGTGGCACTGTTGGGAGGTAATGGTATTGTTGGAAATGTGTCTCAATGGAGGCAGATTTTGAGGTCTCATATATGCTCAAGATACCCCCAGTGTTTTAGTCTATTTCCTGTTGCCTGCAAGATGTAGGACTCTCAACTACCTCTCTAGCACCAGGTCTGCCTGCATGTTGCCAGGTCCCACCATGATAATAATGGACTGAACCTCTGAACTCTAAGTGAGCCACCCCAATTAAATGTTTTTCTTTATAAGAGTTTCTGTGGTCCCTTAAGAGAGACATACATAGATCTATCTACATGGGAAGTAGAAAAAGACAAGATCACCTGAGTAAATTGGGATCATGGGGACTTTGGGAGAGGGTTGAAGGGGAGGGGAAAGGCATGGAGGGGAGCAGAGAAAAATGTAGAGCTCAATAAAAATCAATAATTAAAAAAAAGAGTAGCTATGGTCATGGTTTCTCTTCACAACAATAAAAACCCTAACTAAGAAACTAAGTATGAGGGAAAGGACCCAGATTAGTCTCTGGCCAGATACTGGGCCCAAATTTCCCCTGGATTTGCCCCAGTGATGTTGGATGCCCAGGCCCAGCTCTAACTTTTATAACACTGAGAGCCGTTCCTAATCTGAGGGAGGTGGGCACCACTCTTCTCTTCAGTATGAATTCACACTAGAATATTTCCAAGGGAACTTTCAGAGAGAAGCCAGGAAAAACTACAGGCAAGCAAACAGAAGATTCTGAAATACAGAAATAGGATGCAGATGTCTTATCGTAATTGGTCATTCCTGCTTAAGACAGCACATTCAAGAATCACTTTTTGAGCCAGGTGTGGTAGTACACACCTTTGCTCCTAGAATGTGGGAGGCAGAAGCAGGCAGATCTGAGTGCATGGCTAGCCTAGGTTATATAGCAAGTTCAAGGCCAGCCAGGGCCACATAGTGAGACCCTGTCTCAAAAAAAAAAAAAAAAAAAAGTCACTTTCAGTCATGGCAGTGGTGACACGCGCCTTTAAACCCAGCACTCCGGAGGCGGAGGCAGGCAGATCTCTGTGAGTTCAAGGCCAGCCTGGTCTATAAAGCAAGTTCCAGGACACAAAGAGAAACCTTATCTCGAAAAAACAAACCAAACCAAAATAAAAAACCCCACTGGATACAGTGGCCTGTGGTCCTGGCTAGCCAGGGAGCTAAATAAGAGGATATGACAGCCTGAGCCCTGAAGTTTGGGAGAGATTGTTCATAGTGAGAACTCATCTCCTCTCAAGAGAGGGAGAAAGAAAGAAGAGGGAGGAGTTAGGAAGAAAGGAAGGAAAAGGAAGGAAGGAAGGAAGGAAGGAAGGAAGGAAGGAAGGAAGGAGACAAAGCTCAATGGCATAGCATGTGTGAGTCCCTAGAATCTAGAGTGTATCCCAAATCATACAAAAGTGGGGGGGGGGGCTAGTGAGATGGTACTTGGGAGGCAGAAGCAGGCAGATCACTGATTTTAAGGTCAGCCTGGTCTAAAGAGTGAGTTCCAGGAAAGAAAAGAAAAGGAAAAAAGAAAAGAAAAAAAAAGTCACCTACATCATAATTTAAAGAGCAGATAGTAGGTCTTTTTGTTTGTTTGTTTGTTTTTTGAGATAGGGTTTCAATGTGTAGCCTTTGATGTCCTGAAACTCGCTCTGTAGACCAGGTTGGCTATGAACTCACAGAGATCTACTCACCTCTACCTTCCAAGTGCTGATATCAAAGGCATGTGCCACCACCACATGCCCACCTCCGCCCCTATTAAAGACAGTCTTTTGTAGTCCAGGCTGGCCAGGAACTCTCTTTGTAGCTGACGGTGACCTTGAGCTTTGATCTTGCCCCATTCTCTGAGTGCTGGAATTAGAGACCTGTGCCATCACACTATGTTTCCTGCAATTGTCATTTTATAGATGAGGACACTGTCCAAGGTGCCACAGCTAAGACCTGGAAAAAAAGTCAAGGGAGGGAGGAAAGCAGGTAGAATGGAAAGCAAACCCAGAGGGCACGGAAAAATAGCCAGCATCACTACCAACCCGGGGTCGGGATGGTCCCACAAAGAAGAGAGACACCCTCTTCAGAGCAGTAAAGGTGGCTGACACCTTGGTCAAGGGTCTTCAGGCTTTTCTTTCCAGGTCCTGAAAGGCACCTTTAGCCTGGACAGCTCTGCCAGAACCAAGCTGGATTTAAGAGAGGTTCTGGGGGACCGAACCTGGCCCTCCCCTTTCCAGGCCTCTCAGAATCGCCTCTCACCAGCTCTATCTGACTAACAATTGTCTGGTTCTTGGAATGTCTGGGTGTGGGTCCCCCAGTCTACAGAATACCAGAGTCTCTAAAACTCACTGCTAAATAAGAATGTCTCCCTAGCTGAATCCTCTGGTCGCTGAAACTTGGCTTGGGCATTCTTGATGGGAGTCCTGTGCAGAGAGGCATCCTGGTACCTAAGGGAAGGAACAAGGAGGAAAGATGGAATTCATAGTCTCCCTTCCCCACCTCCTCACCCCCCTCTGAAGCTAAGCAGCCAGCCATTCTCACCCCCACTCCCCACTCCTGGCAGATTCTCACCTTCAGGCAAAGGCAGATGATGGCAGGGCTGGGGAGCAGAATTTAAAACAACCCAGGGGCACTGCAAATCCCCACCATTAGTATTTAGGGAATGTGAGTCCCAGAGGGAGAGAGAGAGAGAGAGAGAGAGAGAGAGAGAGAGAGAGAGAGAGAGAGAGAGAGAGAGCGAGCGCAGGAGAGGAAGGCTGAGATGTTCAGAGATGCGGAGACAGAGATGGAGACATTACCAGGAGCGCTGCAGAGACAGACAGGGAGGAAGGCAAGAGGGAGAAAAAGAAAGGAGACAGGAGGGTGGGGAAAGAGAGAGAAGGGGGGCGGGGAGGAGAGCGGCAGAAAGAGCCAGTTGCTTTATTCATGGCTGGTGATATTATAGACTGAGTGAAAATCACATTATCGTAATGGGAAAGTTAGAGTTGCTGAGATGATGCCCCGAAGCCTCAGCGCTGATTGGGGTGTGATTGCTATCTGTATTTATATGTAGAAAGCAAAGTTCACTGCCAGTTCAAGATGGTGGCGGCTGCTTTATGCAACATAATTCTTCAGTAGGGAGACGCCCGGAGCAAGCAGAGCAAGCAAGCTGGGAGTAGGAATACAAGCCCAACGGGAGCAAAGAGAGCAAACGCCTGAGCAGGCGCTGGAGAGAGCGATGGAGCCTGGGGTGGAGCCCAGTAGATCTCAGCTGCTAAGGAAAGCGATGGGAGCCAGAGTGGAGCCAGGGCAGGTGGCTGGCCAGGGTGGACCATAACGGGGGGGGGGGGGGGGGGGGGGGAGGGTGGAGGGAGGGGTCCTAAGGGATGATAAAAGAACTGCCTCCACCTTCACCTGCTTCCTGGGCCACTCAGACTTTGGCTTTCTTGCAAGAAAGGAAAACAACTGTTGTCGCAAATGTGGGGGGTGGGCAGACCTTCAGAGGTCTTAGATCTTATCTGGGCCTGATGGCTCAGGCCTGTAATACCAGCACTCAGCGACTGAAGCGGAAGGATTGCCAAGAGTTCAAGGTCAACCTGGGTTACGTAGTGAGCTCAAGACCAGATTGGCTACAGAATGAGACCCTGCCAGAAAGAAAGGAAGAAAGGAAGGAAGGGAGAGAGAGAGAGAGAGAGAGAGAGAGAGAGAGAGAGAGAGAGAGAGAGAGAGAGAGAGAGAGAGAGGAAGGAAGAAAGAGGCAGGGAGGGAAGGGAAGGAGGAAGGGAGGAAGGGAGGGAAGAATAGGGCCCAGAAGAGGTGGCTCAGCAATTAGGAGAACTGAATGGTATTTCAAAGGAGTTTAAGGGGCTGGAGAGATGGTTCAGTGGTTAAGAGCACTCCAGAGGTCCTGAGTTCAATTCCCAGCAACCATATGGTGGCTCACAACCATCTAGAATGAGATCTTCTGGAGTCCAGACATACATACAGGCAGAACACTGTATGCATAATAAATAAATAAATCTTCAAAAAAAATCAAAGGGGTTTAGTTGGATTCCCAGCACCAACATGATGACCCAGAACCCTCTGTAATTCCAGTGTCAGGGGAATCTGACTCTCTCTTTTGCTTCCCTGGGCACTTCACATACCTGGTACCCAGACACAAGTACAGGCAAAATACCCATACACATAAAGTAAAAACAAATAATTATCTTTTAAAAATGTATTTATTAGCTGGGCAATGGTGGTGTACACCTTTAATCCTAGCAATTGGGAGACAGAGGCAGGAGGATCTCTGTGAGTTTGAAGCCAGGCTGGTCTACAAAGTAAGTTCCAGGACAGCTGTTACACAGAGAAACCCTGTCTTGAAAAAAAAAAAGGGGGGAATAAAGTATATTTACTTTACATGTATGTGTGTTTTGCCTACATGTATGTTTGTGTGCCACCTATGTACACCTGGTGCCCAAGGAGATCAGAAGAGGGCATCAAATCCTCTATAACTGGATTTATAGACAGTTCTGACTCACTATATGGGTGCTGGAAACCAAACCCAGGTCCCTCTGCAGGAATAGCAAGTATTCTTGACTACTGAGCTCTTTCCAGATCCAATAGGGTTTTTTGTTCTTTTATTTTTTGGTTTTTCCAGACAGGGTTTCTTTTTTTGTTATTGTTGCTATTTGTTTGTTTGTTTTGGTTTTGGTTGTTATTTTTCTAGATAGGGTTTCTTTGCCTAACAGCCCTGGCTGTCCTGGGACTCATTCTGTGGACCAGGAAGGCCTCACACTCACAGAGATCCACCTCCCTCTAATAATTGCTGGGATTAAAGGATAAAGGTAATTAAGTCTTGTTTTATTTTGGTTTGGTTTTGGTTTTTCAAGACAGGGTTTCTACAGGGTTTCTCTGCAGCTTTGGAGCCTGTCCTGGAGCTAGCTCTTGTAGACTAGGGTAGCCTCGAACTCACAGAGATCCGCCTGCCTCTGTCTCCCGAGTGCTGGGATTAAAGGTGTGCGCCATGACCGCCAGGCTAAGGCAATTAAGTCTTAGACATGGGTGGAATTACATATTTGACCCTCCCTCTGCCTGCACTATGGAATTCACTAATGAAATGCCAATCTGTACAATAAAGATCAGAGAGGTAATGTTTATTTATTTATTTGTTTGTTTGTTTGTTTATGCAGGGTTTAATTGTACAAGATCACCCTGTCTGAGTCTCCCTATTGTTGGGATTACAGAAATAAGCCTCAGCACTCATACTGAGGTTTTTTCCTCCTTAAAAGTTTTTTAGTCTTTCTTAGGAAAAAGAGGCAGGGATGATCTTGGCTGTGACTTAACCCTCAGAGAGCCAGATACAATGCAATTTCAGATATATATAAATCCCTAGAATAGGTAATCCTGTGCATTATTTGGGATATACATATAGTTACTTACTTTATGTGTGTATGTGTGTGCTTGAGTATATGTGTGTGCGTCCTCTGGATGCAGGAGTCTATGAAGGTCAAAAGAGCCATTGCATCCCCTGGACCTGGAGTTATAAACAGTTGTTAGCTGCCAGGTGGGTGCTAAGCTGCGAACTGGACCCGGGTCCTCTGCAGGAGCAGTGTTCTGAACCACTGAACCACTTCTCCGGCTTCACTTAAACATTTTTGAAAGACTGTTTTCTTACCTGGAACCCAGGTTTTCCTGGGAATCCCCGTATTTTCATTTGTTAGCTCTAGAACACAGGTCTAGCGATGTGAGCTTCTGTGTTGATTTACTGAGGAATTTCCTAAGTGGAAAGAGCCCAACCCACCACTTCACAGACACGTGATTTTGAACCAGTTCTTAAGCTCCTAGAGTCTCAATCTTCTTATGTCATTGGTAGATTACAATAATATCTACCTCACCTGATGACCCAAACATTCTTTGAGGTGTAGCTTTTAAAATGCTGCTCTAGGCTAACAGGCGTAGCTCAGTGATAGAACACTTAGCTAGTGAGTGTGTGAGGCCCTGATTCCGTCTGAGTCACCCTCTTTTCCTTTCCCATCTCTATCATAGGCTTTGGGGAAATCAAACAAAGGCTGCAGCGAGCTCCCTGGCAGCCGCTGCCTGAATGGGGCATCCCATGGTCAGACCTGGCCTTATGATGGGCCCCTCTCTGGTAGAGGCCTGACCCACGTGGTTGGATGAGAATTTTAGGAAAAAAGCCCCTTTCAAGAATGAGAGCCTGTATTTCCATCACAGATGAGGGAGACAGGAGGCTCCCTGGGTCTCGCTGAGCAGTCAGCCTTGCCTGCTTGGTGAGTTTTAGGCCTGTGAAAGACTATTATCTGAAAGAGGATGAGGATACTGTCTAAGAAATGACATCTGAGGCTGCCCTTTGGCCTCCACATGCATTCACACACACACACACACACACACACACACACACACACACACACGCAAACACACCTGCATACATGAAATAAGTGGAAAGTCATTCTCAGCTACATAACAAATGTGAGGACAGCCTGAGTTCCATGGTATCCTCTGTCAAACAGAAGGGCCAGAGAGATGACACAAGCAGGAAAGAGCTCGTCACCAAGTCTGATAACTCAAGTTAGATCCCAGAGACACACATGGTGGAGGTAGTGGCAGGTTGTTCTCTGTCCTCCATACATGTACACACACACACACACACACACACACACACACAAGTAAATAGATATATTATTTTTGGTTTTGGTTTGCTTGGGGTGTGAGTGTGTGTGACTTATTTTATGCGCACTGGTGTTTTACCCTACATGTGTGTCTGTGTGAGGGCATCAGAAGCCCCAGAAGTGGAGTTTAAATAGCTATGTTCCTAGTCTTTCTGTTAACCCATCTATCCATAGCCATAGGGTCACTGAACAGGCATAGCACCCATGCAGAAATACACTTGGGGCTGGAGAAACGACTAGGGGGTTAAGGGCACTGGCTGCTCTCCCAGAGAACCTGGGTTCAATTCCCGGCACCCACATGGCAGCTCACAACTGTCTGTAACTCCAGTTCCAGGGGGGTCTGACACCCTCACACAGGCACACATGTAGGTAAAACACCAATGCACATAAAATAAAAATAACTTTAAAGAAAAGAAAGAAAGAAATACACTTACTCATGAGGATGCCACAAGTCCTTTGGTTTCACACCTCTGTCAGACTCCTGAGGTGCAGTTGCAAGGGTCTGTAAGAAAAGCATAAGACTCTCCCAAGAAACTGCAAACCCCTTCCTGACTCCCTGCCCACCTCCTCCCAGCCTTCAACTCCCTGCCTCTCCCTCCACGATCACACCACCCTATCTCTAAGCCAGCCCCTCCCTGATGCAGAACATGGTAGGCTTAAAAGGTGTGAAGGAAATGGCATGATGAATGGTCAGGATTCTCTGCACAGCTGAGCCCAGGGCAGAGACAGTGCACATCTGTCCTCAGGACATGCCTCTCCTACTTTGGGATTGCTGGGGAGAAGTGATTCTCATTTTCCTTCTCTAAGGATCACCTCTCACTCTAGTGATTAGCTGTAGGCTTATCATCTCTACTCAGTCACCAACAAAGACTTCAGGAATTTCTCCAACGATCCTAAAGGCCACTGTCCTGCAAAGGTCAGCTCCTTCCTGGGAGACAAGGGCCAGGTCTGACAAGGATGATCCATATCTCCCTTGGCTTTGATACCCAGAAGTCGGCTTTCAGTCATGGTGGTTTACGTTCACGAGTGTTAAATGTTATGTGCTCCATCAAGAAGTATGGAGATCCTTTCCCAAGGAACCCCTGGGCATTGCCAAACCTCTCTGGGTGGCTCTCCTAGAAACCACATGTCCTAGTTGAGTTACTATTGCTCTGATGAAACACAGTAACAAAAAGTAACTTAGGGAGGAGAGGGTTGGTTTAGCTTACTCTTCCACATTGCAGTCCATCATTGAAAAAAATCAGGACAGGAACTCAAACAGGGCAGGAACCCAGAGGCCGAAGTTGATGCAGAGGCCTTGGACAGGTGCTGCTTATTGGTTTGTTTTTCATGGCTTGCTCAGCCTGCTTTGTTATAGAACCCAATACCCATCCTAGGGATGAAGCACACACAACGGGATGGGTCCTCCCCCATCCATCCCTAATTAAGAAAATACCCTTTTCTTACAGCCCAATCTTTTTATTATTATTAATAATTTTTTTCATTTATTTTACATCCTGACCACAGTTTCCCCTCCCTCCTCTCCTCTTGTTTCCTCCCTGGGCCTCCCCTCTGCCCCCCACCCCCATCCACTCCTCCTCTGTTTCTGTTCAGAAAGAGGCAGGCCTCCCATAGGAATCAACAAAGCATGGCATATCAAGTTGAGGTAAGATGAAGCGCCTCCCTTTGTATTAAGACTAGACAAGGCAACCCAGTATGGGGATTAGGTACCCAAAGCCAGCTCAAGCATTAGGGACAGACCCTGATCCCACTGCTAGGAGTTCCACAATTAGACCAAGCTACACAACTGTCACACACATGTAGAGGGCCTAGGTTGGTCCCATGCAGGCTCCCTATCTCTACGGCTCAATCTTTTGGAGGCATTTTCTCAATTGAGGTTCCCTCCTCTCAGATGACTCTAGTCTGAGTCAAGTTGACATAAAACTGGCCAGCACACCAGGCTGTTAAGATGTCCCACTGACCTTAGAACGATCTAAGGTGCGGATTATTGTGTGAGGCTTTTTCCATCCTCATTCTACTCTGTCTGGTTATCAGTGCTAGAACCTAGGAAACCTCTTCTGGGGTTGAGTCATTTCACCAAAACAGAAACATATTGTGGAATATTAGTTTAAGATGTGTTACAGTCATTTATCCTGTGTAATATTTGTTTAATTATACAAAGATGTGTTGCATTCTTTTATGTTACATTTGTTTACCTCTGTAAAGCTGTGCTACTTTACCTGTCTAAAACACCTGACTCGTCTAATAAAGAGCTGATAGCAAGGCAGGAGAGAGGAATAGGCAGGGCTATCCGACAGAGAGAATAAACAGGAGAAGTCTCAAGAAGAAGAGAAGAGGAGGAGAAAGAGAAAAGGAGAAAGAGAAAAGAAGAAGGAGAGAAGGGACCAGCTACTCAGCCACACAGCCAGCCATAGAGTAAGAAGGAAAGAGAGGTATATAGAATAGAGAAAGGTAAAGGCCCAGAGGCAAAAGGTAGATGGGCTAATTTAAGTTAAGAAAAGCTGACTAGAAACAAGCCAAGTTAAGGCCGGTATTCATAAATAAGACTATGTCTCCATGTATTTATTTGGGAGCTGGGTGGCAGACCCCCAAAGAGCAAAGAGTGGAAAAAAAAACCAACTACAGCATGTCAGTCCATTGCAATAAATAATGATTTATGGCCTTCTAAATGTTTATTCCCATAGATTTATGATGCTCTCAAACTTGGTGACATAATCTTTTGGTTGTGGGAAGCAGAGAATGAAGACTCCTAACTAAATTCTGAGAACATGTGACTATGAGTCCTCAGCCCTAAAATAAGAAGCTCTGTTTCACTCTCCCACCCCAGCAAGGCTCAGAGAACACGGTGGGAAGCTGGCAGGAGAATGTAAGAGCTAGCGGATGGAAAGGAGAGCTGTGCAGTGCTGCGCTCTGCACATGACACAGAAGTTAAACTCCACAGCAGCTGTGGTCATCGGCACAAGACCTGCGTAAGGTCAAGCCAGTCGCGATGCCATCAGAGGAGGAAGAAGGGCTCACGAAGCCTACCTCTAGCTGAGGAGCTGTTGCTAGCAACGGATGGCTTCTGCAGAAAGTGGAGGGATCACTGGGAGGTACCTCATTTCCCAGTGGAAGGCCCTGCATACATTGGCATCTGGGCAGCACTAACTGAACTTGGTTACAAAAACAAAGCAACAGTGAGTCAAATAAACAAACAAACAAATAAACAAAATCTCAAAACAAAACAAAAAATCCCCAAATCCAGGACAAAACAAAACAACCCAGGAAGTCCAGCAGGGCACGAGTGGCATTGGAGGGGAGAATGGGGATGGAAATGATGAAAATATGTTGTGAGGTCTGGCAAGATGGCTCAGCAGTTAAGACATTAACAGCAGGGGATGGAGAGATGGCTCTGTGGTTAAGAGCACTGGCTACTCTACTAGAGGTCCTGAGTTCAATTCCCAGCAACCACATGGCTGCTCACAACCGTCTGTAGTGAGATCCGCTGTCCTCTTCCAGTGTGTGGGCATATATGCATGCAGAACACTATACTTAATAAAAAGTAAATAAATCTTGAGGAAGAAGAAGAAGAAGGAAGACTCAGATTTTGTTCACAGTGCCTATATGGTGGTGATTTACAACTATCCTTACCTCTGGTTCCAGGGGATCCAATGACTCCTCTGACCTCCATGGATCATGAATGAAACATATGAATTTTTAAAAATTAAATAAAAATGAAAAATACACTGTAGACACATAAAATCCTCTATATATTAATACAAATATACATTTATTTTTATTATCTGTGGTTATTTGAATGAAAATGGCCCCCATAGGCTCAGGGAGTGGCACCTTGTTGGAGGAAGTGTGTCACTGGAGGTGGGCTTTGAGGTTTCAAATGCTCAAGCCAGGACCAGCGTCACTCTCTTCCTGTTGCTTCTGATGCTCCTTCTCCATCACCATGTCTGTCTGTGTGCAGCCTTGCTTCCTCACCATGATGATAATGAACTAAACCTCTGAACTGTAAGCCAGCCCCAATTAAATGTTATCATTTACAAGAGTAGCATGCTCATGGTGTCTCTTCACAGCAATAGAATCCCTAAGACATGACTGAAAGCTAGTACTAAATTTTGGGTGATTTGTTGGAGTGGTCTATGTTCCTCTGTCCCTTTTTTTTTTTTTTCTCATTATAGATAATACTGACTATCACCAAGATCTTGTCAAAGCAAAGATGTCCATACTTTAGGGAACGGAGATCCACTTACACAGAGCTAGGTCTGGGGCATGGAGGGGATGCAGGATGAGGCTTTCAGTCCTTTCTTACAGGTGCAGAGGAAGAGGATAGCGTGAGCCATTTCCAGGACAGGAGGCTTGGCTTGTCAGTCATTCGTTCCGTCTCCTCTGAGCTCCTTGTGTCTGTCTGATCAGCATGGTGGGACATATGTCCGTGATCCCTAGAATCAGCAAGAGAAGGTGAGGCTTGGAGAGCGTTCTACTTGTAAAGGGGAGATGTCACATCTGGACTTACCTACCACCCCACCCCCATCAAAGAGAAAATAGCCTAGTGCCCTTGGGACAAAGGAAAGGACTAATCTGTCAAAAACTGGAGGCAGGATAAAATGACCCCTGCATGTCAAAGAAGTGTCTCTGGGGAAATGTCACTCTGCTTCCCTGGAGGCCCCACCCCCAGGTGATTAAATTGGAAACCTTCACGCCTCCTGTTGCCCTCCTCTCCCTGTCTAACACACGCACACACGCGCACACACACACACACACACACACACACACACCTTAATTGTGTCCGGGGCTTTTCACAGCATTAATTAATCATATTTAGGGCTGTTTCCAGCTGTTGCTGAGGGAAAGAAGGTCCCACACGTCTGTGACTTAGAGTAAATCCAGTCAGATGGAGGAATTCTTTGATTCTGCAGAGGCTGAGCATGGGAAAGCCACTTCTAATCCCAGAGCCTCCTAGACCCCCACCTGCCACCTCCCCCATCATCAGCCTCAGAAACTGATCTGGGCTGGAGAGAAGCACATTGGGGGGGAGGTGCAGAAGGGAGGTGTTGCAGAGAAGCCCAGGCCTGTGGGGGTCTGAGCTGGCTGCCTGGGGCCCTGCCTAAGGCTAAGGGTTGGCAGAATTCTGAGGCTCAGGCCTGGTGCTGACTTGCAAATTCTGCCCAGTTGGGCCTTTAGAGGGCTTAAGAGAGCCCAATGGTTTCTGAATAGCCACCGGGTCCAGAGTTATTCCAGGAGGCTGAGCCTGGACTAGTGAGAGTGGCACAGCATGTGGGCATGACTGACCTAATTACAGTTCAGCACAGCCATGGTCTGAGCAGAGCCAGGGCCTCTTCCATCTGCTTTCTGCTATGGCTCCTCCTCAAGCCCTTGCAGCACGTCTCAGTTCTCAGTCTTGCCTGGGTCTGTGTTCAGGGTCTGTGTTTCTCTACCTCGCCCTGGCACTCCAGAGTTTGGATGGAATATCTTTCACTGATCTCTGAGGTCTTAGGGCACCACCACTTACTGTCACCAAGCCTTAAGGAAGTATATCGCGCCGGGCTTGGTGGCACACACCTTTAACCCCAGCACTCAGGATGTAGAGGCAAGCAGATCTCTATGAGTTCGAGGCCAGCCTAGTCTACAAAGAGAGTTCCAGGACAGTCAGAATTGTTACACAGAGAAACACTGTCTCAACGCCTCCCACCCCACCCCCAAGAAAAAAGAAAGAAAAAAAAAAAGAAATTGTCATAAGAGGGGGCCAGCCCAACTGGTGAGAAAGCTGCCTGCTTCTTTGGCTCCTGTCCAGTAGTTCAGTAGGTGCTCCTATTGAGTAAGTACACCCGAGGCTGTTGAATGTGGGAGCAGTAAGAGACTGACTCAGCCTTGTAGACCCAAATATTGGGGGGTCCCCACGGTGAAAGGTGAGAGGATTATAGGAAGATAAAGAAGAAATCAAGCAGTTATTACCCTAGTATTTCCCCGTGATGACCTCATCCCAGCACGCTCCCTTGTTGAGGCCTTCTGGGTCCTGGCCTAACTGGGCCTAAATAATTGAGGAGCCCATTATAGCCTTGCTGTTTCCTCACTGTCAAGTGTAAACGCTGCACTGGTTGGGTGGGGAGATGGGGCTAATTTGAATTGATAATAGGAAACGCAGGGAAAAGTCATCTATAGTGAGTGAGGAGCGAGCGATCCCCGAGCAGATGCTAAATCTTGTATAATGAAAGAATCTGCCGATGTCAATTATGTACGAGTGTCTTTGCAGTGGTTAGAGGCGGTGGGCGGGTGAGGGAACGGAGGGCTGGGTGCATCCCATAAACCCAAACACCCATCAAAGCCTCATACATATGGAGTGGCGGAGATTACGGCATAAATTTGAATGTTATGAATGTGCATGAGGGACAGGCAGGAAGCCCACCTCATAAGGGGAGGAAAGGGACCGGGTTTTTTTCCAGTGCCTGTACAAGGGAGCTTTTGTCCTCTTGGTCCCTCAGCTGTGTCTCCTCTGTCTCGGTTGTGCCCTCTCTGCACCCAGTTGTGTCCCAGATGAGAAAGGAAGAATGTGGGAGCTGGGGACAGGAACAGGTCAGCTGTGCCTCTGCGGCTGATGTAGATCCTTGGGAGGTCGGCTGCTGAGCTGTCCTTGACCGGAAGAGATGCAAGGATGACCAACATAGATGGTAGCATCCGCTATAGAATACAGAGGCGCATCTCCTTACCTCCCTCTTCTCTTGCAGTCCTAGGAACTGAACCCAGGACCTCAGACACATTCATCAAGAACTCTAGCACTGAATAACCCCCCAGCCCCTAGTGTGGGCAGAGGGATCCTGGAAGACAGCCTGGAGGAAGAAATCACCATTTGCTACAGAGGGGACAAATGGTTCAGAATGACAATGCTGGGGGCACATCTTTCTGTTCTTAGGTACACACTTGCACCGCACATGGGGAATGTGTGTGCACACACAAGCACACCCTGTAACAGGGCTCAGACCCCTCCCTTGGTTCCCAACCTGCAGCTGCTCCCAGAGCAGACTCTGTGATTTGTAGTGCAGGCCATCCAGGGACTTTAATCCTCACCGTGACAAATGCAATAAAAGGGACAATTTGGAGATCAGAGCTAAGGAAGACACATTTACAAACCCTTCCCCAAAGGTTGGATGGGGCTGTCACCATGTGATTTGTGCCGGAGAGGAAGCAGGGAGGGGGTGAGGGGGGAGACAGGGAGCTGGAGAAGGCGGCTGGGTTGGGGAAGAGGAAGCATCCTGTCACTCCTCACCCTCTGCTGGATCACAGGGGGCCGGGCTAAGTGAGCTGGGGAGGGCCAGACCCATGGGCAGCGACTGCCTCCTCCCCACCATGACCAAGGAGCACAACTCAATTACCCCAGAAACACGAAGCTTCAGAGATTCATCTCAGCAGTTCTAGGAGGGGGTAAGAAGAGCGGGGAAGACAGACAGGCAGAGGCCCAGTGGAAAAGGCATTGTAATAGGAAAGCAACATTACAGGCTTTGAAAGACACTCCCCCACCACTCCCCAAGCCCACCCCCCCGGTCTGGGGAAGGAAAAGGGGGGGGTCTCCCAGCCTATCAGACAGGCCTGACAGGATCGAACATAGAGCAAAATCCACAGCAAGGCCCAAGTTCTGACAAATGCTTGGGTTAGGCATGCAGATCAGCTGGGAGCTCCATGGGATGAGGTCAGATTTGGGTCTGAGAACGAGGCTGGTGGATGAGGATGTGATGGCAGCATGGGGACTAAGGGTTTCTCCACTTCTCTATCTGTAGAGTGGTGCCAGGCCAGATGGTCGGGGAGGCAGCTGTCTACCTTCTGCCTTGGATTCTCTGTGACTAGGGCTTCTTGGAACAAACGACAGGTGACACAGTAGGAGAGGGATCATCGTCCCCCCTCTCACCACCTGCCTCTCGTGTAGCTATACTGGTCACTGGCTGGCACGTGAGCCTATTCTGCTGAGGTTTCGATTCTACTAAAGCAGAGTTCACATCCACGGCTCCGACCACTCTGCCGGGTTAGAGTTCAGAGTAACTCCTTGGCTTTCTGTGGTCTCCAGAACTTGATTATTCTTATTTCCCTTTTGGCCTCAAACCAAGGCTATCTTTCTTTACTGGACCCCCAACCCTGAGCAGGAGATAGTCTCTGCCCGGGGTCTAACTGCAGCCTTGAGATTCCTTTTAGTTCCTTAGCTTTGCCAACAACTGAGATGTCTCCCTGACCTCTGTCTTCTTTTCTGCTTGCCTTTGATCTTCCCAAGGTCAATCTCCAACCAGACTGAGGGACCAGAGTATCATACCTGGGGGAGGAGGGTGCTACTTCTAGCCTGAGGCATTTAAAATCTGTGTCATTGCTGCCCAATGTTGGCTGACTCCCTCAAACACAAGACTGTCTTCCTGAGCATCTCCAGGGCCAGACCCAGTCCTTGTACCCAAGGAAGTAAGTCTGACAAGTATCTAAATGGGGGTGGGGAAGAAGAGACACCAGGAAGTAAAACTCCCCAGAGAAGACTGGGAATTTACTACCTGAAAATAAACATAGTGATGACCGAAGGGGCACAGGGTAGCTACCCCAGAAAGACTGACCCCATTTAGGCTGGTGACACAAGGTCCCCAAGATGATGATAGTTGAGAAGCTTGAAGAATGGAAGGGGATAGGAGAATAGACACAGGCGAAAGTATGTTTTTTCTTTGTCTTTTTGATAAAGAAATCGCTGCTCAGAAATGAATAGAGGGCGCTGGAGACTAAGTTGAGAAGAGCCCAGCTTTCTCAAGGCATCTCTTCACCAGAGAAATGGGCTGCAAGTGTAACTTCAAACCATATGAATCCTTCCATGTGGGCCCCATAGTGGAGAGAAGAGCTGAAGGAACGGCACTGCTCATAGCTGAATGGGGCAGTTCCCATGGTCCTCTGCTGCCCCCCTCTGGAGAGGGCAGGAGGGGAGCTCTACCCTCCTTTTAGCCTGATTCAGCTCCTCCAGTTTCCACTTCGTTGCACCTGACCCACCCAGACGCTAGATTTCTCCCCGTGCTCAGACGCTGAATTAAGGATTTCTAGAGAAGCAGACATGAATGAGATGAGAGAGTAGGAGGAAAGAAAGGAAAGGATAGGGGCATTGATTTATTATTGTGAAGGATTGGCTCACAGATCATGGAAGCTGAGAAGCACCAAGACCTGTCATCTGTGAGCTGTCACCAGTAGAGCGGTGGCATAGTTCCAGTCCCAGGAACTAGAGGGTCAGATGACCGGTGAAGATCCTGGTGCTAGTCTGAAGGTACAAGAACCAGGAATGCCATATCCCAGGGCAGGAGGAGAGGCAATGAGTTCTGGCTTCCTCTGCTCTTCTGTTCAGGCCTTCAGTGGATGTTGCCCACTTTCTTGAGTGAGCAAAGATCTTTCTTCTAGAATCCTAATGACCAAAAGTTAAGGTTCCTTTGGAAACACCCTCACAGACACATCCAGAAATAATATTTTCTCTTCAAGACAGGGTTTTTGTTACAAGGAGCAGGGCCCCTTGTTTATCCCTGCTGCCCAGCTTGCTTAGCCCTGAAATAACCACACAGAAACTGTATTAATTTAAACACTGCTTGGCCATTAGCTCTAACTTCTTATTGGCTAACTCTTACATATTAGTTTAACCCATCTCCATTAATCTGTGTATCGCCATGTGACTGTGGCTTACTGGCAAGATTCTAACTGGCGTCTGAGGCAGAAGATCCATAGTTTCTCTCTCACTCTGCTTCCTTCCTCCCAGCATTCAGGTCTATCTTCTCCACCTACCTAAATTCTGCCCTCTCAGGCCCAAAGCAGTTTCTTTATTCATTAACCAATGAAAGCAACAAATGAACAGAAGAACCTCCTACACCAGGGTTTCTCTGTAGCTTTGAGGCCTGTCCTGGAATTAGCTCTTGTAGACCAGGCTGGCCTTGAACTCACAGAGACCCACCAGCCTCTACCTCCCAAGTGCTGGGATTAAAGGTGGTATACCACCACCACCCGGCTCAGAAATAACATTTTATCACTATATCTTTTGTCCAAGTTGATGCAGAAAATTAACCATTTCTTCACACCTAACCAATGCTTTCTGATCCCTCCACCCCACCCTCACTCTAGAGAAGGCAATAGATAAAAAAAAAAATGACTTTGTAGCTGGACATGGTGGCATATATCTTTACTCCCAGCATTTGGAAGGCAGAGAGAGGCAGGTGGATCTCTGTGAGCTTGAGGCCCACCTAGTCTACAAAATGAATTCCAGGACTGCCCAAAAAAAAAATCACACACACAAAACAAAACAAAAACAAAAAACAAACAAAAAATACAACAAAGTGAGCTAGCAAATGAACAAATGGACTTTGGACTCGGAAGCCGCCTCTGTTCACTACCTTTCCTCCCCAGAGAGGGAGAGGACATTGCGCTGACCAAACAGCTCTCCTGTTCCCAGGGATGGGCTAGAGTCCAAGGGGAGAGAAGGGAACCTAAGAATCAACCTGTGGCCTCCACCTTTCCCTAAGGCCTTTGCCCAGGGCAAATCCCTCTAAGATCAGTTCCAATCCTAGGTGGGATGGACTCTAACTGCTAACCCATCATCCTCTAGGGCCCTCTGATCCTAGCTGAGTGACCCCTGACCCCAACTCTGCTTCCTTCCACTGAGTTTAGTGCATCATCTCTAAGGGTAGGGGTCTTAAATCCAACATCGTGGTTGGAAGGAACAGGCCGGAAATGAGAAGTCTTGTTGGTGTTAGGAGAGAAACTGTGTGCCCAAGTCCTCAGAGTTGATCCAGCAGGCTGGTGGGCAGGAAATCAACAAAACAATCAAGGAGAAAGTCATCTAGGTCTTTCTCCTTGTGTTCATACTCACTTAGCCTGTTACTCTGATCTAATTATGAAGCACACTCTTTTAAAAGATTTATGTATTTCATTTTAGTTTTCGGGACAGGGTTTCTCTGTGTAGCTCTGGCTGTCCTGGAACTCACGCTGTAGACCAGGCTGGCCTCGAACTCAGAGATCCATTTGCTTCTGCATCCCAAGTGCTGGGATTAAAGGTATCCACCTGGCTTATTTATTTCTGCAACAGATTCTCACCCTGTAGCCCTGATTGACCTGAAACTTGCTACCCGTAACCAGGCTGTCCTTGAACTCTCAGAGATCTGCCTCCAGAATGCTTAAATTAATTTTTCTAAAAATTATTCACACACACACACACACACACACACACACACACACACACTCCCACAGAGGCCAGAGGCATCAAATCTTCCAGGAACTGGAGTTAGAGGTAGTGGTAAGTTACCCAATGTGGATCTTGGGAACTGAGCTCAGGTCCTCTACAAGAATAGTGTGTGCTCTCACTGCTGAGCCATCTCTCCATCCCCTGAAGTACTCTTACACAACACACACACACACACACACACACACACACACACACACACGAGAGGCAGGCAGGGAGGGAGGAAGGGAGGAGGTGGAAGAGTACTGAGATAGACCCAACCAGGTTTGGAGGAGTGGAGTGTGCAACAGGTTGGTGTTGAGTGGGCGTGGAGAACTAGCACTCTAGACACCTTGCAAGGGGTAGTGGTCTGAAAACACATGAGGAGCAGGGGGGTGAGCAACCATAGAGAAGGAGACAAGCTAAGCAGAAAGTCTTCTAGAGGCTGAACAAGATTGCCTCCAAGGGTAGGAAAGACGGGACAAGGAGCTGCTCTCAGAATTCCGTAGTCAGGCCTCAATCCATCAGCAGTCTCTGATCTGAGTGAGAGGACCTCCAAAATCACCTGCAAAGGAAGCCAAGAGAATTACTTGTCTTTCTTTCTGTTGGTCAGAGAATGGGGCAGGGGGAACCTGAGCTGCAGGTCTCCAGTTCCACTTCTCCCTCAAACGTCTAGAGTCATTGAATTCAGTCGCCTTCTGGTGAAATCCACTCTGCTGCCCTGAAGTTCCTGACCTGCTCCCACAATGTGTGTGAAGAGATCAGACCAATGGAAAGGCTCTAGAGGTCACTCCAAATCCTGAACTCAGGGTAAAAAGAATCAGAACAGTGACTGCGGCTTCCCGCCCATAGCGTGGCTGTCTGGGCCTGGTCTTATAATCACTTGTCCTTTAGTAGCGGTTAAGGTCAGTGTGGGTGGGAGGGTAGGCATTTTGACCATGGGAGGCCTGCCTCTGTCTCTAGCCTTGCCCTGCCAATTCTCAGTGCCCTTTGGAAGTTTATAGTCATATAAATCGCAGAGTCCCATACCAGGCTTGGAGCCTGGGACTATAAATAGACATGAGGTAAACAAGGTGGCAGATGCAGGGGCTTGGGACAAGACAGAAAATCTGCCCCTCTTTGCTTGATCAGGGGCCAAGGCACACCCGAGGAAAGGGATCTCTTCTCTCTTCACCTCCCTTCTCCTGACCCCTGGCTACCCATGCTCTGGGCTTCTAGTCTTTTCCCTTTGGAGAGTATCATCCAAGGTGATTTTCTGCTCCAAGTCTCCCTATTGGCTTGTTCTGTTTCATCTTGCCAAGTTAAAATGGGGGAGGGCTGTCTCCGTTACTCTCACTGCCCCCCCCATTGGCTCCTTCCACCTGCTTCACACTCTGTCTCCAGTCCCTCTAACAAGTGTTGCCCCTGCTAACCACAACTTTGCCACCAGGGTGCCCTGATCCCTTCCTCCACCCTGACAGCCAAAATGATGCTAATGCTCTGGAAAGGAAGCAAAGATCTGGACTCTCTGTGCCATATTCCTTGCCCGAGCACCATAATAGTGCACAGATTTCCTGTCATTTGGGATCGACTGGCAGCTGCCTTGCTAACTGGAGTTTCTTCCCATCATTTCTGGGCTTCGCAATCTGGATCCCAGGGCGTAGACAATTTAGGGGGCGCGGCTTGCTAGATCTGTCCTACCTTACTGCAGTCCCACAGCTGGACTGATTTACTGCTGTGCACTTGCCCGGGTCGTAGCAGTTCCTAGACTTCAGTGTTCCTTGGGGGATTTCAGGCCCCACTGAATTTCAGTACCACAATTAGCTCTATTTACCCATATTGGAATATTCTGAATATTCAAGTCTGGAATAGCTTCACTCCTTCCCAAGTCTGATTCTCTAAACTACTTTAGAAATTAGAACTGGTCTGTGGTTATTTTCTCTTTCCAGGTGAAGACACTGAAAGCACTGAGAGGCTAGGTGCCAATCACAGCAAAACGGCCAATAGCAGCTTTGATGCTGAGGCTGGGTGTGCTCCTCTCTAAGCTTGGATCTTCATCCAGAACTTCAACCTTCCAGTTCCTGGCAAATTTCCTTCATCCCCAGAAACAGGCTAGCTACCTTCATAGGTCACTTCTCCTTTGAACCAGGTCTCCATGCAGCCTCTCACACAGGGAAAGGGAACAGAGCCTCTGTGAATGGCTGACTTTATATGGCTCTGCTTCCAGTTCCTTCTAACACCCATTCCCGGAATCACCGATGGCTTACTGGGCAGATGATCCTGAATGACATCCTAGAAATCTATCTTCACAAGGCCTGGAGGAGGCATCCCTCCACTGTGGGAAGCCGTTTCTCTTGCTAATCTTTCTCTTCCAAAATGCCAAGTTCTTAATTTGTTTATTTTGGGACAGGGTTTCATGTAGTCCGGGCCGGCCTCAAAATCACTACATAACCAATGATAACCTTGAACTTCTGATCCTCCTGCCTTCCCCTCAGATTAACAAACGTGCTTTTGCGGTGCTAGTATCCAACCCAGGTCTTCATGTGTGCTAGCCAAGCCCTCTGTGAACTAAGTTACAGCTCCAACCCTCAGTTTCCTAATTTGAATGGCAGGGAAGAATCAAAACTGTTTTATAAATGATATCCCCTATGTCCCAGATGTGAAGGGCACCTGTGTGTACACATGTGCACACAGTCATCAGATGCATGCACCTATGCTCTGTGTGTACACATGTGTACACAGTCATCATACACACACACCCATGCTCCATATGTACACATGCACACACAGTCATTGTACACATGCACCTATGCTCTCTCTGCACCAGGCTGTTTACGATGTCTTAGTCTGCGCCTACTGCAAAAACAAAACATAAATAACATTATTTTCCACACTTTTGGAGGATAGCATCAAGTGGCCAGAAGATTTGGGGTCTGGTGAAGGCTCCCTTTCTGCTTCATAGATGGTACAACTTGTTGCGCCCTCTTATGGTAGGGTGGAAAGAAGGACAAATAGGCTCCCCCAAGCCCTTTTATAAGGACGTTAATTCTATTAAGTTCTCTGATACAGTCATGCCTTACAGGCATCTCTTAAAACTATTGCAGCGAATGTTAAATTTCAACAAGGATTTTGGAGAGGGGGCACAAACACTGAACCCATAGCAGCCTCCTAAATTAGAAATAAAGTCAGACTCTCATGGTCCATTTGTCAAATGAGTCACAGGAAGAGAAAATAAACACAGTGTGGTTTTGGGGCCCTAGAGAGTGAGAGCACACTTCCCTGTGGTTCTCTGAGGCAGGGGCTAGGGCGAGGCACAAGCAATAAAGACAAGGAGCAAGGCCTTGCTCCTGGACAGCTGGGAAGGAACTCCTTTCTGCTGCACTGTCAGATGGATGCAATCTTCAGAGGAGAGGGAAGATGCTGACAAGGGTCAGGTGGGGAGAGTTCAGAAAGGAGTCCAGTTACCCCAGACTACACCCATCCTACAGCTGGACCGGAGTTCCCAGGATGCCATCTGGGAGTGCTTGGGATGTGCTGGAGCAGCTGGGAGGATGGTTATGGTCCATCCTGCACCTGTCCTACCCCAAAGCTGATGATGTAACAGCATAACAATGTAGCAGAGAACAGGAGGCTTTGGGGTGCTTAATCTGGGGGGTGCAGATTGGTCCAGTTTTCAGTGATGTGCGACAAGGCAGCGGCTGTCTGTTCTGTGCTCAGGAGCCCTGCAGTGAGCAGTCTGTGTCAGGGCCCACCACTCAATTCCAGTCCTTTAGCCAAGGGTTCAAGCCAAGCTATCTTCTCCTAAGGAACAATGACCTATCAGCTACATAGACCCATGCTGGAGATCAGGCCACACGTAGAAATAAGCTGGCCCGTGACTGGAAGGCTTTTTGTGAGAAGGGGTCATTCAGTGGCTTGATACTCTTCAGTCTAAACACCCCCCCCCCCAAGCATCTACTTCTTCCTTCCTTCCTGCTATAGTTTATACCTCGAGACTCCCTGCCCCAGAAGGCCCATGTATTAAAGATTTAGTCCCAGGAGTCAGTGAACTTGGGAGTCTTGACTCCAAAGGAGATTTTTCTTTCCTTTTCCCTCCCTCCCTCCCTCCATCTCCTGCCCTCACTCTTCCTCCTCATCCTCCCTCATTCTTTTCATTTCATTTTTTCTTCCTTCAGTGCTTGAACTTGAACCTAGAGCCTTCCACGTGCTGGACAAAGTCCTTATTTCTTCTTCCTGTTTCCCAGCTATGCAGTGAGTGGTTTTGCTTTGCCACGGATGCCTGCTGTAGTTTTCTGTCTGGCCACGGGCTCAAAACAACAGGCCTAATTGATCATGAGCTGCACTGTCCAAACAAACCAAGGTAAATTCTTCCCTTCACGTGGTGCTGTCCATCCCTCACGTCTGGGTTCTTTTACGGTTTCTACAGCCCTTGTACCTTCCATTTCAGCCTCCCCCAAAGCGCTCGGCACGCAGACCCTCTTCCCAGCTTGTACTCTGGTCCTGGACAATCAATCGTTTTAGTCCTCCAGAGACTCACACCTTGGATGTGAACTAGCCCACAGATAGAGCGACTGCTCATAACTAAGCGTTCTTAGACATCCTGGGGCTCGGGCCAGAGGGGAAGACTGGAGAGGGGTCCCACCATCCTCCAGACCGGTCAGCTTCCTTCCTTCTTTTTCAAGTTCTGGTCCTAATCAGGCCCCAGAGAAGAAAGCTCCACACCACTTTTCTGGCTGTTCCTTCCTTAATCTCTAACCTGAGCCCCCACAATGCCATTCTCTAAGCAGACTGAAGGCAATTCCTATACCTAACTCACTTACTCTTGCACCCCAACACGATATTCAGAGATCAGGTTCCATAAATATTTCCTGAGAGTGTCAGGCTTCAAACTTCTCCAAGCTTTTCCCTCCTTTTCCTCTCGGTATTTCACTTGCCAAGCCCTGACAAAGACACTTGTATTCCCCAGGCAGCTTTTGAGGGGCTGTAGAGCGGATTAACCTCTTTCTGTCCCAGATGATGAGGGGCAATGCACGGATGCCAGGGCCTGGGACCCAGCGCAGAGCACAAGGCTGGCCTGCCTCCTCTGAACCTGGGAGCGGTACAGGTAGATCAGATGGCTGGCCCTGCTCATCCTTCCCGCCAAGGCCTCCTTGCCTGTATTTATATACACTAAAGCCTCTGCCCGAGTAAAACATCCATGTAAAATCCAATTTCCTCAGAATCTCTTTTGGAGCCTGGGCCTGAGATGGAGTAGGTAACCCGGGCGGTTACCGCCTGAACCGCTCCTGCTGGCTGCAAAGGTGAGGGCCATTTTTCAATTATCTATCTACTGTGACAGCAGCGGTCCAGCCATCGAGCCAAGGCAGGGGGGAGGGGAGGAGGAGTTGGGAAGGTGGGATAAAGAGGGCAAAGTATAGTGGGGGAAGAGAGGGATAAGCCTAGGCAGACCCATGGGAGAGACCCTTGAGAGGGGCACCCAGTAGGTGCTCAAAATTATTTGGAAAATGAATGGTCAGATGAGGGAACAGGCGGGGGGGGGGTAAGACGAGGAGAGGGGGAGAGCTGGAGAGACACAGAGTGGGTGGAGAGAGGAAGAGAGAGGGAGGGAGGAGGGGGAGGGGGGAGGGGAAGCAAGCATGGATGGAGCCAACAAGAGGCTCCTGTGTCAATCCGTGGAAACGGGAGGCAGAGTGATGCGGTCACAGCTCCTGCCATCAATATCCTCTAATATAAATGTCAGTGATGCTATTTTCCGCGCAGTCATTTCGCACACTGCTGATTACATTAACGTATAATGGAGGGGCGCCGGCTCCACTGCTTTCTCCCCTAACCCTCCCCCCGGTGATGTGTCAATAGCCGCCTCCATGAACAAGTCAATTTTCTGCAGGCTTGGCAGCGGAATAAATCTGCCCGGCTATGGGGAGAGCTGGAGATATTTATATACCCAGAGCCTGCCTTCCGTGTGCGCGCGTGCGTGTGCGCGGCAAGCGCGGCCCGGACCCCAGCGACCCGGGAGGGGGGTAGGGGGGAGATCTGGAGCGCGCCGCCGAGTTGAATGATTTCCAGCCTCGACTCAATAAGAGGAGAATTTAGAGCGGTCCCCGAGCTGGGCTCCCAGAAACAGCCTTACACGTTTATTTTCCTTAGCTGAACAGGAAAGGCGAGAATTATATGTGGATTTATAGGACAGGCGCCGCTCAACCCAAATGCTCCCGCTCCGGGGGGCCGGGGGGGGGCGAAGGAGGGACGGGGAGGAAAGGAGGTGGCGGGCCCGCACGGGCCGCTGGGACCCCCGCTCGCGCGGGCTTGCTAGGACGCACCCCCCTCGCAGGTCGCTTTAATTACATTTGTTCCTGTCCTTCGTGAGGGCGAGACTTCGGCACAGCCCGCTGAGGGCTGAGGGGTGGGGGGTTGGGGGGGGTGATCGCAGGCCAGGACTGCCTGGAGTCGGGAGGGGAGGAGGGAGGGGGCCGCGGGGAATGGGGACGGGAGAGATCGGGAAGGGGGGCACTGTCAGCTTCAGCTCAGAGGCGGATCAATAGTACGAGATCTAATGGGCTAACTGCCAAGCTGGCGCACCGAGGCGCTGCCCGGCGGGGGCGGGAGGGGTGGGCGAAGGACGGCGGGGAGGGAGGGGGTGAGGAGGAAGGCAGGAAGAGTGGAGATGGGAAAGGAAAGGAGGGGGGAGAGGAAGGGGGGCTGAGGGAGAGTCAAAGGGAAGGACGGTACAGGCGGCCCTCGCGGGGGCATCGCTTCAGCATCCTTCGACCCCAGGATGCGAGGAAGAAGGAACTTGTCCCTGAGCTGCAGGACCCCAACTGTGCTGTGGAACCACCAGGGGGCGGCGCGACCTTGTTGGTCGCCAAGGGGATCTCCGCGATTCCTTGCCGAGCCTGTGACCTGTCGCCTCCAACGCCTGGTCCCGGGTGGCTGGCGTCCTCTGCCCTCTCCCGGAGGCCTCACGGTGCGACCGGAGTGGGAATAGGGTGGCGCCTCTGCCCAGAAGTAGAAAGAATCTTTGACTTTTGCTAGTATTGCGCTGGTTTCCCTGGGACCCTGGGGCAGTTTAGTGCCCAGAGACTGTCATGGAGTCTGGGGCTAGCCAGTGGTTACTGTCAGCTTGGTGTCCTGACAGCGGTGTACGGGATCTTGGAAATGTCCCAACGTGAGGGGTCCTTCACCTTGCTGTGTAAGCCGCTAACCAGTCCAGCCAAGGTTGCTAGGGATCAATAGCATGAAGCCCAGTTTTAACTCCTTCAGTTCCTGGAAATTGGCTGACCACCTAATCACCTACTCACTGACATATTACTTTTCTCCTTTTCCCCAGCTTGGAGCCTGTCCTTTTCTGGACTGAAAAAGAAAATACAGCCCAACCTCTCTGCCAACAAACTGTACCATCCAGAAGAGGAGAGCCTAATGGTAGTGGCACTTCAATCATTCCCGGCCTCTGTTTCTATCAGGATTTCTTGATGAGTCTCCTTTAACACAAACAATACTCATATCCCTTCACTGCCAGGGCTGTGGATGTGCCAGCAGGGGGTTCTGGAAACATGTACTTTATCAGAGTTCCCCCCATTTAATTCTGATGCATCCCCAAGTGGGTGTTACCCAAAGAGAGCCATTACTGAAGTGTTGGGCTTTTTATGTTGTATGTGTGTGTGTTGAATGTGGTAGCTCAGCCTAGGTATTTGCCCTTGTGAATATGTCCATATGTCACAGTGTATAAACGTAAGGTATCTGTGCCACCGGATAAGCACTGCTTTGTGCTTTTCTTTGTGTATCTATCCTCTGCGTCTGGATGTCACCAGGTACCCATCGTCCTGTGAGCCATCAGTGCAGTCAGTGTTTATTGAGAGCTCCTATTGTGTGTGTGTGACAGTGTACATGCCTGCCCTGATGAGAGTGAGTGTGGCCCTGTGGTATGTTTGTGTCACATTGAGCACATCTCTGTGGGCTCCATGGTGGGGCACGGCCATTGTCTCCATGTCATTGGCAATATGTGCTGGCAAGAGCTTGTGACACAAATGGAACGAAGCTGATCTGCCCCAGAAGCAAAGGCGGCAATGACCTTCTTTTTCCAATTATATCCTGGTCAGAGGTGAGCGACCTCTCTCTGCTGAGGCCACTGCTGCTTGTCATGCAAACCGTGCAGAAGGTTGAGATTAGAGGAATGCAACGGAGTCACGTGTGAAAACAATCAGCTATCAATGGAGTCAGATCAATGCCCCAGATTACAGATGAGCCCTGGGCTAGCGGTCACTTTGGAGTTTCCCCAAACTCCAGAGGGAAGCACATAGTCCACAACCACACACACACACACACACACACACACACACACACACACACACACAAATGAGGGACCCACATGAACTAAGACGGCTGGGGGCAAGTAGAAAACAGTCGGATTGGGCTGGGCAAATGATGACGGCTACCCCTTATTAGTAGGTGGGCGACTATCCCTTTGGTCGGTGCCTCTGTCTCTTCTCTAAGGGGGCAAGCTTTATTCGGCAGTAGCGGGAAGTGAAGAGCTTTGCATTGAGTGCTTTCTATTTTAGGTACGTGGAGTTAGGATTCTAAGTGGGTCACAGAAGGCAGTGTGGGGATTTAGAGGAAACTCTCATGTCAGGAACAAGAGCTGCAGAGGGCTTGTGTTGAGGGGGCAGCAAACTAATGTCTGCTCTGCTGGGGCTGGAGATGGTGAAGGCGAAAGGGCTGCTGGCTTTCGGGACAACTTGAACTCAGGAGGGGCCGGGCTAAGGGAGCTGAGCTTCTGAAGGACAGACCTGGCCCTAACCATATGCTGCAGGCTAACAGGCACAACCGAGACCTGAGCTTGAGGAGGGGTGTCCCTAGAGAACCCCCCATGGACACTTACTAGTCTTTGGAGGGAAATGGAATCTGAGACTCTAAGACTAACTATTGAAGCCAACCCTAGTCTCATGTGATCCAGGGAGACATGAAAAGAAAAGAGAGTTCTGGAAAGGCCTAAGGACCAGATCAGACTTGGCTCTGGTGGCACCAAGCTTATAGGTAGCAGTCAGTGTGGCTGAGTCTAGAACCCACACCAGCCGAGGTTAAGATAAGAAGTATCCTGTCCCTGTGTTGGTGGGGGGAGGGGGAGGGGGGTATGGTAGGCAGTCCTCTGAGACCCTGGGTTGTTTTAGAATTCCTTTGGCATCATTTAGGCCATTTAGGCACATCCCACTTTGCCATCCCCCTACAGGAATGATAGAATGTCCATGGGGGGAATGTAAAGTATATTGTGTAGTGAACAGCAAAGAACTTGAACCTGGGCTTGGTAGCACACGCCTTTAATCCCAGCCCCCAGAGACAGAGACAGGCAGATTCTGAGTTCAAGGCCAACCTGAGTTTCAGGACAGCCAGGACTCTGTAGGGAGATCCCATCTCAAAACAAAATAAACAACAACAAAAGAATTTGAAAGGGTTTAAGAGCTTTAATATTCTCTCTCTCTCTCTCTCTCTCTCTCTCTCTCTCTCTCCCTCCCTCCCTCCCTCCCTCCCTCTTCTCTCTCCCCTCTCCCTCCCTCCTTCCTCCCTCCCTCTTCCTCTACCCCTCTCTCTCTCCACCTCCCCTCTCTCCCCTTTCTCTGTCCCCCCTGCCAGTCTTCCTCTCTCCCTCTCTGCTTTGGAAAATGTTGTGTTACATAAGGGTGCACCACCTGGATTCAAATCTCAGCTGTGCCATTTACCAGCTTGAGCCTCTTTTCTTCCATTTCTAGAATAGGGGTCCCTGCCTCTAACAATTGGTGTGAACATTTTAGGTAAACTCCTTAGAAGCAGTGCTTGTTTGGCTCTTCTGCGCTCTTTCTCTTTCTCTCTCTCTCTCTCTCTCTCTCTCTCTCTCTCTCTCTCTCTCTCTCTCTCTCTCTCTCTCTCTCACACACACACACACACACACACACACACACATCTCTCTTGTGTGGGCAGAAATAAGGTGAACAAGGACTTGTTCATTGCTGGGATAAGATAATAGGGTGACCAGAAATCCCCTAGAGGCTCAGAGGAACGAAGAGAAGGGAGAGCCCTGCTGAAGGATGAAGTTTGGTGTGGATGGATAGAGAGCTTCCTTCTAGGTCAGCTAAGGTGGTTGAGGCTGCAACAGCCCAAATTCAGCATACAGGACAGTTTGGTGCCACTGACTGTTTCCTCTCTCTCATATGGCACCCTCTGCTGGAGCCTCTGGTCCCTAGACTCCAGGAGGGCTGCATGTAGCCAGAGGGTACAAACTTTGCCGAGTTTCCCTGGCCCACCACTTGCTTGACCTTAGCTGCAGTTGCCCCTCTGCTGGCCTTAGCAGCACTAGAACTGGCCCTGCTTCTCCCTCCAGCAGGCCACTCTGCAATGAGATGACGGATCACAGGGGTCCCATTCTACAGCCTGGGAAATGAGGAGCTGGATTATCCCTGAATTAGACCTCCTTGTTTAGCCAGGCTCCACAACACTCTGGAGAGATCAATGTAGGCTGCTCAGCAAAACGGTCAAGTCATAGGCTCCAGACACATAGCACTTAGCCTGCGCTTTCCAGTGGTCTCCTGGCTCTGTCACTCAGTAGCTGACATAAGCACGGGTAGGTAAGTCACTTTCTTCATCTGAAAAGCGGGAACAACGCCATTGCCTACTTTGCCAGTTGCTGTGAACATGAAATAAGGCCGTATATTCTTTACCAAGTGTCTAGTGCAGATCCCTAAGTGACCAGAAAATTCTCCAAGAATTTGCCCAAAGAGGAACTTCCTCTTTTGGCAGGACTGGGGATTTTAGGGATCTCAGCCATGAAGTATGGGTTGCTAGAGACCTTATAGTCCCAAATTTGCTTTTTATTTTCTCAAACCCTAAAGTACCTAATAGCCAAGCTGATGCCTGAGTCTGTTGTTTTGATTATATATATATAAAATCAGGATGAGTGAGAGGGATAACATGGGGGGGTCCCAGTTCCTGTGCAGGAGAGAATGGGTTAAGATAGGTAGGGGTGCTGGCATGGGACTGAGTCACCCCCTCCCGCTTTCATTGATTATTCTCCTCCTCTCCAGGTGTTTTTGTGGCCTTTCCCCCCTCCCTCGGGGTGGAAGTGGGGGCTGCTGGGTCCACTTCGGCCTTAGTTATTGTTTTAATTTTGGTGTTGGTTCCCTGGTGTCTGGGAGTAGATAATGAAAGAGGAAAAGAGAGGTCAGGGTGGTGCCCAGGCAGCAGATTTCTGCCCGTCAGACTGGGCCAGGGCGGGTGGGGAAGTAGTGGTGGGGGTTAGGTTAATATCAATAAAGCAATTGGAGTCTCGGAAGTGAGGAGCTGCAGAGCCAAGCACAATGGCTTTGTGTCCTGGGAGCCTAAAGGGGCACTTTGCCTGCTCACAGTGAATCCTCAGAACGGGGCTGGGCAAGTGGGTGGAGGGACAATAAGGACAAAAGCTGATGGGCACAGCTCAGCGATAGCAAAGAGCGACCACAGAGCAAGGGAGGTGTTAGGCTCTTTCCATTCTCCATTGCCTTGCTGTGTTTCCACACAGGGAAGGGTTGGATGTAGAAGCTCAGACGGGAAGGGTGTGGTGCTGATGCGTCTGCAGGTGGAGAAGATAGAAACCGGAGTCCGGGAAGCAGAGGGGGACTAAGAACACAAGTGTTTGCTGCCAGACAGACCCAGGTTCCTGGCTGAGTTTTAAGTATTGGCTGTGACTTGAGGCCAGTTATTAAACCTCTCCAAGTGCCGTTTTCCTCTTTTGTAAGCTGGCACTAATAGTGATGTTGACCTCATGGTGTCTTTGACCTTGTCTCCGCACAGGGCCGGGTGTTCTGTGAGCATACAGCACACAGCTATCCCTACTAAGCTGTTTTGCTCAGCTGTGAAATGGGGCTATCAGTTGTAACTTCTCCATAGGGGTCTAAGGGGGAACAAATTAGATCAAGCCTGGAAAGTGCTCAGCACAATGCCCGGTACATAAATAAGCCCTCAATACATGTTAGCTGTTGTTATTATATTATTTTTATCTTTATTGTTCCCCGCTGTCTTGGAACTGATGATTTAGTTGAGTAGACGGAGGCCAGGCCACTCCCTCCTTGGCCATCTAAAGTCTGTGGTCCTCTCCATAATGGCTTCCTGAAACCCAAGCCCACCTAGGCACTTCTGGTTCCTCTTTTATAACTGGGTAGACAGACCGACACAAGTTCCCAGAAGTCAAGGGGGCTCCTGATGTGGCAAAAGAATGGACCCCTGTGACCCTCTCTGTGGGGTGCTCAGGTCTCATCTGACCTCCCTCTGGAGTTGGAGGGGGTTGGACAGCAGCAGGTGCTTGCGTGTTTCTCATGGAAGACTTTGAGGGTTCAGTTGAAGAACGTATCTCCGAAACCCTCACCTACCCCTGCCCATACCCGCCTAAGGCTCCTCCCTTTTTCAGTACAGTGATGAGGTAGGGGGATGGAGCAGACCAAAAAAGAGGGTGGTTAATGGTTCCCACTTGACCTTTCCTCCCCCACTCCCATCACGACCCCCCACCCCCAGCAGGCAGGCAGGCTGAGGGGATGAATGGAGGGCACGATTTTCACATTAATGGCAGCATATGTTGTGTTTATTGACACCGCAGGGTTGGTGCTTGTGGTGGTTGGGGTTGGGGGGGCGCCTGGGAGGCCACAGGCAGGAGGGGCAGGGGAAATAAGAGGCAGAGGGGAAGGCTGCCTCAGGCAGGGAGGGGTAGAAGAGAGCCTGGGGCCTGGGGTAGGGGGGAGGCAGGAGCAATATTGTAGCAGGAGCACACCAGGTGCTTGCTGTCAGCCTGAACAAAAAGGAGAGTCAGCAACTCTGGGGGGTGGAGGCGGGGAGCCACCGCCTGCTCCAGCCTGCAGCCTCTCCCCATTAACCCCTGCTCTGCCACACAGCTGTGTGTGGAGGGGGATCTGGGGCTCTCCCCAAACTTCGAAGCTCCCTCCCTACAAACCCTGATAGGTCCTTTCAGTCTTGTGGGAAATGCAGGTACCTTTGTGGTCGGCAAAGGCGGGGAATTTCTCTTGCCTGGAGGGAAAATCTGCCACTCTATCTGGTCTATGCTTTCTGTGTCGGAGGATTTAGGCAGTCCTTGAGAAGTCAGTAAACCTGAGTGGCAGGGGTCAAATGACCTTGCGTGTCTGAAGGGGAGCCTGTGTGAGAAAGGGCATAGGAAGGGGTGATGGGACCTTTGCTGGAGGTTGCCTGCGAAGACCCCCTCAAATCCACTGTCTCTGCTTGGACCCGGACCCCTCGCCTTCCGGCCAAGCCCCTTCCGCCTGGTAGAGATGGCTCTCAGTGGAGTGTGTATAGGCAAGGCTCCCTCAGTTTTCAGTCGTGAATCTCGGGGCTCATCTGAGAATACCCAGTTGGTGGAGACAGTGAGGTGGCAGAATGGGTTCTGGACCCTTCCTGGTCGCGGAGCACAGGTGCAAGTGGGTATCTCCCCAGCCTCCTTGTTCTCTAAGGCCCCCAGAAAGGGAAACAGGGTGTTTAGGGCTCTAAGATGTGTGTGTGTGTGTGTGTGTGTGTGTAGAGAGAGAGAGAGACAGAGAGACAGACTGTGCACTGATGAGAAGAGAAAGGAAGGGGAAGGACAGAGCTAGAACCCCAAAGAGGTAAGAATTAGGGATTATGGCTCCACCTTTGGTTTCTGGTCCCCTCCAGTCTTCCACGTGGACATTAACTTTCCTGTTGGCTATTCTAGAGCTTATGCCTGGTTCCCACATGCTTGTGGAACGTGTAAGCCTCCTAGAAGCAGAAGGTGCCCCTTCCGTATACCTACCCTCTGATCCCATCTCTGTCCACACAGCCAGGGTGACTGCAGTCGCAGATTCCTAGGCCTGCAAGGCAGCGGGAACCTTCCTCAATCTGCCTCTCTGGCAGATAGGACCACCACGAGCTTGGTCTTTGCAGGCCCTCTTCCGTGTAGCCGCACTGGCAGCTGTAACCAAGGCACTCTGAGTCCCGCCCCACTCTGGGCTCTGGGCCGGCCCACGCCCCCCTTCCGCATCCCTCTCACCCCACTCCAGCAGCGCACAGAGCAGTCCCCGGCTCGGCTCCAGTTCCTCAATGGCCCTACTCCCCCATTACCCTGATGTCGGCCCTTCTCCCCCTCGGCTTTATCGGCTCTCAGCCGACTCCGCCAGGGTAATGAGGGCCCTCCTAATTACCATTGCAGAAACTCCACTTACATTAACAGCTCCATCCGAGGAGCTGCAACATCTGCTGTGTGCAGGCAGGCGCCCCTCCCCCGCCCGCGCTCCCCGCCCCTCGCTGCTCCCCTGGTTCCCGGCCCTCTTCCCCACCTTCTCTGGCTCCCTTCTCCAATCCTCCTGTTTTCACGTCTCTTCCCGTGCCCTCCTATTACCTTATCAGCCCGTATGCCAGAATGAAAGAAATGGGTACAGAGAAGGGGCCCCAAAGATAACGAGAGATGGAGACATGCACAGAGACTGGACCAGAACTCCAAGATCTTGACCCATAAAGTCAGGATCCTAGAAGGTTTCCAGGAACAAGTAGAAAATGGAAGCAGCAGAGATTGTGAAAGAGTTGGAGTCTGGGATGGGGCCAGTTGCCTGTCTGTATGGGGGGAGGGCTCTCATGTGCACCATGTGCAAAGGTATGTGCATAGTAAGCATGTATGTTCATGCAGTGTCATGTAGTTTGTATGCTGTTATATCCAAGTATTGGGCATGGAGGATTGTGTGCCTGTCAGTATATTTTACTTTCATGTGTCAGTATCTGTATATTAATAATGCATTTACTTCATCTTTATGATTTTATTTGTCTACATGCATTTTATAAATCTGTGGCTCTGTGTGTATGAATTGACTTGTCTATCATATAGGCGATTTTGCGTGTATATCATTTGAGTGTGACTTATGCATGCACACAATCCAGGTTCAAAGTCCACTGTGCGCATGTGTGGATTCGGGGTGCCTCTGGGAGCCTTTGCGTCTCTGCATGCATGCCTATGCATGTGTGTATCATCTGTGTAATTATTTGATGAGACTGGGAGCATGTGTGTGTTCCTGCTCCATGGGGGATGACAGGCAGTTGGGAAGACGCTGAGCCCATTTTATCTGAGGTTAACAGGGGTCACGATTCACTCCTGGAAGTCCCCCACCCTTCTCCCCACCCCATACAATTAAGCCTCAGTGTGGTGGAAAGACAGCCAGCAGACATTAAGAAAGGTCAACAGTATTATCAGCTCCTAATCCAATTAGTTACTGTTTATTTGGGAATCCAGCTTCAGGTCAGTTTCTAGAGAGAAGGCCTGGAGAGAGGAGGGTGATATGATAAAGATGGGGTGCAAGAAACTGTGGAAAGCGCTGGGGCTTTGGGGGCACGGATCCCCAAAGCACCATCACATACAGCATCTCCCATTGAGCTGGGCAGCTCTGGGAATAGACAGGTTTTCCGGGAGGGGCAGACACCAAATCATCTCCAGATATTAGGGGTGCAGAAGAGTCTCCCTAGCCATGAGACGCTCTCTGTCTTTTTCCAGCCTCCACAATAAAGGGAAGCAGATATATTCAGAGGGGCTGGACCAGGACTCCAAGTGACAGGCTGCCTCAGTTGTGGCGGCTCCCCCCGCCCCACCCCCCGCCCCGGGATGGGAGAGTCAGAGGAGGAGATGTTGGTAAATGCGCTATTAGCTTTTGAAGCCACTCCATTAATCCTGCCCTCTATTCTATTTCCCCTCTTCTCTTCCCACACGCTTTCCCTGGCAAAAGAGGGACCTGTACTCACTCCCACCTGAGGATGTGCAGGGGCCCTGTCTTAGCCCTATGGGGTTCCTGGGTTCCTTCTACTGAGTGTAAGAGTGAGGGGAAGTGAAGTCTCATGGCCTTGGGTAGAGAACAGTCCAGTGGTTCTGAGGGCCTGGGTAGGAGGGAAACAGCTGGGTGAGCTTTACTCTGCACCAAACCTCTTCTGCTTCCCAGACATTGAGGTGGTGGGGTGGGGAGGGCTTAGCAGGAATAAGGAAACTGTGTACTGAGTTCTTAAGTCAGATCCCTGGATGCCTCCTACCACCTTAGAAGTCAGGGTAGGCAGGAAGAGATGGTTTCTAAGTGAAGAGAAAAGAAACACCTGAGCCCAGTCCCCTCCTCCAGGGGAGACCCTCACGAGCTACCCTCACTCCCTGTCCTTTCCATGCATACGCTTGTGAACACTTAGGCATGGGCCCACACACTCCCGAAACTGCCTCCCGCAAAGCTCTAGATCTGGGCAGGATATGAAGACATTGGCATTGGTTCAAGGCTTTGCAGAGATTCCCCTGAGAGCTTTCCTTATTCCACCCCCAGAAAGACGATGACTATGCCTTGGATCTCTACCCCAGCTCTTCTCACCCTTAACCTAGCATGAGAACCACCCTGACAAGCTCTTAAAAGTTGTACATGCCAGCCGGGGTGGAGGTGGCGCACTCCTTCAATCCCAGCACTGGGGAGGCAGAGGCAGGTGGATCTCTGTGAGTTCAAGGCCAGCCTGGTCTACACTGGGTTCCAGGACAGTCAGGGCTACACAGAGAAACGCTGTCTCAAAACAACAACAACAACAGCAACAAAGTTGTACCTGCCTATGTCTCACCCAGATCAAGCCAAGATTAAGCATCTGGAGATCATACATTTTTATAAAACTCCACAAGGGCTGGGTGGCTGAGATTTAAAGAATCCTATCAAGCTATACAGTGTGCAAAGAGTAAGAGACATTGGAACGCTCAGTGCTCAGTGGGATGTCTTCATTAAATCCTTCCCTCCAAAGTTCTGGGATTTACACAGAAGAGGAGGAAGAAAGAAGTAAGAGCCAGAGGTGAATGGTGGATAAACAGAAGCAGGGTCTGCAGGACATGACAGACAGACAGACAGACAGCGAGACTGGGGCAACACAGGCTCAAACCAGACAGGATCCAGCACTGAGAGGAGGACGTGGGCACAAACTCCTGCCCCTCACCAAGAAGCTGTCTGCAATACCTGCTGGTAGAGAAAAAAAATCAGTTTTCTCCAATAGAGTCTCACTGAATCTATTAACAACATTCCAGGGCAGGCCAGGTGCCCAGGAGTGGTTGGCCAGCTCAAAATGAGCTCAGTGGTATTTCTGTAGACTTTTTGTGTCATTTTGCTCTTTGTTTTCTTCTTTCTTATTGGTCGTTAGCTTGTGTATTTTTATTGTTGTGGGTTTTTTTCTGGTTTGTGGGGTTCTTTTTTGCATGTTTTTGCTATTATTTATTTGTTGTAGAGCAAAGGAACATAAAGTTGGGTGGGAAGAGAAGTGTGAAGGATCCGGGGAAGCGTGAAAATGATAAAATATATTGTATGAATGTTTTTTAAATATTTATTTATTTATTTATTTATTTATTTATTATGTATACAATATTCTGTCTGTGTGTACGCCTGCAGGCCAGAAGAGGGCACCAGACCCCATTACAGATGGTTGTGAGCCACCATGTGGTTGCTGGGAATTGAACTCAGGACCTTTGGAAGAGCAGGCAATGCTCTTAACCTCTGAGCCATCTCTCCAGCCCCTGTATGAATTATTTTTTTAGCCAAGTGTAGCAGTATACACCTATATTTAATTTCAAAATTCCAGAGGCAGAGGCAGGTGGATCTCTTTGAATTCAAGGCCAGCCTGGTCTACAATAAGTTCCAGGACAGTCGGGGCTACACAGAGAAACCCTGTCTCAAAAACACCACCACCAGCAGCAACAACAAAAATTGATGATTAAAAAAAGTCTATTTCTATTCTATGCCAACTTAGAAGGCATGACTTCGTCTCCATCTCTCCTTCTGGTAGCTGCTGGCATTTTAACCTAACCTGTACTGCTTTTTTCTTAAACTCTAATGAAATGATCCTTGAGTACATTTCCAAGTTACTTCATTATTGAAACTGAGAACCCAGAAAGGGACCTTCAGTTTCCCAGTAACAAAACTAGAAAAATGAGACTTTAGGGGAGGAGGTGGAGAAGACATTGAGCAAAATGGAAGGGGAAATATGGGGTGGGGGTACCAAGGGTGCAGCAAGGAAGATGGAGTAAGGTTGGGTGAGAATAAGCAAAATGGAACATGCGTGTACGAAAATCCTATGTGGAGATTTTATTTTGTAAGCTAATTAAAATATGTAGGTTAAGTAAATAAAAGCACACACTTGTGATAAAAAGAAAATCTGATGAGGGTGAAAATGATAACTCACAATCATGCAGGAGGCTGGGGAAGAAGGAAGAGTGGAAGTTTGAGGCCAGCATGGGCTACATAGTTAGATTCTGTTAAAAGCAAAGAAACCATACCAAACAATTACAATCCACATCCAGCCAGCATTCACTGCCTCTCACTCTTTTACGTAAATATATTTGCTATATATTACAGATGAGGAAACTGAGACCGGAGTGGATTAAGCATGGTGTTTTTTCCTTCTTTATTACTTCCCTCCTTCTTTTCCTACCTCTCTCCACTGTTCCTTCCTTCCTTCCTTCCTTCCTTCCTTCCTTCCTTCCTTCCTTCCTTGTTTCTGTTTCCTTCTCTAAGAACGGTTCAGATTTCAGGCTCCCGTGGCACGTGGGAACCTCGTGGCCGGTGGGAACTCCTCTGTGGGTCTGTACTGAGGCAAGAGCTCTCTCTTTTGTGTTGTCTGCCCCAAGCACAACTTCTTGGACACCCACTCATCGGACTCAGCAACCCTTTAGTAAGCTCTTCCTTAGGCTCCACAGAGCAGCTCATGAAGGATAAGCCAGGTTCTTGCTCCCTACTGTGTGGCAAGAGAGAGGCAATGACGCATTTGGCCATATTTGGACGGTTCTGTGTTTACATACTGGCTCTGTTACTTATCATTCCTGTCACCTTCTTCAAATCATTAGTCACTCCAAGCCTTGTAAAGTCGAGATAGTAATGATTTCTTGCAGGGGCTAGTGTGTAGCTCTGTGGTAGAGTATGTGCTTAGCATGCAGAAGGCTCTGGGTTCAATCCCCAGAACCAAAAAAAAAATCTTTAAAATTTAATATGTTCATAGGGAGAGAACGAAAGAAAAAAATACTCTTTAGAGTTGTTGAGATTAGAGACTATGAATACTAAAGTTCTAGTGCCATATCTGATCCCAAGGTGATGTGGACTATCATTATGAAATATAGAGAAGTCAGCACACTCCCTGGAATGACTGAAACCGAGAAGACTGACAATGAGATCTCATGGATTGCTGGGACAGTAGAGTCACTTTGGACCAGTGTTGGTCAGTGCTAACAGTGACTACATCCTACCCTTTAGCAGACAGAGCGTGCTCCTGGGAAATGCAAGCTTGTGGGCAGCAAAAGTCAAAAAAGAAATGTTCACCTTAGCCTGGAGAAGTCCAGCTTCTCCATCAACAGTAAGAAGGGTGAGTACTCCAAAGCAAAGGAGAAAGAACACGAAAAACACAAGAATGCAGGCAAGTCTCCCGGAAGCAGTGTTGCCTGAAATAATTTGTGAAGTATGGCAGGAGAAAGACCATGACGAAGGCAAATCTGAGATGACCGCAGCAAGACCGTCCCTGCACGTCAGCTGGGGAGCTTGTGTTGAACTGGGCACCGTGGCCTTGATCTGGGCAGAGTAATAATGGAGTTTCTCCAGATACCTATGGTAACTAGAAGATTAGCGTTAAAACTGATACAGCAACAGAAACTGGCGCCTGCTGCAGCCCCCGTGATGCTGGACCTCAGGCTCTCTGGGTGACCGGGTCTTGTTCTAGGAGAACCAGAGCGCAGTGACAGGAGTGGGCAGGAATGGGTGTTAGAAGAGGATTGGATGAAGCCACAGTCCCAGGTTGATAGGTTCCTTCCTAAGGCCCCCTCGCTGCTGTGGTCATCTGCCTATTCCTTTATCTCTGGGCAGGAACACTGAACTGTGGTCCTGAATTCCCTCTTCCTGCCTTGAGCTTCCAGCAGGGGCAAACCCTGTGCAGACAGAGGAGGCCATGTGGAGAGTTAAGTGTAGAGATTACGCCACAGCAAATAAGTTCAGGATGTCTGCAGGAAAGTCCTTGAAAAATAGAATAGCTAAAAAGCTGGAAAGCAATTCTTCTTTGCCTGTCTGTCTCCTCCCTAAGCCACTTGCTCCTGTGTGGTCCTGGGCAAGTCACCTTCTGAGTCACTGCAGCAAGTGGGGGTTCTTGTGGTACCTGCTTCTTAGAGGTGATCTGAGGGGGAAATGGAGCTACGCATCCTAAGCATTCAGAGCATGTTGGCAGCATGTTGGGGCTGGCAGATGTGCTGTGGTGTCCCAGTCTTTCGCTAAGACCATCTGAAGGCATGACTCACATTTGTCTAGTCTGTGTAAGGCCTTGGGTCCAATCCCCAGGATAAACATGAACAAGCAAAAAATGAAGAAAATCTAAATAAAAAAAAAACCCACTAAGCGCTTACTAGGTAACAGTTTTATATGTTGCAACCAGTGACTGCTAGACCTTCCAGGATAAATATCATTATCCCAATTATGAGACCGCCCCTCAAGAAGTAAGATACCCAAGGTCCTTCTACAAAGATGAAATCTGAACCCCATATTGTTGACGTCTTTCTGCTCAGCTTCCAGGTCCCTTTATGTGTGAGATACTAGAAATGATGCAAGTAGATACTGTGCAGTCAATTACAGCATCTCACATCTGGAGGATGCTCTACAGTCTGGGATCCTTATTTACTCCACTGGAGAAAATTCTCTAGCCCCATGGCCCACTTCCTTCCATGGCACATGGGGTACTCCACCAGAGGGACTTTACCAGCTCTGTCCTGAGGGTCTGTCTTCAATAGAGCCCATTAGACAGTGAATGGGAATAGTGCTTGTATAGTCATTGATGAATCCGGCTCAAAGCTTGGCACATGGTGGCTGACTTGGCCAAGTGAATGACCAAATTCACACATCACTATCCTCATGCCCTCAAATATATGTAACCTATGTAACCTATCTTTTTGTTGTTGTTGTTTTTTGGTTTTTTTTGGGGGGGGGGATGTTGAGACAGAGTTTCTGTGTAGCTTTGAAGCCTATCCTGGAACTAGCTCTTATATCCACCTGCCTCTACCTCCCAAGTGTTGGGATTAAAGGTATGCACCACCACCGCCTGGCTACATAACCCATCTTTAAGATGTCTTTCCCACCCGCGTGCTGCCCCTCTGAATTCTCTATTATTTACACACACCAGTGTACAATGGAGCTGCTCACCTCTGCTAGTGAATACTCATGACTCATACAGAGCTCATGGACCATTGTGAACAGCTGCTTCTGCTGATCATGGCTGAGTGTATGAATGTGTAACATGGCAAGTATCTGTAGGTATGAATGAGGACCGTGTGAGTGTTTGCATAGGTCGATGTGTGTTAGTATGTATGAGCAAGCATAGCTGGGTACCTGAAAAAGCATGTAATGTGTGCCCACATGCATGTTCACATAAACCTGAGGCTCCCCATATCCACCCTATCTCCTTAGACTATTAAAATATGGAAAGGCTGGGACTAGAGAGATGGTTCAGCAGTTAAGAGCAACAGGGGCTCTTGCAGAGGATCTGGGTTTGATATCCAGCACCCCCATGACAGCTCACAACATCTGTAACTCCAGTTCCAGGGGATCCAATGCCCTCTTTGGTTCCCAGACATTCTTACAAACAAACACTTAGACACATAAATATACACAAAGTTGAATTTAAAAATAAAAATATAGGAAGCAACCACAAGGTTCTGTTCCAATCCCTCTTCTTTGTACCTGCGGCCCAGTCCTACTCTTTTTAAAGAAGTTGGCCCTGTCAATTTTTCTGCAGCTCAGGGAGGTTTGGGAAGAAGGTGGGTGATGAGGGGGGGTTTCTCTCCGGTCACCACTGTTCTTCCCACCATCCCACTTCCCTTTGCTATGCTTCCTTGCCACACCCACACCCTGGAGAAGACAGATTGCAGCCACCAGCGTTTTCCCCCTGGCTAGGGTGACCCAGGACCCACAGGCCTCCGTAGTAGCTGATCACCCAAACACAGCCTCCTTATTGTCCAGGCTCTTGTACTCTGGTCACTGGGACTTGGTGCTCTTCCTGGGACCCTTCCCGCTTCTGATCTGGTCACGTACCACTGTGCAGCCTGCCTTCAGCCACAGTCCCCAGCTCCCTTTCCTCCAGGCGTGGCAGTGCTTCCCGAGGGCCCTGTCCTTGGACATCATTTCTCTGGGGGGGGGGGGGATCTCAGAGATCTTCTGCATTCTTGAGATTTAGCCATCTTCCCAAGGTGGAGCCCTCTCCTGGGCAAACTCGGTCACTGCCACAGCTTCACCTGTGAGGGAGTTTGATTTGGGTTTTGCCTTCTCCTCCAAGAGCCAGCCTCTCTCTGGGGCTGCTAATGGGTCCTCTCAGGGTTTCTCCCCCAAACCCTGGACATGGACGTCCCTTTGGTGCCTCCTTCTCAATGTAGCCTCTGTCGGACTCTATGCCCTGGCAGTTTGCCTGCCACACGAGGCCTCCCGCAGGGAATCCACAGAGCCTCTGCCCAAGGCTCTCCAGGGGACCCCTCCTCTCCCCTTCCCCACCCCCAGGGCATCTGCATCTCAGGCATAGATGGAGGACCCCAGAGAAGTCACTCAACACCTTCACAGGTCCAGGACGGTTGTTTTTAGAATATCCCCTGCTGACACCACGTCTAAGTCACTACACCCTTCTGTTTCAGGAGAAAGGCTCAAATCTTCTGAAGCCTGCTGGCCTCTACTGACCTCGTTTCCATTCTTACCACAGTGCCCTGTGCTCCCTTAGATCCGACTCCCAGCCCGGGGACTTTCTTCAGACTTTCCAATCCTGGGGCTCTGCCACCCTCCTCTGCAGCTACAGGATCTTAGATGCTTGCTCTAACGTGTGTTTTCTTCTCCTCACCTGTCTAATCCGTTCTCATCCTTCCAGAATCTACCCTGATGGCGCTTCTCCAAACAGCCTTGCCTGAGCTCCTATACCAGCCCTCCTGCGGCTGAATGGGCTCACACTACCAGGTACACCTCCCTGTGGACGTATCTACACTTGTACTTCCATGTTGAGGAGATGGTTGCGGTTAGTGTCTGGCTCCCTAGAGAGCTGTGAGATGAGGAGCTTGTCTTTAGGCATCGCTGAACCAACAGGGCAGTGTCTGCTGTCTCCCAGCCTTTGCTAAACATTTGAGGGATGAACTGAAGAGCAGAGTTAGACTGGACAAGGAAGAATTTTCACCATAAACCAGGAGTTCCCCGCTCAACATCTGAGTTCTTCCAGCACGCTGTTCACCTGCCCAAGAGCTCTCGGTGTTGGCTGGAGAGATGGCTGCTCTTCCAGAGGACACCACTTTGAGTCCCACAAGTCGCATGGTAGCTCACTCACAAGCATCTGTAACTCCAGTGCCAGGGGATCTCATACCCTTTTCTAGCCTCCTGGGGCACTGCATGTGTGGTGCATATACTTACACTCATGCACGTAAAATTTTTTAAAAAAGACGAGTTTTCAACGAGGGAGAATGAGAGAGAAGAGGAGGTAAAATAATTAAAGCACATCATATGCATGCATGGAAATGTCACAATGAAGCATCATCATCTTCGTTATTGAGACAAGGTCTTGCCATGTAACCCAGGCTGACCTCGAACTCAGTCCTCCTGTCTCGGCCTCCCACATGCCAAGAATACAGGCATGAGATAGTGTACCTGGCTTTAAAATGTTTTGTTGTTGTGTTTTGATTTTCTGAGGCAGGTCTAGCCTCAAACTTGATCTGCAGGCGAGGATGACCTTGAATCTCTGATTCTCCTGTCTCCACCTGATGACTTGCCTGACTACAGATGTGTGTCATCATGCCTAGTTTATTCGTGTCGCGGATTGAGCCCCAAGGCTTTGCGCATGCAATTTGCTAACTGAGATGCAGCCGCAGCCCTTTCCCCACTCTTATTCATTATTCATCATTGTTATTTGAGTGTGTGACGTCTGCGTGTGAGCGAAGGTGTGTGCGCGCCAACGTGCATGTGTGGAGGACGGATGGCAGCTGGTAGGAGTCATTTCTCTCCTTCCACTATGGGGTCCAGGGATCAAATGCAGGTCAGCAGGCTTGTGCGGCAAATGCTCTTACTTGCTGAGCCACCTTTTTCCAACCTCAATTTTCCTAGAGAATTTTCTGGAGCTCCATATGACCTCACAAACTAAGGCTCAGGAACTCTCAGATTTTTTTTCAAGCTTTCCAAATAGATTTTCTTCCTTTCTTTCTCCCCTTTCCCCAATTAGGGGTGTTTTTAAATTGCATTCATTTAATGAGTGTGTGCATATGCCATGGTTGGCCATGTGAGGTCAGAGGACAACTTTCAGGAGTCATTTCTCCTACATGTGGGTCCTAGAGACTGAATTCAGTTTATCGGGCTTGGCACCAGGCACCTTTCCCACGCTGAGACATCTCACTGACCATGTTAGTTTTGAAACAGGTTTCCTGTAGCCTAGGTTGGCCTTGAGCTCCCTAAGTAGTTGAGGATGACCATGAACTCCTGATGCTCCTGCCTCTACCTCTGTGCTCGGACTGCAGACTTGTGCCAACACATCTGACTTACTATTTTCTTTGTTTTTTTTTTTTTCCCACTAGTCTTTGCTTCCAAAAAACCAAGTCAGCAGCACACACGAGCATCTCGATTGGTAAGACCTTTATGCCATTCTTTCTACCTGGAAGGACTCTCATTTCCTGTTTATCTTCCTTTATAGTCCGTACTCATCCTCCGGGGCCAGGATTTGGCCCCAGCTCTTACACAGAGCTGTTCCTCTCATCGGACACTTGCTGAGCTCTTGTGACCTGTGCTTTGTTCAGAATATCAGACACTACTAACCTTGCTTGTTCTGCAGTAGAGTTGAACTAGTTACATTCTCAGCCCAAGGGCTGTTGACCTTGAAGAATCACAGTGACTGCTGGTTCAGCCAGCATCCGAGCAACTGCTAAGAACATGCTTCCCAAATGCTAACATCAGGCAACAGCTTCACGGTTCATGTCACATCCATATTCTTTCTAGAATAGTATTTCCTTGATAGTTTTCTATAAATCAATGTGCTGTTTTCACTCCAATATGTTCATCATTAAAAATACCTCATAGGAAAAAAATACTTTATAGGGCCAGGTACAGTAGCACACACCTTTAATTCCAGCACTCAGGAGGCAGAGACAAGTGAAACTCTGAAGTTGGGGCCAGCCTGGTCTGCAGAGTGAGTTCCAGGACATTCAGGGCTACACAGATAAACCCTGTCTCAAAATAACAACAACAAAGTCAGCTAGAGAGTTAGATGAGTGGCCAAGAGCCCTTGTTGCTTTTGTAGAAGACTTGAATTCAGTTCCTAGCACACTCGTGATAGCTCATAACCATCTGTAACTCCTGTCCCAGGGAATCCAACACCATCTTCTGACCTTTGAGGGCAACAGGCAGGAACATGCATGGAGGCAAAACCTCATACACATAAAATAATCTTAGAAAGTTTTTTTTAAAAGTTATTTGTGATAAGCCGGGCGGTGGTGGCGCACGCCTTTAATCCCAGCACTTGGGAGACAGAGGCAGGCGGATCTCTGTGAGTTCGAGGCCAGCCTGGTCTATAAGAGCTAGGTCCAGGACAGGCTCTAAAAAAAGCTGCAGAGAAACCCTGTCTCGAAAAACCAAAAAAAAAAAAAAAAGTTATTTGTGATATGATACCATTGTAAATAAAATTAAGAGCAGTTAAATTTGGGGGGAGGCAGGGTCTTACTGTGTATCTCGGATTGACCTTAAGCCTGCAACCCTCCTGCTCCAGCCTCAGCAGCTCTGTTTTGATAGTTAAGTGCTGGGATTATACACGTGTATCAGCACCTTCAGCTGAAACAGTTAAACTGTGAAGTACAAAGCACAGGTGATGAAGGCACATTTGCACTTGGGAGCTGAATTAGGATTGCAAGTTCGGGGCTAGCCTAAGCTATTTGATCCAGTCTCGAAAGACTACTTGCATATACAATTAAAAATAAACATAGACAGGGTGGTACAGTATACACCTTTAATCCCAGTCTGCGGGAGGCAGAGGCAGGCGGATCTCTGTGAGTTCCAGGCCAGCCTGGGCTACATAGGAAAACTACATTGAAATGAAAGCCAGGGGATGCTGAATATGGGATTCAGGATGTCAGCTATGGTCACGATTTGTATTCCATTGCTTCAACAAACATCATGGCCAAAAGCAACCCCCATGTGGAGGAAAGGGTGTATTTCATTTTGTACTTCCAGGCCCATCACTGAGGGAAGTCAGGGCGGTAACTCAAGACAGCAGTGGAAGCAGAAGCCGTGGAGCCATGCTACTTGTTGGCTTGCTCAGTGTGCTCTCACTCACCCCAGGACCACCTGCCCAGAGGTGGCACCACATACAGCGGGCTGGGCCCTCTGGGATTAATGATTTATCAAGAAATCACCCCCATAGACTTGCCTCTAGGCCAGTCTGATGGCGGCAATACCTCAGTTAAGGTTGCTTCTTTCCAAACAACTCTAGTCTGTGTCAAAACGACAAAGAACTAACTAGTACAACTACCTGAAAAGCAAGAACACACGGAGGACTATTTGGTTAGTTATCAGCTACCCGGTTACTGTCAAGGTCTGACTTTTCTCTCTCGAGACCAAGGTCTTTCTGTGTAGCCCTGGCTGTGCTGGAACTCAGTGTGCCCCAGCCATCCATCTGCCTCTGCCTCTCGAGTGCTAGGATAAAGACATGTGTCACAGTCCTGGCAAGGTTTGAGGTTTTTGTGTCTTGTAGGGAACTGTAAGTTCATGGCATGAGTGTGGAGGTCAGAGGACAACTTGCTAAAGTTGGTTCTTTCCTTCTACCGTGTGGATTCCTGGGATCAAGTTTAGACTGCCTGACTTGGTGGCAAGAGCCTTCCCAGAAGGAGCCATCTCTGGGCCTGAGATTTTTAATTCATGGGATGTATTTACGATTATTATTTAGTTTTAGAGACAGGATCTCACCATATAGCCTGTGTTGAATTTGAACTCAAGATACTTCTGGGATTATGGGCAATTGCTGGGATTAATGAGTGTACCTAGTCACATTTACTATTGTTTTTAAACAGCTAAGGAGCTAGGCAGTGGTGGCGCACACCTTTAATCCCAGCACTCAGGAGGCAGAGGCAGGTGGATCTCTGAGTTCAAGGCTAGGCTGATCTACAGAGGGAGTTCCAGGACAGCCAAGGACACACAGAGAAATGCTGTCTCAAAAAACAAAATTAAACAAATGAATAAGCAACCAAGAAAGAAAGCTTATGTGTAATAAAAACATTCCAGGGAAGAAACCAGTGACGAGGTTTAGGTAACAGTGTGCGCGTTCCTAATCCCAACACTCAGAAGCATCAGGCAGGAGGACCATGGGCTCTAGGCCTGCCAATCAGAATCCTGTTTCAAAAACCAAAACAAATAAACAGAAAAATATCTGTAATCCCAACACTTGGGAGATAGAGGCTGGAGGATCAGGCATTCGAGGCTATCCTTGACTACAGTGTGAGTCTGAGGCTAGCCTGAGCATCATGAGATGCAAGAAATATGGTTATATGTGGTGGCGCATGCCTTTAACCCCAGCACTTGGGAGGCAGAGGCAAGTGGATCTCTGTGAGTTTCAGGCCAGACTGGTCTACAAAGTGAGATCCAGGAAAGCCAAGAAAACAGAGAAACCCTAACTCAAAAAACCAAAAATCAAAAATAAAAATAAAAATAAAAGAAATAAAGTTAAAGCCATGTAAAGATGGAAAATACACAGAGAGCCTGGATATTCTATGTTATTGTGTTATATTTAAGTTGTTTGACTGTTGAGGAAGGAACAACAGCTGCTAAAAGACATTTGATTATAATTGCTGTTGAATTAATCCAACCTATATATTTTGAAAATGCTTTGAATTCAAAATTTAAGTAAAAAGATATGTTACTTTGGAGAAGAGGTTTTGCTTTTGATTCTACAGGAAATGAGAGGTTGTGGATTCACTCCTGGTTAAGAAAAATCAGGTTTGATGGAGGAAGACCCCCTGAAAAATCTCTGACAGGGGCAGATGGCCCAGATGATCCAATGATTCAGAGCACCTCTATTGCAGTTTCTTCTGAATTCTACATCCAAAATAGTCTCAAGGCTTCTGACTGAGATGACCAAGCCTCAATGAATACTCCAGTCAGGACTTGACCATAATCTTAAATTTTCTTTGGGTCCCAACAAGATTATCAGTGCCCCCAATCAGCAGGAAGTAGCCTAGAAAACTATGCCCACATTCCCAAAATATGGATTATGGATGTTTGTCTTTGTTTAGAATATTGGTTACAAGTTGTCATGGACAATGGTCAGGAAAAAAAAGCTAAACAAAGTAGGTTAGATCCAAGGTCTTGTTTCAAAAAGAAAAAGGGAAATGCTGTGGTATAAGGCTTTTATAAACTGTAAAGATTTGTCACTCATATTGGTTTAATAAAATGCTGATTGGCCAGTAGTAGGCAGGAAGTATAAGTGGGGCAACCAGACTAGGAGATTTCTGGGAAAAGGAAAGGCTCAGTCTGCAGTCACCAGCCAGGCAGAGAGGAAGCAAGATGAGAATGCCCCACTGAATAAGGTCCTAAGCCAGGTGGCTAAATATAGATAAGAATTATGTGTAAATTTAAGTAGTAAGGGATAGTTAATAATAAGCCTGAGCTAATAGTCCAAACAGTTTATAATTAATAGAAGCCTCTGTGTGTTTCTTTGGTACTGAACAGCTGCAGGACTGGGTGAAGCAGAAACTTTCATCTACAATTATGTGCTGTAGAGATAGCTCAGTGGTTAAGAGAACTGGCTGCTCTTCCAGAGGACCCGGTTCAAGTTTCAACACTCACATGGCAGCTAACAACTGTCTATATGTCTGACACCCTCACACAGACATACATGCAGGCAAAACACCACATAAAATAAAAATAAATAAATTATTTTTAAAAAATATGATTATTCATTTTCTTGAGACCAAGTTTCAGTGGAGTGAAAGAGAGAACAGACAAATGCTTTCTTACTGTTGATTTAGAGTATCTTAACATCACATTCCAAATCACCTGGCGTTCTGCAAAAGGACCACGCTCCCCAAGCAGTTACAAAGCCATAAGCTAGAGGGCGCCTGCCCCATCAGCAATCTTCCCTCCAATATGAGGGAACTTTTTGACTCTGCACTGAGATACTCAGCCTGCATCTTCTGCCCTTTGATTTGCTCTCACTTCCCTGCCCAGCACAGGCCTAGACATACATGACCCTGCAATTTGTTTATGATATGCTTCATGTTTGAGATGACACTCTGGAGCAGGAACCAAGGCAGAGTTTTCATCTGAAGACAAAACAGCAAGACTGGAGGTATAAGTCAGTTAGGAGAGTGTTTGCCTACTATGTGCGAATCCCTTAATTCAATCTCCAGCATAAACCAGGCATGGCGGTAAGCCTAAGGGTCAAGGCCTTTCACAGTTAAAATTACAAGCATGTGCCACCACACCCGGACTTTTTTTTTTTTAATATTTATTCATTTATTATGTATACAATATTCTGTCTGTGTGTATGCCTGCAGACCAGAAGAGGCACCAGACCCCATCACAGATGGTTGTGAGCCACCATGTGGTTGCTGGGAATTGAACTCAGGACATTTGGAAGAGTAGGTAATGCTCTTAACCTTGGAGCCATCTCTCCAGCCCAAAACCCGGACTTTTGATGTAGGTTCTAGGGATCCGATTTAGGTCCTGGTGTTTGCAAGGTAAGCACATTGATTACCAACTGAGCCATCACAGCCTCAAAACCGTCTCTTTGACAACAGCGCTGAAGCAGGTTCTCTGATAAACTTCTGATGGTGTTGTGGGAACTCCTTCAGCCAATAGTCTTTAGGATACCAGCCCACTTTGGTCTCATGTATGATAAGTGAAGACAAAAGCATTCACGGCCCTCTTTTCTGTGGGATTCAGTTTCAGTTCCCAGCGCACACAGAGGACTGTGGATCACTTCTCTTACTGTGAGTCTGTCCACAAATAAACAAACTTTTGTTATACTCCATTCCGGGCTACTGTGGAACTCATTGGTACAAACTCATGATGGGATCCAGATTTGTTCTCAGAAACCAGTTCCCTGTCTGTTCTGCTGAGAGCAAGTGTTTGAAGGAGCGTTCTCAGTCCTTATTTTTGTCCATGGCAGCAATGATCTCCGAAAACACCTCTCCCGGGAGATAATCTTAATTAGTCCTCATAGAGGTTCCTCATTGAAATAAACTCCGACACGTGCTCACAAATAAAAAGTCTAAAAGCCTTTCTTCTGTGTGTTTCTCTTTTCTTCTCCACTTTAACGTAACTGAATAGTTGAAGTTGGGCTAGAATTTTGTAGCTAGGCTTTTACTAACCCACAACTAGGTTTAATGGAGACTTTTTGGTCCAAACCCTATGTGGCACCACGCCAGCTTGGATCAGTTACTTTCTACTCCTGATAGAGTTCATGGTCCTCAGAGTCCTGGAAAGAGTGGAAGGGGGCCTTGCAGGCCTGGATCCAGCCCCATAAATCTTCACTGAACCCAGAACTGGCCACGAGGCCACTTCACTTGTCTCCTGCAGCTGTAGACAGAATCTGTCACTAGGCAGAAGGTATATATACATCCTTTGACCAGAGTCTGACTCAGGATCTCTGTCCCCTCAGGATAGAAGGTAGGGAACAGCAGTGACCACCGGTCCCCATCCCTAAGCCTGGCTTCCATCCAGCTCAGAAATGAGCCCCACCTCCCATTGGACACGGACTGTCTCTAGACACAGCTGACTCCCAGCTGCTAGTCTCCCCTCCCACATGGGCTGGTAGTGAGGGGCCAGCCAGAGATCACTAAAGCTGACTAGGTCATAGGCTATGTGTGCCTGGAATCTGCAGAAGTTCTAGTTTCCTTCCTTTTGGTTTTTCTTTGTGGCCCTGGCTGTCCAGGAACTCACTCTGTAGACAAGACTGGTTTCAAACTCAGTGATCCACCTGCCTCTGCCTCCTGAGTGCTGGGATTAAAGGCCTGTGCCACCACTCCCTGCCTATAATTTTTAAATTCTAAATATAAAAGCTAGTCGTAGAAATTTTAATAGCCAGAGAATTAAAAATAAAATCAACCTGGGCATGCTGACTTGCCCCAGTAATCTGAGTGCTTGGAAGCTGAGGCAGGAAAAGGATCATGACTTTGAGCCAGCCTGGACAGCACATAGAGACCCTGTCTCAGAAGTAAATAAACTGACTGCCACTGTCAAGAAGGCTCTGTGAGTAAAGGCACTTGCCGTCAGGGCCGATGACTTGAACTAGATTCCTGGAAGATTTGCCCATGGTGGAAGGAAAGAACCATCTCCCGAAAGTTTCTCTATGACCTCCTTTCGTGTGCAACACGGACAACATGCACACACTAAATAAGTAAACAAGGCTGGAGAGACGGCTCAATGGGTAAGAGTGTATCCTCTTCCAGAGGACTTGAGTTCAGTTCCCAGCACCGGTATCTGATGGCTTGCTGCTGTGTGTAACTACAGCTCCAGTGGAGAATCCAACCCCTCTGGCCTCCATGGTCATTTACATTCCAACGTGAATGAGTGCATGTGTGTGGGTGTGCATGTATGCTCTCTCTCATACTCATGACTTTTAAAATATATCTTTAATGTGATGATGCATCACTTTAATCCCAGCACTTGGGAAGCAGAGGTAGGTGGAACCCTGTGAGTCTGAGGCCAGCCTGGTCTACATAGTGAATTCCAGAACAACCAGAGCTACACAGAGAAAACAAAACAAAACAAAACAAAAAAAAAAAAAACAAAACCCAAAAAACACAAACAAACAAAAAAACTAAAATAAAATAAAGGAAGCCACATACAGTCCAATCATTGTTTGTACTTTGCTAGTTTTCTTCTTTTTTTAGTATGTGGATTTATTTTTGCTCCATGCATGAAATTTAAAAACATATTTATTTATTTTTATTTTATGTGTGTGAGTGTTATGTGTGTGCGCCACATGTGTGCCTGGTCACCAAGGAAGAGTCAGGGTCCCCGGAAATAGAGTTACAGATGATTGTAAGCACCATGTAGGTGCTGAAAATTGAACTCAGGTCTTCTGGAGGAAGATGACCAGTGCTCTTAAATGCTGAGCCATCTCTCCTGCTCCAGATTTTTAAAACAGAATCTCTCTATGTATCCTAGACTGGCCTTTAACTCAGTCCTGCCACAAGTCCCAGAGTTATAGGTCTATACTAACACACCCTGCTTTAAATGGGCTCATTCTGTGTCAACTACTTGATATCAACTACTATATTTTTGTATTTGTATTAACTATGATATTTTTAACATATCCTGAAAATACTCCTTTTTTTAAAAAGATTTATTTTTATGTGCATTGGTCTTTTGCCTGCATGTATGTCTGTGTGAGGGTGTAAGATCTCCTGGAAAGGGAGTTGCAGACAGCCATGAGCTACCATGTGGGAGCTGGGAATCAAACCTGGGTCCTCTGGAAGAGTAGCCAGTGCTCTTAACCACTGAGCCACTTCCCCAGTCCTGATAGTACCATGTGATTAGAAGCTCCTTGAAAATCTAATTTGTAGTGGGTATGGGTTCCCCTAAGATCTCCAAAGCTCCCTTCTCCTCCACAGTGCTACTGTTTCTGATGATTCCTATTGCAGGTCTCCAAGGTTGTTATATTTAATAGTCTTGGGATCTCTTTAAGTACAAGAAGAGAGCCTAGGCCAGGACACTGAAACTCTCCAAGTCACGTTGGGATAGACTCCTTTATCTGGTTAGATCCTGCTGGATCTGTTTCCTACATCCAGACATGAAAGAAATTCAAGAGGAACCTCGCCTTTGACTTCATCCTCTCACCCTAGTCTTGCATGAGATCATCTTCTCGTTTTCTCTTGCTTCCTTTCCTTTGGGGGGAGGGGGAATGGATCTGTAGAATTTCTGAGGCTATTGGAGCATCTGCAGGCCCAAGCCATCCCCACCATCTCTCAGATTTCCTTTGGCTCTTGGAACCATTTCTGGGAAGAGTAGGTTCGTGGCAAGTGGTGGAGAGTGGAAAAGGGGGGACAAAAAAATAAAAGGTGGCTTGGAACCAATGTTTTATTTATCTTGCTTGTTTAATTTTAATTATTATGATTTGTTTATTTTAAATAGTTTTGTGTCTTTTGCCTGAAAGCCTGGTGCCCTCAGAGTCTAGAAAGAGAGTCAGATCCCCAGGAACTGGAGTTATAGATGGTTGTGAGCCATTATGTGGGTGTTGGGAATTGAACCTGGGTCTTCTGGAATAGTCAATGCTATTAACCACTGAGCCAGCCCTCCATCCCCAGAACCAATGTTTGATGTGTACAGATTTAAAAGCCCATCCTTTCCCATCTGGAAAGCAGATGAAGGGCTCAGAATGGGCCCCGCAGTGACACCTGGGCAAGGAAGGATTGACCTGCCAAGGAAGAAAGAGACACACCCTGTCATAACCCAGGAACTGCTACCCCTTCTCCGACTCTTCCCCTCCCCTGTCAAGAACTTCTCTTGTCACAAACCCTCTTCTTACCTCCCAGGTCCTTGTCTGGATTGTTCACCTTCAAGCGTTTTCCAAGGTCACTTCCACTGCTGCAGACCCCCGTACACTTGGAAAGACACAGAAGTGTGCAAACTCCTTATTTCCTTATAAGAAGTAAGAAGTCTTTAGCTGGGCAGTGGTGGCGCAGGCCTTTGATCCCAGAACTCAGGAGGCAGAGACAGGCAGATCTCTGAGTTCAAGGCCAGCCTGCTCTACAGAGCAAGGAATTCTAGGACAGCCAGGGCTACACAGAGAAAACCTGTCTCAAAAAAAACAAAAACAAACAAACAAAAAATTTAAATTAAATTTTAAAAAAAGAAAAAGAAGTCTCTACACCCAACCCCATCCACCACCCAACATGACTTGACTTCTAGAAAAAGAAGGGGGCTTGAGCATCGCTCCAGGTCTGCTTCCCAACAGGATACAGTCACAGGCTGATGGCCACATCTTTGTGGTGCTTTCGGCAGCGCCTGAACACATAGGCCTTCTTTTCTGGCCTGCTCACATCACTAGCAAGCAAGCAGGGCTGTTCTGACGGTCCTCGTTTTACAAGCAGAAGAAGCTGAGGCCCTGATGTCAGATGGTTGGCAATGTCATGCCTAGGTCTTGCAGTCTGTGGCCCAACTCCAGCCCTTCCTTCCTTTAGCCTTAGCTCTCCTGAACCCCCAAAAGTCAAGGTACCTCCTTCCTTGGTTTTCCAGGCCTGTATGCTTCACACAGAGGCATTCTCAGTTCTTCCCAACTCAGATGCTGCCACTTGCTTCCCCAACGCTCCTCCCCCACCTCTCCTGAGCATTTTTGCCTGCCAATGGCTCCAGCTCAGTGGCTTGCTGTTGGAAGGAAGGGCCAGGAGGGCCTCATTTTCAAACCTCCTCTAATTGATTTCTCTCTGATGAGGGTCTTAATTCTTCCTGGCTGCCCTTAGAGCATCTCTAGCGTCTTCAGGCATCCCGCCCTCCAGCGTGTAACCTGGGCTGGAAACACCATTCTGTATTTAGTCTTGGCAGCCGTTGCCCATGAGGGCCTTATACCCTGTGTATCGTCATAAGAACCCTGCCTCCTTCTCAGAGCACACATGCACACACGCACACACACACACACCACACACACATGTACACACACATGCACACACACACCACACACACGCACGCATACACGCACACACACAACACACACACACATTTTGTGGCAGGTTTCACCACATTTGCCTCCTCCTGTTTAAGTTAGACAGTCATATTTAAGTTAGACAGTGGGGAGCAGCATTTTTAAGGGTGGATTTACATAATTCTGCCCGAGGTAAGGCCTTTCCTGCCAAATCTATCAATGGCTTGTTGAAAGTTGAGGGGAGGTTGGAGGCTTGCTGCTTGTTCTTCAGTCAGCCTTGGGACAGCTGGGGGAGACAGGCTTGCCTGTTCACCCTGACCCCATGGCTAGGTAAGTAGGCAGGACCTAATCTTTCACTGACTCTCTGCCCAGGATGAGAGCTGCAGAGACTGTGCCTGTTTGGAGCACACACTCCTGGCCCCAGACCCTCCGGAGCACAGCCGGATCAGAACCCAAGCTCATAACCCATCACTCTTGTCCCCCTTCATCTTGCCAGCTCTGGGGGATGGAAGGGAGAGACTAGCTGGGTGCAATGCAGTGTTCCTGGGGACGGGGGGCAGGGAGTCCATTCAAATTGACAAAAATAGAACATCAGCCTCATATCATTTTTCTCAAAACAAGATTTATTGAAGTTCTGTCGGTGAAAATCGCTGCTGTGTGGAACGCTTAACTTATAGATTAGATTACTCAATCGTGCCTTACTACATTTTTCATTAGAAAAATATTGGCTGGGAGAGTTTGACCTCATAATCTCTGCATTTTAAACAATAACCAGAGGAAAACCAAATAGAAGGCACAAGTTAACGGGTTTTTCCCCCCAGCGTTCCCCCCTGGGAGAGATCAGAGCGAGGGCTGGGAGGGAACAGGAGTGGAATCTGCTGCGTGAGCAATTCCCCATCTCCAGCCCATTCCCCAGAGGCTGCAGAGGTGCTGGCAGGAGGTGGGGGCTGCATGGAGTCCTTGGGGTGTAGGCCCTAGCAGCTCCCTGCAGGAGGCCCACGGTGAAGCTGGAGGTTAGTCAACTGGCCTCTCCCTGGAGGGTAAAAAGAGGATGCTGGCAAGCAGGAGACTTTTTTGTGTGTGTGTCCAGGACTGTCCTCTAGTCTAGCAGGAGAGATGAAAGCCCTGATGATCCAGAAAAGGCTACAGAACCATCATGTCGAACACCTTGAATATACTCAATCTTTTGTTTGGGAGGATACAATCTTACCTTGTAGACCTAAAATTGGCAATGTAAACCAGATGGGCCCGATCTCACAGAAAATCTTCCTGCCTCCGTCTCCTGCCTGTTCAGATTACAAGTGTGGTAAGTTTACTCAGTCTTATTTGACAATTTGCCATGTCTTAAAAGTCTCAGAATAATCTAGAATCCCAGGACAACTGTGGCACCCTGTTAGGCTGCAGAAGCCCCCTACCTGCACCCCTGCTAGAGTAGAGTGCTCTTTCTCAAGGAGACAAGTACAGAGGGAGAGCAATCCCAAGGTTAGGCCAAGATGAGACCCTCTAGCTGGCCTTGGGCGATCTACCCATAACCTGCCACTCAGGTCTAGAGGCTCCTCAGGGACTGGGGGCCTGTATGCTAAGGCTGAGAGCAGGAATGGCCATGCTGGCTGGCCACAGGGGAAGGCTGAGTGTCAAGGGATGCAAGTGGATCTTGGCCACTTTTCCAACTGCTGATCGGATTCCTCAGCAAGCAGCACCCCCATCTAGTCCTTGTCTTGGCTTCTACTTTCTGAGGCTTTGGTGATTTCTAAGTTCTGACACAGTCATTAGTTACAAAGAGCAATTATTTTCTTTTTGTCATTAAGTCATTTTTTAAATGGCTCCAGGCGACATCACAGAACAAAGAAACAAAATATCCATGAAAAGACTTAATCACAAATTACTAATTATTTCACCCCCTCCTTCCTCCCAAAATCGTGAAATCTGAGCCCCATGAAAAGGGAGAAGGTCTCCCCACCCTTGAGCTTGCCATGGCTCTTAGACACCTAATCCATCATGGAGGGGCATTTCCTGGCCCCCTCTGAGCCCTGGGGGATGGGGTGGCAGAGAGTCCCTTATTTCTGACTTTTGAAGTCTCCTTCTGTCCATAGATAGAGGGCTTCAGCAAATTCGGTGAGGAGGGCAGCTTGAAACCGAGTGGGGAACCCCATCTAAAGCCCCCACACCTTGGAGGGTAATGCCCCCTCCTCCCAGGCCAGCAGTCTCCCAGCTGGCATTCCACTGCCCTTTGAAGCCTGTGGGCCACAGAGGAGGAGCCACCCCCTGCAGTGGGGCTCCTGGAGTCTCCAGCTGGAAAACAAACCGGAGGAGGAAGTAATCCTGAAGGGGAAGCCCCTGGGTCCCCAGACGTGAGGAAATAAAATGTGTTTGACACCAAGATGTATGGGAGAGGGGGAAGTCTAGGGTGTGGGCTCCACTACCAGGCCAGGCCTTCTCCTAAAGCTGATTGTGGTCGCCTTATCTGACCCTGGCTGAAAGAGAAGGCGCTGCTGGAGCCCGCAGCAACCCAGGGAAGAACAAAGGAGCCAGGAGCCCTGATGAAAGGTAACCTCTTCAGAGGTGCCTACACTCACCCCATCTCTCTGCCAATGTGCCATGTTCCCCATAAGCAGTTCACCTGAGTTTAGGAGACCAACCACACCAGTGGAGGAGAAGGTGTTGGGAAAGACAGGCTTGTAGGTCCACAGTATTAAATCACTGAGAAGGAGTGGGGGACCCACCACTTCCCTGCTAAAAACTCGAGCAATCTCCTAAATAGGCCTTCCTCATCACTCAACTCTGAACAGGACTCCAGAATACACGTAGGCCCATTCATTCATTCAACAAATGTCCCTCACACTTGCTATCTACGCAGAAAAGGATTGCGGCAGTGAACAGGACAGGTGTGAGTCCTATATTCATGGCCAGGTTTTACTCTTCTCAGTCTTTCTGTTGTGAAGACCTGGATCAAAGAGAAGAGCAAGCCTACGGATGCCTGGCCCAGCCACTATCCACTCTGTGGGGACTTGGACGATGGTTCTTGATTTTTTTTTAAACTGATTTCCCAGTGATACACTCCCTGAAGTATATATAGGTCTTTTGTGTCACTTGGGTCTATGAGGGTCCCTGCCAGTGCTGGGCACCTGATAGAGGTAAAGAAAGTTGCAGAAGGAAGGACAGAAAGGAAGCAGCTAGAGTTTACCCAATGCTTGGAAGCCATGGTTACTGTACCATGTGATCAGTGAAGACTCTGACTATAAATTCCAAAATATTGCAGCTATGGTCTGTGTCCCAGGAAGAGAACTTGGATTTCAAATAATTGCTCACTTTGCTAACCGAGTAATACTCCCAAACCCCTTTTTATAGGAAAAATAATTTATTCAGTACACAAAAGGGCAGCAAGCTGAAGCTGGGCATGGTGGCTCACTTCTTTAATTCCAGCATGTGGGAGGCAGAGGCCAGCATTCTCTGAGTTTGAGGCCAGCCTGGTCTACATAGCAAGTTCAAAAACAGGACTACATACGTGTGACGGGGCAGCAGGCTGGGAAGCAACTGGAATAGGACCTTCAGCCTAAAGAGGTCTTTCTACTCTGTAGCAGAGGCAGGCAGAATCTCTGAGTTCAAGGCCAGTTTGGTCTACAGAGCAAGTTCCAAGATAGCCAGGGCCACCTGTCTTGAAAAACAAAAACAAGACAAAAAAAAAAAAAAAAGAGGAAAAGGAGAAGGCTTTGCTAGGAGACCATCTCTCTACTCCTCTGCTCCCGGCTGCACAGCATCTCAGACTTGGAGGAGAGAGGGGCCTTGGGTAACAGCCCTTCTTTGAGTGTTGTGAAGACTTCCATTGTACCCCAATATTATTCTCCTTTGTTTTCCTGAATGCTTAAAATCCTCAAGAGTCGGCTGGACAATGGCCACTGAGTTTATGACTGTATTTCCTAGATTACCTTGCAGCCAGATTTTTCCAAGCAACTAGATTCTGGCTAATGAGATATAAAAAGAAGTAATGACCAGGTGGTGGTGGCGCACGCCTTTAATCCCAGCACTCGGGAGGCAGAGACAGGACCCTGTGAGTTCGAGGCCAGCCTGGTCTACAAGAGCTAGTTCCAGGACAGGCGTCAAAGCTACAGAGGAACCCTGTCTCGAAAAACCAAAAATAAATAAATAAATAAATACCAAAACCCCCCAAAAAAAGTAGTAACGAATATTTCCTGGGTGAGTTTTAAAACATTAATTATTACATTTATTTATGTACTTAGTTGTATATGTATATAGGCATGTAAGCACACATGCTCCATGGTGTGTGTGTGTGTATGTGCATGTGTGTGTATGTGCGTGTGTGTGTTTGTAGGTCAGAAGACAATTTGGAACAATTGGCTTTCCCCTTTCCTCTATGTGGGTCCCAGAGACTGAACTCACGCTGTTTCGACTTCTCAGTAAGCACCTTTACCCTCAGAACCATTGAAGGAGCTCATGATTCTTCTCCAAAGAGAAGGAGCTCACCATCCACCTGTTCTCACTGGGTTTAAAATGGGTAGGGAGCTGGAGCAGCCACTTAGACCTCAAGATAAAAGTTCAGTTGCAGACAGTAGACACGTAGTGAAGAAGGCTCCTGAGGCTCTGACACTGGGGTGTGGCTGCTATATCTGCCGCTGCATGCTTCTGCTTCTTTGTAGAAGAGAGCAACTACTCACCATTACGTTGGACTTTGCTTCATTTCTTCTTTATCATCCCCAGATGAAGGAAGAGCAAGTGAGCAAAGGCAGCCCTACAATAAGAGCAAACAAACATGCAAGCTTGATTTTAGTGACAGTTTTACCCGACTCACTATTTACACAGTATTTCAGCATGTGAGCAACATATAAAATTATTAAGTAGATCGTTTACACCCTTTCTCTCACGCTAGGTCTTCAGACTAACATCTCAGTTGGAGCAGCCATTTCCAGCGCTCAGGAGCCACATTTGGCTAGTAGTGGTAGGATTGGCCAGCACAGATCTAAGGGAATTGCTGGAGGCTGAAAACCAATTAGGGATTGAGGACTAGCCCTGAGTAGAGAATAGCAGCTACGGTAACCACTGCTCCTACTGCTGCAAGGAGGGCCTTTTGGCAGCGTCATCCCATTTCCAGCCAGATGCTTGGCACACGGAGTAGGCTCTGGCTTCTAAGCCTCGGCTTCCTGTATTGGACCCTGGGGCAGGACTATCTCAGGAAGCAAGTAGACCCCCAGGAAGATGGAGGCAGAGCAGGGATGCTGGAATACGGGCTATTTCCATTTCCCCTTTGCCTTTAATCCCAACAAGTAGACCAGGAAAGGTCATGTGTGATCATGGAAGGCTCAGGGGACCCAAGGCTATGGGGTGTTCCTCTGAAGCTCATCTAGTGTGTCAGGCCTACCTCATACAGTGATGGGGTTAAAGGAAGAAGAATACCATGCAAAGAACTCTTACTTACCAACATAGTCAGGTTTCCTACACACCTGGATAGCAATTCAGCGCCTCAACGATGATCCCCTCACAGCTGCCTTCATTTGTGACTATAATTATCTTCAGGATCACCCACTGACGCTACCTCAACTCCGGAAATGACTGTCCCCTGTTACTCTGAGATTGCATATCACCACACCCCTCGCCATGACAATAGCCAACACCACTTACTCCCTTTATCACCATGGCAACACTCATTTACAAAGACCACTCATCACCCCACTCCTGCTATTACCATAATCAGCCCAATAGCTTCAATTTCAACCTTACTATAACAACCATTCTCATTATCCCATAATAAGAAATACTATAAATTCCAATATCCCTACCGTCTCCATATTGTAAGGAGACACCCTGCCCTCCACCCAGTTCCCCTTCTTCTGTCTAGAAATCTCAGAATATTTCCCTCATTTCCTGGTCAAATAACTTCCTGGGGCTGGAGAATGGTTTCATGGGTAAAGCACTTTCTGTGCAGGCATGTGGTCCTCAGTTAGGAACCCCGACTCCACAGTAATTCCAGGCCCGGCTCGTGGGGGTGGTGTGGGAACAGGCTGATCCTGGGGATCTTGATGGCAGCCCATCTAGGCAAAATGGTCTAGCTCCAGGTTCCGCGAGAGATCTTGTCTCAAAAAATTCTGTAGAGGGGCTGGGAGATGGCGTAGTGGGTAAGGGCGCACACTGCTACCGCAGAGGACCTGACTGAGTTCCGTTCCCAGCACTCATGTTAGATTACAACATGTGATTCCAGCTCCAGCGACTCTGATGCCTCTGGCCTTGTCAGGCATTTGTGCTCACATGTGCATGCTCAAATAGAAATACACACATTTAAAAGCAAAGATAGGAGCTGGAGAGACAGTCCAATGCTTAAGAGCACTGGCTGCTTTTCCAGAGGACACGGTTTCAAGTTCTAGCACCCATGCAGTGGCTCACAACTGTCTGCAACTCTAATTCCAGGGGATGTGACGCCCTCTTCTGGCCTCTGAGGGTATCAGGCATGTGCAGTAAGTGCTCAGAGATACCATGAGGCAAAGTACTCAAACACATAGAATAAAAATATAAAAAAAATAAATAAATGCAAAGTAAAATCTTTTTAAAATTCCCTGCCTGCTTGGACATAGTAGCTTATAGATCCCTGGTTGATATCTCACTTTCAAGACCTCTGCCTTGACTACTCTGCCATCAGTTGCCTGGCTAAGTGGGGAAGCTTGGCAGTGCCTCGCCCTTTCCAGGACTAATATACTGCCAACATCTTTTCTCAGACTTTTGCTGAGCAAACCAAGCAAAGTTTGGATAGTTGGTCTCCGAAGGCTGATGTGGAACTCTCAAGCCCCGTGCAGGCTAGCAAATGGTATTTCCTGGCAAGACTTCCCGGTGTAGACTACTGGGTGCTCGGGAAGCATAGAGGAAGGAGAAAACCTGGAGAGGAGGAGTGTTTTGTCCAGAGTCAGACATGTTAGCACGTGTGTGTGGCCACCATGTAGGTGCTGAAGGCAGGGGCACTTCAAGTTGCATAGCCTGGGCTGTGCAGGGTTCAGAGTCACACCCTTCGCCTGACTGAAGCACCTCATATGGTGACCTCACTCTGGCTAGTCTCCCAGGACTTCTAGGAAGAATGAGGACCCTTAGCTCTGTCCTAGAAGGCTTACCATAGAGACCGATCCTGCCTAGACTAAGGTCCTATGCAGGCAGTGAGATCTTGGGGTCTGAATTGGGGAGAGGGTCCCCTCCACTGTGTCATTATCTCTCCCCTGCACTCCTACCACATGGAGTACACAGGCTTCTGGGTTGTTGGTTTTTTTTCTTCAAATAGTCCAGCCCTCCATTCACATGTGGTTTTCTTCATGGAAAGGGAAAAGATCCAAACGTGTTCCAGGGTGTGTACATGAATTGGGTTCAGATCCCTAGCCTGATCCTATAACCTATAGGAACGGATCTTGATTTCATTTAGATAAAATTGACAGGGTCTGGAAAGATGGTTCGGTGGTTAAGAGCTGGCTGTTTGTTGACCAAGGTTTCTGTCCTGCCTGGTCCTGCAACCATTTAGTCCCAAATAAACACACAGAGGTCTGCATTAATCATAAACTGGCCTATTAGCTCAGGCTTCTTATTAACTCTTATAACTTATAATAGCCCATAATTTTTGTCTGTGTTAGCCACGTGACTTGGTACCTTTTTCGGCGAGGCAGTGACATCTTGCTTGCTCTGTGTCTGACTTCCTCTCTGTTTGGGTGATGACTGCAGACTGAAACTTCCCTCTTCCCAGAATTCTCATTGCCCCATCTCTACTTCCTGCCTGGCTACTGGCTAGTCAGCGTTTATTAAAATACAATTGACAGGGTTCAGACCATTGTCCCACAGAAGCTGTTGTTTGCAGTGGGTCTGGGTTCGATTCCCTAAACCGCATGGCAGTTTTCAACTAAAATTCTGGACCCAGAGGATCCATCACCTTCTTCTGGCCTCCGCAGATACCGCACACACATACGTACATGCAGACAAAACACCCATATACATAAAATAAAGAATGGAAACCATTTTTTAAAAATTGACGGAGGGCCAGGGGCTAAGAGGAAGAAGGGAGCTAGGTCCCAGTTTTATACATTTTGAGACCAGATCCCTTCCCAGTTCCTGGCATTATGTTCTACCCTAGACAAGATCTATCTGTAGAGAGGATGTGTGGGTTGACTCTAAATGTGCCTAGACTTCCTGAACATTAGATAGAGCCTGTGGCTCATTAGTAGAGACCCCATCCAGTGCTGGCCAGATGAGCTATGAAGAAACTCAGAAGGCCAGGTGGGAAGGAAGGGGGCAACTTCTCCTGACCAGTCCCAGGAGATCTCATTGCCATAGATGCACTAGTTAACAAGACTCACCCTCTGCCAGAGCAGGGAGATACTAGCCCTCGTTCCTCATTAACTTTATCTATTTATTTATTGGATTTTTTTAGGTAGTCTCTTGAGCCCACCCAGGCTGGTCTTGAACTTACTATGTAGTCAAGAATGATCCTCCTGCCTCTACCATGAAAATGCTGGGACTATAGACATTGGACACCATGCTCAGTTTTCACTGAGCTGAAGATCAAACCAGGGCCCCCATGCATGGTAGGCCAGCACTCTGCCAACCAAGTTGCATCCCCAGACCCCTCCACTCACTCGTTTACTTCTTTCAGCTTGCGCTGAAGGACTACCAAGTACAGGGCACTGAGCTGGACCGTGGAGGCACTAGATGAATAAGGCTTGCTGCTTATCCTTAAGGAGCATGGAGTCTGATCAAGTTGTCACCGTGAGAAAGGAAAAGATGCTTAGGCTCATCCCAAGAGGGGGCAATGGGCAAGATCCTAGCCGATGATGGATGAGCCCAGCTCTGCCCTGACAGGGACATTACCTGCAACTGGCTCCAGTCATATGTGGAATCAAGAAGCTTTGAGAGTTGGGGGAGGGTAACGAAGAGGCTTGCAGACCTGGGCCCTCCAATACCATCTGAGCCTAGGACCCTGTCTTAATCCTCTTAGGAGCAGAAAGGCCAAGAACAGAACCAACATCTTTTGGGTTTGTTTTTTGTCTTTTATTGTTTTTGTTTATTTGTTTTTGGTTTTGTTTTGTGTGGGTGGGTTTCTTTTTTTCCATAAGATTTATTTTAGTGTGTGTGTGTGTGTGTGTGTGTGTGTGTGTGTGTAAATGTGTACATGAAGCAAGAGGCATCAGATTCCCCTGGAGTTACAAGTGGTTGTGAGCCACCAGACGTGGGTGCTGGGAACACAAAGTTGGAGCCTCTGCAAGAACTGACTGTGTTCTTAACCACTGATCCAGTTCTACTGCCCTTGGTGTGTTTCTATACAGGCTGCATTCTGTGAACGAGAGACAGACAGAAAGAGAGAGAGAGAGAGAGAGAGAGAGAGAGAGAGAGAGAGAGAGAGAGAGAGAGAGAGAGAGAGAGAGAATGAACACAGGTCAGAGGCAGTCACCTACTCCAGAGGACAGATTCCAAAACAAATAGCAAGCTAACAAAGAAGGGATGGGAGAAAGTCTGCGGAGCTGAGGAGAGAGGACAAAAGATTAGAGTCCCTGTGTGTTAGGGACAAAGCTGTCAGGGCTTGACAGGTACCTTGGTTGTCCCTTCATCCTGCAAGTTTAACCCTACCACGCCCTCCACCCTGACTTACCCCAGTGAAAAGGTGGAACTGGCCTCAGCCTGATCCCGCTAGCTTTCTGTCTTTGAACAAATCAAAGGGTAGAAGGCTGGGGAGAAGAAGGCACAAGTGTCTTTGGGATGACATTGATACTCCTGACATGCACATCCAACATCTGGGAGTCCACATAGACTCCCAGCTCAGGTCCACACTGGTACATGTCTGTGTGCTCACACTGAAGCACAGGCTCCCTGTGTGGCTCAACAGACAGTCATCCAATAAATATATATGAAGCCACTCTCCTGATTTCCTAGACCCTTGTTTAGCTGTTGGTGTTGCTATCCCATGGAAGACAAACCCAGACAAGGGTTCTTAGCCACCATGATGCTTTATTGATGCAAAATCATCAGAGATATTAAAATTTTAAGTCCCATGATAAAGATCGTAAAGAAACAGAGTGGGGGCCAGGCAGGCTCTTCTTGGCATCATGCAGGCTGCTACTGCACAGGGAGTTCCTTGAAGGCACAGAGACCTGGGAGGACATGCTGAGGGCTAGGGCTTTATGGCAGGATGGTCTTGTCCCATCTTCCTTCCCCTTCATTTGCCTTTTCTTTCTTTCCTTCTTTTCTCTTTCTTTATAGACAGGACTTTGTGCAACCCAGGCTGGCCTCTAACTTGCTCTATAGCCAATAATGATATTTAACTTCCTGAAGCTCATGCCTCGACCTCCTCCAATCCTAGGATTGCAGATGTGAGCCACTGTATTTGGTTTATGTGATACCAGGGATCAAAACCAGGGCTTCATGCATGCCAGGCAAGCACCGTACCAGTTTAGCTACATCCCCAGTCCCTGGGGTATCTTTCCAAATCCACAAAGGCTCCTTGTGGGCTGGCAATAGCTTACTCAGCCTACTCCAGGGGCTAGTTTCCTATCTGCCGTCTTTTATACCCAATCCACTGGCCAAAGCCCAATTTTTGCTTCTGTCTCATTGTCACCATCCAAGGTTACGTACACAATGCCCTGCCATACATGCGCACAATTGCCTTGTGCAATCGGCATCACACACAGACTCACATAAACTATAACACTACCTTATAGACATGACTTTCAAAGGCTCGATCACACAAATATTCTCACAAATGTCCTGTTAAGTGTGGGCACACAAACCTCATAACACTAGACCCGTTATATCCCACCCATCACTAGATCCCATGCGGGATGCCACTCCCATAGCCACCACCTCACTGCCGCCGCACACAGCACCTCACACTCTGTGCACACACCATGTAGTTGCTTGAACACAACAACCATGCTCCTGTTAGACTTCTAGAGACAAGCATGTGGAGCCCCCGATCATAGCTAAATGTCAGTGAGTCCCTCTCCTCCCAGTTAGAGATGAATTGTTGCTCGGGGGATATTTCATCCTTAATGCCTCCTGCTTGAACTGGAGCATGCGTCTCCAGGAGGTTACGCTTCTCCCAATCTGTCTACTGCTTCCCCCCACCCCAGGGACCTGCCCTCCTGCTTCTCGGTTTTCATGGGGGGAACAGAGCCTCCCTCTCCCCTTACAGCTTCTCCTCATCCCTTCTCTCCCTGCAAGCTCAGCTCCTGGCAAAAGAACAAAGCCCAGGAAACTGCCCTGGCCCCCTCTGCAGCCTTCAAGTCAAGAGGTGTCCCTAGAGCCCAGGAGCCATAGCTTACCCAGCCCCCATTCTGACTGCAACCTCCATTCAGGACCAGAGTAGCCATTGGCAAGGAGAAAAGTTGGGGCTACAAAGAGTGGGTCTGGCCTTGGAGGACAGCCTCTCTTAGGGTCTGTGCAGCCACACCCCATTTTGTCATTTTTTTTTAAAGTTCAACATATTCAGGACCCTGGGTTCAATCTCCAGCATTACAAAAGCAGCACAGATAAAGAAGTCCCAAAAAGGGCTGGCATGAGGGTGACCAGGCATAAACTTTCAGGAGGAAGGCTGTGTCAGAGGCACCCGACGGCTCATAGGGTGTGTTCCTTTGCCCCAACACTGCCACGTTTAAGAATTATTGTGAGAGCGCAGACCAGGAGAGTCCAGAAAATTTGGCTTCAAGGGCTCATCCCAGCCTCGTTTATAAGAATGAAAAATTGGAAACAACCTAAACCTCTCCCACAGTAGGGATTGGCAATGGTACAGTCATCTACAGAATATTGGGTAGCCATTAAAACAATGGTGTGGAAGAATGTCTACATCATTGAACGACATTCCCCACATAATGCCGAATGAACAAGCAGGTTGCAAAGCAGTGTGTACACTAAAGGCAATGCGGTGTCCTGGACGGGATCCTGGATGAAGAGAAGGGTTTGTGCGGAAAAAGCAGCACAGCCAAATGAAAGCATAGAGTTCGGCTATGGACTGAACCAATGCTGATTCCCTAGCTCTGACAAATGCCCCAAGATAGTCTAAGATTTCAAGAGTAGGGGAGACTGTGAAAGGCAGATGTGGACACCCCTGAAGCAGCTTTACAAGTGGTAAATTTAAAATAGTCCAGTACTGCATTTTATTTCTAAAACCGTTGTGTATACTTAATGGGACTCCCTATTTTGGCTCTTACAACATCTACATAGTTCTTTCTCATATGAAACGCTGAAGGCATTGTCTATGAGGAAGGAAGCCTCATAAGATGCAAAATCTGCCCATGTTCCCAGACAAGAAAGAAAGAAATTTCTGTTGCTTATAAGGTAAGGAAAAAGACATGCAAAGTGCAAGTGTGTGTGTGTGTGTGTGTGTGTGTGTGTGTGTGTGTGTGTGTGTGTGAAGATGTGGGAAAGACGGATGTAATAGTACATGCCTTTAATCCCAGAACTCGGGAGACAGAGGCAGGCGGATCTCTGTGAGTTTGAGACCAGTCTGGTCTGTAGAATGAGTTCCAGGACAGCCAGAGATACATAGAGAAGCCCTGTCTCAAAAAACAAAACAAAACAAAAAGCTCAAAACCTGTGTCCCAGGGGATGTGGAGAGCAATGAGGTCTGTAGCTGTCCCCATGCTGGGACTGCTGAGGTCCTGTGGGTCTTGAGATCAGCCTTTCACCCTGTGTAGCCCCAAACCACACAACTTAGCCTCAGCTCTGGAAATCCCAGGGTCTGTAATCATCTTTGCGTCCAGTCCACTATTCTCTCTCCTTGTTTATTTCCTCAGTAGGTACCCTTGCCTTCTTCCTGCCCAACCCCTTCTGCTTCTGACTTCTTTCCTTCCTGCGCCAGTCAGTTTAGCCCTGTGCTTCTGTCAGTCCGTCTACCCAGCTCCAGCCGGAAGCCGTGCAGCCACTCCGTCTTCTGGCTCTTCCTCCTGGGCACACTGGAGCAGGCGAATAAAATATCCTATTCTTGTGGCCTTAATGCATCCTCAATCCATATTTGACAGGAAAATTAAAGCTTTCTCTTTATGCATCATGTCCCCTTTTCCTCTCCCCAAATCTGCCAAGCCACCTCAGAATTCCCCTGCATCTTCTCCTAGCCTTCTCTCCTGTTTCGGAGAGAACTTGTGGAGGAACTTTTTCCATCAGCACCATCTGTGTCCTGTCTCTCTTCCCTCTCCCTCCTCCTTGACAAAGTTGGCTTTTATTACATTTGAGTTTTATATGTATGGGAGGGATGGGGGATGTGCACGTGAGTGCTGGTGCCCTTGGAGTCCAGAAGAGAGAGCATCAGATCTCCTGGAGCTGGACTTACAGGTGAGCCACCTGATGAAGGTCCTGGGAACCAAATTCTGATCCTTTGCAAGAACAGCAAGCACTCTTAACTCCTGAGCCATCTCTCCAGACCCTGGATAAAGTTCTTGAATGAGGAAGCAATTCTGCCCACCGCTGGCTGTTTGCCACTTGTCACCCAGCACTCGTCCTCGGGCTTATCATAGCCACTGTGCTCTGCAAATGACCCCAACGCACTGGTCATTCTCTTCTCGGTCACCAATAACTTTGCAATCCCCTTGTACAGTCTCTAGGCCGTTGGTCCCCTGGTATTCCTCTCCAGTTCTCTATTACTCCTTCGCCATCTCCACTGACTTCTGTTCTTCCTCCTGCTTGCTGCATACAGGCATCTCCTGGGACCTGGGCTCAGTTCTCATCTAAGTCCCCCTCCCTAGCATGCTAACCACTTCCCTAGTTATAACTAGCCATCTGCTTGGAAGAATCAGCTCCAAGTCCTAGTCTGGAATGTCCAACTGCCTGCCAAACATCTATGATAGCCCAGAAGCGTCTCTAACTACCATAACCACCTCCATTCCCTGTCTCTAGCAAGCCCCATCTCAGATCCCACCACATTTCCAATCAAGCTCAGCCCTTAGGAGCTAGTAGACTCTACCTCTTCCCCAGCTAGTCCCCAGACCATAGCTACCAGCTCTACATTGGCTCTGTCTCTTGCCTACCTGCTCTGTGTTCTGTCCTTCCTGCCCTTCTGATCTATCCTTTCCCAGACTATGGCAACTTCCTCATTCTGCCTCTTTCTTGCCACATTCAACCATTGCCAGATCCGACTGTAGCAACAGCCCATGAGCCCCAAGGCCAGTGTGACCACAAACTTTAGTATTTAAACCAGGGTGCTTCTTTTTTTGTTTTATTTTATTGTTTATTGTTTTGGTTTTTTGTTTGTTTTGAGACAAGGTTTTTCTGTGTAGACCTGACTATCCTGGAACTGGCTCTGTAGACCCGGCTGGCTTTAAACTCACAGAGATTTGCCTATCTCTGCTTCCTGAGTACTGGGATTAAAGGTGTGCACCACCACTGCCTGGCCAGGATACTTCTTGATTATAAACCCACCACCACCACCACCACCACCAAAACAGGGTCTCATGTAGCTCAGGTTGGCCTCAAACCCACTACATAGCCAAGAATGGTCTTGAATTGTTCATATCCCGTTCCCACTTCCCAAGTGCTCGGGTTACAGGCATGCACTACTACATCTGGGTACATTCAGACAGATAGCCTCACAGTGTAACACAGTCTGACCTTGAACTCGCTACATAGCCCAGACCCTCCTAGAATTTATAATCCTCCTGTCTCAACCTCCTGAGTGCTGGAGTTACAGGTGTCTGTTACACCATGTCTGTTTAAACCAGCATGTGTTTTGCAAGAAAAACCTCTGCAATAATAATAATAATAATAATTCCAGATTAAAATACACAGTTGCAGTGAGACAAAGGTATAAGCTGGAACTGCCCAGGGCTCTGGGAATGCCACTCCTAGGAGTCCCATAAGGTCATGGAACACAAATCATATCTCCTACTTGTTCAGAGACCTCCTGTGACTCCCACTCAACTACATTCTAGCTCTTCTTTTTTCCTGTATGTAGTCTGGGTTGTAGACCAGGCTAGCCTTGAACTCACGGAGTTCTGCCTCCTGACTGCTGAGATTAAAGGTGTGTGCTACCACATCCCTGCTGTTCTCCACTGACCTTCAGGTCCTACCTTCTCAGCCTGTTCGCACTGTTCCCCTGTGTTCCCTGGCCGAGCAAGCCACCGCGACTCACACCAGCCCCTCCATCCTGTATTCCCGCTGGCTGGCTCTTCCTTCAGAGCTCATTGTCTCCCACTCTGCCTCCCAAACCCCACCCTTCTCTCAAGACCCAAGCCATAGCCTGTCCTCCACGAAGGCGTCCTCATCCTTTTGGGGCACCTTGCATTTCCTTAGTAAGTTTGCTTTCACCTTTAGCGCAAACAGTGAGTGTAACAGGGCTCTACTCAGCTGGGCAGCTGCTTACCATGTAGCCTGGCATTAAAAGATGAGCTGGGCCAATCCAATTCCCTCTCCTGGGAATTTGAACTGTGAAATACTGAGAGACTGGAGCAGTTAGCAGAGGTGATGTAGAGAGAGACTCAAAGAGGCCGGCTGGTCAAATGCAAGTCACAGTTATGAGAAATTATGAGAAAACCCGGGAAGCTTTTGCTGCTGCACAGGGGTCAGAAGTAGTTATGAGCTGGGGCTCTGGAGGCCGACCTGAGGGGGAATCCTGACTTTACCATTTCCTGGCTTGAATACAGAGCAGGTGACCGAACATCCATGAGCCTTTGTGTTCTTGTATGTAAAATGGGGATAGCAAAATTAGCTAACCTCACAGTAAGGGAATTAACTGAGTAGAACATGGACACTTGGGTCTGACTCAGAGCATGAAAAGAATGATTCCTTCTCCTCACATAACAATAGTAATAATTATTGGTATCTAATTAATTATATTTAATTAGTATAGTCAATTATTAATTACTTAATGATAACAATAATTGATAAAACCAATGAGGGGAGACACACTTAGAAAAAACGAGGTCCCATGGAGTGCCTGAGTCTCACCAGAGGAGACTTGTTTCCCAGAGCCCTCTCTGTCCCTGCATGCCTTCCACACCCAATTCCAATGACAAACCTTAGGCTCAGCCACCAACAGCCCTCTTTTTGTTGTTGCTTGGATGGACCCCTAGGTCTTACAATGGAAGAGACCTGCCCAGACTACTGTTACCCTCTAGCATTTGGGCTTATAGCCCTCATAGTCAAGGATACTGGCCTGGCTGCACCGTTCTCCTGTTGGGCTGATGCTTACTGCTTGGTGACTGAATGTCAACCATGCCCTTCCTCAGAGACCTTTGGAAGGGCTGACTGTATAATACTGAGAAGTCACAGGTACATGGTTAGGGGACAGTGGTCTGCTGTGTCACAGCCCTGTCTTTCAGCCCAGGAAAGAAGAATGGCCAGGACGAAGATGCCCCTGAAGGACTGACAGGTCAGGCTTTGCTCCTGAATTCTAGCCTAGCCTCTGCGATGCTATCTCACTCCTCCCCTTCCTCCTTCACTCTAGTCCTAGGGTGCAGTGTAAGGGTAACAAGAGGGCAGCTGGAAGATGAACCCTGTCAGGCTTGCCAGGCTTTGACAGAGGGTCAGGATCGGTCCCCTCTCCTGTCAAGTTCCATGTCCACTGCTCCTCTTTCCATACTCCAAACCCGTCCCATCCACACTGATCCAGACTTTGACCATCGCCAGGCAGTTTCTGTTGTGGTTGGCAGGGGACAGGGTTGGTAGGTGGGTTTAGACAGGGTTCTTCTGTGCTGCCCTGGCTGTCCTGGAACTCACTCTGTAGACCAGGCTGGCCTCAAACTCACAGAGATCTGCCTGCTTCTGCCTCTGAGTGCTGGGATTAAAGGTGTGTACCACCACCACCTGGCTTCCACTACCTCATTTAAAGACAGTAATCTTGTTATTTTGGCTTTTTTTTTGGTTTTGTTTTGTTTTGAGATAGGGTTTCTCTGTATAGTCTTGGCTGTCCTGGAACTCTCTCTGCAGACCAGGCCGGACATGAACTCAGAAATCTGCCTGCCTATGCCTCCCAAGGGCTGAGATTAAAGGGGTACACCACTGCTCTTCCCCGCCAGGTGCCCTTCTTCATGAAAACCCCTGCACAAGCTCAGAATTAGCCGTTGCTGGCATCTTCCTGGATCTCCCAGGCAGGATGCAGAGCCTGTCCTGAGCTTCTGCCATTCTTCTGCAGACGAATGAGTCCGAGCTCACTGCTCCAATTAACCTGTGCATTTGTCTGCCCCCACCCCGTCCACAAGAAAATTAATTATGCGTTATTTATCTTTAAGAAAGGAATCGGCTCACAAGAAGTTCCATTGCCTGTTTGCTGATTGACTATATTAATATGAAAATCAACTACTTCAGCCAGACATTATGGCAGGGGCCCGTAATCCAGCAATGGGGAAGTAAAGACAGGAGGATAGAATCAGGAGTTTAAGGTCATTCTCAGCATCATGGGGAGTTAGAGTCCATCCTGGACTATGGTACTTTCATACTGCCTCAGAAACAAAACAAACGCCAGTATGAAATTCTCAAATAATTGATAAAATATTATATTAAAAATATAAATATAAGCTGGGCAGTGGTGTTGCATACCTTTAATCCTAATACTTGGGAGGTAGAGGCAGGTGGATCTCTGTGAGTTTGAGGCCAGCCTGGTCTACAAAGTGAGTTTCAGGACAGCCAGGGCTACACAGAGAAACCCTGTCTCAAAAAACCAAAATGATAACTGTACATAATGTTAATCAAAATGAAATAATGTATCACTTTTGAGTTTTTCCCAACTCTGGGACCACTGGAGCCTGTCTTCTCTCCTTTCTTTCACTGTCTTGGGTATTTCTAAATGCCCTGCATGGCCCCATGACTATTCCTCTCAATGGTAGAGTTGTCTTCTCCCAGGCTCACATAATGCATAAAGTTCCCAGTGCAGGGCACTGTACATTCATGTTCTGGAATGTCTCAAGGCTTGATATTTGTGGGGCTGGATGTTGAGGAGAAACCACAAGAGAGCAACGAGCAAGTGAGGTCAACTGGGGACTTGACCATCTCCGTTGACCATTTGGAACCTGGCATGTGGGTTCAGGCTCTCCCTCCCTGACAGGTCTTGTCCAGGCTCCAGGCAGGAATGCCACTCGCCTGCCCTCCTACCTCCGGGCCTGTGGATGAGCGGCTGGCGGAGGCAGCCCGAGCAGACAGCCTTGTGCGGCTGCTGGCTCCAGGCCTCCCAGCCCAGCTTGTAGCTCCCCCCAGAGTGGCGCGATTGATTGGCTACAGCCGGAATGGGCACCAGTCTCCCTGGCTTGGACAGAAACGGGGCCATCTGTTACACCTCTAGTTAAAAGTACATAAAGTTGAGCATTTGTGTGCCGACAATACCACCCCTGACACCCTCCACACGGCACAACGCTCTGGCTCCTTGGCAGACTCGCGCTCCGCCACAGGCCGGTGCAGCGACGCCTACATGCTGCCTCTACTGGCACCACCGCAGGCACCGCAACTTCACCTTCCAGCAGCATGGCACAGCTGGGTCCGGCTAGATGCTAGGAGCCCACCTGTATCAGAGGGCGACAAGAAGACTCAGGATTGGTGGTTATATAGCACCACCGATGGACTCCTGCCCCGTCCCAGGGTGCCTGGGAGGCAGAAGGGCCCAACTTCAAGCTCTGGTTTGGGGAGTGCCAGACAGCTAAGTCATTCTAGTCCGGGGAGTCAGGCTTCAAGCAAACTTGGCCTCTTGGCTTGGTTTTCTGTCTCAACCAATTCGAAGAATTCCGTTTTTTGGTTGATTTGATTTTCTTTTGAGATGATGTCTTATTTATCACAAGGCCTCAAACTCCCTGGGTACCAGAGGATAACTGGACTACCTAGCCTCTTCCTCCCATCTCCTTAGTGCTAGAATTATTGCCTGGCACCACCACACCTTTTACAGGGTCAATCTTGCTTCCCGACAGGAATACACTGAGATTGGTGTTGAAGCCCAGTTGGCTGAATGATTGCCTCGGATGCAAAGGTGTAATCCCCCATACCATATAAAACTGGCCATGGCAGGGCACACCTGTAATCCAGCACTGAGCTGTCTGCAGCAGGAGGAGCAGAAGCTTAAGGTTACCTTCTACTACATAGCAAGTTCGAGGCCAGCCTGGACTGCATGAGACCCATCTCAAAACAAAACAAACAAAAAACCACCACTACCACCACCAACAAAAGCCATCTCGTAAGCCACCCAAGGGACCAACTGTGGATGAGCCTAGGTGTTGAATTTTGGTCTTGGGTTCTTGATTTTCAGACCTTGGTTACCCTGTCTTCTGATTTCTTGTTTCTGGTCTCTAGCTCTAGACAGTCAATGTATTCCACAAATGTATCCTAGACCACTTTAACCAGACCAGCCTGCCACCCCCAAACCATCAGGGACATGCCTGACTCTGACTGTTGGTACTTGCTCCTCACTACAGCTCTGAGTTCCTTGTTTCTCCCCTCCAACCACTTGCTCCTACCGTTCTTCAGAGAGAACTCAGACCCAGATCTGCCACGTAGATTTCTTGATTCTGGGACCTTTCCAGGCTCTGATCTCCTACAGACCCTTCTCCATCAGCACGGCTTCTCAAGAGCTCCCGGCAGTTCATGTTTCAGGTCCTTCTTCCCAGGCAGAACCTGAGCTGGCTTGTTTAACTCACATGCCAGCATACAGCTTGACACAGAATGTCGGAGAAGGCCCCAGAGGTCCCAGTAGTACTCAGCTCAGCTGTGGAAAAGGCAGAAGCAATACCTGGTGAAGTAGTATTGGCTCCCCTGTAGTCCCCTTAGTGACTCTGCAGATGACAGTCTAATACACAGCCAGGCAGACAGACAGCATTTAGACATTGGTGTCTCCATGGGGGTTTCCAGTACATATTTATTCCATACCTGCTATGTGCCATCTAGTTCCTTGCTTGACTTGGATTAGAGATCACACACACACACACACACACACACACACACACACACACACACATGCATACACACAGAGAGAGAGAGAGACAGAGAGAGACTGAGATACTTTTCTTTCCAGGGAAGAGTACTCAAGTGTCAAGCATGGCAGACAGGGTTTGTTCTTGACTCTTGGAGATGAGACCCAGGAGTCTGTGGAGAAACCTCCTGGTTCCCCTCAGCTCAGAGCTACCCTCTCTGCTCCTTTGTGGCACAACCTGGTCTAAGTTGTCCAGAAGCACTCCTGAAACCCTGGTTTATTTCTCTGGCCTCCATACATCCCCTCCTCAGAGATCTTCTATCCTCAGGATCTTTAGTCTCTAAAAATCTTATGAAAAGGGTCAGCGATGAAATTCCCTCCGTTTTCATCAGGGCAAACCGAGGGTTAGAAACGCGGAGGGCGTTTGTGCTCTTCTGAGAGCCTGCTGCCCGACTGGAGCCCCAGGAGCCACACATAAGGCCCCCAAGGTGCAGACTAGCCTGCGCTTCCCGCCGTCTGCCAGCAGCAGGCGCTGTGACGCAAGCACTCTCTGCCCAGGAGCATTAACTTAAGAATGGCTCATACTAATGTCTCTGGCTGTGGGGAAACAGCGTTTTATTAAATGCTTCACACAGATTTGGTATAATAAAGATGAATATATTATATCTGTTGCCTCCCCCAGAGTGAGACCATAATAAGAGAGGGAAAAAAACAATAAAGTGAAGCATAAATACAATGTAATGGGACTTGTGGCGCAAGACGCTTGGTCTGTACCGGCTACCACAGGCCCCGACCTGGTTCCGGGGAGCCGCGCTCTAGCTCACCGCTGCCTGTTCAGAGGGTCTCAGGTTCCAATTTCCACTCTGCTTCCCTACAGCCGGCCCTACCTCTGCCACTTCCTAGCTCTCTGAGAAGCCTCCCTAGAGAGAAAGATAGTGATTAGTGGGAGGAGGGAGGCGTCCTCTGGGCTCCTGCAGGGATACACACAGGCTGCATAAAAAGACAGACAGATGAGCTGATGGACAGACTCTAAAGAGGACAAATTCAGGAATGATGGTTTCTAGCGTGGCCGGGGAAGCCACTGCTTTCCCCCATGGGTTTCTCCCATAACTTGCCACAAGTCCCTCCGTGGGTTGTAACTTCCATCCCTTGGATGCCCCCAAAATCGTTTACTTGAAAATGAGGTGTTCAGCCGAGCGTGATGGCATGGTGCAAACCTTTCATCTCAGCACAGGAGGAAGAAGCAGGCGGATCTCTGAGTTCGAGGCCAGTCTGGTCCAGGACAGGCTCCAAAGCTACAGAGAAACCCTGTCGGAGTTCCAGGACAGGCTCCAAAGCTACAGAGAAACCCTGTCGGGGGGGGGGGGGGGGAGGGGAGATTAAAAAGAATAAAAGAAGAAGAAAGAAATAGAAAGAAAACGAGGCTTTCAAAACTTTCTAATCAGAAACAAGGTCTACTCTTCCAGGACTCCATTCCCCATCCAAGGAGATAGTTGAAGCTTAAACCCAAGAGGAGCTCAGATCAGGGTCTTGATTGAAATGACAACGCTTGTGGTGCAGTCCAGCGCTTAACCGCGGAGTTCTTTTCAGTAAAAGGAGATGTGGCAAACACTGGAGGGGATTCAAAATGCCTGGCACCCCATCGACTGCAGACAACAAACACGAGAAACAACTGTCAATGGTTTCCAAAATACCGTTAAAACTAATGGCGCGCCTTTCTGATCTAGCAACCTTGCTTCCCTATTTAGGCTTCAGGGTAGGCAGCAGCACATTTCCCTAAACAAAAGAAAATGCTTAGTCTTCTGTCACCTTTCCTAAACCTTATGAGGAACCAAGGCTCAGAGAGGTTAAGACTCACCCAGGGCCGCCCAGCCCACCAGATGTGGCGTGGTCTTCAGGCTAAGGTGCACCTGTTTCTGACATGCCTGGACTGCCCTGCTGTCTCTGGAGTTAGAGAGAATCCCTCTGCAGGAGCGGCAGAGTAAACCCAGGCTTTTCCGGGATCCAGGCCTGCAGACCAAGAACCTCAGAACAAATCCAAATCAATTAGAAAGGACTGCTGAGGGAAGAAGTAGTGTCAGGGGTGGAGGGAGGGAGGCGCAGCAGGCTAGAGGCTGAGCGAGCTGCGTCCAATCTAGGATCCTGCGGCACAGAGTACCTTGAAGACACCCCTGGAACCAGAGTGAGGGTCTTGGCGTAAGATTCACTAAGAGGGAAAAAGGAGGAGAAGGGAGCAGGCAGACAGCGGAAGAACCAGAGGAGTTGACCTCACAGAAGTGAACGAAAAGCAAGGTGTGCTCGCATGGAAGTGGTGGAGTCAGGGGAGTGTACGTGGGGGGCGGGGAGAAGACTGGATGTTGGCATCCTTCCAGATCAGGAACCCAGGGTGTGAAGAAAGCGGGCAAAGCCAAAGGGGCCGAACTCAGTATACTACCCTCCCTCCCATGCCCAATAACCTAGCGCTTCCTTGCAGGGATTGAATGGGCCAGCTGGGTTAGGACACCAGGTGGAAATTCGACCTGTGGATGCCAAGCGCCAGGGAACCAACCCGGATCCTCGAGCCCATGGAGGGCCCTGTTGCTTCGCCAATAACTCACTTCAATCTCAAGGGAAATCCCACTGGCCCAAAGCAGCCTAGAGGGAGCCAGAGCTCGCAGTTCAGAAGGAGTGGCTGTTTTCTGCTTTGCTTAGAGTCACGTTGGTATCCCCCCACGCCCCCAGTAGGGCTCATCAGCAGCCAGGCTTTCTCAGGGCACACACTAGCGTCCTCTTTTCCTACCCTGGCCTCGGACGGCCTCTCTAGCCCAGGGTCTGGGAGCTCTCTAGAGCCTTAGGTGGAGCAGCCCTGTCCAAAAGGTGGTCTCTGACCACTAGAGTCCAAAGGGATCTAGGGCAGTGGTACTGGTAGGATTCGGGTGGGAATAATTCAGGATACCTGGGGGGCGGGGGGGGGGCAGGGGCATCTTCCACCTAGGTCTCTTACTTTTGCTGGTTAGTGAGCCCGCTGCTCGGCACACTCACAAGGCGCTAATGCAATGAGCCTCAGAGGCTGCTGAATTATTCACGTGCCGTTTATTATGAGAAGCCTGACTCAGGCCTTTTCTGCACCCGACTAGCCGCGCAGACCCGCTCTTACTTACCCTGGTCTCTCCCGCTCTGTGCCCCAGTCTTTCCACCAGGCCTCATAGCCCAGGCTTCAAGCGAGTCCTGCACCCAGCAACCTCCCCACGGCAGGGAGGCCTTGGTGGAATGGAGAGTGCCGTTACCATTAGTATGTTTACGGCGGCGATCCCGAAGTCAGTAAAGGAGACTTTGAAAACTGGAAGGTGACGGGGAGAAGGGAACCTACCTTGTTGGCCCATCCACCAGGGCAGAGTGTAGCTGCTCAGCCCCTCTCTCAAGGACTAAACAGCATCCCAATAACCAAGGACTGGGGTTTCGACCTGTACCGAGGCCAGGAATTCACTTGCCTGGGCAACAGAAGGATGCATTCCCTCCTTCGGGGCCGACACCTCTATCTTGTCTATTTTCCTTGCTTCTGAACGGTTCCCCCTTAACCACCTACCCAAATGCTTCTGGTTTGTCCAAGGGCAGTGCTAATACCAACTTCGCCTGGAACAGAACAAGTCCTGCAGATGCGCACAGGTGACCCCCCCAGGGCTATTGGGATGCAGTGGGTGTGTTTTCTGCCCCTCTTTTCTGCACCTCACTCCTACCCAATCTTCAGTCTTTCTTCCTCTCCATTTCTGAACCCATAATGTGGCAGCGAATCGATCCTGTTAAAAACAAAACAACACAAGGAAATCCAATTATTAGTTAGACCACAGCTGGATCCAGACCCCAGCACCCCCAGCACCCCCTTGCCCTTGCCTGTTAAAGAATGACGTCTTTGTGCACCTCTGCAAGTGTGAGCAACAGAGCGCCTCACACATCTGCATGCAACTGACAAAAACCATGGACCTACCCTCTCCTGGATCCTCGGCCTCTCTCAGAAGCAGAGACGGAGCCAGTTCTCTAATTGGCTCTCTTTGTCTCTTATCTGTTTGGTTTATTTATTCAACAAATGCCTGAGGTGCTCTTGATATATGCCCGGCTGGCACGGGGCACACAGAGAGGCCCTGTCCTCAAGTTCATGACCAGATGGAGAGAAAGCATAAGGGTTGACACAAGCCATCACGTGTCTGGCAATGTGACAGTGACTCCCAGGGAGTCTGCTGAAGAGCTCGATAGGGCTGGGAGGATTTCCCTAAGGTGATGAGTTGGGCACTATTACAGGGAAAGAGCTGCCAAGAAGAGAAGGGACAGAGGCCATTCTGACCCTGGATAAGGGCAGCAAAGGCTTGGAACAAAAAGAGATGACTGTTCTGGAGGCCGTAGAGACTGGGCAACAAACAGACCTTCAGCATCTCTGGGGAACTCTTCCATCGCAGCCTGCTTCTGCCATTTGGTGGTGTGTCTGTGTTTCCTCCATACTTCCAAAAGACATTTAGTCCCTCCCCTCATGAGGCCGAAGTGCCTTGACACAGTGGTCTAAAGGAATTCATTCCACCAAAGAAGGGAAGGAGTGAACAGTAATGTGTGCTCCCCAAAGAATGCCCCAGACACAAACCCTGCCCCCACCACCACAGGCAGAGATCAGGAGAGCTGTGCCTAGCAAGGGGAGAGCAAGGCAGGTTCAGAAGTAGGCTTGGAGCCCAGACTATATTTTGGAGCAGCTGGCTTCTTAATTCCCAGGCTTGGGAGGAGGCAGCTCCTCTTCACTTCCCCATTGGCCTACCTCCCTTCCCCCACCGGCCTCCTTCTGCCTTCTGCCTTTTGCCTTCTCTGGATCTTTGGTGGAGAATCCACTATGTTATATAATATTAGTCACAGAAAAAAAAATGTGTTCACTTGGACTTGCAGACAAAGTTTACACAAAGTGTCTGGAATCTTTAGAACTCCTGAAACCTGTTCACAGAACCTGTGGAGACCTCTGGCTAAGAGTCTTAGAGATCTGAGAATAAGAGCACAGATTTTAGTGTGTGTGGGGGGGAAACAGTAGTGTTCCAGTCCCGATTAATCCCAGACAAGCTGTGTGACTTTAGATCGGCTCCTGACCATCTCTATTCCCCATTTTTCTTATCGTAAAATGAGGAATATTAGTAATAACTATCTCAAAAAGCTGTAAATTATCAAATGACTAGAGCTTAGCCAGGATCCAAGCAATGTACGTGCTTATGGTATTTATGGTCATAGTTATTTTTCCTATTTTAATAAATGTTGGCCAAGGACAGAATGTAAAGCCCACAATGAGTAATCTTAGCTCAACGAGGTTGATGGGATTATGGAAGATTCTTCTACAATGAAGCATTCTCTGAAGTTCAGGGACAGACAGAGTACCAGTCCCACGGGACAAAAGCCATTCGAACTAGAGATCAAGTTTGTCATACTGAGTGGTGCCAGCCCCAGACCGCTTTCTTGGGAAGGAACTCTGGCTCGAGAGCAGATGGTGATACTTACCAGAACATGGGAATGAATGGAGCTGCCCAAATAATCTGAGTGGAATCTGATGGAGCCTTGGGAATGAGTTAAGTGAACAGTTATCCTTTACTAAGAGACAATTTGTTTCATTTGGGTCTATAAGGTCCTCTTAGAACACAAATCCATGACAGTTCATGGAATGCTTATTCCCCCACTTTGTTTGGGATATTCTCTAAATTAGAGGGTGATTTTTGTCAGAATAATCCCTTCCGTTGGGGATGGAGTAAGGCTGGACCCTGGTCTTGGAGCCAGTGAGCTATGATTCAGTGGTAATGGATACACAGACAACAGCATTACAGTAGGTGCTTCCTAGAGGAGGTGGAGAAGCCTCCAGGGTCCAGCTGCCTCGGCTTCAAATGAAAACCAAATGAAAATCCCCAGGCCAGCTGACTGGAGCGTGCATGCATGTGTGCGTGTGTGCGTGCGTGCACGTGTGTGTGTCCACTGCATGGCAAAGGGTCCTAGGAAGGCATCTGGATGGAAGCACAATCTGAGCTCTGATGGCTGGGTTCCTCCGTCCCTCTGAACTTTTGGATTCAGAAACTTCTGCTCCATTTTGATTCTTGGGACCTCTTAACTCCTCTAATCTGGCATAGTCTGGCACAGAGCCATTCCCCTCCCACTGTAGAATCATTTTGACCTTATTTGCAGGATGAAAACCCATCTGACTTATTTGATGGGTAAGACCTGGATGTTTCCTAGGATTGGGTAGGTCCAGGTTGCCTGTAGTCCTACTCCTGACTCATGCTCCTGCACTCAAGGGTCTAAAACTCTGTGGGGGGGGGGGGTGGCAGCGGGGAAGGATCCTATCACCAACCCAGAATAGACTCAGTTTCTCTTCAGGAGGAATACCAGAGGTCAGTGAACTTGGGTTCCCAGGATTCTAGAAGATCCTGGTCCTGTCACACACTTTTTTTTTTCTTGAGGGCTAGGGGATTCAGGTTGCAGCAGTTGAACAGGTTTCAAGGTGGCCTGGACAAGTGATCTGGGCAAAATGCCAGGTGGTACCCACTTCCCTGCACCCTCAAACTGGCTGTGCTCCCGAGCACGTCCCTGAGAGGCCAACCAATTAGGCCAAGGAAATAAATCCACAGGATAGGGCAAGGCAGGAAGGGGAGGTGCGTGGAGGTAAGAGCAAATGACAGTAGAATGCCCTCCCTTGACATGATGCTGTGAACAAAAATCCCAGAGAACAGGGTCTTTCTGCTTCCCGGGTCACATTTCACCCCTCTTGGCAGTTACTCAGAAATCCTCAACTCCACTGGTCTTCAGAAACTGGGAGATGAACCATCCCAGACCCTGGTCTTAACCTTAAGGTTTAGTCTTTATCGAGGGCTTGGTGTTATACTGGCAAGGGGCAGGAGCAGGATCCTGAGGGCAGGAAGTCCAGAGAGAGCAGATGTATGTTGTCTTTCCTGACTTTCTCTCCCTCGGGTTCCTCTCCACCAGTCCCTAGACTTTGACTTCACATACTTGGCTTAGCATCTCCTGGCTTCCAGGATTTCAGGGATGGCAGAGGCAGATGCTGTTTGAGAGAGACAGTGGATGATGCATCAGGGCATCAGGACCTGGGATGGATGTGGGGGTAGGACCTCTGTTATCACTATTTCTGCCTCAGAGTACTCCCCCATCTCACTCCCCATCTCCTGAAAATGCAAGATGAGGACTGGGAAAGAAGTAGAATGCCAGCTTCAAACATTCCCAAGCAGACTGGTCCCTTACCACAATGGGGCCTCCAGGCAAGACTTCTTTTTCTCTACTCCATCCCCTTTAAGCCAGAGAGTTACAAACCTTGATTCCCGATCAGTTAAATTAGAGACAAGTAAGCCTACCTCTGATGTGCAGAGGACCTTGTACAGAGAAAGCCTGTTTGGTGCCAGAGCAAGATAAGTTTCTCTCTCTCTCTCTCTCTCTCTCTCTCTCTCTCTCTCTCTCTCTCTCTCTCTCTCTCTCTCTCTCTCTCTCTCTCTCTCTCTCTCCCCACTCCCCCTTCCGACAGGGAGGGTCCCATTCTTTTAGCCCCACTCCCCGCTGGGGTCCACCAATTCCCCAGCTGCTCTTGGAACCCTTCTCTGACCCAAACTCTGCTTCTGGACTACACAGGCCACTCAGGAGTTTACAAACAAAGCGAGTCTGCTGTGTGCAGCTCGTGGAGAGAGAACAGTTCTTCCACCTGGTTCCTACACCCTCTTTCACGCTCTTCCTTCCCTCCTTTTTCCAAGGGAAGAAGTGGAAAATTAGGGCCCAACACAAACCAGATGGACTAGCAAGAGAAAGGGGCCCCACAGCACAGCCCCACTGCGGTACCTCAAGGGAAAAGAAAGGCGCAGCTGAGGTTTAATCCTGCTTGTATGCTCAGAGGTTCACAAACGTTTAAAGAAAGACACACGGAGAACGAAACACAAACACACACATTGGAGAAAAACACTTTCAAATAACGGTGCACACAAAATGCTCGCCTAACATCGAGACGTTCCAGGCCCACAGCCACCAACCAGCCTTACTGGTTCCCCGGCCTCGCTGCGAGTTTCCGAGTGCGCAGCCCTAGCCGTGGCCAGGCCCCTTCCCGGTCCCCACCCCGCATCCGGAACAGCTGGAGTCGGCCGTGCTACACGCTCAAGCCCTGTGCCCGGCTGGGCGGGGCGGGCAGCGGGGCCCCGGCCCTGGCCGGGGCAAACAGCAGCGGGAAAGCCCGCAACCCGTCGGAGTAACCCCGACACCGGCTGAGTTTCCGTCAGGCGCCTTTCATCAGACGTGAGGTGGCCCTAGCTGGCCCCGAGAGCCGCGGCGGGAGGAAAGAGTGTGCAAGATTGCAGAAGGAGGTAGGGCGCCCGCCTCAGGCTCAGGCCAGGGGAGAGGCTTGCAGAACCGCCAACTCCTCCCTCCGCCTCTCGGGGTGGGGAAGACTGAGCTCTCCAATTGTTCCCCTCCCCCAACCCTTAGGCTCCCCACCTCTGTCCCGTGCCGCCCACCCAGGGCTGTGAAGCCCGCTCTGACCTTCTAGGGGCCAGCCCCCGGGAGTCTTCAGCTTCTCCTTTTCCAGGCACACGGCCCAGGGCTGCGGTTGGGTGACAAGGGAGTCTGGGAATAGGGGCGCTGGATTCTTGATTTGGAATCATCAAAGTCCACGTTGGGCAGTAGCGGGGGCCCGCCCGGGATCCAGTTCTTACCTGGCCCGCGCGGCGGCCGCGTCACTAGGCGACTGGGGCTCCTGGTACCCTTCTCTAGCTCCACAGCCGCGGCTTGCAGAGCCTGAGACCTCCCGGCTGGTCCTGCCATCGCGTCCGGCCAGGCCGGCAGGAGACCGGTGTACTGGAGTGCGGCTCTCAGTTTGGGGTGGGGGCGTAGCTTTTTAGTCACCCCAGGTTCGGGAGCACTAAAGGCGCCTCTAATATAATTTACAAACATCTCGGGCCGAGTACGGCGGAGAGCCGGGACTGACAGGCGCATTAGGCAGGCTAATTCCAGCCGGCTCCTCCTACCCTCGGCCCGCTAATTAATGAGCTTCCCAACTTAGAGCCGCCTGCATTGGACAGACAGAGAGTGAAAGAGAGGGCGAGGGAGAGGTAGAGAAGGAGACGGACGGGGGGAGCAGAGTGGAGTGAAGAGAGGGAGGGAGGGAGAGAGAGAGGGAGGACAGGGGGAGAGAGAACAGAGAGAAAGAAGAGAGAGGGGAAAGACGGGAGAGCGAAGAAAGAAAGAGAAGTGCCGCTGCAGATAATTGATTACTCCTCGATCAAGGCTAACTTGTTAGCAATAGTCAATTGCCCCATCTCTCCGCCTCCCCTCGCAGTCCGGGATCGGCGCCCTCGTCTCGGCTCTTCCAACTGCCGCCGCCAGGACCCGGGGCCAGGAGCCGCCGCGACGGAGCCACCTGACACCTTTAAATAGCACCGGGACTGGCGAAACTGGAGCCCGGCTCGGCGCTTCCCGGCTCCGGCCCGGGCTTGCTGGAAACCCCGGCGGCGGCGGCGTCCGCGTCAGCGCTCTCCTCCCGGGGCCCCGCGCCGCTCCGCCTGCCAGGGTCGCCGCGCTAATCGGCCCGTTGCCCATCCGTACCCTGCCCGGTGCGGCCTCCTGCCTTCCTTTCGCACCGTCGGGCGCCCGAGTTGCCCGCGGGCTGGGTCCCCGCGGCCCGAGCCTCCCCGGCCGGGCCCCCAAGCGAGGCCGAGATGACTTCCAAGGAGGACGGCAAGGCGGCGCCGGGGGAGGAGCGGCGGCGCAGCCCTCTGGACCACCTGCCGCCGCCCGCCAACTCCAACAAGCCCCTGACGCCGTTCAGCATTGAGGACATCCTCAACAAGCCGTCAGTGCGGAGAAGTTACTCGCTGTGTGGGGCGGCGCACCTGCTGGCGGCCGCGGACAAGCACGCGCCAGGCGGCTTGCCCCTGGCCGGCCGCGCTCTGCTCTCGCAGACCTCGCCGCTGTGCGCGCTGGAGGAGCTCGCCAGCAAGACCTTTAAGGGATTGGAGGTCAGCGTCCTGCAGGCAGCCGAAGGTAGGCACAACCTAGATTGCCCTGTGCCTAGTCGCCCACACTCAGTGCCCAGTACTTCTTAACTCCCCTGCCTCTGCCCACGCCGGCCGTCAGGTCTCTCCTGTCCTAGTTTCTGCAGCCAAAATGGGTGTAGAGATCAGTGAAGCCGGACCCTATTTCCTAGGGACCTCTGCGTCCTGAGTAGGGGTGATCTGAGAGAGGTGTGTGGGGGGGAACCCAAGCTCTCGCTGAAGTCTGACCGGCTTCTTAGAGTCCCCATCGGCTTGGATGCTCCCTGACTTTACTCTTGTAGTGGGTGAGAGAGATAATCTTTTCCAGGAAACTTCTGGGTAGGCTGGAGTCGGGCCATTGGGAAGGGGCGGAAAATCCGTGTTCAGAACACATTTGGGGAGTCTCTGTTTGGCTTCTCTGTACTCTGTGAGACTTCAGGTCTTTCAGATCAACTCTTAGGGAGCAGAGATCAAAACGATTTTTCCTAGGGAATTCCAGGAGATCAAAGACAGGATGTTTCCCATGGCCCAGCTTGCTTTGGTATAGAGACTGGAATCAAATTGAAGAGGAAACAACAGCGAGATGGGCCTGGGTCTGGTGGAGAGTTATGGGATAGAGTCTGGGTGGGGTCTTCACTCTCCCGTTGCGAGCGAACACTGTCATTTCTTTCCAGGCCGCGATGGGATGACCATTTTCGGGCAACGACAGACGCCCAAGAAACGACGAAAATCACGCACGGCCTTTACCAACCACCAGATATACGAGTTGGAGAAACGTTTTCTATACCAGAAGTACCTGTCCCCGGCAGATCGCGACCAAATTGCGCAGCAGCTGGGCCTCACCAACGCACAGGTCATCACCTGGTTCCAGAATCGGCGCGCCAAGCTCAAGCGGGATCTGGAGGAGATGAAGGCCGACGTGGAGTCCGCCAAGAAACTGGGCCCCAGCGGGCAGATGGACATCGTGGCACTGGCCGAACTCGAGCAGAACTCGGAGGCTTCGGGCGGCGGCGGTGGCGGCTGCGGCAGGGCCAAGTCTAGGCCTGGTTCTCCCGCGCTCCCCCCAGGCGCCCCGCAAGCCCCGGGCGGTGGGCCATTGCAGCTCTCGCCGGCCTCTCCACTCACGGACCAGCGAGCCAGCAGCCAGGACTGCTCAGAGGACGAGGAAGACGAAGAAATCGACGTGGACGATTGAGCAGCGCCCTGGACCTTCTGCCTCCCGGGTCCCAAGCGCCCGCATGCCCGCCGTCTCCCGGACCGGACCGCTAAGGGGAGCTGGGACCTCCTCTGCATCTCCTGCCTCAACCCGGGGCCCGGGGCCCGGGGCCCCGGACTTGGCTCCTGACAGCCACCTCTTCCCTCTCGAAGCAATAAATCCGGGCCGGCCGGCGGGGCCGGCAGCCACACGCGGCCTCCGCCGCCCCGGAAGCCCTCGCCGTGCAATTCTGTATGGCTTCTGTATAAATATTTAAGCCTATATAGAGGGTTTCTCCCAACGCAGTCTGATCTTTTTCTTTATTTTATTTTATTATTATTTTTTTAATCGCAGATATTTCGATTTTGTCAAAGCCCGAGTGCTACCAGGTCGGCTGACGGTGAGGCGGACATGAGAGCGGTCTAGAAGCTGCGGTCTAGAAGCTGTTTTCATTTTTCTCTGCATGTAGCGAATGCACCGGTTCGCTCACTCCCTCGGCCTATTACAGTTGACTTTTCATTTACTTCTGCCTTTTTTTTCCTGCGTGAGAATGGGGTGGGGGGGAACAGCCTAGCCTTGACTTGCAAGTTTCAAAATCGATCTTTTCTCTCCCTAGCCAGAGAAGTCTGTTTTCGATGGCGTGTCTGCCTCCCTATGTACACTATTTTTAAAATTTCTCCAAACCTTCTTGCATTTTTCTCGGACTGACTGCTGGAGTCTGGCTCTTAGGGAAAAAGCAAGGGAGCACCCAAGCAACCGTCAATAACAGAACCCAAAGCCCTGGGATTATTTTTTACTCTTTTAAGATTTTTTTCCTTTTTGCATGTGACAGAGACCTAAAGATGGGCGACCCAAAGGCTCACCCTCATCTTTTCTGCAGCTTTGGGTTTGTCTGTCAACATCTTTCTCCCGTTTCCACTTGGCCATATGAACGAGGGTGGTCCGCTGAGGGTGGGTTCCGGATGCCCCTTCCCAGCTCCTGCCCCCCTGCCCCCTCTTTCTCCGACTGTACCCAAGGCCTCTTTCTCCGATAAATAAAGTCTTTGCCATTTTACTAGAATGGGCCGCGACCGCATTTGCAAGAATGGGCCGAATTTACCCAAAGCAGCTGAAGGTTAAGAATGTCCCGCCTGCCTTGGAGATTAGGGGAGAGGTTTCAGGGCAGGCTTGGGGCTCGGGACAACAGGGAAGCAATGGGAGGAAGGGCCTTTTCCCCAGGCCCCTAAGCACGCAGCAGCTACTAAATGGACTGAGAAGTCTGCTTCGTCGGGCCGGGGTAAAAAAAAAAAAAAAAACTAGTCTTGTTGATAGTGACAGAAAACTCGTTTGTACATGGAAGGCACCAAGCTGAGGCAAGACTGTCCTACAGTTTTGTGTTCCATCGCTGAGCATGGCAGTCTACCTGTGCTTCCTGGACACCTGCTAAACCCGGAGACACTGGCTGGTGTCACTCAGTGAAGATCAGGGTGGAGCCTGGAGACACCCAAGTTTTGGTCTTGCCCTGAGGGCTTCAGCCTGGTTTAGGATTCCTTAAAGGAGTGTAAGGCTGGAGGCAACTAGGACGTGCAGAATTGCACCTGTGGGCTTCCGGGAACGCAAACCCAAAGCGTCTGGGGGTTGTAGTACATTTCTAGTAACATTTGTGAACACTGGCCCATAACTTGGGTAGCAGCAGAACCATCGGTATCTCAGGGACTTCCTGCTTTCCTAGCGGCTTTGGGAGACTGGAGTGGGGGCTAAGGCGGCTTTCACTTTCCTGAGCTGGGGTGGGGGTTCTCTCTGGGCTTTTGTTGTCGCCGGACTGGCGAGTGGCCGCTGTTACCAGAGTTGGGTCCCGCCTCCAGGCCGCTGGGCTCCCTTTCTCTGAAAAATTGATGTGAGAAACGCGCATCTGGTCTCGGGCAGGCGATGGGGCCCCGGGGCCTGAGTCAGGAACGTGTGTGTCCAAGGAGGAAGCTAAGAGACAGCCAGAAACAGGGAAAGGAGCATAGAAAGACACTAAGAACGGAGCGAGAATGTGAGAGACAGAGAGGCAGGGTAGAGAGAGAACCATTTATAGACACCGAGAAACCGGCACAGAGACGGAGACGAAGAAGAAAAAGAATGGGAAGACGCAAAGAGAAGAGACGACAGGGACGAGAGAAGGCAAGAGGAGGCCAGGCAGCCGCGCGACCGTGCGGCCGGTTCCTTCCGGGCGACATAAATCGCCCTCTCTTAGGATGGATGGGTCTGTAATTCGGAGCGCGGACCATGAAGGCCGGGACGAATGGGCCCGGGCGGCCGCTGACAGGCGACAATAGCCGGGCCCAGCCCCCCGCGGCTCCCGGTGCGGGCATGGCCGCGGCCCTCCGCAGCCCAGAGCGCGCCAGCGCTGGCGACCATATGGTTTTTGAATTTTCTTCACAATTTGTAGACAATTTGATGGATTAGGTCCCCGCGCGCGCCTCCCCGGCACAAAGGCGGCGCAGGGACCGCGGCGCGGCGGTCACCCGGGCATCTGCGCCCGCCGCGCACTCCTCCCCCCGCCCGGCCCCCACCCCGCGCCCGGAGCCCCCGGGCCGCCCGCCCAACACGCCCATGAATCCCAATGAAGCGGCCCTGGCACCTCCGGCCGCTCTGCGCGTCCAGGCCCTGGGCTGGGCCCTGCTGGGTCCCTTCGGGCTGGGGGCGGCGGCCCTAGGGCTGAGCCCACCCGAGCTGCGGCGCCCGCGGGGCGCGCAGCTAAGCAGGCGCATCGGGGCTGAGGAGAAACGGGGCCATTTATCCGCCCGTCTAGTTAAAGCGGGTTATTTGTTTGCTTCTCTGGCCTCCTCCCCTCCCCTCCCCCTTCCTTCCTCCCCCTCCCTTTCTCTTCTGCCTTTTATTCTTTTGTCTCTAAATGGATTTAATGAGCCTGAAAAACATGACAATTGAATATAACCAAGAAATAAAAAATAACGAGGGAGGAAGGAAGGAGGAAAAGAAAGAAGGGAAGACGGAAGAAAAAGGATTAATAAAATAAAGGGGGAAATCGATTCAGCAAGTATTTATTGTGTGCAGGTGTCTAGGGAAATTGAAACGAGGTAGATCTGGTCGCTGCCCTCAAGTAGCTCCCAATCTAATCCGCCGGCTCGGAAGCAGACGTGGCTGTTAGGAAATCTTCGTCGTCGACCATAAGGGAAGGGCTGCTTGCCAAAGGCTGAGACCCAGTTCCCAGCTTCAGGCTCAAGGGTGGTGATGGCTTCTTGGAGGAGGAGGCAGAAGAAAATCGAGTTGAAGAAAAGAGTGACCGTGTGGAGGGGAGGGAGGGAGGGAGGGAGAGAGAGAGGTGTACTTCAGGCAGACCCCCAGCTGGTGAGCACTGGTCAGCACGGGAGCTCTGATCAACAGAGTTGGAGGGGTGGCGGGGGAGGCGTATCGGAGTACCAGAGCCACTCTGCTGTCAGAGCGTGTTTCTGCCCGCTGACCCTGGGTTTCTGAGGCGCGCCAGGGTGAGCTTACCCAGGCCTGACTCCAGTTGCAGACTTCTAGGCTGGGTCAAGCAAACAACAGACAGTGGGGAAGCCTCTAATCTTGGGCAAGGGCTAATAGGATTCAATACTGGGAGGCCGGGGACTCTAGCCGGCCATATTCTTAGCTATCTGATGCCAGCATGCGGTCCAGGGGAGCTCAAATGGCCTTGGCCACCACCCAAGTCTTGCCTTTGGGACCTATGAGGCAAGAGGGCCTTGAACTCCAGGTGACACCCCAGAGGCTCTCACAGGGTGCCTGTCTCTAGTGAGGTTGTGTGCTGTTAGCACGTTCAGGAGCGGGCTCTGTGCGAGCTGGTCGTGGACTTTGCCTATCTGTTTCTTCTTGGGAAAGTGACACGGGTCGTGTGTAGGGCCGCGGATTCTACTCTCACTCTAGGCGAAGTTCGTTAAGGCTCGACCCTTCGCCTAGAGTTCCCTTACCGCTTGCGACCAACGCAAATTTGTTTCCTTGGGAATCCCGGCCCTGTGAGGACCCACTTTCAGTTCCTGGATGACCAAGGGAGAGTATTTGTCTCTTCTTTCTCGGTTGCGTCACGGACCTCGGCGAGTCTTGTTGAGACCCGGACGAGACTGATTCTGTGGACTGGAGCCCCCTCCTTGCTCGGACAGGTCGAGCTGCGCGGCCGGAGCGTGCCTCCTCTGCGCCTGCGGTTCCGCCTTTCCCGGCGCGGTGGCCTGGCGGTCGGCGCGCCCGGTGAGGCCGGGAGGCGCAGTTCCTTATTTTACGAGGTGTCGGGCCAGTGTCAGACGCAGCTCCGATAAGTAATACTCCAGTCTGAGGGACCAGAACGTGGTAATTAATCCCAAAGACTTAAGTGTATTTTAGTTCAGGAGAAAAAAAATCACTAATTCAATCGTCCGGAAAATTGAAGTTTGATGCATGAGTCCCCCCTGAAAGGGACGGGCTGGGGCCGCCCGTCTCCCCTCCGCCCCTGCCGGTTGCCGCGGGGACCCCCCCTTCCTCCCCACCCTTTTGAGCCAACGGGTCCAAGAAAGTTCATTCACCCAGCCCTGCTGGCACTCAGACACCAGAACCCAGGGACACCGGGGCTTTTCTCCCTACCCCCCAACAAACACCCCCTTCTTGGGACCCAGAAAACATTTGTGGTGGAAGCACGTTTGCTCCCCAAACATGCATTTAGAAGGGACACAGGGAGCCTCAAAGATGTGAGAGAAACAGTCAGATAAGAGGCCAGTGTAAGTGAGATCAAGAGATGCGAGGCCAGAGGGGAAGGGGACAGGGGACCTGAGTGGGCAAAAGTGAGGAGGGCCGACTGCTAGCGTACAATAGTGAATTCCATGGGCTTCCTAAAGGGAAAAGCTAGCTGAGCTAGGCGGTGCGATTGGGACGCAGGGGGGTAAAACGCTGTATCTCTAGAATATTGCCGTGCAGGTATCGCAGTCTGGCCTATGAGCCTGTCCCCCAGGGTGAAGCCACAGACCCAGCCTCCCAAGGAACAGGCTCTTAGTACTGAAGTGAAGGAAACCGAAGTTCCTGGGCTTTGTTCCCTGTGGGGGTGGGAGAATAAATTCTGGACGGAGGCACCTCCCATCTTCAGTTTCTCTTGGGGCCCCATCTTTACCCTCCCAGGCTCCTGGCTGCTTTTGGCAACCCATTCTTTCTCTTCCCCACAGCTGCCAGTCCTGAGAGATACTTGGTGCTGGGGTGTGTGTGTGTGTGTGTGTGTGTGTGTTGAACTGCACTGAGACCAACAACGGTGCATTTCTGAGTGTGTCATCGCAAGTGTGCAACCAGAAACTGAACATGTACAGCTGATTGACGGCAGCGGAGCGTGTGCAACTGGGGGTGACTGGGGGTGTACCTCCATGGCCTGTGTAACCAATCATCATGAACTAGTGTATGCAACTATGTGTGACTGAATTGGTGCTGAGGAGAGGAAAAGAGCGAAGCTACCCTTGCGGTGGGTAGCACCCATGGGTGAGCACCACTAGGGTGTGTACACAGCTGGTGTGAGCTGAGAGCCAAGGGAAAGCGCTGGGGTGGAACTGAAGTACACACAGCTAGAATCCCAGCTCAAAACTGCTAGGCCAGCATGGCTCACGCAGATAGATGTACAAGTACAAGATGACGGGAAAGGGGAGAAGGTACCTAGCCTGAAGTAAAACATAGCCCACAAGTGGTGAACAGCTGGGTAGATGGTGGGCTAGAGAACTTTCGAAGGGTCGTAAGTCTACTCTGAGGGCAGTGGAGGCCACTGAGGAACAGCACTGTGTGGGCTCTGCTTCTTTGAAAACAGAATGAAGAGGGACTGGTATTCTCTGCTGTCTGGAATGGCTTCCTTATCTACCTCCCCCCTTCCGTTCAACTTGATTACTAGGCTGAATCTAAGTCCCAGAAGTATATATAGCTGCACAGGGTCGGGTCCCCTCCAATTCACCGATTCCCTGTAGGGGCTCAGCTCTGCCCAAACTGGAGGAGCACACGTGACAATTGTGTCCACATATGTGTAGAGGCGGTAGGGCAGAGCTGTTGACAAGGCTCGATGTAAGTGAGCCGCACTCAGTTTGGAATCTGGTGTATGCCATGTATGCGTGGCTGTGCGTTTGTAGACATAACAGCATCTACAGGGTGTCCCAGGGAGAGCTACATGCTTCTCCTTGTTTGTAAGTTCAGCGGGTACTTCAGGAAAAGAAAGTTGGTTACAAAGAGAGCCGCTGGTGAAAATGCTGCCAATGTCCTGGTGTGCTGAGGGGAAGCACAGTACTAGGGCTATGGCCGTGGAGCAGGTGATGGGGCCAGAAGGCTTCAGTCTGGGGAAGATCTCAGTTCTCTTCTGTGTGGATGTGACCTCGGAGTGCAGGGCAGACAGGCACCTCTGGCTGAATGTCTGCTCTCTGGCCCTTCCAGCACTCAGGAGCTCTGGTTTGTGGGTCCAGGGCTCTGTGTAGTGGGAAAGAGTCAGGACTGAGAGTCCCTTCTGCCAAGCAACAGGGGCTTTTCTCGCCTCTTCCATGTCCCTGCCCAGTACAGAGGATCAGATTAGGGGCAAGAAGTAACCCTCCAATCTGTTCCAAGGTGTCCAAGGTTAAATGCCTGGGTCTTTACAGGTTATCTCTGCCTCCGAGGTCTGTGAGGGAACCTTTGCACCCAGCTTCCTGAGGTCTCTGCATGTTTATGCAGAATGGGCCAAGCAGTCCCACAGCTAAGACAGAGTACTCCCAAACAGGTATACTGTAACTCACAGCCCCAAAACAATGAAAATACATACAACACAGGCACCCAGCAATACTGACACATAGGATTCTGGACACAAAGTGTCACTGAAAAGGATGGCACATCCATCCAAATTCAGACAACCAATAGCATATGCACAAATTAAACACACAGGGTCCTTGGTGGTATTTGCCTGTAATTCCAGGACTCACTTGGAAGGCAGAGGCCGAGGAAGGATCACAAGTCTGAAGCCAGCTTGTGGTTCAATATTGAGTTTCAGGCCTACTAGAGCGACAGAGCAAGACCTTGTCTCCAAACAAACCAAACAACAAAAACAAAATGAAAAAAGGAAGAAAGTGGGGAGGAGAGGGGATAAACAGATAAGCCTTTGCAGCTAACACGCGCGTGCACGCGACACCACCACTGTTCAGCCCTTCTACACACAACACAAGCCAGGGGAGAGGCTTGGGCCATAGTTACCGGAAGCACGGAAGGCAGGCTTCCTGATAATTCTGGCAGGCACAAGAGTGGAGAGGGAGCTGCTGAGTGACTTTGGTGGAAATGTGGCCAGTGTTGTAGTGTGCATCTAGGGCTGCCTCTCACAACAGGGTGGTGGGGCAGGGAGGCTGCTGTCTTGGGGGGGGGGGTGGGAGCTTCCAGTCCTTGGTCCAGGAAAAAACCAAATCCCCAACCACCCTAGAAATGCAATCAAAGCCGCCTGCCGCCCACCCGCCCTGCACAATGACTGTGGCTGGAGTCGTTATCATTTTTGTTAACTTTTTATCGACTGTTTGCTAGATGGCGTGTCAGTAAAGTGTATGATTTGAGATGAAAAATTAGGCAGATTAACCTGAGGGGAGAGCCTGATTGATTACTAAATAGGATCAATTTGAAAGTTTTAGTCCTGGCGTTTCTGCAGAGCCTCTTAATACTTCAAACTTCAATTTTACGGGCGATTGAACTAAGCATGTTTCTGACAAAATTGATATATGTATTAATTTGCTTTAACTGGTGATTAATTACTCTCCACTGAAAGAATTATATGGAGCTGTTTGCCTGCGATTTGCATATTAATCAAATTCTAGTTGATAATTCTGCCAGTGGGGGGGTCAGGGCTGGGCACGGGGCACAGGGTGTGAAGGGGCATTTGTGTGAGTGCTGGTGTGTGTGTGTGCCGGTGTATGTGGGGGCCTCCCCACCCCCTCCTCTGCTCGCTCCCTGCTTAGCTGCCAGTTTAGTGCATTAAAACCAAAGATGCAGAACGAGTTTGCCCGGCTATTTGGCGGGAGCAGAAATTGCCTGTCCGGTTTTATGATCTGCTCAGCCTGAGCAGCCGGGTCCTTAATGTCCCCTGTCAAAGTGTCCTCGATTTAAAGGGAAAACGGCCCCCACTCTAGTGCCACACCAGCCTGACAAGGGACAAGGCAGGGAGGAACACCCCCTTAAATACCCCCCCAAAGGACCATGATTTCCAGGTGGCACCCTAGCCCTAGGGACCCTGGGAAAATAAGCAACGTCCTTGGAGCAGTAGACCTCATGGAACATTTCAGTCACAGAGGCCCCCCACATCACTCATATGTGGAAGGCCCAGCAGAGTCCCAGAAACACTGCCAGACACTGTCACTTGAACTCATGGGCAGGAGGCCACTGTCTGAGACACACACAGACACAGCCCTCCAGTCACATTCTTGCTCATTTAGACACCCGAGCTCAGGCCTGTCTGTAGACACACTCAGCCACGCACATGCACACCCCAACGCACAGAACCACACGCAGGATGGAAGCGCGCATAGACATCCAAGTCACGTCCACACAGCCTCGAAGGCACACGTGGTCACGCACATTTTCAGATTCACAGAGAGGCTGCATCCCTACATGAACTAAGGCATAGAGCACCCCACCCTGCCATGTGCTAGATTCTCACCAGATATATTTAGGACAATCACACACACACTCTTGGGCACACACAGTCCCTACGCCCCCTCCTGGTCCCTTCCCTGGTCCCGACTCTTTAAGCTAAAGGGGGCGGTGCTATCAAATCAACTTTTCCCATCTCCAGATTCAAAGGGTAGGAGTGTAATTAAAACCAGATAATTAATGAGACAATATTCCTCCAGCTACATCTTTAATGAACAAACCCCTCCAGGGCAGCCTCTTCTTCTAGGGCTCATTAAAGAGAAGAAAGTTGGGCGGCTTGCGGACTTCCCAGTGCTACGGTAATACCGAACCCGGGGTGGGTGGGTGCCGTAGGCCGTAGTAGAGTGCAGGAGCCACAGCCTCTTCCGTCCAAAGCCCTTCTATCACCCACCACTTTGTCCCTTAACGGGACTCACCCCTCACCTCCCTTCCTCCCCGACCAGCAGACCCCAACCTCTCCTGTTGCCCCCAGGGACTTCCTTTTTCAACGACCCAGGCCGGGCCTGAGCGGTCTACTCAGCCTCTCATCCTTAGGCGACACAGTACACTAGAACGTGGCAAGCAACAGAGTGTGTCTCCCCTCCGACTCCCCACCCCTGGCGCGCCTGCGCTAGTCCAGTGTTTCAGGTGCTCTGGCTGGATAAGGCCGGCTCTCTGTAAAAGGGAAATGGAGGCCCAAGACTTGGTTCCTAGCTAAGTGGCCTAGGATAGGCAATTGATACGTCGTGAGAACTGGTGGGCTGGAGAGAAACTGGTCGCACGGCCTCGTGGTGGGGGTGGGGGCGTTGCGGGTCGAGTGGTTTTCCGAACACACCCTGGGCTTTCAGAAGAACACGCACTAGCAACGGCAAATATGTGAATTGTCTCTCATGCTCGCGTGCACATAGAGATTCCCACTCGTACATGCATACACATGCCCTGCCACGATGCCGGCCTGCGGTCCAGGGAGGGACTGGGAGAGCCTAGCCTGGGACTTTTCTTCTTGGTCTGAGGTCGCTCGATCGAAACTGGTCTTCCGAGTGAGAGCCTTCTACTCCTTGGCAACGCTTGCCCGCCCCGGAGCGAACCAAAAGGCTAGAGAGACTGGAAACCTGGGAGTCAACCCGGGCGGCGGCTGCAGCTCTGGCGGCAGAGCCTGCGTTCGCCAGCGCCGGCTTTTAGGGATGAGTTATGTGGCAATGAGCGAAGTAAATCTGCATGCGCAAAAGATGCTAATTACTCTTAATAGCCTACCCAGACGCCCCGAGACTGGAAACCCAGAAACGTAAATCTGCTCCCGATAAATATTTTTAATTGTGAAATTTCCTGGAAAGAAGGCTTTGGGTGCGCGGGCCGAAGCATTCGGTTTTGGAGGGAGGCACTCAGCCCCCACTCTGGAAGCCGGGTTCGGAGTCAGGGATCCTCGCGGGGGCGTCCGGTGCGGGCCGAGCGACCTGAGTTTGGCTGGCCGACGCTGGGTAAAGTTAGTGATGTATCGCATTAATTACCAGTGTGAGCTGCAAATGGTTCGAGGCCCAGGGAAAATTAATGGGAATCCAAATTCTAATTATGTAGCTGTTGTTAAAGAGTTTAACTAGATAGTCACGGAAAAAAATTGGATTATACATAGAAATATGCAGCCAGCGCGCAGGCTCCAGGGAGCAGTCTGGGGGACTCAAAACCAGGCAGCCCTACACTGCCCTCGAGGACACTCCTCCTCTTTCGGGAAGAAAGCGATCCACCCCCGCCCCAGCGTATAAATAAAGATCTCTGATGATCCTAGGGCAGTGATCTCAGGCTAGGACAGGAGGCTGAAGGTCTCAGAGGTGCGTGCTTGGTTGCAGAGTTGGTGTGGAGGTTCGGGCCTCCTAAGTCCCTTGTTCTGGGTAAGCGTTTGTGCCCATTTTCTAGCCGGTAGATTAGCCCAGTACCCTGTATGCCTTTCCTCCTCCTCCTCCTCCTCCTCCTCCTCCTCCTCCTCCTTCTCCTCCTCCTCCTCCTCCTCCTCCTCCTCCTCCCCCTCCCCCTCCCCCTCCTCCTCCTCCTCCTTCTCTTCCTCCTCCTCTTCCTCCTCCTCCTTCTCCTCCTCCTCTCTTCTTCTTCCTCCTCTTTTCTTCTTTTTCTTCCTCCTCTTCTTCCTCCTCCTCTTCTTTTTCAAGACAGGGTTTCTCTGTGTAGCCCTGGCTGTCCTAGGACTTACTATGTAGATCAGGCTGGCCTTGAACTCAGAGACCCATCCACTTCTGCCTCCCAAGTGCAGGGTTTAAAGGCGTTTGCTACCATTTCCTTCATTATTTTTTTCTTAAAGACTATGTCACCCTGACTGTCCTTAAACTCACAGAGCTATGCCTGCCTCCACTATACCAGGGCTGGGCTCTGTGCCACCTCACTGGGCATACCCTGTACTTCTGATAGCCGCATAATTACATCTGGATGCCATGGGTTTTTATTTTTTCCACTGTCAGTTTAAGGAAATAGCCACCAAGCAGAAGCCCAATTACACTCGAAGCCTCGTCATTCACTTTATTAAGGACCCTGGATATGTTTCCATTTTCGCAGGAAATGAGGTCTGATCAAGCAGCACTAATATCTCCGGCCTCAAGGGAGGAGGTGGGGACTTTCCAAGGTGGGCTCCATTCCTCCGGAGGCCTTGGAGGAAGCCAGTGCCAAGCTGCAAGGTGAGTGGGACATCCCGGGGAGACAGACACCCTACCACTCACTTCATCCACCTTGGACTCTGCTTCCAGGGCCACCTTCTGGGCAGAGGCTGGGTCCCAAGATCTTGGAGCTGGTACCTGTGGTCAGCAGGTTTGAGGATGGATCCTCAGTCCCAGGAGACCCAGACTTTGACAGATTCCCTTTCCAGGAACCTGACAGCTCTTGAGTTCAGGGGATTGCTGCTAAGGTCCCCAGAGCAGGGCACGGGCCACCAGGGAAGCACCTTGCCAGCGTCCCAGGCCACTTAAGTCTATTTTTTCTCTTCATGAGAATTCACCCTGTAACTGCCACTGTGTTTCTGGAGGAGAAGCGGTAGGTTCCAGTCTCCCTAAGGAGATGGTCACTTAAACCTGTGAGGTCAGCAGCTTTTAGAATGGACCCGAATTTCTTAGATGGATCATGAGGTTAACACTTGCCCCGATGACCGCGAGGCTATGTTGTTTCTGGCTGTCTTTCCGCCCCTAGTCCAACTAAAAAAATTACAAAGTGAGAAGGAGTAGGAAGGGATGGGGAACGTTTTTGGGTCAAGCCTCAGAAGACGGGGAAAGCCTGAATGAAGGAAGTTAGAAGGCAGGGTCGCTCTAATTACAGGTTGCCTGGAATCCAGGGTCCTCTCTGGAAGAGCAAAGATTGGCCAGCTCCGGCAGATGCCCTGGGAGGGCCCAGAAGACATTTAGGGTCCATTTCTTCATTCTGGGAGCAGTTCTAAGTTTGGAATAGATTCTTTCCTGGGATTGGCAATGCTAGGATGTCCAAAGAAAGTGCAAAGAAGGGGTCCCAGTGACTGCTGGGTGAGTCCCACCTTTTTTCACTTTCCCTTAGAAGCAGGGGCGGGGCGGAAGAGCCTCGCTGCAGGGGCTGTCACAGACCAAATCTGCAGAAAGCAGATGGGTATATGCATTGCGCCCCCTTCAAATTCAGACAGAGATCCGAAGAATTCTTTCGACAGGGCCTTGGGATGGAATTCATAAATTCCAAGAGGCAGGTGGTTTGATGACAGACCAAGGATCCAGTCCTAGGCGAAGTCTGGGCCTCTCATCTCCAGTCTTGTATGTCTTGAGCCCCCTTTCACCTCGGCGGTGAAAGTCTCTGCTGAACGGACGAAGGCTGCTTACTGGTCCTCCATGTAGCCAGGCGGTCCTTCTGTTTCGGAAGGCAGTGTCCTCGGACCCTGGCTCCTGTCCCTCTAGGGTTTCGAAGTCGCTCCAGCCCGCCCCTTTAAAAACCCGCGCTTCGCCATGACGCGGGCTTTGAGTGCCACCTAGCGGCATTTGTGGAGACACTCAGCGGCAAGCACCCTTCACCCTCTCTTTTCCGGTACCTCTGGAACCTGCGAGCCCACGTAGTCGCGGCTCCAAGATCAAAATAAAAGCTCTTATTTGAGCAACTGTCGCTGCCTCCTCCTAGCACTTTAAGAGGCACTGAAGCAAGGAACAACTAGATCTTTCTGCGGGCCTTCCTTTGGAACCCGCAGGTGTGGGGAACTCACTTTCAGTACTGAATATTAGTTGGAGTCAGGGGTCCACCCGAACAACAAAACCCTAAACAACAACAAAGGCAAGGTCCTTCTTGGACACTGGGAAAAGACAACTCGCTCCTGCAGTTGAGCGCCCAAAGGGAAAGTTCTTTGTTTATAACGTTCCCTTCTCTTACTGGTTCCTTCTTCAGTCAGGCCCGGCTCCGGTAACAAAGACCCTAAATCCCTAAATCCGGATCCTGGCGCCCGCCTCTGCCTTGGAAAGATTAGGCAAGAGCTCTCTCTGCTGGTCATAATTTGGCACTGCTTGGGCCACCGCGCTACAAGACTGTGAATGTCCAGATCTGCGGTCTTAGACACACCTCTAATTTTACGAAAGAGGACCCTTTTCCAAACAGAAAGAAAGGCTTCACGGACTTCATGAGTTTGCGCAGGAAATCAAAGGCTCGGAGTTCGGCGCCAACCCGTCATTCACCATATCTCTTTTCATCTTCTACTGCTGTCCCTACTATGCCCAACTAACAAGTGTGCCAGCACGGTTGGAAAGGTTAGCAATTTCTTCCCATACGACATATTGTACACCGTGAACAGACACAATTTTATTGTCAAGTATGTATGTATGATGTATGTATGTATTGTGTATGTATTATGTATGTACGTATTCAGTAACCTATACACCACACCCCACACATACTGGCCCAGAGGGCCACTATCCATTAACACTTCCCCAGTGTCCCTGCACAGCTACCCTCTCCAAGGTTCCACCCTTGAGATTTGGCCCCACTGCATTGCAGGGTACTCTCCAGGCCTGTGCATTAGGAGATACAAGGGCTCCAGGGTGGGCAGGATGCCTGGGGCAGGTAAAGAATGAAGTAGTCCGTTAAGGTCACTGTGGGTCTTTGTCCTTCTGGGCCTGTCCTTATTGAAGAGAGATGGAAGACAGTATGTGCATGCGTGTGACAGGAGGGGCACTGGGCTTCCAAGTTTCTCTGTGACCTAAGATCTTGTGACAACCGTCCATGAGGATTGATGCTCCATGCCTGTGAATAGGTCCAGAGCTCTGGACCAGTTCACTTTGGTCCCGCTCACTGTGTTCAGAGCCAAGTTCTAGAAGGTGATGACCAGAATATCAAATTGTAGTGGGCATCTTGTGTTCTTCTCAGCCAGCAGAAATAAGTCCTGAGCCTCAGGCCTTAGGCAAAGAAAACGATGAAAGGATTCTCCATCTTCCCTCCACGGTTTCCTCCTCCCTCTTAGGACCTTCCATGCATTTCTATGGTTTCATTGGTGTGGACCTGGTGTCTTTGGAGTCAGTGCACACCTTGCCCCCCACACACCATGGAGACGCAGGAGACAGGACACACCTTGCCCCCCCCCCCACCATGGGGGCACAGTAGACAGCACACACCTTGTCCCCCCACCATGGAAGCATAGGAGACAGCACACACCTTCAGCCCCTCCCCTATGGGGGAGCAGAAGATAAGACACACCCTGTCACCTCCACCACCATGGATGAGCAGCAGACAGAAGCAGACAGCAGCACACAGGCCCATTCGAATGCTAATCTGAGCTACAGAAACTTTGGACTCCAGGACCCAACTCCAGAGCCACAGAAAGAAATCGCTGGGAATAACACCGAGAAATGCCCTGATGTGGTTGGAGACAGGTTCCTTCCTTACCCATTTTCCAATTCTATTTTGTTTGGTTTTGCTTTTAGGCGGGGTCTATGTAGTCCTGGCTGGCCTGGGACTCCAGATCCCTTTGCTTCTATTTCCTGAAGGCTGGAATTATGGGCACGTATAACCCCTGGCTCCTTTTCCAGTGTTTTTTCCACTCATGAGTCAAGGTCTGTCAGTGTAGCCCTGGCTGGCTGGGGATTCTACACAGACCAGGCTGGCCTTGAACTCACAAAGGTCCACTTACCTCTGCCTTAAAGACATGGGTCACCACTCATGGTGACCAATTTTTCTTTTCTTTTCTTTCTTTCTTTGTTTACTTTTTTTTTCAAGATAGGGTTTCTCTGTGCAACAGCCCTAGCTGTCCTGGAAATATCTCTTTAGTAAACCAGGCTGGCCTCGAACTCACAGAGATCTTCCTGCCTCTGCCTCTCTAGCTCTAGAATTAAAAACATGGGTCACCACATATGGCCTCTTTCCCAATTTTTAAAAACTATTTTTACAAAACATTGGATTTATTGCTCTTTGGGAGGAGTTTGATATGTCGCTTTCTCACAGCTGAGCCATCGATCCTGTAGCTTGGTCAGCACTAGCTGGTTCGCTTTCCCGGTGCACGGAGGAGTCAGCTCTTTCTCCACAGTCGGAAAAAAACTTTTTGAGAAGTTTGCAAGTTCCTTCCAGATATCTACCAAAGCTCTGGTCTTTCTGCACTCTCTCAGCACTCAGGTTTATCTTGTTAGGACTAGTCGTAACTAGTTTCACCTTGTTTTTAGCCTGGAAGGTTTTCTATTTGGCTGTGTGAAATACCACCCTGGACCTCTGCTTTTTAGTTCATTCTTGGCCATTTTCTTGGGAAGCTCACTCACTGTTCCGTGTTCCTACAAATTCCTGCTTTTCTAGCTCTTATGCACACCAGTGAACCTTCCCGCCCCCCGTCACTGTGGCTTACACCCCACTCTGCCACTCGGGTTAAGTCTGTAACTCTCTAGTTTTTCTCTCCAAGCCTCAGATCCGTTTCTTGGTCTTGATTAGAAACAGGATCTTGCTGCGTAGCCCAGGCTGGCCTCCGAGCCACAGTCTCTGCTTCAGTTTCCCTAGTGCTGGATTTCAGTCTGGTGTCATAGTGCCCAGCCTGAGTCTCAGTTCCTCACCCGTGAGAGAAGGACAATAATTAAAATCACAGGCGTAGGGCCGAAAAGGCTCATGTCCCCATGGGGTGCTTTACAAAAACACAGTTCAATGTCAGTTCTGGTGACCACTTGGAAAACCACCACCACATGCAGGGGAGCTGGGAAGCCCAGGAATGCCTCCTCTGGCCCTGAGTAGTGGGTTCTGGGGACAACAGGCACACCTGAGGCTAGAGGACAGGCAGGTCCATGCTTTCATCTCTCCATGTGGGCATGTGTGGGTGTCTCGGCCTCCCAGCTCCTCCTTTTCTCCCTCGCCCACTGTGCCCACAGGAGAAAGCCGTCTGGTGGCTACATGGCAGACTCCTGGAATGAGAACTTAACCACAGAACACTGTGGTGAAGGGTCCTGTTCTCACTGGGTTGAAGGCAGAGTGTGAGCTGGGATGGGGAGAGTCTGTGCGGACCCCATGGAGGACAGAGACCCTTATGGGTAAGCAGAGGTGATGTAGGGGCTGGCAGCCAACTAGGATGTAGACTTTCTGGCTTTGTTTGTTTTGTTTTTCGAGACAGCATTTCTCTGTGTGTAGCCCGGCTGTCCTGCTCTCAATCTGTAGATTGGCTGGCCTTGAACTCATAGAGCTGTGCCTGCCTCTGCCTCCTGAGTGCTGGGGTTAAAGACATGCACCACTACCGCCTGCCTCTTTCTGGCTTTTAATAATATACAACCCAAACAGAAAACAAATGGAGCCAATGGGAATTCTCTGTCCCTAGGAAGCTTCCTCAGGAGCCTCCTGCTTAGTCCCTGGTCTCAGAGGGGTTCACACTCTGGGTCTGGAGGTGGGAATACCTGGCTGGTTTCTCTGGTGGAAGAGATGGGGTATATATCCAAGCTGCTATAACAAAGAAGCCTCCAAATTAAAAAGTATACTGGAGAAGGCATCTACTCGCCCTGACAATACAGCATATAGATCTCTGTTCTATCATTGCCATTATAAAGAACATAGACTTTGGATCCAAACTCACTGGGTTCAAATCCCACCCATGGTAACCTTATGGAAATTATTCAACCTCTTTGTGTCTTAGGTTCCTTTTCTTAAAGCGTGTGTGTGTGTGTGTGTGTGTGTGTGTAGGGGTAGTAATAGCACCTGCCTCAGGATTTAGATAAATTAAGTCCCCCAGTATTTATTCAGCATAGTTAGTTAAGGATGGTCATTGTTCTAGGCTTATGATAATCCCCACCAACAAGCTCAAAGTGGCGCCGCCAGCTCCTGCTCTCACTTCTAGACCATGCTGAGAGAAAAGTTGTTTTCATCTTGGTCTGGACCCTGAGATGAAGATTTAAGAGAGTAACACTAGGGGGCGCTCCAAGCAGGGAGAGTGGGTCCCAGAGTCCCTGGTTCAGACACCACCATTAGGGAGAAAGAAGCTCAGCCAAGGATACAATGAGCTAGTGGTGTCTAGCCTGGACCACTCGGTTTCCACAGCTGGAAGAAGATGGTTCAAGGGATTCCAGGAGGATGAGAATGAATGGCCCCTGAGGACCTGAGGGCCCAAAGACAGTAGTGATGGCACTGGTAACTGGGACCCTTGCCAGGGGGAGCACATCCGGTCATTTTGCAATACAGAAGTGACGTCATCTGACTTTACCCTACCCTGCTCTCTGGTGGTGTTTTCAAATAGCTGTTAGTTCCAAGAAGCTTTCAGACTCAGATGGTATCTAAAATACCTTGTACCTGGAGCAGAGTTGGGGGAAACGTAATAAATCATAGTTTTGTGGGGAGTGACATCTCTTTTTTACCAGATCAGTAGTGCCTCTGGCCTGGGGAAGGTCAAGGGTATAGTCTTGTCCCTTTTCTTTCCCCATCTTCTATGAAAACAAACAAACAAACAAACAAACAAAATACTTAGACTTTATTTTAAACTCCAGAAGTTCAGCCCAAGGGTGAGCTGGAATTTCTTGGTCCCTTGCCCCTCTCAGGACAGCTGGTACTTGTGGTTGAGGCTGCATGGAAGCCCTGTGGCCAGGGCAGAAGGCTATCATCAGGTAGGAGGGAGGAGCTGTGGACTGAAGTGGCCATCCTCAAGAGGCTCTTAGGAAGAAGAGGCAGCTGTGGGGTGTGGGAATTTTCTGTATCTCTTCCTCAGACTCTGGGTTGAGGAGGATGTGGGGGAGGGAGGGATAGCAAAGAGGAGGAATTTGTCTGAGGGGATGGAGGTAAGATACAGGCCTCCCCTCATTCCTGACCTCTACACATCTGGATTCTACACAGAAAATATCAGGCAGCCAGTTCTCTGAGGTCCAAATTCTTCCAGAAAGCTGCTGTTCTTCAGTCCACTTAGAAGCACAAAGCCTCTCACTTGTACCCGTCCGCTGACTGACTAAATAACACAAAATAGTTTCCATGTGGTCATCCCCAGCTACATACTGAATGGGAGGATAACCAGGGCTACATTCAATGCTGTCCCCAAACCAAAAATTTCCTAGAAACAGAATCCTTGTAAGTCAGCAGATCCTTTGGCAGGTGCTATGGACATTTCAATAAGCAGCCCCATTGTGTGAGGAGTCTGTTGCATGTGGTCACTGGGTCCAAGATCCAGAACAAGGCAGAAACATGGGTGTCAGGTGTTACAATGCCCACTGTGCAGTGTGAGACTTGGGGTGGGGGTGGAATTTGTCCAGTGTGATAATTTGCATGGGGTCAATCAGAACTGGACCTGCTCTACAAGGCTGGGAGACTTGTTTGGCTCTCTTTACTCAGTGCTGTTATAATGTTGCACACCTCAGTCACCAAACCTGATGATGTACAACTTCCAGCTCACAGCCTCTACTTACCGGCATCTTTCCCCTCCTCTTAGGTGATGGGCGGCCCACAACTTTCCAGTTTCTTGTACCTCAGAGTATGGTCAGGGACCAGCAGCAGCAGCAGCATCTAGGAGTAGATCCCATCTGGATCTGCCAGCCCAAATCTTTGTCTTAACAAGATATTCCCAAGTCTGAGTGCATGGTGAAGTCATTGAAAGTCATCTGGAGTCCATGTCTTTTGTCCAGGTAAGGGAAACTGTTTTCTCAGGGGTGTTGGATGTAAATGCATTGCGATTTCTTTTTTTTTTAACTAAAAAATAAAGCTTTGAAGTAAATATTAGGGAATAAGCCTGAGAGGTTCATAGAGTGATGGAGTCACAACACTTGCCCTCCTCACACTTCCTGGGCTGAAGAGAGCATGAAATCTCCCGGCCCTTCTGTGTGCCCTTCTATCTCCCTCTGAGTCTGTTAGGAAACTCTGTGGTCCACTCCAGTCAGCTGAATGGGGACTCTGCCTTCTGAACCTAGGTCAAACTCTATTGGTGGTCTTGGAGCAATCAACAGAAACAAATATCTCCCAACATTTTACCCCCTTTTATCTAAATAAAAAGGAAGGGTTTTTTAACTCTAACATAATAAAACTATATACAATAAGAATAATTATCAGGTATTGTCTAAATAGAAAGGAAAGGTATTAACTTTAACAAAATGAAACTATATGCAGTAAAACGATTATCAAGTAAGAATTACATTCACAAAATCAAGTTCATTTGCATTGGCAAATTCAGAGAAAATACTCCAATATCTATCCTCTTTGATGAGTTCAAAGTTTTGTATATAATTTACTTTCTATAATGACTAAGTAAAACTGTAACTATAACTATCTAGTCTTTAACTCCATCAAAGATCTGAGGATTATAACATTACCCGAGTAAGCAGGAAATGCAGAGCAAGCAACTTCCAAAACTAAGAAATGACAGAAACATCTGACTGCCTGGAAAGTCATCCCAGGGTTCCTTTGCAACATTGAGGCATCCATCTTTGGCCTACAAAGGACTGTCCCACCTTGTCTTGGCAAAGTTTGCAGTTGTCTTCTTTTGTGTCCTGCTTGTCCAATTTGAACCACATACTGTCAGCATTTGAGGCAAGGGAATTCCACACTGTAAAGGGCCCATTGGCTGAATCACCTTATTTATGGCTCTTAAATCTCTTAAAATTTTCCATTTTACAAATTTCTTTTTAATGACAAACATAGGAGAATTTCTGGTTGATTTTTCAATATGTTGAATATTTAGCTGCTTCTGTATCAACCATTCTAGTGCCTGTAAATTTTTTGATGTCAAAGACCATTGTTCCACTCAGACAGGCTCATTAGTTGACCATTTCAATGACAGGGTTATTAATATCTTTGAAAGGCCACCAGCTGTTGAGCCCTGCTTATGTACAACCTGAACAGTCTGTGACTGTTCTTTATAATACCTTTAAATATTTCTTTCAGAAGCACTCTTTATTTTATGGTTTGTTTCTGAGACTATAGGAGTATTAATCTGTGTTTTCCATTGCTATAACAAATCATGTCCTTACAAATTCATTGCTATTTAGCCACATATGGCTTTAATTTTCCTACATGTCCTTCTAGCTCTGTATATTCAATGCATCTTGCACTTTGTTTTACCTAAGATAAAGTTCCAAACCCAAGAAGTTGAACATTTACCTCCTAAAGAGGCCAATCTGGATGCCAAGATATTGAAATTATTGTTATATCTACACCTGTGTCAACCAAACCTTCAATTACAGTGGCATTTATCTACATTTTTAGCTTTGGTCTTTAGCCATTTATAGAGGTTTGCCAAAACACTTGTTTTATTGTCTCTCCTGAAAATGTTGTTTTATCTTTTGAAGCTGTTCTGTCATTCAGCGCAGTATGGTTTTTAACAACAGGCATTATGTACTTTAATTATTCTGTGGAGGAGTTTCTCCAATCCTGTCAGGGAGTGGTTGAACCAAATTTGACATTGGGGCATGCGAGAGGTTCCCTAAGGCAGTTCCCAATGGCAAAGGTTACCTTGCCTGTCCCTTGTTGATGCAGTCATGAGCCCAGTGTTGGTCTTTGCCGCACTTTCTGCATTCCAGAAGGCTAGAGCCTTCTGATTGGATTATCTCTAGAAAGAGCACTGTTTTTAGGAATGATTCCATTCCAAATAGCCCATTAATTTAACATATGCTTCACAAAAGGTGATGAAATTACTGTTTTCTTAAATCTCCTCAAACCTCACATTTTGACAGGATGCCAGTTAGCTTCTGCAAAGACTTGGGGATGCCTGTCATCTGGTGCTTGTTCTTGAATGGTAACTGTAAGCTAAGATTAGTTTTCTAAATAATCTTGGGCAACTTCTTTTAAATTTTATAATGCAATGGTGCAGTATATTTTGCTCTAATTTCCTCTGTCTGTGTTTGAATATATTTCTTATTTTCATTAGTATGTCTTTCTAAGACTTGTATCTTATCAGTTACAATCTTTCTAAGTCTTGTATCTTATCAATAGAAAGTCTTTCTAAGGCCTGTATCTTTTTTGTTTGTTTGTTTTTTGGGTTTTGGTTTTTAATTTTTTGAGACAGAGTTTCTTTGTAGCTTTGGAGCCTAACCTGGAACTAGCTCTTGTAGACCAGGCCGGTCTCGAACTCACAGAGATCCACCTGCCTCTGTCTGCTAAGTGCTGGGATTAAAGGCATTTAAGGCTTGTATCTTATCAGCCAAATTTTTCTTATTTGCTTTTATCTTATCAGTAGTAAGCCCTTCTAAACCTTGTTGTAGAAGGAGCGGTGGGTGGGCTGTGTTCCCGCCGCCCTGTTCCCGGCTGCCTGGCTAGCTTATGCCCTGAAATAATTACACGGAAACTGTATTCTTTTAAACACTGCCTGGCCCATTAGTTTCAGCCTCTTATTGGCTAACTCTCATATCTTGCTTTAACCCATATTTAGTAATCTGTGTAGCACCATGAGGTGGTTGGTGTCTTACCGGGAGGGAAGGATCTTAGCCTGCATCTGTCTCAGAGAGAAGAGCTATGGCGTCTGCCTGAAGCGTTTGCCTGACTCCCTTTCTTTCTCCCACAATTCTGTTCTGTCTACTCCGCCTACCTAATTTTCTGTCCTATTAAAGGACCAAGGCAGTTTCTTTATTAACCAATGAAAGTAACACATAGATGACCATCCTCCATCACCTTGTATCTTATCAATATTAAGTCTTTTTAAGGTTTGTATCTTATTAGTCAAATTATCATATTTGGCACAGTTATCAAACCACTTTTCTAGGATAAAATATGAATTACCAAATTGATAATAATTAAGACCAGCATCATGTCAACCCAAGCTGTTTGTTTATTCCCTCATTTACTTTTTCCATTTGCAAGCCATCTATAGTAGCATTAAACAGTGCCCTAACTCCTTGCATTGTGATATTTTTGATTCTTACTATGGGAAAAATTTTCCTCTTTTAAAAAAAAAAAAACTAATTCCCTCTTTAAAAGTTCCCAAGTGTCTCACCAGCTCTGATCTTGCTGAAAGCGTAGATGGAGATGAGGTGGTGGGGAGTCAGCGGCAGTGATGTTGTGGTGGTGCCAACATAGAGGGCAAGCACTGGAGAAGGGATGGGAAGGGCACTGCGGTTGCTCTCTCAGTCTGCAGGGAAGGGGTGAGCTGTCTGAAGAGCTAAGATAAGGAAAACAGTAGGATAAATCCACAAGGCTGGGGTACAGCAGCATGGGACAGGACCACCCTGCCTGTTGTTAGTGAGTGCTAGCTGTTGCTGCTCAGCATGATGGTACAAGTCCAATCATGGCAGCTTGCAGTCATGGCAGCCACAGCAAAACCCCAAACCCTAGCAGGGGCACAGCAGTTGAGGGCTGTGGGGGCTGTGGGGGCTGTGGGGTGGCCAGGCAGCTGGACTAGTTAGTTACTCAAGTCTGGTGCTTGTTCTGTCTACACAGGACTGGCCTGGGAGGGGAGTGGCTGGCTTGCTCCACTCTGCCCAGGTATTTGTCCCAGCTATGCAGGGAGAGGGAGGGAGTGGCCTGAGAAGCAGGCACAAGGGGAAAATGGGCAGGAGAGCCCTCTTGGATAGGACACAGTGTGGGGGAGACACCAAGCCACCTGAATGACAGGGTCTGCTATGAGTGTCTGACTCAGGTGTCTGCAGAGCTGGTGGTTGGTTGCACAGATTGCAACAGGAAAAGATCTTGGTGTGAAAAGCCAGTGACTCATGGTGGCACAGGGACACACAGGGAAGCAACAGCTTTAAAAGCCTCCACATGGTATTGCCCAGCTGGACACCAGATATAGTGATTTCTTTTTTCATTTTATTAAAAGAATAAAATGAGAGACTGGAAAGATTTCTCAGTGGTTAAGAGCACTGACTGCTCTTCCAGAGGTCCTGAATTCGGTTCCCAGCAACCACATGGTGGCTCACAACCATCTGTAATGAGATCTGGTGCCCTCTTCTGGCATGTGGGCATACATGCAAGTAGAGCATTCATATACTTAAATCACATAAATAAATAAATCTTTTAAAAAGTGAAATAAAACCTGGGAGTAAATATTGGGAATAAACTCGAGAGATCCATGGAGCAATGGAGCCATGAACACTTGCCTCTCCCTACTTCCTGAATTAAAGAGGGTGCCCAATCTCTTAACTCCTTTTTTTTCTTTTGTGTGTCCTTCAGTCTCCCTCTGAGTTCATCAGGGAACTCTATGGTCCACTCCGGCCAGCTGAATATGGACTCTGCCCTCCTCACTGAGGTTGGACTCTGCTGATGGTCTTGGAGCAATCAACACAAATCTCCCCTAACACCGATGTCTGTGTGGTTCAAGACCATAGCCTCTGTGGGTTAGTTCAGGAGTACCCAGATTTTTGCCATCCAAGTTTTCTCTCTTCTAGGAGCAAAGCCAGACCCACTGCTCTCCCCACACGCCCCACACCTTCCCTTCCCTTCCCTTCTTTCCAGTTTTAAATTTGTGTATCAGGTGTGAATGTATGATGCCATGTACATGCTCTTGTGTGGGGATGTGTGTTGATGGAACTTTCTGTCCTGCCTGGTCCTATAGCCATTCAGTCCCAAAGAAACAGAGGCTTTTATTCATTATAAATTGTTTGGCCTATTGCTTAGGCTTATTACTAACTAGCTCTTACAACTTAAAATAATCCATAATTCTTGTCTATGTTTACCCACGTGCCTTGGTACCTTTTCTCAGTGAGGCATTTTCATCTTGCTTCCTCTGTGTCTGGCTGGTGACTGACTCTCCGCCTTTCCTCTTCCCAGAATTCTCTTAGCCTAATCGCCTTGCCTATGCTTCCTGCCTGGCTACTGGCCAATCAGTGTTTTATTAAACTAAGATGAGTGACAAATCTTTAGAGTGTATAAGAGCATTATCCCACAGCAGATGTGGTGTACATGCCACAACCACATGAAAAGATCAGAAGACAATCCACTCACATTTCTACCTTGTTTGAGATTTGCTGCTATGAAATTCATGCTGGTTCATAAACTTGCATCAATTCCATTTGTGTAGTAAGTGCTTTTACCCACTGAACTACCTCTCCAGCCCACCTTTTAAAAAACTTTAATTTAAAAACACTATTATTATTATTATTATTATTATTATTATTATTATTATTATTATTAAAGCTTTTTGGGACAGGATTTCTCTGCATAGCTGTTACTGATTTCTTTTAAGTTTATTTACTATAAAACTAAAGAAAAAAACCCCACTGCCACCACCACTTTCTGACTCAACAAAGTCCGCATCACCTTCAAGTCTGCCTCTTCCCTTTGGGTCACTCTCTCTTGTCTCAGTCCTACAAGATTCATTGGTTCACTTGGGACAGTTGAATGGACACTCTGCCTCTTTTCAGTTGAACAATGGACAGGCGACAGAAGCAGAAACTGTAACATTTCCCCCTTTTTGTCTAATATAAAGGGAAAGGTTCTAACTCTAACATATAGTAAAATTATGTACAATAAGAATGATTATCAAGTATTGTTCAAATAGAAAGGAAAGGTAATAAACTTAGCAAAACTGAAACTACATACAAGAACAATTATCAAATAAGAAATACATCATCAACAGATTCAATGCAATTCCCATTAAAATCCCAGCAAAAATCTTCAAAGACCTTGAAAAAATGGTACTCAACTTTATATGGAAAACCAAAAAAACCAGGATAGCCAAAACAATCCTCTACAATAAAAGAACTTCTGTAGGTATCACAATCCCTGAGTTCAAACTCTACTACAGAGCTACAGTACTGAAAACAGCCTGGTATTGCCATAAGAACAGACAGGGCGACCAATGGAACCAAATAGAAAACCCAGATATCAATCCACATATCTTTGAACACCTGATCGTTGATAAAGAAGCAAAAAATATCAAATGGAATAAGGGAAGCATATTTAACAAGTGGTTCTGGCATAACTGGATATCAACATGTAGAAGAATGAAAATAGACCCATATCTATCACCTTGCACAAAACTCAAGTCCAAATGGATCAAAGACCTCAACATAAATCCAGCCACACTGAATCTTATAGAAGAGAAAGTGGGAAGTATACTTGAACACATTGGTGCAGGGAACCACTTCCTAAATAGAACCAGTGCAGCACAGACACTGAGAAAAACAATTAATAAATGGGACCTCCTGAAACTGAAAAGCTTCTGTAAAGCAAAGGACATGGTCAACAAGACAAAACGACAGCCTACAGAATGGGAAAAGATCTTCACTAACCCCATACCAGACAGAGGTCTGAATCTCCAAAATATACAAAGAACATAAGAAATTGGACACCAAAAAAAAAATCACAAAATCCAATAAAAAAATGAAGTACAGACCTAAACAGAGAACTCTCAACAGAGGAATTTAAAATGGTTGAAAGACACTTAAGGAAATGTTCAACATCCTTAGTCATCAGAGAAATGCAAATCAAAACAACTCTGAGATTCCATCTTACACCTGTAAGAATGGCCAAGATCAAAAACACTGATGACAACTGGAGAGGATGTGGGGAAAAGGGAACACTTCTGCATTGCTGGTGGGAATGCAAGATGGTACAACCCCTTTGGATGTCACTGTGGTGATTTCTCAGAAAATTAGGAAGCAACCTTCCTCAAGAGCCAGTAATACCACTTTTGTGTTTATATCCAAAGGATGCTCAATCGTGCCACAGGGACACGTGCTTAACTATGTTCATAGCAGCTTTGTTTGGCATAGTCAGAACCTGGAAACAACCTAAATGCCCCTCTATCGAAGAAAATGTGGTACATTTACACAATGGAGTACTACCCAGCAGAAAAAAAATAATGACAGCTTGAATTTTGCAGAAAAATGGATGGAGCTAGAAAACATTATTTTGAGTGAGGTAACCCAGGCACAAACCACAATCCCAGAGAACTTAGACAACAATGAGGACACTAAGAGAGTCTTACATAGATAGAATCTACATAGGATGTAGAAAGTAGAAAAAGACAAGATCTTCTGAGTAAATTGGGAGCACGGGACCTTAGGGGAGGATTGAAGGGGGAGGAGAGAGGCAGGGAGAAAGGGGAGCAGGGAAAATGTAGAGCTCAATAAATATCAATAAAAATGTATAAAAAAGAAATACATTCTTAATGTCCAGTTCCTAAGTAATTGGAAAATTTATAGAGATTATTCCATTAGCTACCTCTCCTGAAGAGTCCAAACTAATGTGAGATTTCCCTCTGTATCCTATGAATATTTTTTATTACCATTGGTTAATAAAGAAGCTCCTTTGGTCCTTTAGCAGGGCAGAATATTGCCAGGTGGGAAATCTGAACAGAGATATAGGGAGAGTAGGTGGAGTCAAGGAGACACCATGTAATTGCTGAAGGAGACAGATGCTGAGATCCTTACTGGTAAACCACAAGCCTTGTGGTGATACATAAATGAATAGAAATGGGTTAATTTAAGATGCAATAGTTAGCTAGAAATATGCCTAAGCTATTGGCCAAACAGTGTAATTAATATAGTTGCTGTGTTATTATTCAGGTCTGGGCCGCCAGGAGACGAATTAACAGTCTTTGCTTACACAAAGTTTTGTTCCTAATTTACCTTTTGCCAAGATTCAAGAGAACTGCAATGGTAACTGTCTAGTCTTCAACCCCATCAAAGACCTGAGAAGGAAATAACATTACCTGAGTAAGCAGGAAGTGCATAGCAAGTGACTTCCAAAAAATATGAGAAATGACAGAAATAGCTGGCTGCCTAGACAGACATTCAAAGTTCCTCTGCAACATTGTGACACCCATCTTTGGCATACAGGCCTAGAATATCTGACTTTTTCAGAAGCAGGAAATTATGAAGGACTGTCTTGACAAAATTAGGCAGTTGCTTCTCTTTGTCTCCTGCTTGTCCAGTTAGGATGCATACTGTCAGCAGTCAAGGCAAGGGCAGTTTCTTGTCCTAATGACTAGCTTTTGCCACAAGGAAAGCAAACTTCATTTGGAGTTTCTTCAATGCCCATCATCATCTTTTGAAGTAGATCAGTGATGTCAGGAGCAAACATGTTTTATGTCAAGGGAAGTCTAAGTTCTTAAAACATTTTAAATGATATATTCTGTAGGTCTTTGAAGTGTTTGAAGATTGCCTAGCTATCTGAAGTATACCTCTGTATGACCTTGAAAACTTAACAGGTCTTTAAGTTTTCTAGTTATAGGTGACTATTAACCTGTATTTCTTAATTATGCTAAATAGTTTGTAAAGATAACTTTCAAGGACTAGAAATTTACATTACATTGTTAAATGAGCTGCATAGGTACAATACCTTAAACAAGAGTAGAAACATATATACAGCATGTTCTAACAAAGTAACCTTAAATTTGTATCAGTATACAAAATATCGTAAACAAGAGTAGAAATATACATACAGTATTGTAATGATATTTTGTTTGTGTTTTAACAAATAAAGATTTCCTGAAGATCAGAATGCAGAGCTAAGCCACTAGAGGTCAGGAGGTGGTGACTCACACCTTTAATCCCAGTACTTGGGAGTCCTACACCTTTAATACCAACACTGGGGAGGTGGAGACAGGAAGGAATATGGCTGGGCAGAGAGATAAATATAAGGCGAGAGGAGACAGGAGTTCAGTGAAGTCTGGAGATGCAGTCTGAGGCAGCAGTCTGAAGCAATCAGTCTGAGGAGACGGTCTGAGGACAGGATCACGCTTTTGGTCTGAGGATTCAGTAGAGTTAAAAGGTCTCTCTAGTGACTGGTCGCTCTGCTTCTCTGATCCTTCAGCTTTTGTCCCCTAATAACTGACTGCAGGCTTTATTTATTAAGACCAATTAGAAATTGTGCTACAGGCACACAGTGCCCCTGGAGGGCAGAAGAGGGCATCAGATCCCCTAGAACCAGAGTTACAGATGGTTTTATCCACCATATGGTGCTGGGTATGGAACTCTAGAAGAGCAGCCAGTGCTCTTAGCCGCTGAGCCATTGCTTCAGCCATGACTGCCTTTTTAATGGTACAATGTTGTCAGGTGCAATTTCTTTCGCATGAACCAACCACATTTTCATCATACAAAAGCACATTGAATGGAAGCATCCTGCTATTTTTCCCCACTTTGAGCCTTTAATCTGCCTGTGCACCACGTTAGTTCTGCCCTCCCTCCACCCCAACTTCCCTCCATGGTTAGGCTGCTTGTTGCCAAGTGATGGGGTGTGGTGGTTTGAATAGGAATAGGAGTAAGTCATAGACTTATGTGCTTGAATGCTTGGCCATAGGGAGTGGCAGTATAGGAGGTGTGACGTTATTGGAGTAGGTGTGTCTTTGTTGGAGGAGGTGTGTCACTAGGGGGTGGGCTTTGAGATCTCAGAAGCTCAAGCCACACTCTGTGAGGGGGAGAACTAGCTTTTTAGGAATAGCTATTTCTTTAAGAGTTGGAGAGAAATGGCCCAGAAGTTAAGAACTCTTCTTGCTCTTGCAGAGGACCTGAGTTCTGTTCTTAGCATCTACATGGAGGCTCATAGCTGCTTGTAGCTCGAGCTCTAGGGAACCCAATAACCTCTCCTGACCTCCAAGGGTGTCCCATACATGTGGTATATACACACACATACACACATGAATAAAAACAAAACAAATATTTTTAATGTGGTTTTAAATGTTTGATTTTTTTCATTTTTATTTGATGTGTGACTATTTTGCCCAAAGATATGTATGTATGCCATGTGCATGCTTTGTGTCCATGAGGTCAGATGAAGGCACTGGATCTCCTGGAACTGCAGTTGAACCCGGGTCTCCTAGCAATTTTTGAAAGTCATTCAAAACAAGTAAGTGCTCTTACTTGTTTAGCCATCTTTCCAGCCCCCCAAATAAGATAAATCTTTAAAAAATATTATTTATTTGGGGACTGAGGAGATGGCTCAGTGGTTAAGAGCACTGGTTGCACTTCTAAAGAATCAGAGTTTGGATTCCAGCACCCACATCAGGTGGCTCACAACACACTGTAACTCAGCTCCAAGGGATCCAGTGCCTTTTTCTGGCTATCACGGCCTCCTGCATTAACACAGGGCATTCACACAGACACACATATATACATTAAATCAATAAAATCTTTAAAAAGAAAGGAAAATGCCCTAGAGACTTGCCCATAGGCCAATGTAGGAACGACATCTTCTCACTTGAGGTTCCCTCTTCCAAAAGCACCTTAGTGTGCATCAAGACAATGTCAAACTAGAGTGTACACCTGTTGAGCCATCTCTCCGAGCCAGAAACTGGTTTTCAATGGTCCTGGGTCTTTGAAGTTCATTCAAGCTCATTGGTCACATACTGTACAATGAAATTGTACTAATGCTCCACAAATATTGAGAAGTTAATTTTTCTCACACTTACCTATTCATCTGAGCTTATTAGTCATAATGTTTAAATAATATTTCTTTATTTAGTTTACCTGAAATGTCATTAATGCCAAAGATCATTTACATATTGCAAACATGCACTGAGCTATCGAACCTTCCTTCGAATTATGTAGAACTATTATGTGTCAACTTACATTTCTTTTTAAACAAAAAAAGGAAGACTAGAGGGAGGGCCCAGTGATTAGGAGTGTGTGCTTTTCTTGCAGATGACCAGAGTTTCTCCCCAGCACACACATCAGGTGACTCACCACCACCTGGAGTCCAGTTTTATGTGATCCAGCTCCCCCTTTTGGACTCTGCGGGCACCTGCATTCATGTGTACCACACAGACACACACACACATACACACACACAGACACATGGTGTGGGATAATGGTCTGTATTCTGTCAATTATATTTTAAATAAACACTGATTGGCCAGTAGCCAGGCAGGAAGTATAGGCGGGACAATCAGACAGGAAGTAGAGGTGGGTCAATGAGAACAAAAGAATTCTGGGAAGAAGAAAGCTTATTCTGCAGTCCTGATCCAACCACAGAAGAAACAAGATGTTTCTCTCCATAAGGTACTGAGCCACATGGCTAACACAGATAAGAATAATGGGCTAATAATGGGCTATATAAGCTATAAGAGTTAATAAGCCTCAGCTAATGGGCCAATCAGTTTATAATTAATGTAGACCTCTGTGTGATTTCTTTGGAACTTAATGACTGTGGGAACTGGGCAGGACAGAAACCCCCACAACAGACACACAGACACACAGACACACAGACACACAGAGACACAGACACACAGAGACACAGACACACACACACACACAGAGAGAGAGAGAGAGAGAGAGAGAGAGAGAGAGAGAGAGAGAGAGAGTTAGAAAAAAAAACTAAAATGCCTTCAATCCCAAAACTGAGAGGCAAAACCAGGCTGATCTTTGTGAGTTTGAGGCCAACCTGGTCTACATAGTGAGACCCTGTATAAAAAAATGTTTTGAAAGGCTTATAAACACAACAAATAAGTAATAAAACATTCTTTTGAGACAGGACTCTAACAACTGTTGTTGGTTTATCTGTTCCTACCCCCAAATTTTACTGACTATAATTTATACTTTTCAAGTTTATATCAGTACTTTACAGTTATTATATCTCCTGAATCCATCTCTTCATATACTATCTCTTCCACCCATTATGATTGCCTTCTCCTTTTGATTAGTTCTTTAGTTTGTCTTTTTGTTTGATTTTGTTTGGGGACACTATGTAGCCAAGACTGGCTCAAGTTGAAGATGTCCCTGCTTCAACCTCTGGAGTGCCCACTTACAGGCGTGAGCCTCTGGAGTGCCCACTTACAGGCGTGATCCTCCAGAGTACCCACTTACAGACGTGAGCCTCTGGAGTGCCCACTTATAGGCATGAGACTCCGGAGTGCCCACTCACAGGCGTGAGCCTCCGGAGTACCCACTTACAGGCGTGAGCCTCTGGAGTGCCCACTTACAGGTATGAACTTTCCACTGTCTTTTTCTCCCTCTTTATTTTCAGACTTTCTGTATCTCTTCTAAATGGGATGACACATTTCATCTCAATAATTACTTGTATTTAATGTGAGATTCTTTCTCTTGATTTACAAGTTTAATCACATCTTTTCCACATTTATTTAATTACTGTCATGCAGCAAGACTTCTATGAACTATCTTATTCCATATTTCCTACTTACTAGATGTAAGTTTTCCATTTTACTTCTTGCATAACTTTTATTGGGTAGAATTTTTTTCTAGTTTGAAAATTATTCATTTTATTTTCATTCTTCTGGGTTTATTATCCTTGCTTGTATGCATTCTTTCTTTTCTTTCTTTTTTGGACAGGGTTTTAATGTGTAACCCTGGCTGACCTGGAACACGCTATGTAGACCAGGGTGGCCCTGAAGCCACAGAGTAATTAAAGGGATCAAAAGCATGTATCACCATGCCTAGCTTCTTCTGATTTTGACCTTACCAACATCTTCCCACCTCCTCCTGGACCTCACTCTACTAAATTCTGATGTGAGATAATGCTCCTGTACACTGTAAAGATTTGTCACTCATATTAGTTTAATAAAACACTGATTGGCCAGTAGCAAGGCAGGAAGTATAGGTGGGGCAACCAGATGGAGAATTCTGGGAAGAGGAAAGGCAGAGTCAGTCACCGGTCAGACACAGAGGAAACAAGAAGTGAATGCCTTACTGAGAAAAGGTACCACCGCCACATGGCTAAACATAGCCATGAATTACGAGTTAATTTAAATAGTAAGAGCTAGTTAGTAATAAGCCTGAACAATAGGTCAAATAGTTTATAATTAACATAAGCCTCTGTGTGTTTATTTGGGACTGAATGGCTGCAGGACTGGGTGGGACAGAAACTTCTATCTACAAAACTCTACTCATTTACACAATAACCCTGTCTCTTTGTATCCTTCAGACTTCAGAGCTTACTGATGTGCATTAGCCAGCTTCATCATGGTTGTGATGAAACACAGGAAATATTCCTTTTGCCTCTGTTTTCCATCCATCATGGAGGTTGCAAGAGATCCCAGAGCAGGTCATACCATGAGGGAGAGGAAGCCAAATAGAGCCATAACAGGAAGGGGTCAAGGCAAGGTTCAGCCCCAGTGCCCCATGAGCTACTTCTCTCACCTGGCCCCATCCTCCAGAGTTCCGTTATCACCCAATAGCATATTCGACATCTGATTCCATCAATAGATTGAACTATCAGCTGGGTCATGGGGCTGGAGAGATGGCTCAGTGGTTAAGAGAATTTGAAGCTTTTGAAGGAGAATGAGTTTGGATCCCAGCACCCAAATCAGGCAGCTCATAACTGCTTTTAACTTTAGCTCCAGGAAATCAGACACTCCCTCTGGCCTCTGAGCACATGAGTTACACATATGCACACTTGGGCACATACATACATGTAAGAGAAGATAACTAAATAAAATAATAATAAATTTTAAAAATTAGCCCTCATATAGTGATGCAGGCCTTTAATTCCAACACTTGGGAGACAGAGGCAGGCATACCCCTGAGTTGGAGGCCAGACTGGTCAACAGAGTAAGTTTCAGGATAAACAGAGATATATAGAGAGAGTAGGTAGAGTCAAAGAGATGCCATGTAGCTGCCAAAGGAGAAAGACGCCAGAATCTTACCAGTAGGCCTCAGCTTTATGGTGATACATACATTAATAGAAATGGGTTAGTTTAAGATGTAAGAGATAGCTAGGAATATGCCTAAGTCATTGGCCAAACAGTGTTGTAATTAATATAGTTTCTGTGTAATTATTCAGGCTGAGAAACTAAAGTGCAATCTCCATTTATACCAGGATAGCCAAGGCTAAACAGAGAAACCCTATCTGAAAAAAAATGATAAAAATAAACTTAACCTTATGGTCTAAGTGTTTCTGGAGACACCCCAGGACCAAAGGTATGCTTTGTTGAACTTCTAGGTGTTTTTCAATCCAATCAGGTTGACAAGATTATCATTGGAGATGTGGGGGTGTTCATGAATCAAGCACTAAGAGTAACCATCACAGTAGCACAGCTTGGGTTATTTTTGTAAGGTATATTTGTTTGTTTGTTGGTTGGTTGGTTGGCTTTTCAAAACAAGGTTTCTCTCTGTAGCCCAGGCTGTCCTGGAACTCGCTTTGTAGACTAGGTTGGTGTTATAATCCGCTGGCCTGGTCTGTCACCTGGGTAACCTGTGTCTTTAAGAGACAAGCCCCTCCCACTCCCAATCCCTCCTCCACCCCTCATCTGAGGCAAGCAGATCTCCCTTTCCCACCTGTTCTCTCTTTCTGTCCCTGGCCCTCTTCTGAAGAGGTAACTACTGCCTCTCCCCAACCCCCGCCTTTCTTTGCCTCTGCCTCTCTTCTCCCCTTCTCCCTTTTCCTCTTCCTTTTCCCCTCCATAACCCATTAAATGAACTCCATACCCAGACTCTCTCTGCATGGCGTATCAGTCTCTCACCTGTCTCCCACCTGTCAACGGGACCCACAGAGGCCTCAGGTGACCCACTGCTGCCCCTCATGGGACCTCAGGTCACCTACGAGTCTTTATAAATGATAACAGCTGGCCTCAAACTCAAAAAAAAAAAAAGAGATTCACCTGCCTCTGCCTCCCAAGTGCTGGGATTAAAAGCATGCATCAATACCGCCTACTTGTTTATTTTATTTTTAATTATGGGTATGGCTATGTGTCTGTGTGTGAGGGTGTGCATGTAAGTGCAGGCCTGCAGAGGCCAGAGGAGAATGTCTGACTCCCTGGACTGGAGTTATAGGCAGTTTAAGCCAACTGATGTGGGTGATGGGAACTGAACTCAGGTCTTCTGGAAGAGCAGTTGGTGCTCTTAACCCCTGAACCATCTCTAAAGCTCTTGAGTTTTTCTGTTTCTGTTTTTAAAGACTACCATATCTTGGGGCTGGAGAGGCAGCTCGGCATTGACAGTTCTTCCTGTTCTTTCAGAGGACCTGAGTTGGGTTCCCAACAGCCACAAGGCAGCTGACAGTTGTTGGCAACTCTAGTTCCAATGCCCTCTCCTGGCCTCTGCAGGCACTGCATGCATATGGTATGCATACTTCCATGAAGACAAAATATCCAAACACATAAAAGTAAACAACTCTTAGGGGGAAAAGACTATCATATCTTTCTAACTACATCTGAAGTGTCTTTCAGAGGCTGTGGGTAGCAAATGACCTGAGACATAAAGTTTGAGAGATTTGTTTTTAAAAATTACATGTATTTACTGTGTGTGTGCCGTGTTCTGGCCATTATGTATCTGTAGAGGTCAGAAGACAACCTGAAGAAACCAACTCTCTCCTTCTACCATGTGGGTCCCATGGGCCAAATTAAGTCGTCAGGCTAATTAGCAAATGTTTTAGCCACTAGGCCAGCAGTTCTCAAGCAATAAATTGGACCCCTTTGGCAAACCTCTGTCTCCAAAAATATTTATATTATGATTCATAATTGTAGTAAAATTACAGTTATGAAGTAGTAACAAAAATAACTTTGTCACTGAGGGTCCTCACAACACGAGGAACTGTATTAAAGGGTTGCAGCATTAGGAAGGCTGAGGGCCACTGCTCCAGGTCATCCTACCCCTCTAAGAGTATCTTTCTGTTTTATTTTGAGACAGTTTTATTTTGTGTAACAGTTCTAGCTGTCCTGGAACTCACTTTGTAGACCAGGCTGCTTCGAACTCACAGAGATTCGCCTGCCTTTGCCTCCCAAATGCTGGTATTAAAGGCATTCACCACCGCTCAGCTGAATACATTTTGTTTGTTTTGTTTTGGTTTTTGGTTTTTGAGCCAAGGTTTCTCTGTGTAGTCCTGGCTGTACCAGATCTCACTTGGTAGACAAGGCTGGCCTGGAACTCAATGATCTACCTGCCTCCCAAGTGCTGGGGTTTAAGGTGTACATGTGCCACCACCTCCTGGATGCCTAAGAATATCTTTATTCCAGATTTTAGTAAAATTGTACTTCATCTCAATATAAAAGTTGTAGTTGATACTGGATGTGGTGGCACACACCTTTAATCCCAGCACCTGGGAGGCAGAGGCAGGCGGATCTCTGTGAGTTTGAGACCAGCCTGGTCTATAGAGTGAGTTCCAGGACAGCCAAGGCTTACATTGCGAGACTTTGTCTCAAACAAACAAACAAACAACAACAAAATCATTAGACAGGGGCTGGAGAGATGGCTCAGAGGGTAAGGAAGAGCACTGACTGCTCTTCCAAAGGTCCTGAGTTCAATTCCCAGCAACCACATGGTGGCTCACAACCATCTGTAATGAGATCTGGTGCCCTCTTCTGGCCTGCAGGCATACAGGGAAGGAATGTTGTATACATAATAAATAAGTAAATCTTTAAAAAAAAAATCATTAGACAGGTGTGGTTGCATACACCTTTTACCCCAGCACTTGGGAGACAAGAGAAAGGTGGACCTCTGAATTTGAGGCCAGCCTGGTATACAAAACGAGTTCCAGGACAGCCTAGGCTACACAGAAAAACCCTGTATTGAAAGATGAAAAAACAAAAATCTGGGCCAGCAAGATGACTGAGGCGGTAAAGGCTCTCAGCACACAGTCCTGTCAACCTGATTTTCATCCCTGGATCCCATGGTGGAAGGAGAGAACTGCTCCCGAAGTTGTACTCTGACGCTGTGAGCACACGCATACACACACACACGTGTGTGTGCACACCCACACACACGTGCGCACACCCACCAGTGAGCACACACTCTTATATAATAAATGAAAATCAAAAAGAGAAAAGAAAACAGGTATTACTTCTTCCTCCTGGGCTGTATAAGCACGCTGGGTTTTTTTTTTTTTTATTGTTATTGTTTTTTTTTTCTAATTTGTTTAAATCCTCTGGAAGCTTTTAGGATTCTTTTGCCTCTCCCTTAATTAAATTATACTATTATATGTGTTCAGACCTTATTATTTCATTCTTTATCTGGTTGATATGCTGAAACATACTTTCTTCCAACTCTGAGAAACTCTATGATTTACTGAGTTTTTAATTGAATCTGAGATTTGTACACGCTAAGCAAATGCTCAGTTACAATCTCAGCCCAGTAGTTCTCGTGTGTATGTGTGTTCACGCGCACACACGCGCACACAGACACACACACACGCACGCATGCACAAGTGCCTCAGCATTTATGTGGAAGTCAGAGGGCTAGGCTGGATGTTGATCCTCACCTTCATACTTATTTTAGTGTGTGTGTGTGTGTGTGTGTGTGTGTGTGCGTGTGTGTGTAAGTGTAAAGGTCAAAATGGGGACATTAGATCCTGGAGATGCAGCTTTTGGGAACCACCTGATGTGGGTGTTAGGATCTGAACTTGATCCTCTGATAGAGCAATGAGCAATCTTAACTGCTGAACTATCTCTCTAGGCCCAACCTTCCACCTATTTGGAAATAACGTCTCTTTGTTTTGTTCTGCTGAGTAGCAAAGATGGCTGGCCTGTGCGCTTGGGGAATTCCCGTCTCTCCCATCTCCATGGAGAAGCTGGAATTACAGCATTCTCCACAGTCATCTGACTTTGCTGTGGGTTCTGAGGATTTTAACTCAGGTCTTCAAGCTCACCTACTGAGCCATCTTCCCAGCCCCCGATATTTGCTTTTTATATACATACAAGCTCTTGGGTAGCCCAGACTGATTTTGACCTTACTGTGTAGCTGAGGGTGACCTTGAACTCCATATCCTTCTACCCCCCCCCCCCCCCCAAAGCTGGGATGGCATGAACATCTGCTATGGTAATTCTTTCTTTTTGGAGATTCACTTTTAACTACGTACATGGAGGGCTCGAGGGGTATATGCACACAAGTGCAGGTGCCACAGAGCCCCCCCCCTCCTGCATCAGCTCCCCTGGAGCTGAAATTACAGGCACTGAGAGGCCTCTGATGCCAGTGATGGGAGCTGAATTCAGGTCCCTGCAAGAGCAGTATTTTCTCTTAACCTCCGAGCCGCCTTTCCTCAGCCCCTGATCATTCTTCTCTTCATTTTGTTTTTCTATTATTTACTTCCAGATGTTTTCCCTCTCCTTTGTGGGACGTCTGGTTTCGACACGTATCCTCCACACTTATTAACTTCACCCTCATCCTTTTCACCTTGTATTCCTTCCTGGGAGGGTCTGTCAATCTTATCTTACAGTTTATGAATTCATCTCAGTCTGAATCTGTTTTCCCACTCAGCTTATACATTGAATTCTTGGATTCGGCCACTCTATCTCTCATGCTCTATAACTTCTTCATATATTTGCATTCCTGTTTCAAATTAATAATAATCTTCCGTATCTCTTAGGGAATTTTTATTAGGATTATCTTAAGTTCTTGTTCTCTCTGCTCCATTAATTCTGCTTCCTCTTACATAGGATGTTCGTCTTTTGGATTTTCTTTATAGGAATCGCGTGACTCAGGTGCTCTGCTTCTTTATGAGCTCATATGGCCCCGGGACTGTCATTCTTGCAGCTCTGCATAGGCCTTTAATTCTGTTACCGCACCCAATCACCACGCTTACCTGTTTGTTTAGGCAAACTGGTGCCTATGGATGAGCATGGAGTATTTCAAACTGGGTTCTATTGCTCCTAAGATGCCATCCCCAAGGCTGACCTCTCCCTCTGGAGGGATTTGCAAAAGGGAATGTTGTAGTAGTGAACTACAGGAAGCCTGGGCCCCTGGGTGTGTGTGTGTCTGTCTGTCTGTCTGTCTGCCTGTCCATCTGTCCGTCTGTCCGTCCGTCTGTCTGTCTGTGCCGCCTTGCTTAGCCTAGACTACATTTCCCAGAATAATCAGTCTGTAGAGTTCTGGGTTAGAGTTAGTATAAGGAAATCCACTTATAATTGGAAGGAAGGCAAATCTCAAAGTTGTTGGGGCCAAAGGCAGCAAGAAACCAATACAAGAGGTCATTGTTTAAGAACACTTGTTGCTCCTGCAGAGAAGCCCAGCACCCACACGGTGGGTGGCTCACAACCGTCTGTAATTGTAGTTCTAGGGAGTCTGATACCCTCTTCTGACCCCCCTGGGTATGCTAGGCACACACGTGGTGCACACACATACACACAGGTCAAACAGACACATAAAAAATAAAATAATACTCTAATAAAAAGTAAAATAATATCATGAAAAATGAAAGAAATTTATGCAAAGGTACCAAAGAGTTATGATTCATTTTTACTTTTTTTCCTGCCTATGTGTCCCCTCTTCTTCTTCATTGACCCCCTAGATTCCCAACAGGGACCCCAGGCCCATGGCTAAATAGTGCCTGAGAAGTCATACAAGTGGTGGCCAGAAGGGGCAATGGTAAACCACAGACCACAGGCCTTTTGCATTAGTTTCTAAACAAGCCTCTCCCCCACCTGCTCTAAGCTCCACCCACCACAGTGCTTTCCCTGGGCTTCCTGCCACTCTTCTGATTCTTCTGTGATCTTCCATCCCTGCTTCAGGACCCTACTTCTTCATCTCCTCCAACATCTAGCTGGAGTGCAAAGTCTGGTTCTGTACTTGAAGGGTTTGTCTCATGACAGCATCCTACTTCCACACTGCTCTCTCTGCTCCTGAACCCTCAAATGAGAGGGGAAAGCACATTCTTCTCCGTTTTAACACATTGCTTTCGGTTCTGTTCCTGGAGCTGAGGCGCCTCCCCTAGGAGAGGACAGGGTAGAGATCCACCATGTTGACACGTGTGTGTTTCCTTCTCACAGGAACTTGCCCAGTAGCTTAAGTAACTTAAATAACTCCCGGCTCCCATTAAAGATACACATTTGCTCAGCTGAATCCTACTTATCCTACTTTCCTGACTTCAAGATGTCTTAGTACCGCCACCTGCTGGTGGTGGCGCACACCTTTAATCCCAGCACTCAAGAGGCAGAGGCAGGAGGATCTCTGTGAGTTCGAGGCCAGTCTGGTCTACAAAAGCTAGTTCCAGAACAGGCTCCAAAGCTACAGAGAAACACTGTCTCAAAAAACAAAACAAAACAAACAAAAGCTGTCTTAGTCTGGTGTTAAAAAGCATTATATGACCCCCACGACTTACTAAGTGATCACTCTCGACTGTCTCCTCTACTAGACCCAACCTTGACTCTCATTGTTTCTCTCCTGGCCTAAAGCACAGATCTCCACCATCCATTCTTAGAGACTAAGGTGCATCCAGGTAGGAAGTTCTAGGAGGAAGAATCATTGGAAAAGCATCAGAAAGCCATGGGGGTGGGGGAGTGGGGTGGTATCTAAACAGAGCTAGGAGGGAGAGAGAGAGGACCCAGGGGCCCTAGAAAGTACCCAAGTAGACCCTGAGCTTTAGGGCCCCTCCCATCCCACAGGACTAAAGGTTTTACTTACTCCCAGGCTTGGTCTTCCGACTTTCTCAGATTAATTCTTTGTCCATCCCAGGAAAAGATGCCCTTGATCCCCAGCTGACCACCAGCGTCTCACTGGCCCTGGGCACATAATTTGATGAATTACTGGGAAACGGCAGACGCTTGAGAGGCAGTGTTCAGGTGGAGAGAGTTGGGGTGCATCCTCAGGGACCGCATCCTGTTCCCTCTTCCTTTGCTCTCTCTGCTTCCTTGCTGCCATACGTAGGGAGTGCTGTCTCACCACAGGCCCCCAAGTCCTGCCTCAGCATAGCCACAAGCATCAGAGTCAGTCAGTCAGTCAGTCAGTCAGTCAGTCGTCAGTCTGTCAGTCAGAGACTGGATCCTTTGAGGCTGTGAATTCCTTTCGTTTTGCTTTGCTCACCCAGCATGGGCTCTGTCTTGTCTTCTCTGCTGCAGTGCTGCAGGCCAATGTCACAGCCCCACTTCCTTTCTCTCTCATCCTGTTGCTCCTACCTCAGCACTCACCTGCTCCTCAGGAGATAGACCTTTTCTTTGATATTCTGGTGGCTTCCTGTCATTTTCTTTAAGGTGCATCTCACTTTGGTTTTCTCAGCCACCCAGAGAGATTTCAGAACAACCCTAGTTTATGGCTGTTGTGATCCTGAATCTGAGCCCCTAGGACCCAAGACCCACTCCCACCCTGTGGCTTGCAGTCTCTCCTCCCCCAGTTTCCTTCCACGGACACCCCTCTCCAGTTCTGCTGCTGCAAGCATGGAGCTTACTTCCTACATGGATACATTTCACACTCCGAGAATGGCTAGGGGGAGCGGGGTGGTGGTGGCGCACGCCTTTAATCCCACCACTCAGGAGGCAGAGGCAGGCGGATCTCTGAGTTTGAGACCAGCCTGGTCTATAGAGCGAGTTCCAGGACAGGCTCCAAAGCTACACAGAGAAACCCTGCCTCGAAAATAAAAAACAAAAATCAAAACAGAACAAAACAAAACAGAAAAGGAACGGCCAGGGGGATACCCAGGGGACACCAGCCTTCTTTGCTTTTGTCCTTCACCTATTGCGGGGAAGCCAGTCCCCTTCCAGCTTCAGGCCACCAAGCAACGCAGTTCGGGCCTGATCGTCCCTCAACGCTCCCCTGTCTTCTTGTCCAGCTACTTCCAGCTGCTGTCCTTCAGCTCAGGGTGGCACTTCCTCTGCAGAGTAGGTAGGTATGGTGCTCATCTAAGCAGAGAAACCTTGTGTTCCCTCTTACGGCCTAGGCTGGCTAAAGCTGGCTCTTCCGTCTCCCCGTGTCTCCCCTCCCCCTCCCCCCAGTATTACTGCCTTACTGTTGCACCTAAACCCCAGCCCCTGCTTTTCCAGACTGTCATCATGTTTAATCCTGCCTTGGGGAGACCCCTCCCCCTCGCCCACTGGAAGGGATCCGATTACGTGGCAAAGTGCAGTTTAAGTAGCTGTAAGGAAATGTGATGGAAAGTCTGTCAGAGTTCAGTCAGACTTGCCAAAACCTGGTGTAACTTTTGATTGTTGTCAATGTGTCTCCTAAGGAAACCTGAGCTGATGGAAGCTGGGGGAGTCTGGGGGAGTCAGGATGCTCAGGTAAGAGGCCGGAAGTGCTGGGGGGGAGGGGCAGGCAGAGTTCAGCACCCCAGCCTCCCCCTAACACACACACCCCAGCTCCTTCAGAGCCTGAGAAGATCCCGAGGGTTGACTGCCAGGGACTTCTTTCTCAGGGTGCTAACAAAGGCAGATGGGGCATCAGGAGCCCTCCATGTTTTACACGGAGGGGAGCAGACCTAACCATTTCGGTAAGAGGTGGGCTTAGAAGTAAGTCAGAGTAAGACAGGATTGCCTCCCACAAGCCTTTTAGCCTGTGGTCGGGGCATCTAGACCCTGGAAGGAAAGACCTCCCCCTAGAGACCAGAAGTTGGAGATTCCTGAAGGACCAGACTGAAGACTCTGCTATGTGGGCCTCAGGTGCAGTACCCAACAGGGCTGGAGATGTTGCTCTAGTGGGAGGGAGCTAGCCTAGCCTGCACGAAGCCTGGACCCGATGGTTCAGTCTCCAGCGTTAATAAGCTGGGTGTGGTGGTGTATGCTTAAAATCCCAGCAGTTGGTCATCCTTGGCTACACAGCCAGGTTGAGCTCAGTCGGAGCCATATGAGACCCTGCCTCAAACAAAACACTCCATAGGCTCGAACAGGACGTGTCAGAAATGACCCACACCAGATTCCGTAGCCTTTCCAAGAAACTCCCTGCTTTCCTTCCACACCCTATGGGCACTGTACCTGCCAGGGTGTTGCCAGCCTTGCCTAAGCCAGGATCCAGCTCTGACATGATCTCTCTGGTCTCAGCAGGATGAGGTACCTGAGGCTTCAATTAGGAGCCACTTCAAAAGCTTCCTGAAACAGGTGAGAGATAGAATATGTAAACACCGGCTGGGTGAGTCACTGGCCCTCCCTGTCCCAAATCCATCAGTTGGCTCACCTACCAGTCTGAAAAACCAGCCTGTGTTGTCTCCTAGAGCAGATGCTATCTTGGGGCCAAGGCCTGTCCAGGCTCCTCTGCCACTACGATGCCTACACCGGCTTCTTCAGCGCACTCCCAGTGGCAGCGATGACTCACTCATGTAACCGTAAACCCTCCAAACAGTCCTGTGAGTTCTATCGTGTTCACCTTAAATGGCCTCGTGCCCTTCTAGCACTTCGTCCTCCTTCCTGGGACTCTCACCTGTGTGCATGCCCACACACGCACTGCCTTCTCAGGCACACTTCCAAGAGCGGTCACCCTGTCCGTCTGCCTCCGACCCCCTCCCGCTGCACACTTAGCTCACTCTTGGAGGAAACAGCGGCCTTTTTGCTGCAGACTCGTACAAGGTGTAAGAGGAGGGAGTTTCTCAGCCCTGTTCAGGAACAAATGCAGGGTGATGGAAGTGTCTTTTCTGTAAAATTTCCTTGAGTGCCAGCTGTTAGAAATCCATAAGGGGCTAGGGGGGTGGTGGTGGTGCACACCTTTAATCCCAGCACTGAGGAAGCAGAGTCAGGTGGATCTCTGAGTTTGAGGCCAGTTTGGTCTACAGAGTTCCAAGACAGAACTACACTGAGAAACCCTGTCTCAAAACAAACAACAAACAAAAAATCCAAAAGAAAAAGAAAAGAAAGAAAGCAAGCAAAGAAAAAGCAGTTTAGAGGGGAACTAGAGGGAAATGCTGGGGAGGAGGGGCTGCAGACACAGCCCCACAGTCAAGTGTATCCTCTAGTCCTACAGTCTCAGCGCTTGGGGAGGCTGAGGCGGGAGGAGCGCCATGAGTTTGGCCAACCTGGGCTGCATCCTAGTAGGGACCTAATCTCAACAAACACCAACAACAGGAAGACAGTGCTGTAGCCCCTTCCTGGTGACCTGAGCTCAGCCTCACACTCAGAGAGGGGTGGGGCAAAGGGCGCGTGGCAGGAAAACGCAGTAGGACTTCAGCTTCTCACCTGCCCATCCGGATGGGCAGTGTGGGTACAGGCTCGGGAATCCGAGTCTCTTTGCTCTGTGGCCTTCTGCGCTTCAGGGACTTCATCTGGAAAATGAGACTATAAATAGCATCTAATTCTAGATGTGGGGAGGACTCAGCTGCATTTTGCAAGCAGTGTAATGGTTGGTCCAGGAAAGAAACACCCACAAATGCCTAAATGATCAGGCAGGAGTTCGCTGAGACGCCAACCTCCAGGTGTTTCCCTTCGGTGCACTCATGAGTCTTACAGGAGAAAAACGTAACTTTTATGATGGATAGATCTGGCAGGAACTGTAGTAACCTAACGAAAGTTAGCGACACCAGGAAAGGGACAAAACTGACGTCCCATGCTTCCCTGCCGATGCTTGAAGAGGGTGGAGCATCCCTCACCTGGCACCCCTGAGCCTTATCATGAGGAAGCCGGCAGGCAGCTCTCCTCCTCTGAAGAGGTGGCATTATGAAAACCACATTCCCTGACTGAAGAAAACAAAGCTGCGAGGAGCAATTGCTACACAGAAGCCAAGATCTGAATTCTGGCTCAGGAAAAAAAGAAGCACTTGAAAAGACAGTACTGGATCAAAATCTGAGTTCAGACTGTATGTTAAACAATAGTAACCGGGCAGTGGTGGCGCACGCCTTTAATCCCAGCACTCAAGAGGCTGAAGCAGGTGGATCCCTGAGTTTGAGGCCAGCCTATTCTACAGAGTGAGTTCCAGGACATCCAGGGCTACACAGACAAAAACCAAAAACAAACAAGCAAACAAACAAAAAGAAACCCTCTCTCAGACAAAAGAGAGAGAGAGAGAGAGAGAGAGAGAGAGAGAGAGAGAGAGAGAGAGAAAAGGAAAATAATGGCATTTCTATATTCCTGTATCTGTTCACACAAATGGGGCAAAATGTTAGTTCTCCATGAATTGTCTTTAAATTTTGGTTAAAAAGTTTATGTACCAGGGTTTTGCCCTCATGTGTGTCTGTGAACCATTTGCATGCCTGGTGGCCTCAAGGGCCATAAGAGGGCCTCAGACCCGGTGGAACTAGAGTCAGAAATGGTTGTGAGTCAACATGAGGTGTTGGGAATTGACCCCAGGTCTGCTGGGAGAGTAACCAGTTTTGACTGCTGAGTCATCTCTCCAGCCTGCTAATTTGCCATCCTTACAAAGAAATAACTGCATTTGTCTGTTCATTTAGGAGGGTACGAATGTCATAGTAGCTCACGTGTAGAGGTCAAATGACAGATTTTAGGGGCTGGTTCACTTCCTCCACCATATAGGTTCCAGAGACCCAGCTCAGGTTCAGGTTCGACCGCAAGGGTTCTTCCAGGCTGAACCATTCCTTAGCCCTGTGCTTCCTCAAGTCTCTATAGGACTTACTATGAAAAAGATCATTAAAGAGAAGTTACCAAGAGGCAACTGCCTGGTAACCCAAGCCGGCCTTGAACTCACTCTGTAGCCTTAGACCTGTGATCCTCCTGTAATAGCTGGGATTAACAGGCTTGTGCAACTGGTCCCTCAACAGCCGTCAGTTCACCCCTTTGCCGAACAGCGAGTCCAGCGACAGACAGGAAGCCTATGGCTACTCAGAAAGACGGGTGTGGTTCTCTTTCCTCAGGGGTCCTCAAGGGTCAGGCTCCACCCTTCTGCTGGCCAGAGCTGAGAGAAACGGAATAGGAAGTGGGCGAGGGCAGGAGACAGACAGACAGCAGGTCTTCTTTCCTCACCCCCATGAAATGTCTTTTGAAAGACTGAACAGATTTGTCCACAGGCATTGGGCAGCCGGTACTGAGAGGTTTCCCGACAGCCATGCACTGACTGAGTGGCAGGAATGCTCCCCGGGCTCGCCTTGCTGCCTCTGGGCCCCGCAACTTCTGAACACTGGTGGAGGGACCTACACAGAGCCACCAGCGGCCCACAGCCTGCTAAAGCCAGCCCGTGTCAACACCCTGACAGAGAGAAGTGCTAAAATGCATATTTGAAGATGTCTGAGCAGACTTGTTTGAGTGACGGCAGGAGCTGTGAGGTAATCCTGGTGTCTCCCCTTGTCTCGGTTTTGAAGGCTGGTTTGCCTGCAAGCCTCTGACCTTGACCGTCTTTCTGTTGCTGTTAGCATTTAACAAAACTTTGCTTAAGACTTGGGAAACGACAGAAGTCAACACAGACAGGGGCTTTTATCATTGCTTCTGGGAGGGCTAAGCCCTATGATCCGCTGTGGGACAGAGGACTCTTAGGTTGAAATTCTCTAGGCCTAACGTCTGGGCTGGTAAAGCTGCTCCAGTACAGACCATTGCCTGCATTGTTGACCTCCGGTGGACCCAGGCACCTCTGTGTGCTGTGGAGAGCCCCTTTTCCAGAACGGAAGTGGCTTCCAAGAGCCAGCTGGCTGAGCCCAGGCAGAGCAAATCACGACAGGAGACAGGCTGCGTAGAAAGACAGACCTTAGAAAGCTGATAAGAGCACAGCACAGGACCATCTAGTGCCATGACTGCTGCCTTCCTCTGACAGGGTCACTGTCACACCTGAGCCCCTGAGAGGGATGTCACACCACACACTGGTAGAGCCAGCCACTACCTCCCCCACAACCAACTCATTCTTTCTGCCCCAACATGGGCAGTGAGAGGCTGCTGATCGTCATAGCCTCCTCATCCCTTGGCTGTGCAGCTCTGCCCAGGGAAGGATTCTTGGCTCAAGCCAGACTGGGGAGCTCCTTAACTTGGAATTCCTGCACAGCGAACAGGGCAGAAGGCTTTCTTTTTTCTCTGATTCACCAAGTGTGGAGATACACCAAGTGTAGAGTCATTAGTCTGCCCCGTTCCCCACACAAAGGGATGAGTCCACACACAGAAAGGCAGATGCTCGGGCCCTTTGTTTAGGGATCCATTTCGCCCTAAAACCTCCACCGTTTGTCTCAGCTGCATGAGCTAAGGTCGCTTCTGCTTTTCCCTTCGATCTGTTTGAGCTGAACTTCGGTCTCTTTAAAACACGGATCCTGACCAGTGTGCTGTGTGGTTGTCACCTCTCCTGGGGTGGATGTGAGTGACCGCACAGTCTTAGGAAACCAATACATAAGCTGAGATGAGCAGAATTCCTTCTTGTCTGCCTATAACTGTAGGCAGAAGTTTCTGTCCTGGCTGGTCACAAGTTGGTACGGACAATGGCCAGAAAAAAGCTAAACAAAGGAGATTAGGTTTAGAGTTCTTGTTTTGAAAAGAAAAAAGGGAAATGTGGTGTGGGAGGTCCAAAAAAAAACAAGATAATAATAGTGGGTAATAGAGTGAATACTTGTGAGTTATTATTTATGGATAATTTGCATTGGTATAGTTTTTGTATATTTATCCAAGTTGAAATTATATTTGTTATTTATGTTTATAATATTTGCACACCTATGCAAAGTTATTTTTTCAGATTGTATATATGCATGTTTCTACCTCTGTTTAGGACATTTTGTATATTGATACATCTTTTAGGATATAGTTTTGTATTGCATTATATATTATTCTTACCTCTAAACAAGATAATTATACATTGTTTACATTTTGAGGTCATTGTCCTCATTTGCTGCACATTTGTTTACAGATTGTTTAATATTCTGATGTGAAGTCTTAGTCTTTAAGTTATACAGGTATTAAATATTTTTTTTCTTTTTTTGGTTTTTCGAGACAGGGTTTCTCTGCAGCTTTTTTAGAGCCTGTCCTGGAACTAGCTCTTGTAGACCAGGCTGGCCTCGAACTCACAGAGATCCGCCTGCCTCTGCCTCCCGAGTGCTGGGATTAAAGGTGTGCGCCACCACTGCCCGGCCAGGTATTAAATATTATAGGTCAATAGTTGTTCATGTTTGTTATACATGTCGTCAGATTGATTAGGTTCTTTAAATACATAGAGATTGTATTCTGCCTAGATAGGTAATCTTCAGTCACTTCAAGGATCTGTAGCACATGGCATTTAAATAACTTAGGGTTCTGTTGACATGAGACACAATTGCTCCTGACAGTACCAATCTACCTGAGAGAATGTTGAGCACCGAAGACACTCCACTCGGAGTTTGTTTTCTTCTTGGTACAATTGGCCTTTGGGCAAGGAACTGACAAAGTACATGGCATCTGGAATGGATAAGCAGGACGTGAGGAAAAAAAACTGTCAAATCTTGCCAAGACAGGTAAGATGGTTTTGAAAATTTTCCTGCTTCATGAAAAGTCTGCTGGATATTATGGGCCTATAGGCTAAAGATGGATGTCCCAATGATACAAAAGAAGTTTTGGTGACTCTCTAGGCAGTGAGATGTCTCTGTCAATTCTAGAGTTTTAGAAGTTACTTACAATGTACTTCCTGTTTATTTAGGTAATATTGTATCCTTCTGGAATCTTTGATAGAGTTAAAGAATTTATAATTATAGTTATAGTTTTTCTTAGTTATGATAAAAATAGATATAAATATTATAACTTGCTTGATAATACATGTGCATGTATATCCATATACATGTGAACATGCATACACATACAACATACACATATAAATAAATAACTCAAAACAAAAAACCACCAATAGATATTGGAGTCTACACTGTCTAAAAATAAATACTGCACAGGTTAGGATTAGGAAAACCATTTGAGTGAAGGTTCAGTGATGGAGAATAAAAGGACTGGTTGGGCCTGGTGGTGTATACTTATAATCCCAGGTACTTGGGAGGCTGAGGCAGGTGGATTGCATGGTAGACCCACCTGGGCTACAAGGTGAGAAGAAGTAGAAAGAGGAGGGTGGAGAAGGAGGAGGAGGAAGAGGCAGCTGGTGTGCTGAGACCACAGGAAAGGAGTGAGCCATGAGCCATGCGAGTCATGGAGAAACACACAGACAGCCCCAACTTCATCACTCCCTGCCCTTTCTATCACATTCTCCAACCTCTCAAGCATCCTGACTCAGGATTCTGGGAGTATAAATGACCGACATATGTCCAGGGCAATGAATGATGATGGATGACAGTCATCATAGGCATGCAGGTGTCTCCTGGAAGTCATGGCCAAGTCTTGAGAGGACCTGGAAGCCTGGCTAAGCCTTCTCTCTCCAGGTCTCATGGCTCAGGCATCTTGATGGAGACCAGCTTCCTCCAGTTTGCCATGCAGAAGAGGCTGAATGTCACCTGTTCACGGTCCCAGGGGTACAGGTTCAAGTGGCCACAGAGTTCTTTTGGTTGCCCGGAAAGAAGAATTTGGAAGGTCCAATCTAAGTAAGTCTACACCTGCTCCAGCTAGCCACATCTTGGTGATTTAACTCCAAGAAGTACCCCAGAGTTTTCCCAAGCAGATGCATTACATTGACTTTTTTTGTTTTTGTTTTTCCAGCACAAAGGAGATTTATTTGCCCTAGAGGGACAAAGGGCAGGGAATAACCAACAAAGACAGGAGACAGAAGTCAAGGGAAAAGGGAAAAAGAAAAAGGGAGAAGGGAAGGGGTACTTGTCCTAGTGGGATAGAAAGGAGACAGGCCTCACACATCACACTGTCTTGTCGCTGCTGTTGAAGGAAACTGACTAAGCCGACTGCAAGTAGCTTTGGAATGCCTCTTTGTCCCTCACCTTCTTTTTTGGAAATGTGTGGCTTGAAGGCAGGGTCAACCACGTGGAAACACTAGTCCTTCCACAGTGAGTGCCACGTGAGCCACAATGGGTGGGGATGCCATCCCAGATTCTCCCTCCTCCACCATCCCCTACCTCCCTCAAGGCAGAACTGACCAGTGACATATTATCTAGATGCATCATGCATCCTGTGGAGGATAGCAGAGAATTCCACAGAACATCTCAAAGGCAAAATCCTACAAGGCGTGTGTGTGTGTGTGTGTGTGTGTGTGTGTGTGTGTGTGTGTGTGTGTGTGTTGATCCTAACCTGCCCTTCCAGGAAGGACAAACATCAATATTCTCCATCACAGGACAATCCTGTAACCCTGTGGACTTGGCATCAAGTAGAGAATTCTGTAAACTGAGCACGGATTTAAATCTTCCCAGAGCTGGAAGAAAGGCTTGCATGGAGTAGGACAGCTTCAATGAGTTCTGCACACTTCCCTCAGTTCTCCCTCAAGATTCCAAAGACACCAGCTCCTCTCAGAGGGTAGAGCCTCTCTAGTTTTTCTTTTATCCCCCCATGTCTTAGTTAGGGTTTCTATTGGTGTGAAGAGATATCATGACCATGGGAACTCTATTTTTGTTTGTTTGTTTGTTTTTGTGTTTTATTTTCGAGACAGGGTTTCTCTGTTTAGCGTTGGCTGTCCTGGAACTACCTCTGTAGACCAGACTGGCTCAAACTCACAAAGATCCACTTGCCTTTCCCTCTCTAATGCTGGGAACCACAGCAACTCTAATAAAGGAAAATATTTAACTGGAGGTGGCTTACAGTTCAGGTTTTAGTCCATTATCGTCATGGTGGGAAGGATGGTGGCAGCCAGATAGACATGATGCTGAAAAAGGAGCTGAGAGTTCTCCATCTGCATCCACAGGTAGCAGGGGAGGGAAAAAGGAAGAGATGGGAGGGTAGAGAGGAAGAGAGGAGAAGGAGAGAGGAAGAGAGGAGAAGGAGAGGGGAGGGCAGAGAGGAAGAGAGGGTAGGGCAGAGAGGAAGAAGGAAGAAATATTAAACACTCCTGAGCCAGGTACTCACTCTCTATTTTGTCTGAAGGTTTCGCAGAGCTAAGAGTTCTCTAATGTTTGGCTGCTTTGCTTCTCTGATCTTTCAGCTTGAACCCCAATATCTGTCTCTGGGTTTTTATTATTCATGCTACATACTACCTAATGAATTTCATGATTCTCAACTGATAAGGGTATGAGGCTAGCTCCTTCCTTTTTTTGTTTTGTTTTGGGGACAAGGTTTCTCTGTGTAACAGCCCTGACTGCTAGAACTTGCTCCATAGACCAGGCTGCTCTTGAACTCACGAGCTCCACCTGTCTCTGCCTCCAAAGTGCTGGGATTAAAGGTGTGTGACACCATGCCTGGTTTTCTTCTTTTCTTTACTTCCTTCCTTTCTTTTTTGGGGGGAGTTTGAGGATAGGGTATTTCTGTGTAGCCCTGACTGTCCTGGGACTCACAGAGATCTGCCTGCCTGGCTCTGGAGTGTTGGTATTAACGGTGTGTGCCACTCAGCCCCCATCCCCAGCCTAAGTGGCAGAGTACTTACCTAGCATGCTTTTTGTTGTTGTTGCTGCTTTTTTAGACATATAGCAGGCTTTGAATTCTACACATAGCCAAAGATAGGCTTCAGTTTTTAAATCCTCTACCTCCTGAGCTAGGATTACAGATGTTTGCGCATCTTCCAGTTTTATGTGATGTTGAGGATTGCACCCAGGGCTTCTGTATGCTAGGCAAGCGCTCTATCAACTAAGCCACATTCTCAGCCAGGAAAAAAATGTTTTCATTTCTCACTTATACCCCAATAAGCCTGAAGAAAAGGGAGGGTCGCGTGTTGCACTTATAAGAATAACTTACCACTCCCCCTCCCCCGAGATAGGGTTTCTCTGTGTAGTTTTGGCTGTTCTGGAACTCAGCTGTAGACCAGGTTGCCTCAAACTCACAGAGATCCACCTGCCTTTGCCTCCCGAGTGCTGGGATCAAAGTTATGCACCACCACTGCCGGGCAATTTACCACAAGTTTAAAGATATTTAACCTCCCCAGTGTTAAAGGAAAGGGGCAAATCACGAAAGAATACATGTAAGCCAGGCATGGTGGCCCACTCCTGTACTCCCAGCCCTAGGGAGACTGAGGCAGGAAGATAGTGAGTTTGAGGCCAGTCTTGTGTACACATCAAGTTCCACAACAGCCAAGAGTACACAGTAAGACCCTGTCTCAAAACAAAAAAGTGCATAGCATAATTCCTTGAATAAAACTTCAAAGAGCAAACACACTGTAGTAAGCTACAGAGGAGGCGTCACCATGGTAACGCAGTCACTAGGTGATCCTAATTGTATCTAGGGCACAAAGAGAGCTGACTGGGAAAGGGTGTGCCAGGGACCTGAATGCACAGAGTCTTCTCCTTCTTGGCTGGTGTCAGAGCTCATTCATCTCATGGCTGATGGCCACACTGCACAAGTCAGTGGGACAGACTTTTCCTTTTTGCCCTTTCTCGTTTTAAACATGGCTCCTTTCAGCGCATCTCCAGAGAAATGGGCTCGGAGAGTTGAGCGGTTGCCTCCCACTTTGCCACACCCTTTCCCCTCCTTACCTGACAGGTTTCTGGAAATGTGGCTTCAGAACCACGGACCTCATCCACGTCTAGTTTCCCCGGGAGACAGAGTCTGTTACCTCCCAAGGGACCTCGTCGCTTTGCTATAATGAGTGTTGATGGAACCAGTGCCGAAGGAGAAAAGGCCCACGTAGCTCTGGGGCCCGGGAGGCACCTCTGCGGGCCTGGTGCTGCGGTGGGCACAGGCGCCTGAGGGGCGACAGAGCAACTGACAAAGAAAGTCTGGTATCTGTTTCTCTCACCGGAACACCCCACCCCAGCTCATGTTGTATCTGCCAGGCATGAGGAAGGGGGCTGTGGAACTTCCTGCCAGCCCCCGCCTGAACTGCTTGTCTTCAGCTTGGCGTCTCCGATTTGAGAGTTACATGAATGCCAGTCTCAAGTGGCATTCATAAATCTTCCGTGGTGAAGGGAGGGAAAGCCTAGAAAGCCCAGGAACATTCCTCCTAGGATGCCCGGTCTTTCCAAACACTTAAGTGACAATCTAGTTCTTTTCATTTGTTTCGTGGATAAAGACATGTGACCAACAGAGTGAAGGTCAGTAGACCTCGTTCTAAACCATGTCACATAAGGTCCTCTCCAAAGGAACACTGGCAGAGATCGTCCAGTTCCCAACAAGCATACACCTCTAAACCCAAGAAGAGTGTGTGTGGGAGACCACTCTTTCCTCCTCTGTGGGAGTGGCTGGGGATCGGCTTCAGGGATATATGCAACCCTCTTGGCATTGGAAATTTCTCTGGGCAATAGGTCCTGCGCATGCTTGGTTTGTTGCGGGTGGTGGGGGTGGCAAAATAGAAAAGAGGTAAAAGAGGGAGAACTCGTGAGTATTTGGGGGAAACTGGAGCTGTTTTGCGGTGGTAAGTGTAGAGGAAAGAATCCAGGCTGCTCTGGCACACACACTGGACTTAGCGGGAACTGTCCAGATTCGAAATCATTTTCTAACCATTTCCTTGAGTGTACATAGTCAGCCTCTAGTGGAGAAAACAGTATTTGGCAGCTGTCGGGAAAGGCCCCGGAATACCCGATGATAGGGCACGGGCGCCCCCCTGTGGCCATTTAAAGTGATGGCAGCCCTGAAGCCCTGAATTTGTACATCCCTGCGGTTTTAGGAAGTTTTTAATGAATCTGGTTTGCACCCACTGTCCTGCCTTCACACGATGAAGATAAGGCTCCACCAGTGCTTGTATTCCTCCCCCAACCCCCAGTGACCCCCTAAATCTCAAGTTCTGGCAGAAGTCCCGCAGATGGGGCTCTGGATCCTCTGTCTGCCTTGTGCACTAACACTAACTCTTGACTCTGACCGATGCATCCGGTTGTCTTTATCAATGGATCATAACTTTCCCAGGCAACTTGCTTTCCTTTACATGCCCGGAAAACAAGAGGCGGAATAAATGTAATTTAGATAAATAAATAAATAAATAACGAGTGAGGGTGTACTCCTGGCACGCAGGGCCGTCCCAGCCTGCGTCGTCTAACGTCTCCAGGCACACGGCAGCCATGATGTCACATTTCCAAAGACCACAAGCCTGGAAATGACAGAAGCTTCCCTCTGGAAAGCCCCATGTGACTGTGCGGTATTCCTTGTCGCCAACATTTCCTCACACAGAGACGCGGCGGCCAGTTATAAACCATGGAGTGTTGGGCCAGAGGTCTAAGGCTTGGTTCACTGACATGGCCGAGGACACCAGTGCTCAGCATGGCAGCCCCAGAAGGGCATCGAGCTTGATGCCACAATTAGCAGGGTTGGGGAATGGGCTACTGGTTTCCTTCTCTCAGGGCACTGCCTTTTATAGAGTTTTCTGAAGTGATCTTTACCTCTCCCTGACAGAGGTCAGTCATCTGTACAAAGGTAATGGTGGCAGCACCAGCAGAAGCCAGGCTCCTCTCCCTTTCCATACTTACAAGGCACTGGGAAGATTCTTAGCTGTCTGTTTCTGCAGGTGAAGAAATTGGGACTCAAAGAGTCTTAATAACTGGGTCATGTCCACACATGGGAGGTGACAGAGCTGGAATGGCACTCCAAGTTCTTGGGTCCAAATGTATCAGTTTCTTCTTCTTCTTCTTCTTCTTCTTCTTCTTCTTCTTCTTCTTCTTCTTCTTCTTCTTCTTCTTCTTCTTCTTCTTCCTCTTCTCTCTCTCTCTCTCTCTCTCTCTCTCTCTCTCTCTCTCTCTCTCTCTCTCTCAGTAAGTTATATTCTCACACAGTTCAGAGTTCATCAAGTGCATCTTCTCCTCTCTATGTCTTTTTTTTATTTATTGAGCTCTACATTTTTCTCTGCTTCCCTCCCTGTCTCTCCCCTCTCTCCTTCAACCCTCCCCCAAAGTGCTTACACTCCCAATTTACTCAGGAGATCTTGTCTTTTTCTACTTTCTACTTCCCATGTAGATTAGATCTATGTAAGTCTCTCTTAGTGTCTGCATTGCTGTCTAAGTTCTCTGGGATTGTGGTTTGTAGGCTGGCTTTCTTTGCTTTATGTTTAAAAGCCACCTATGAGTAAGTACATGTGATAATTGTCTTTCTGTGTCTGGGTTACCTCACTCAAAATAATGTTTTATAGCTCCATCCATTTTCCTGCAAAATTCAAGCTGTCATTATTTTTTTCTGCTGTGTAGTATGCCATTGTGTAAATGTACCACATTTTCCTTATCCATTCTTCGGTTGAGGGGCACTTAGGTTGTTTCCAGGTTCTGGCTGTGACTCCTCTCTATGTCTTAAGCACCTGCTGCAGTTTTCTTTCTGTTGCTGTGATGAGCAGCATGAACGAGAGTAACGTGGGGAAGAAAGGGCTCGTTTCATCTTGTTCTCAGCCATTATGAAGGGAAGCCAGGGCAGGAACTCAAGGCAGGAACCTGGAGACAGGAACTGAAGCAGAGGCCATGGAGGAAGGCTGCTTATTGGTTTGCTTTTTCATACAGCCCAAGACAACCTGCCTAGGGGTGGCACCACCCACAGTGGGCTGGGTCCTCCTGCCCTAATCATTAACCAAGAAAAAGCCCCACAGATTTGCCTCTTCCCAGACTCTAGCTTGTGTCAAGTAAACAAAATGCCAACCAACACTGCAGCCGGGGGCTTTCTGGGGATGTTTCTCTAAAGATTTTCTACAGAAATGCAGATGTACATGTCCCCCTCCCCTACAGAAGCACACACCCTGCCCTGGCCGTGTCTTCCACATCAGGCAGTGACTCCCTGAGCTGTCCCACAGCAGTGTGTCTGGAATCAGAGTCCTTTGTTATGGCTGAACATTAGTACCCTGATGGATCTGCTGTGACGTAGTTTCTGCTCCTCTAGTGATGTTCCAGAAGTCATTAACAATGTTCCAGGTGAGTAGTTTTGCGTGTACTGTTTCACACACACATGTGGATCAACCTTCCTATGTTCTGCGCCCTTGCTCATACGTTCTCCTTGTTTCTTCATGTGCTTGGTCCTTCACTCAGGAAGACTCTGAGGACACAGAGACCGAGGGTACTGGGTCCCCTCCTGGAGGAGTGTAGCTTTGGGGAGATGGTGAGGGGTATGGAAGGGCTGGCTTCCTCTAAGCTTTTGCAGAGGTCCTGGTCTCAGAGAAATCACATTCTCCCTCCCAGGATGCTGGACCCTCATCAGACTCTCTGCTCCAATCGTCAGCCCCTGTTTGGGTGGCCTCTGAGTTGGGGTTTTGGTTGGTTGGTCGGTTGGTTGATTTTCAAGTCAGGGTTTCTCTGTGTAGCCCTGGCTGGCCCGGAATTTGTTCAGTAGACCAGGCTGGTCTCGAACTCAGACAGTCACCTGCCTCTGCCTCCAGAGTGCTTGCTGGGGTTAAGGGAGCGTGCCTCCAGCACCTGGAGTTTTTTGTTTGTCTGTGAACTGGGGTTTTAGAGATAAGCTACCAAGAGAGGACAGTGGGAGAGCGCCCTCTTGTGGACCTGTGCCAGCACAGCATGCCTGCCATCCAGGACCAGCCCCGAAGCTGCTTCTATTTGGAGAAGAGCAGCACTCACAGCTTGGTTGCCTTGTGCATCTGAGCAGCTCCAGGACCGGCAGTGCCCATGGCTACCATCCATGTCCCAGCTTCTTCTCTCATTGGCAAGCCAGTGACAATGACCGTACCCAATATACTCCTGGGCTCTGGGTCCCTCACATCTGAAAATACAGGTGCTTTCGGAGCTGCTCTGGGGTTCTCACCTGGGAAATGTGGTATGACTGTGGTTTGGATTGGCCAGAGTCATGAGGGTGAAGGAGACAAAAAGGGATTACCCTGCTCTGGGGGCCCCTGCTCCTGGGGGCTATCATAAACGAGGGTTGCCACAACCAGTCTTTGAGATTAGCTTTCAAGTAGAGCATCCGATACGCCCACCAATGTCACAGAACCTCCCAGCATCTTCATGTAATACGATGGCTAGGACGGTGACAGGAAAACAAACTAATTTGGCTAATTTGGAGTATATCCTTGGACACAGAGCAGCGCCTGGTGCATTATAGTTACTCAGGAAATATTTTGCCAAAACTTCAATTTTGTTGAAATGCTCCAGACATAGAGGAATTGGGTGTTTGGGAAGGAAACAGGTAAGGAGAGACAGGACATGAGTCTCCTCATGCGGTGCAGTCAGCAGGGAAGACCCTGGAAGGCTGTCCACAGCAGATGCAGTGTTCCTATTTCCTGCTACCCCAAGACAGGACTGAGCTCTGTGAATGTCAGGGGCAGCACAGCAACTGTCCTTTACTGAGTACCAGTGTCCTTGAGAGGAGACCCAGGACAAAGTTGGCTGTGACTCTGAGGGTGGCTAGAAGGAGACGACAGAGGGGGTCAGAAACCTGTGGTGAGAGAGAGAGGAGAGAGGAGCCTGTAGCAGAGAAGTCCTAACCCTGGGGCTGGAGAGCCAGCTCCGTAGCCAACTGCTTGTCTTCCTAGGAGGAAAGGGTAGGTGTGGCGGCATGTCCACCAAGAAGGTGGAGATAGGCAGGCCCCTGGGGCTCCCTGGACTACTCTGCTCCGCTTGGAGAATCCTTAACTCATAAGAGAGTCTGTCTTAAAACAAAACAAATGAATGAAAAGCCCAACGTGGATATCACCTGAAGAACAGCACCTCAGATTTTCTGACCTCTTCATGTGCACACACACACATGCGTGCACGCACACACACACTACCCACACATACACACAGAGAAAGCCTAATTCTGCCCAAAGTGCAGAAGCTGTCTGAGAGGGCAAGAGTTTATTTGATCCCATTAAAAAGATGTTTCTGACAGAGACAAAATACCACACATCAGTCAGGAGGTTAGGAGGGAGAGCAGAGCACTCTGGGAACTGCATGCCCTTTGATGGAAATAGAGACCAGCAGTGGTGGCGCATGCCTTTAATCCCACAGAAAAACACACAGGAAAAACCCTATCTCGAAAAACTAATACATAAGTGAATAGATAGATAGATAGATAGATAGATAGATAGATAGATAGACAGACAGATAGATAAATCTGAAAGCTCTGGGTGTGTGAGGGGGGTCAGGGCCACTGAAATGTAGTGCAGAATATGTGTTCACACTATAAAGATGCATCTCTGCCTGAGACACCTTCTGATTGGTGATGGAGGGCTCTCATTGGTTAATAAAGAAACTGCCTTGGCTTTTTGGTAGGGCAGCATTTAGATAGGTGGAGTAGACAGAACAGAATGCTGGGAAGGAGGGAAGTTAGTCAGATGCCTCAAGCAGTCGCCATGACTCTCCTCTCCGAGATGGATGCAGGCTAGAATCTTCCCAATAAGCCACCCCTCATGGTGCTACACAGATTACTAAAATTGGGTTAATCAAGATGTGAGAATTAGACAATAAGAGGCTGGAACTAATGGGCCAGGCAGTGTTTAAATGAATACAGTTTGTGTGTTGTTATTTCGGGGTATAAGCTAGCCAGGCAGCTGGGAGCTGGGTGGCAGGAACACAGTCCGCTGCCCCTCATTACAGATTGGTTTAATAAAAAGCTGACTGGTCAATAGCTAGGCAGGAAAGGTTAGCAGTGACTTCTGGGCAGAGAGAGGTACCCCAAAGAACAGAATCTAGGGGTGCTAGGTGTGCCGGAGACCAGAGGCAAAGCAAGTCGGGCATATAGTACAGAGGAGAGGGAACCGAGCACATGATAGAAGATAGATTGAGAGAAGCAGGTTAGTTTGAGTTATAAGAGCTAGTTGGGAAAAAGCCTAAGCTAAGGCCAAGCTCTCATAATTAATAGTCAATCTCGCTAGGCTGTAGTGGCGCACACCTTTAATCCCAGCACTCGGAGGCAGAGGCAGGCGGATCTCTGTGAGTTTCAGGACAGGCTCCAAAGCTACACAGAGAAACCCTGCCTCGAAAAACAAAACAAAACAAAAATACTAAGTCCCCATGTCATCATTTGGGGACTGGTGATCTAAAGATAGTCCAACCAGGAAGTTGGCTACATAAAGGACTTATCCTCACGGACACGAAAGATGTTCAAGGTGAGTCATCAAGCAAATGCAGCAAGCCACGTGACAGTGTGTGTGGTGGGATCCCCTGACAGCCAAGGACAGACTGCTGGAGCCCCTACCGTAAGAGCATGTAAAGAGACAGAAAGCACCCACATCCAGCCTGGCACATGGCGCACACATCTCAGGAGAGGCACATGTTTCAAGCTAGCCTGGGCTACACAGTGAAATGCCATCTCAAAAACAAGCAAAACACAGAAGAAGAAGAAGAAGAAGAAGAAGAAGAAGAAGAAGAAGAAGAAGAAGAAGAAGAAGAAGAAGAAGAAGAAGAAGAAGAAGAAGAAGAAGAAGAAGAAGAAAGAGGAGGAGGAGGAGGAGGAGGAGGAAGACTTTGTGCTTCTGGGGAGAGGAGACAGAAGAGAAGAAAGGAGAGAAACGTGGAGCAGAGCCCTCTGACTCTGCCTGACTTCCTACTGTTCACATTTGCCTGCTTTATGGTGCTCACACAATTGAAATAACCTAACTAAAGCAGCGGAGCAATCATAGTCGCCTTGATGTTCTTTATGGCATTTGGAGAGTAACTGGAATGTGACTGGATATGAGATGTTATTAAATGTTCTTAATTTTTAGCCACACAAAGAAAAGATTCTTGATTTCCAGAGGAAAACATGGTATTTCACAGAGGGTTCATAAGCAAAAGTATGATTCAGCAAAGGCTGGAGCCATGAATTTATCTGTCCTGCAGCTGTGAGGGTTTCTCCAGTGGTGCTCTGTAGCCCAATGACTACATCAGGTGTACATTGAGGAGCTGTGAGGGTCTAAGACAAGGATCACAGTCAGATAAGGGCTGAGATTAAGGATGCTGAGGGGGTCTAAGCTGTATGGGGGAAAACGGAAAAGCCAGGAAGTCCCTGACTATAATTAGCTCGCTCGCTCTCTCTCTCTCTCTCTCTCTCTCTCTCTCTCTCTCTCTCTCTCTCTCTCTCTCTCTCTCTCTCTCTCTCTCTCTCTCTCTCTCTCTGTGTGTGTGTGTGTGTGTGTGTGTGTGTGTCCCAATCTGAACCTCTTCTTTTTGGCTGCATTGTGTGTGTATCCTCCTCCTCCTTTCTCTGAGACAGGGGTTCTCTATGTAGCTCTGGCTGACCTGGAACGCAGACACCCAGCTGCCTCTCCTCCTGAGTGCTGGAATTAAAGATGCGCACCACCGCACCTGACTTACAGGTATGTCTTGGAGGGAGGGAGGGAGGGAGGCAGAAGTTCATCTGCTACAGAAGTGAAGGTCTGATCAACAGACTGACTGACTGGTCTAGTTAGTTAATTATTGCCCCCACCCAGGAGGACGCAAGGACACAAGAATGGCAAAACAAAACAAAACAAAGCAAAAGCTCCAACGTGGTACAGTGGGGTTGGGAACATGGGGCACGCAGCATTGAGTAGTCAATGGTGGGAACATCTTCAGAGACTCCTAGCCAGGACATACTTGAGATTTGACCTTGGCTGCCCTGCATCTCCTGTACACTGGCTCTTTGGCAGTTAGCCTCCTTGGCTAAGCTAGCATCCTCCCAAAGAGCTCCCATGACTCTCTCATCTTCAGGGTAGCCAATGTTAGTATCCGTACTTACTGCCAAAAATATGGAGTGGTGTATAAATTGTACCAGATGATGGTAGGCCAAAGAGTATCAGAGAGAGAATTATTTGGCTTCATTAGAACTAAAGAATTATGAACATTTGGGAATTCTTAAATCCCATGGATGTCCAGTAGCCTGTGCCATATGATATAAACCAATTAATTAAATTGTTGCCCTCGGTCACCTAAAATAAAGTGTTCTTTGAGAGCAAGGCTTTGGGAGACTACAGGCTGGGATGTCTACTAGAAGGCATTTTACAGACAGTAAAGAACAGCTGGATTGTCAGCTGAAACCAACCAATTAAACCTAGAGGCAAAACTAAATTTATCTTATATAATCTAAGGGCTAGTCCCAACAAAAGCCAGTCTCAAAGCTGTTAGTTGAACAAACCACAGCCCCAATGAGTTAAGATGCTGGCTGGGGAAAGCAGAGCCTTGGGAATAGAAGCGTGGACATAAGAGGGGCATTCGGAAGCTTTGGGCTGTCTTCATCTCCAGCGACCCTATTGCTCGCTCTTCTGACAAGCTCAGGCAACCTCCCCGCTCTTGTCTGATGCTGTTGTCTTTTCTGGTGCTGCCCTAAAGGAGGATCACATTTATCCTCTGGCTTCACCCTGCTATCCAACATTCTTTCCAAACACAAGCAACTTCAGGATGCCCACTGGGGAAGCAAACTGGAAAAGAACAGGTTTCCAAGCCAAAACAACCCAGGATTTGAAATCTGGGGAACATGAGAGTGTCCCCACAAGGAAAGAGTGACAAGTGCTAATGTTGGTTGAACTTAATGTGGGGGCACTTATGGAAGATGCTGATAGCAGCTTCCGAGTTGAGCAGCAGGGATTGGTTTCGCTGGAAGAAGCAGATAATTGGCTCCCTAGGAGCGCGGTGGTAGAGAGTTGCTCAGCCTGCTGGGAGGGAGGTTCTGGGCTCATTCCCCATAGTATAAAACAAACCTCTGTTACTCCCCAACTGCTCAGACTAAAACCTTAACTTCCTGATCTCTAATTTTTTAAAAAAAGGGGGTTCTAGCCGGGCGATGGTGGTGCACGCCTTTAATCCCAGCACTCGGGAGGCAGAGGCAGGCGGATTTCTGTGAGTTCGAGACCAGCCTGGTCTACAAGAGCTAGTTCCAGGACAGGCTCCAAAGTCACAGAGAAACCCTGTCTCGAAAAACCAAAAAAAAAAGGGGGGGGTTCTTTTCAGAAATTATTTTGGCACAAGGTGGTGGTGCACCCCTTTAGTTGCAGCCCTCAGGAGGCAGAAGCAGGCGGATCTCTGTGAGTTTGAGGCCAACCTGGTCTACAGAGTGAGTTCCAGGACAGCCAGGGATACACAGAGAAACCCTGTCTCAGAAAACAAAACAAAACAAAGCAAAGCAAGCAAACAAAAAATAAACAAAAATTATAATTTTATTTATTTTATTTCATATGAGTGTTTGCCTGAATGTACATCTGTGTACCACATATGTGCAGTGCCTGAAGAAGCCCAAAGAGGGCACTGGACCCCTGCATCTGGAGTTACAGATGTTCTCAGACACAGCATGGGTGCTGGGAATCACATTTTTGTCCTCTGCAAGAGCAGTGAGTGCTTTTAATTGCTGAGCCACCTCTCCAAACACGGGTTCTTCTTTTAAAAGATTTATTTCTTTATTATGTATACAACATTCCTTCCATGTATGCTTACATGCCAGAAGAGGGCGCCAGATCTCGTTACAGATGGTTGTGAGTCACAGTGTGGTTGTTGAGAATTGAACTCAGGACCTCTGGAAGAGCAGTCAGTGCTCTTAACCTCTGAGCCACCTCCCCAGCCCCCCAGATAAGGGTTCTTATGTCACTAAATTCAGTCTGGTTTAAAGCTGTAATATCAGAATGCCATAACTTTAAAAGAGTCCAAAGATCTCCTAATGATGGGAAAACCAGGGATTTATCCTATACTGATGTGTCCTGGACCACCCACCCAGCCATTATGTCCTAAAAATCCTAGATGCTTCCCTCCTAAAAACTTTTAAAAAGGGCTTTGGTCAATGCAACGACAGCATCACTAAAATGCGCTTTAATAGGATGCTCTTTGTAAACTAGAGATTTGATGGGGGCACGTGTGAGCTTTCCACCCTGTCTGAAGGTCAGAGAGTTGGGCTTATTTTTGCTCTTTCAAAGTTGTGGCTATAAAACAAGATATCTTGACCTAGAGTGTGGTTACTTGGTGTTTTAGACACTAAGATGGCCTATAAAGATGGATCCGCACCACCCTGACCAAAGGTCAGAGAATTCAAGCATACTTCTACTCCTTCTTTTGAAATATGAGGTTTGACTCAAGGAGTGATTGCCTGCAGGATACCTGGTCTAGGGTATATTCACTGCCCCAAATATCAAGTGTTTTGCTCAGGAATTAATGGCTTGATGTCTCAAGTATTGGAGCAAGAAACTTCTGTTTTTCCTCTGTATCATGTTAAAGCAGTCTTTTTGCCTTCTTCACCCCCACCTTTTCTACTGGGCTATAAAAATGTATGGAAAATAAATGCAGGTGAAAATTCAGCCTTCAGAATCTGCTAAGTTGCCCTCCTGTTACTCTGTGTCTCTGTCTCAGTATTTCTTTCTTACCTCTATCTACCTAACATCAAATCCTCATGCCCCCACCCTGGAGCACACAAACCTGCCATGGCTAGGCTCACAGCAGAAGTCATCCCAGAAAGGTGACTCACGACAGGGTTAAGGAAGTAGAAAGAGAAGTATAAAGTCTCTTTGGAATGGACAGAGTGTGCTGTGTGAAATCGATCAGTCACTCTTGTAAAGGTCTGTCCTGTCTCTTTAAGAGACAAGCCCCACCCACTCCCCTCTCTTTCGCTGAGGCAAGCAGATCTTCCAGCCAGCAGCACTCTCTCTGCCCCAGATCAGAGGTTGCTGAGGCCTCTCCTCTCCCCTTCTCTCTCTCTCTCTCTCTCTCTCCCTCCCTCCCTCTCTCCCTCCCTCCCTCCCTCCTTCCTTCTCCCTCCCTCCTTCCTTCCACCCTCCCTCCTTCTCTCCCCTTCCCTTTCCTTGCATAACCCACTAAATAAATACTCACTCTGCATGGCATGCCTATGGGTCTCTGTCTCTCACCTGCCACCTCCCACCTGCCTGGGACCTACAGAGGCCTCAGGTGGTGGGACCCGGTTGCCCCTCATGACCTGCTGCCCACTGAGGCCTCTCAAGGAACTGAACCTCAGTGTTTTATCTAAACCATTACAACTCTCACGGGTCAAAGGGTTTGGTGATCAAGAGAACTCGCTCTGAGCTCAGTCTCCTTCACCAGGCACTGCCAGGACCTCTTCCTTGTGCGCCTGAGCAATAACCCCAAGGTCAAGGTGGAAGCCACGCATGAACTTCAGTCTCACCTAGTTCCCTCGCAAGCACCGTGCTAAGACCTGTTTGTCAGGACTGCAGGGCTGAAAGTTGCCACTCTTGTGACCCAGAAATCTGGAGGACTTGTCCACCCTACCCTTCCTACCTCCAAGGACAGGGGGACAGAGATTAGCAGTCATCTGAAGAGGAGAAATCAGGTCTCAGGTTGGAATTTTCCCTCTTCCCAGATTCTAGCTGTCCCAAAGGATGTGAAGAGCTGAAGCCCTGCCACCTGGGAAGGCAGGAATGAGGGAGTGCGGGTGGAGGGGCCTGGAAAGAGGCACTGAGAGAATTTTCTTCTCAAGGGTAAGTGACTATACCTGAGCTATGGCAGCCTGGCCCTTGACCTAATCCTGATCCCTTAGGGATACTAATGATGGGGTCAAATAAAACCAGCATTAAGAAAGAGGTGGGGGGTAAAAACTGCCCAATTCCATTGGGGTCCTTGGGGAAGTCACCTTGGGATAGGGTCTTCCTTAAACCCACATGGTGCCCCTAAGGGGTGAGGATGCCATAGAGCTGGAGGGAAGTGGTGTGGGTCCTTCTGTATGTGCTTTGCTTTTATTGGTTAATGAATAAAGAATCTGCCTTGACCAGTGATAGGGCAGAGTAGAGCTAGGCTGGGAAAACTAAACTGAATGCTGGGAGAAAGAAGGCGGAGTCAGAGAGAAGCCATGTAGCCCTGATGGAGACAGACACACCAGAACCTTGATGGTAAGCCACAGCCACGTGGCAATACACAGATTAATAGAAATGGGTTAACCAAATATATAACAGGGTTTATCCATGTAGCCCTAGCTGTCCTAAAACTCACTCTGTAGATCAGGCTGGCATTGAACTCAAAGATCTGCCTGCTTCTGTCTTCCAAGTGCTGGCACTAAAGGCATGGGCCACCACCACCTGGACAGAGGCAGGGAAATATCAGTCAAACCACATTTACTTGGGGCTTCTTTGATGGAAAACAAACAAACAAACAATAATAAAACAAAACAACTTGCCCTTCCTTTCTCCCTGCTCATCCCTGGGTAGAGTAATCACACTGCCTCTGTGCCTATCAAGCTGGACCTGGAAGAGGTTGCCTTTGAGCCTGTGATTAGAAAAAGAAGCCAAAGTCTATGGATATAAAACCATCTATTTGCAAAGCAGGACTGCCTGGAGCTTGTAGGGGAGCAAGGGTTCAGCGGGTGATTTTTCTGTTGATAGAAGATGGGAAAGGCCCCTGTGGACTCTCTGTGCAGTCAGGAATGACCATGTGGCCATCTGGGCCACCTCCGCTGGGGAAAGCAGCTCTCATTCACATGCGGGGTTCGTAAACAGGGAGTCTTAGCGGGAACAAAGGTAAATGTATAGACAAGCAGCGTAAGTGGACTCAGGTCATCCTGAAAAGGACATGGTGGTGGCAGTGTGTGCTTGTGGGCACCTGTGGCCATAGCCTGACCCTAACCATAGGTGTATGCAGATGGTAAGTGCCAGGCGCTGCTTCACAGCTGCCCTTCCCTGCTGGTAGGGTGCTGTGAGGCCTCTAGGGCTGGGTGGCTCTTGGCAAAGGAGAAGCTCTACTCTTAGGTTCTCTTCCTTCCCGCCCGCACTCCTCCTGCGCTGCTTGGGAATGGGGTGAGTGGCTGGCTAGCCTCAGGCCAGTCTTAGGGCACCTAACTAGGGCCACCTTTAGAAGGTTTGGGAGCCAAGCTTCCAGCCAGAAAGCTGCCACTGACTTCTCCCCAACCCTGGAAATGAGGGTGGAGAGGGAATGGGAGGAGCAGCTACCTCTCCAACCCCACCCAGCCCCCAAGAGTGGAAAACCTAAATCTCTCCACCCTGAGGCACTCGGAGCCATTCCTGGAGTGCCTGCAAAGAGCCAACACTTTTACCAGAGTTATCTCCTTAATCCGCTTGGTAATCCGGAGATGGGCTGGCCCTGTAATATACACAAGGAAATTGCAAGCTCCTAAAACTTAATTAACTTGCCCGAGGTTAGACAGCAGAAAAGACAGGCTCAACACGTAGGCTGATGTCCAAGGACTCTTAAACTGTTGCCTGGGAGTGAAAGAGGGCTTTACATAGACAGCAGGTGCATGAAAGGAAGCTGGGGTGCACCAGAGGGGCCAGGCAGGGAGCTGGGAGAGCAGCAGGTGAGTGGAGCATTCCGCCAAGCGCATTTTGGGGGTAGGGTGGGCTTTGGGACAAGGTTTCTCTGTGTAGCCCTGGCCATCCTGGAACTCACTCTGTAGACAAGGCTGGCCTCGAATTTACAGATATCCGCCTGCCTCTGCCTCCCGTGTGCTGGGATTAAAGGCGTGCGCCACCACTGCCGGGCTGGAGAGCATCTTAAAAAGTCCTACAGAAAAGAACATCAACTGCATCCCTACTTTCCAAATCAAGTGAGGGTCGAAGGAAGCTTGAATAAATAAAACAAAACTGGAGACCATATTTGGCAGATCAGTTTGAGAGCCAGAATCAGAGGAGAAAGCTCCAGTCCCTGGATGCAGCATTCGGCAGAGTCTTTTGCATTCAGGGTACTGGACTCAGGCATGTGAGTCTGTACTTTAAGAAGCTCCCTGGTGACTCTTGCACACATTGAAGTTTAGGACACTGGCAGTGACTGTTTGTGTACAGGTGAACTCACCTTGTACTGTATCGGAAAGAGCTTCTTGAGTACATCTCTGCAGGAAAGGTGGCAGGAGAGAAGGCCTTGCTCTCTGAATCATTACCACAGGGTGTGATGATGGACACCCTTCATCCCAGCACTCCGGAGGCAGAGGCAGGTGGATCTCTGTGAGTTCGAGGCCAGCCTGGTCTACAAAGTGAGTTCTAGGACAGCCAAAGCTACACAGAGAAACCCTGTCAATAATAATAATAATAACAATAACATAAGAGCCTCAAACTCCCCTGCCTCCTATCTCACCCCTCCACCCTGTAGCCAATGCAGCTTTGCCCACACCACGTTTTGCATGAGCAGATGGGACAGGAAGGATTTTCCTTCCTGGTTCTCCGTTCTTTTGTCTAATAAAGTATGATTCATTTGCTTCTATTTTTAACTTTCTGCTGGTGTGATCCTCCCATGTGTGGGATCCAGAGGCAACAGCAGCGGAAGGAGTGTGGCAGGCTGAATCTCCTTCCAATCCTAGGGGCTCCTGAAAGAATCAACTCCAGCTGGAAAAAGCCCAAAAGGCTCAGTTAGGTGTGAAGGGAGGAGGATATGGTTTTTCCGGTCTGACAGAGCAGAGCCTACAAACTGAAGGGGGGTGGGGGGAGAGGGTGTGTGTGTACAACAGACTGGATTGGGCTGAAGGTGAACTTCACAGATCACTAGAGGGCAAACACCCAGCAGCTCACTTCTCTGCTGGGTGGTCCTTCCAAAAAAAAAAAAAAAAACAAAAAAAAAAAAAAAAAAAAAAAAAACAAAAAAAAAAAACCAAGCCCTGATACAAACCTGGCTCACCCCCAATCCTCCTCAAATCCACTGCACCCGTGCACTGGGCCATCCCTCCCAAAAATCCTGGTTCCAAGGTTAGAAGAGCTCTGAACGCTGGCGCCCTGGGTGACCAAGTGCTCTTAGGCAAGTTGCTTCACTTCTCAGAGTGTATGTAAAGGAAGGATAAAATATCTAGTTCATACGACGGTGTTTAGGAATGAACAGTATTTTATAGTCTATCTCAGTACCTGGAACACTGCAAGCGCTCCGTGACACTAATTTTAATGCCATTTTTATTATTTTGTTTCTGATTCAGCACCCCCCCCCCCCCCAATCCCCTGTCCTCGCTGGACTCGGAAAATTCAAGCTTAATTCAAAGTGACTCTCCCCATGTGGCCCCTAGAGGGCGCCCGGAACCCACTTGTCCTGAGTTTGCGAATTTAAGTATAAGTCTGAGGCTGCAGAGCCACCAACTGCCAACTTGGGATCATAAGGCTCCTCCCTCCCGAGGAATTGGAAGAAATGTGGGCTCTGGGACCCTAGGGTGGAAAAGCGGAGGGGCAGCTCCCACGACAGCCTTCCTTTGGGAGGCACATTGCGACTGGGACTTCTCGCCCGCCCTTATCCCCACATCCTGTCCCGCCTTCTCACATAGGGGGCTGGATCTCCGGCTTTGCAGGAGGTGGTAGAGATCACTGAGAGGCCTAGACTTTGCTGGGGTCTTCTGCCTTCCATGGGGCCTTGGGGAGCTGCAGAAGGGAAGCTGAAGCCCCCGTCGGTGGAAGCCCCCACTCCCAAGGCCCTCCTGCAGTACTGAACCCTCCTCCATCTGGGTTGGGGGAATAGCAGAGAGGAACTAGAGAGTTCCTGAGGTAACAGCCTGTGGAACTAGCCAGGCAGTGACAGGCGTCAGCTTGTGAAAGGGTAATCACAAGCCCCGGCAGTGAAGTGTGCACTCTGTATGTGGCTGGCTCCACATACCCGCGGCTTCTCTTGTGCAATATTGTACACCCAAGATGCTGTAGGCTGCACACAGTAGTGCATGCTGGGACCGGGAGGTAAGTACACTCACCTCCCAGCTCTAGTGCGGTCCTTAGTTCTCTGTCCTTACCTGACTCGCCCATCCCCCATCCTCCACCACTGGTCCTGGTCACCAGGTTTTCTCTGGGCTAATTGGAAAACCCGTCCTGGCTCCAGTCTGCCTTCAGCCTATTCCGTAGGCGTCCCCCACAGCCAGAGCAGAGCACAGGTGTGTGGATACCTGATGGCTTCCGGAGCCAAATGCATTAGGGCTAAATCAGGGTCCCTCTCAGCCACGCTGGAAAAGTAATGAGAACAGTTTAGACGCAGAGAGAGAGAGAGAGAGAGAGAGAGAGAGAGAGAGAGAGAGAGAGAGAGAGAGAGAGAGAGAGAGAGAGAAACTCAGAGGAAAGCTGTGTGGATTCCACACCAGTGGAGTGAGGGACACAAAGCTTGAGGGTGGGGAAACCCTGGGTCTGAGCATAGCCCACCTTCCAGCACTTCACATCATGGCTGTGGAGCCCCAAGTGCCTTAGCCTAGTGGGAGGCACCCGCTTAAATGTCTCAAGAACCTACCACCTATACCAGTGGTTCTCAATCTGTGGGCCGTGACTCTTTTTTTTGGGGGGGGGGTTGTTGAATGACCCTTTACAGGAATCACTTAAGACTTCGGGAAAGACTTACATTACGATTCATAACAGTAGCAAAATTACAGTTATAAAGAAGCAACGAAAATAGTTTTATGGTTGGGGGTCACCACGACATGAGGAACTGTATTTTAAAGGGTTGCAGCATTCGGAAGGTTAAGAACCTATACTGTCCATCCGCAGGTCACTTACCCACAAAAGGACACACATCTACATCAGGGCACCCCGCAACCTCATGGCCAGCATCCTAGGTCATCAATATTCATCAACCAGGGAGCGCCTGCACAGCCCCCCCACCCCCACCCCCACCCCAGCACAGCTCTGGCCACACAAAGCCTCTATTATAGTTAACAGGTTGAGCCAGATTTTCGGTGTGACACCCACTGCACAACTGGGGGGCCCTTTGGCCCCCAGCCCTGCCTGGGCTTCTGGGGCCACAGACTGCCATCCAGTCAGCCTCTCCCACCCTGAGCACGAAGTCTCAGAGGTTCGCTGGTAGAAACGCTGGGGATTTGGTCAGCGCCACCGGCTCTCTCTAGCCAAAGAAGGAATTGAGCCTTTCTGCCCCTACAGGTTTGTTAATTCTTTTTTCTCTCTCAACATCTCGGCACACATTTATTCAGATATTTTTTTCCATTTCTACTTTTGATCAGAAATGGAGTTTCTGACAGACTGAAAACAGCGAGTTTTAAGTTTATGTTTTTTCTTGGAGTGCTGGGCCTTGCTTGACCCTCACAATCCCTCTTTCCGGACTTCAGCCCCACTAAAGAGAGTACCGGTGCTGTAGCTCGGTACAGGCCTGGCCGGTGTCACCACTTTCTAGGTGGTTGCCGCGCTCCGGGAGCCCTCGATGCACACGGGATTCACCAGGATTCGGGCCCAACGAATTCTCGGCGGTGGAGAGGGGGAAGTCCTGTGTCGCTTCTCAGCACCAAGAATCCCTATTCTTCCTGGAGTCTGATGCCCCTGGGAGGCCTCTTTCAGGGCCTAGGAATCCCCGAGCGGACCTGAGAGAGCAGAGCGAAATCCTGACGTCTGGGGCGTGCAGGCGGTGTGGATAGCTCAGTGGACATCCCGCACCAGCCATAGCGCTAGGGATGAGCCCGGGATAGGCAATGCTCTAGTCCCAGACAAACTAAGCAGAATTGGAGAGCAGCGGGGACTTAAGGCTCCAGGCTTGCATCAGTTTTGAGTGCCAGTGCAAAACTATGAAGACGAAAGTAACATGCGTGGGGAGGGGGCGCCAAATTTTGCTTTCTGTCTCTGTAAGAGAAGCCGAGAGTGGTGAGAGCCTTGAAGTCGGTTTGGGACTTTTGTGCTTGGGCCATTGGACCCCTGCTCAGTTGGGCAGCCTGGCCAGGAAATATCCCGGGTCCTCCAGACGCTTCATACTATACTCTTGACGTTATCCGTTATCCTGGCTTTCAGAAGGCACGGGTCCTGCACAGAGGACTCGGATCCTAGACTCAAAGATACTAATGGAGGAGATGGAAGAAACCAGGGAAAGAGAAAGACGGTGGTCTACAGCTACCGGCAGTGAACCTGGGGCAGCCAGATCCGTCCAGGTCAGAAGACTCTCCGAGGCTCTGGGATGTTGTTTCTGAACTTCGCTTGGTTTGGTGTTGTGGCTTGTGAATGATGTGTGCCTACTCTATACAGAGCTCCGACCCTCGGTGTCCAACACAGAGCTCAGTAAAGTCAATCCTCAGCATCCCCTGTTAGGAAAGCTGGCCAGATCTCCTGGACCCAGATGTCTCTTTTGCTCAGAACCAAGGGTCGGATGAGAAGGTGGAGGATCAACCCCCACCCCCACCTAGCCTATTTTCCCGTGGGTTTTTCGGGGGAGGTGGCTGCTATGCTCTTTGTCCCTGTATTACAACCTTCCATGACTGCCAGCAGCTAGGGCACAGAACAGTGGCTCTGATGATGTTGGAGCACACAGCTCTTTATGCCTGCCCAGACCCAACCACCTTAACTTCCCATCTACAAAAATTCTCCAAAGAAATGGCTCCCTATCTCCTACTCAGTTTCATTTCTAGTGAGTTTTCCAGATCGACCACCACCCAGCTTTTCCAGAAAAGCAGGCCCAAAACAGCTAGCTTGTTGTTGTTTTGCAGTTTTTCTAATAGCTCAAGAATTATAGATGTGGGTGTGCAGGACTACTGTTCTGGTCAGGGTAGTCTGAGGGCTCCCCGAGGTCCTTGGAAAGTCACCTTTGTAGATTACTGATAGTCCAGACTGGTACTGGGAGTCCAGATAGAGCACTCGAGTAGATTCTGGCTATAATTCTTGATGCAGTGCCCTGGCCTCTGCAGCTCGCTGGAAAGGACAAAGTCCCAAATCTCCTAGCAGGGGCTGATCACCCCTCGGTGTACCCGCACATTCCTCTCGGAATCCCATCACCACAGTCACAGCCTCCCACACCGATCCACATGCCCCACATGTTACAAACGGTCAGGCACAAGTACATACTGGCCAGTTGAAACATGATGTACACGGTTATCCCTCACACACAACCACATCCACACAATTAGAGATGACACACCACCAGAAACACATGTTTACAGCAAAAATAGTCACGGAGCAAAACTAATGTGGACTTTCACACACATCAGCCTGATTTATACAATCAGAAAAATAGAATCACAAAATTACCCAAACAGTCTCAGTCTCTCTCTCCTCCCCACACACACACATACACCACTCTTGTAATACAATGATAGTTTTGATTTGCAACCTAAGGAGAAACACATTTTTACACTAAAACCGCAAACATAATCACATCTTCAAATATCATTTCAAGAATTTACCAGCAATAATACCCTGAGTGCCCAGGCTACTACAAACAAACTCCCCACCTCCAGACACCTATCCCATGCTCTCAAATGCTAGCAGTCTCAGGATCAGCCTGATGCCCCCTCAGCTTCACCTTCTCCCCATCTTCAGTCTCCCTCTCTCCAAGGCCTGAGAAGCTTGCCCACTCATAAATATCCCAAGCTCAAGTACTAGATGGTGGTTCTTCAGACCCAGCTTGCTCCAAACCCAACTAGTTACAAAATGCTGGACGCCCAGACTCCTGAACTGGAGGGTTTTATTCTCTTTCCACATAAATTACACAAGCACTTTATAAAATGATTACACAGAAAACACCTTATAAGTGCATAACTTACCCCCCTCCCCAAACAGGATCTGGAGAAATGGGCTGAATTTGTGTGAAAGCCTGTCTGTGCATACCTGGGTACTGCACTGATGTCTTGTGAGGGCCTGCCAGGCCAAGTTTGGCTGTTGTGTGTGGGCTGGTGTGTCACAGTGTGACTTTGGCCTTGTGTTTGCATAAGAGGAGGTCCATGCTGTGAGTCTTAGTCACCCTGGACTATGCCTAACAGCAAGGGTCATTGCTAAGATCCTGTGTGTGTGTGTGTGTGTGTGTGTGTGTGTGTGTGTGTGTGTGTGATACTCTGCTATGGGCCCCTAGGTGTGTGGCACCTGGAGGGACAGTGTTATCACCTCTGTTTCCAGATTTCTACAGATAGCCGGCTGGGAATCCCAGAAGCCCTTCCAAGTCCCACTTCCCTTGGGTCTCTCTGTCCCATATTAAAATCAGAATAACATGAAATAGAGGAAAACGGAGAGGATTCTGAGTTCGAGGGGGGCAGGATCACACAGGCTTCTGGGAAGATGTCTCTGCCTCTCTCCCCAGCCCTCTTCCATCGAAGACAGAACAGTGCCCACAGGTGTGTGGACCAGGAGCTTGGGAGCCATGCCAGAGAAGCCACGTCCCTCTCCTGAGTACAGTCAGAAAGGGTAGAGAGAGTTTTGGTTCTCCGGATAGCTCTCAACTGGACTTGGGTCACACTGGGTGGAGGTGCGGGCTCACTCGCAGGCTGAAGCCACCGACGTGACGCTAGTGATTTTGGTGGAGTCGTCAGACCATGGCTGCAGGTTCTGCAGGGCAAAGAGCGACGAGTTGTGCACACACAGTGGATCTGCGGGCAGGGGCTGGGCCAGGCTCTTCTGGAAGGCCTCCTGCTGCAGCTGCAAGAGGATGCGGTTCGCCTGCTGCCTCTCAGCCTCACGCTCCTCTGCTGTCTGCCGCCTGCATTGGGAACAAGCTGTTACCAGCCAAGACTCTAACCCTCTTCCCGCGCCTGCGCGCAGGTTCCCTAGAGATAGCCCCTAATGCACCCCTCAGCTCCGGTGTGGGCCCCTTTCATGCACTCTCCATTCTTGGGGGTCTTGACTATGACAAAAAAAAAACACTTGGAAACCCCAAAAATGGATGAAGCAGAAGTATCCTAGAGAACAGTGGTAAAGTCCAACGGGCCTAACCTGCTGGGTCTCCCCCATTAACGCAGAGTGCCAACACTCTCACTGGTAGGCCAGGGATGGCTGGTATATCCCAGGACCGGGTGCTATCTCAAGCCCGACAGGCACAGAGGGAGGATCAGCAGAAGGACCTGTCCTCTTCTCCTCTCCTCCAGCCCGGCCCAGGCTTCAGACTTCCTGAGCCAAATCCTGTGCCCCTAGGCTCCCGCTGGACCTACTAGCTTCCTCCCAGGCGGTCTTGGGAGGCAATGACTCACTTACTCCATTTAATGCCGCCCCTCCACCCTGTCAACTGAGATCAAACGTCTGTCTCTAAGGTGGACGGACCTAATGGGAGTCCCCGGGGCCTCCAGAAGCAATTTGTAGGCGATCGATGAAGCCGCTTGAAGCCTTCGACTCTTCTCGAGGCCAGGCGGCCGCCTGCCTGTTCTCACAGAGGCTTCCTGACTTTTCCTTGTCTTTCTGTCTCTCATCTTCCCTGGATTTTAAACTGTCCAAGTGTTTCCCTTCATGCTGTCTTATCCCCGTGTTTCCTCTCTGCCCCTTCGTTTTCTCTGAATTAGGGGAATTTGCTTGAACCATGTTTTTTTTTAATAATCTGATATCTTCCTTTTCACACAGACTTCTTGATGCTTGCATCTCCCGCCCTCCCTTAAAAAAATATTTATTTTCTTCTAAAATGGGGTATCTTTGTTCCTTTCCTTTGTGTTTAAGTTTCTCTCCTTGTCTGTGGACGGCTTTCTGCACACCACCATCTCCCCCTTCTCCAGGCTCCCACCACCCTTAGCTTGGGGAGCATCAGCTACCCTCCTCAGCTACCCGGCTTCTCTTTTAACTAGCTTTCCAAAGGGCTGAAGCCACTTTCCCCACTCCTTCCCCAGCCACAGGAATGTTGGTGAGGGGCAGCCGACTTGCAGGACCAGGGCTTCCTTTGTGGCCTCGAAGGCGGAATCCTGGGCAGATTCCTCGCCTCCATTCAGAAAAAGAGGAAACTCCAATTCCTTCCTCCCGTCCCAGGCCCGCCCGGAGCGGCGCCGACTTTGCCCAGACTCATGCCACACATCTCCCCAGGGTCTGAACTGAGAGATTCCCAGCAGCACAGGCGCAACCAGAATGTGGACGAGGTGTGTGGAAAGGCGCAAGAAGGTGCTTGGAGAAAGGCTGGGTGTAAGCAGAGAATAAAGCTGCTTAAAGTGTGTAGTTCTTAATATTCATGAGAATCGGTGGGAAAGGGGAGCAGAAGATGAGAAAGGTCGAGGCATATGCATTCGGAAAAATAAAAAGCAAGAGCATGGTAAGTGCTGTTGTCGTATGTCAGAAGGGAAAATGTCTCTTTCTTTCTCACGCACACCCATCTGCTCCTAATTGATCCCCCCCTTTCAGTGGGACTCGAGAATCCCCGCCACAGCCGGCGCAGATTGATTTTCCCCTTCTAGGATGGGGGACGAATGCGCAGAGCTCAAGCGCCTGGGGAGGAAGCTGTAAGTAGCGGCAGCCGGCAGTCCCGGGCCCCAGACGCTCCGCGGAGAGTCCGGCTGGAGCGCAGAAACCTGGCGCGGCTCATTCTGTCTCCAAGTCACAGGGTCAAGGGAGGTTCCACCCAGTAAAGGCAGGCTGGGTAGTCAAAAAGTCCCTAAAGGACTCACTGAGCACAGAAGTCCGGATGCATAGACTGGTCTATATGCCTGTTTGTCTCAGAGGCAGAAAAAGCCGCGTCTACACCGGATCGAGTGTGCTGTCTAGAAAGCCCCGAAGCGTCTCTTAAAACAAGTCGTCCCGGATTCTCCAGCCCACCAGTCTACTGCCCTCCATTGTTTGCAGTCCCAGGGTGACTGTCGGAGCCCACTTGTCTAAACCGATCGGAAACCAACAAGCAGAGGGTGTGTGTGCCACCCGAGAGAGGCAGAGAAAGCCTGCTCCGCGAGCGGTCTGCCCTGCGAGCTCACCTCCATTTCGTCCGCCGGTTCTGGAACCAGGTTTTGACCTGCGCATCGGTCATTTTGAGCGCCTTGGCCAGAGCGGCGCGCTCCGCCGAAGCCAAGTACTTCTGGCGGTGGAAGCGCTTTTCCAGCTCACAGATCTGCAGGCGTGTGAAGGATGTGCGCGGCTTCTTCTTCTTAGGTGGCGTCCGGTTCTGATAGGGGTGACCTATACGGCGTGTTACAGTGAAGGGTGAGAGGGCCACTGGAGCGGGAGACAGACAGACGGCAGAGGCAAGCGGCAGAGCGTCAGGAGGCGTCCCAGGCCCGACACCCCGCGAGTCACAGCGCAGTGGTTAGACCCCCCTACAAGCCTGGCAGCAATCCTCCCCTTAACCCTCCACTCCAAGCCCGGAATGCAAGAGGCTCCCCCCTTCCCCCACAGGCTGATGCCTCCCCCGAGCCGCCACTTCAGAAACCTCCCTAACCTGGAGCTTTGGAGATCCCATCACTTCCCCTGTCGCTCCCCTCTCCCCCACCTAGGGACAGCTTCCTTAGCCTCAGTCACTAAACTTAAAAGGGCCACTCAAAAGTAAGAGGCCTAGCCTCTAAGTCCCTTTCTGAGTCTTGGTCAGGACCCCCCCACTCACACAGCAGACATAGATACAAACTTTCAGATCTGTTCTCCCACAGACAAAAATGCATACCTAGACAGGCCACAGGCCACAGGACAGCACAGGACTACGGCCATACACTCCCTCAGGACCTCCTTCAGGCTACAGTTGACTGTGTCTCCCCAGAGGAGGCCTGTGCCAGATACCTTTTGTATAGTAGGCTCACTGTAGGACACACACACACACACACACACACACACACACACACACAGCAGTGGGCTCATAGGATGAATTACAGTAAAGCCCTTCAAGACAGTTTGGACCAAGCAGGGCAGTGAGAAAGGGCCTAGGCCGTGTCTCTTTCCTCATGAGAGGACTTCTGTTGTCTCCCTGGAGTCCCTTGACCAAGGACCCTTCTTGGATGCCCCACAGTGAGCACAAAGACTTTCCCATTTCTACTGTGGTCCCACAGTCTGTCCAGGGCCTCCGAGAACAGTCTCTCTGCCTCTGCTGTCTGTAACAGAAACAGGGGGCCTAGTGCAACTTGGGGTGGCCTGGACAGGTCTAGCTGTAGACTGTTCTTTCCATATGAACACACGCGTGTGCACACACACACACACCTTTACAGTTAAGGCATGGAGCTTGCCTGGGGAGTCCCAGGCACAAGCAGGGACCTATTCCTCCTACCTCCCCTCTCTAAAGCCCAACAGCTAACTGGGGACCAACCAGTTCCTAACAGATGTGAGTGCGAATTGGGGCATGAACCTGCCTGGGACCGCTCACAGTCTCAGGATCCGGGAACAGCTAAAGAGAACCAGCGGGAAGCGCTGGGGAAAGAGGGCACACCAGAGCTAGGGCCCAGGGAACCGAAGCCAGGGCAGAGGGAGTTAGGGCAGAGGGGAGCGAGCCGTTGGCCGCCACCGAGTGCGTACTGGTCCCGGGAGTTGTCCTTTAGCCAACTCGCTAGCCACGCGGGTGCATTATTCATCCCAGAAATAGGAGAGCAGACCCCTGGGACGGACAGCGAGAAAGAAAACGAAGAGCGGCCCAGTCCCGTGCTGCTGCCACTGACCCGGGAAGAAAGCTGGCTGGCTTGGCTCCTTCACCCGGTCTTGAGGCCTTTACCTAGATCTGCAGCGACCCTTACCAGAGCTCAGAGCACCCAAGTACGTGTATGTGGAGTAGGAGACAAGAGGTTGGAGAATCTTTTCCTGTGCCCAATTCTGGGGCTCTTGGCCTGCTTCAGTAAACAGCAGCCACGACAGAAAAACATTTTGTTCACATGGCGGACTTTCTCCGACCTGCAAGCCTTAATTGTTGACAGAAGGTGGTACTGAATCTAAAGTCCTCTACCCTCTACCTGCATGGGCCCAGAAATCCCGAGAGGAGACCAAGTTTTGCTTCTACGAACGGGGTCCTAGAGTAGAGACAGAAGAGCCCCTGCCGCTGGAACTCTTCCAGCTTAGCGATTCTTAGCACATTGAATCCTGCAGGCAGTTGAACTTGGGGAATGCATACAGAGGCGCTAGGCAACCTGGTGCTCAGAAAGAGCTTCAAGAAGCCACCAAGCAGGGTAAGGGTAGCACAGAGCCCGAGCCACGGCCAGGCGGGGCGCGCGCGGGCCGGACTCACCTGTGAACCTGTCCTTTGTGTATCTGCGGTTACTCTCCATCCAGGGGAAGGTGAGGCCCGTGAGGTTGTTGACACCGGGCACCGCAGGCACGGAGGGCACAGTAGGCAAGCCAGTGGCCAGGGGCTGGGGGTGGGCCACCGCTCCGGCCAGCGGCCTGTGAGCGGGCACCCTGATCACCCCTGCAGCACTCAGCGCCCCCGCGCCACCAGCGCCCCCACCGCCGCCGCCACCGCCGCCGGGACCAGGGCCGCCCGCCAAGGCCATGTTCACGTTGTAGGAGCCGGCCAGTGGGCCCATGCTGCAGGCACCGCCGCCGCCGCCTGCCGGGCCGCCGGGACCACCCGGGCCACCAGCGCCATAAGCTCCTGTAGCTCCGGCCCCCGCCCCAGCGGCTGAACCCCCGCCACCGTAAGTGTAAGCGCCTCCGACCAAACAGCCGAGGCCGTATTCTCCGTCCTGGAGGCGCGAAGCCGGCCCCATGCAGCCGCTCTGGTCCGGGCTGTTGAGTATCTGATCGATGCCGAAGCTGATGGGCTCCGCGTGGCCCGGATGGAGATGGTGGGGACCCAGGTGCTCCATCCTGGCCCCGGCCCCACGCGGGGGCCCGGGCGCGGACGCTCGCTGCGCTGGACTACCCGGGCAGCTAACAGGGGCGCCGACACAACCGCGGCTCCAGGCTGAGCTGAGACTTGAAGGCGAAGTGCGCGGAAGGGCCAAAGTAGGGGGGAGGGGAGGGAGAGAGGGGGAGCTGTATTCTTCCCCTCTCCGGCTTCTCCTTCCCTTCTCCGGCTGCTCGCTCGCCGTTGACTCTGGGACATCAATCACCGGGCGAAAAAGCCCTGAGCGAGCGAGCCTAGCTGTTTCGGCCGGGTCTCTCCATTGGCTGTGCGTGGAGAGGAGCCGAGTGAATGACAGCGCGGGGGAGGGGAAAGGAGGGGGAGAAGGAGGCCAGGAGCCCAGACAGATGCCGGAGCCAGAGAGAGAGTGAGAGAGGAACAAGATCAGGGCTCCCAGTAGTTCCAGCAATGAGAAAAGAGGAGAACCACAGCGAGAGGCTTAAAATGAGAAAGAAAAGAACAGCAAGCAGACATTCCCAGAGACGGACAGACAGACGGACCCAAGGAGAGGGAAATCAGAGCCCTTTCCCGGGCCTGGCAGGAACACCCTTCCACTTTGAACAGGGCCAAAGGAGTACAGCCCACCACTCCCCTGGGGACAGGTGTCCTGCCCAACTGGAGAATCTCCCCAAGGGCTGAGCTGGGAAACACCTGTCACTCAACCAGGCGATTTACTGCAACTTCAAGTCCAGCTTGTTAGAAAGTAGAAGACTGTCTACTCCCCAGGTATGGAGCCCAGGCCCCGAGGCAGGACGGTGAGTTCAGGCTTGTCCTTTAAAACAGGTCCTATGAGCAGCTGGCTAGATATTGTTATAAAAATTAGCAGCTTCTCAGACTCAGCCTCTTTAGAGAATTTAAGAAAAGAGTCATCCCGAAAAGCAGGCACAAGTCAAAGACTTGGTTTGGGGTTTGTACCAGGGTGCCCATTTCTCAAGGTACCCCTTTCGTTTTGAATAAACAAATGTGCCAAGAAGCAATTCCTATGGGGTCCTAATCATCTCCACGGGGTTTGTATTGCTTTTCAACCCTCAGAGGCCAGCGCTAGCTTTTGCCAGCTTTGAAACTGCTGTGTGGAGGAGTTATTTCTTTGTTTTTAGAATTATTGGGGAGGGACTTGGGTCTTAAGGCTCTGGGGTCTGGAGCTGGAGGAACTAGGACCAGGGACTGCATCCAGGACAAATGGGGGCCCTTATAAAGTTTTGCCTGGCTGCTGGCTGAGGAGGAAACTCCCTTCTGTTTCCTCTCCTCCTCTCCAGCAGGGACAGGTCTGTTCCCTCACAGGAGCCTCTTTCTGGGATAGGAAAACAAACGCTGTGTTTTCTGATCTATCTCAGGTCCCATTCCTGCTCAGCCTTCTGGGGTGGGGTTCACAAAATGCGAACGTGTGAGAGCTGTATTTCCACTCACCAAGTCCCGCTGTCATCTGTTTTGGCCACGTCTGTCTGTCAGTCTGTCTGTCACCTTCACTTGAAGAGCAGTTCTCAGAGGCAGGAAATGCCTTATATATTACTTCTGCCCCCCCCCGTCCCGGCACAGCTTCGGCAAATAAAATATGCTCAACGTGACTGAAGGATAAATGAATGGAGACCAATGTCTCCCATGTTTGTACCCAACAAATATGTGTGCACTTAAAAGGTGCCTGGCACTTTCTAGGCACTGTGGGGAGACAGCGAAGTGTTCCAAGTGTTCCGACCTCAGAGAACTTCCACTCTATACACAGGTCGGATAATAAACTAAGACGGATAAGTCAGAAAGTATTCTGGATAACTAGAAACTCAGTGCCATTTCTCGAAGATAAATGCTCTACCTGACCCTCCAGCCAGGAGGGCAAATGCTTATTGAAGATATGAAGCTGGCAGCTGTTGGTGAACGCCAAACAAAACCAGGAGAGCAGAGCTTCACCCTGCTGCTCAGTCTTTGCTCCTCACTCCACCAGTCCAGACTCTACTCCATACCTTGGCCCATACAGTTCCATAACTTACTTGGGAAGTTGTCTGAACCTGTTCTTCCTTCCTTTTATTTTGAAAGATCTAGACTAGAAAGCAGCATAATTATTTTCTGAGAAACTACTGTGTCAGATACCACATCACACACTCATTAAAACCCTTAGCAGTCCTAAGAAGTGGCTGGGAATGGCCCCATATTTATACCTAATAAAGCTGAATGAGTGTGCACAGCAGTACTAGAAAGCACGGACCAATCCATCTGTCCATCAACTGATGAGCAATTAAACAGAATGTGATAGGGCCATAAAATGGAACACTACCCCACCATAAACGGGGAGTAAGCGCTTGCTCATCTCATGATGCTGATGAACCTAGCAAGCAATACTAAGCGAAACAGGCTAGGCACACGGGCACACATATTATATAGCTCATTTGTGTAAAGGGCCAAGATAGAGAACTCCATAGGACGGAAAGATTGGTGGTGGTTGCCAGGGCTAGGAGAACTGGGGAGATGGGCTGCTACTGAGGACAGAGTTTCTTTGGGGAATGATTAAAACCTTCTGAAATTAGATAGTGGTGATGGCTGTAAAACTCATAGTTATTCTAAAGGTCGCCGAATTGTGTATGTTTAAAGTCTGAAAAGTATGAAATATGAGCTACATACCCTTTAATTTCTTCATATTTATTTATTTTATTTTATGTATATGAGTGTTTTGCCTGCAGGTGTGTGTGTGTGTACCAAGTGCATGTCTTGTACCCGCAGAGACCAGAAGAGGGTGTGTGATTCCCTGAAACTGGAGTTATGGGAGTTTGTGAGCTACCATGGGGGTTCTAGGAACTGGATCCTGATCCTCTGCAAGAACATCAAATGCTGTCAATCACCAAAGCCAACTCTCCAGCCCCCTCTATGCCATTTTGAGTAAAAGACAAATTTGTTTAATGTTCCACAGACAGAAGAGGATTGCTCTGGGATGCTAACACCTAAAACTACTTCTGTTTGCGGTTCAAAACTATGGCAGAGGACCCTGTAGCTTCTTTGAGGCTGGAGCCCAGAGGTCTTGCTTCTGCTTTCTGCTAATCTAACCACAATTCTGCCTGCCACAGTTCTAACTGTCCTTCTTAGTCATTTTCAGAGCAACACCTTTTTGTCTCTCTGAGGCCCTTGTAGAAGCCACTTCAATCTCCCCCATGCTTGCCCTCCCTCTCCCTCCAGTGCTGTGCCTTCCTGTCCTGCTTCTCCCAACTCCAGACACCTGCTGGCCCCAACCTCTTATACTCTTCAGATCTAGCACCAGTTACACTGAACTCTTGTTGGCCAGGGCAAAGGTTGGCAGAGGTCACAACAACGCACTAAGATGGTGTGGCTAACAAACCGCAGCAGCCCAGAGGGCTTTGGCTTTCCCTTGCCTCCCCACCTATTTCTGAGTCAATTTTTATCCCAGTCCAGTCCTGGACAGCTGGAGTTCTGTAAGTCCTCGGTGCTGGTGTTTGTCCTGGGGTAGCTGGGAAGGACCGTCTCAATCCCTGTCTAGGAAGAGGCCAGAAGATCTGGATTTGCTGAGCTCTGGTCTCTCTGCTTCTCCTCGCAGCAGTTACCTGAACTCACCGTTCATTTGGTACAGCATCTGTGTTCCTGATGCAGTTTCTCTTATCTTCTAGAGTAGCCCTGCTAGGGAAGAGGAGGGAGGGTGAGGAAGCAGGACTTACAGATCACCTGTGATGTCCTCGACAACAAGAGTGATCTTTCCACTAATCCTCCTAATTCTGTGATGCAATTTTTGTTATGCACCCTTAGCAAACCCAGGCACTGAATGCTGGGGAGAGGCAGCCTAGACTCCAATGCCACTTATCACAAGGTACTTCCTCAATGCTAAACTTGGCTCTTGCCTTGCATCTTGTCTAGGTGAGCTTCAGACCCTTCTTTCTAGTCCTCCTGAGGCGACCTGGCAATTGCGCCCCTCGGTACCAGCTCCCTCTTGCCTGCAGAATAAAGAAGCACCTCCAATTAAAAGGGGAGCAGCTGGGATTGAGGCTGGGGGAGGAGGGAGAGAAAGGGGAGGCCCCGGAGGGAGTCCTCTTTGGATCCCAACAGCTTCCAGTGGGAGAGACCCCTGGGCCAGAGGTTGTCCTTTGGCTTAGAGATGTGTGTGGTAACTTAATTACTTTGTGTTTGTGGGACTGCGTGGCAAAGTTGGGTGTGGAAGTATAGCAGTGAGGGCCAGGCAGCAAGCACAGATGTCCTGGGCATGTCTTTAAGGGGTAATTCAAAGTGTTTTCTCCCATGAATATTTATCGTCTGTGCTGGATCAGGCACCGGGTCATACTGATGACACCCAAGGTAAAACATTGGCAAGACCAGCAGGAGAAAAGGAGGGAGTCTGGGTTATTTCTGCAGCTACACTGGCACTAAGGAAGTGTGTGACAGCGAGCATGGATGTGCTGTGAGGTTGCTAGAACAGAGTTGATGTGTCTGTCTCTACCGCTGTCCTCTCTGATGTGGCACGTGTGTGAGTGTGTGTGTGTGTATGTGTGTGTGTGTGTGTGTACGAATGAGTGTAGTAATGGTGTCAAGTTTGGTATCTGTGGGGTAGAGGTCTTATTTGCTAGTGTAGTTGTCATGGCAATGGCCACATCTGGGTCTAGGGTGGAACAGAGGGGGGGTGGGGAACCAGAGAAAGAGGAGTGCTGAGAAGGTGTGGAGGGATACGTAAAATGGGGGGGGGGTTGGGTCTGCATCCTAGAGGTGGCCCTTTACCTTGCTTATCTATTCAGTAAAGGGGCCAGGAATGTCCCCTTCCAAAAGACAGGAACTGTCAGTGATTAAGGGACTCAAAGACACAGAGAAGGGCACTTTACTTGAGGTGGATTTGTGTGGGTGGCAGTCTTTAGTACTTAGACTGGAAGGAAAAGGAGCGTGAGCAAGACAGGCTGCTCCAACCACAATCAATGAATCTTCCTCAGGTATGGGGGGGATTCCAGGCCCTTCCCTCATAGGCCCCCCACTTAATCACAACCCCCACTCGATCCTAAAATGAGAGACTAACAGCCTTCCAATATAAGGACTGACACTCCCCTCCCCTGATGGGGGAGGGACCTTGAATAGGCAGAGGACAAAGAGATGGGGGATAGACGGGCAGCTTCCTGTTCACTAGGTTACAGCTGGGTTGTCACCTGAAATTTTCTCTTCCCATTAGACCCATCAAAGCTGGGCAGGCAGGTCAAAACCGGGCAGGTAGATCTCTTTGGAACAGGGTCCTTCCTTGCTGTTGTTCATCCTTGGCATCAAACTAAAGCCTTCTTCCTGCTTTTTCCTGACAAATTTCTCCCCAAGAGAGTCTGTGCAAAAATGCTTTGGACTAGGATATCTTTGATGCTAAACCTCCTCCCAGGATGCCCAAACCCCCAAAAGGATAAAGCTGTATGTGGTTTGAAAGAATACCCAGAGCAGGACAGCTTTCCTTGGCCCTGTACTCCATAGGATAGCCTCCCTCAAGAGAATACAGCTAGTCACCATTGAGTCCAGAAGGGAAGTTCAGCCTAGGATCCAAGATCAACTCCTCCCATCCCAGGCATCCACTCTATTGGCCACGTGAGTTTGCAGGGTAGTGTTTACACAGCAGAGAGCATCTGGGGGTGGATCCTAGGTTAAGATGTGGGAGAAGGGGAAGAGTCCTCAGGGCACACCAGCCACAAGCTGACACACCTTCCAGGGGAGGGCTGCATCATCTGCTAAGAGCCAATCTCTGTGACACACGAAGCTGGCAAACTTCCTTTGCGGACCTCAAGCGTGAAACTTCTCAGCAAGGACTGGGCAAGCTTTCATGTTGATTCCCCACTCTCTGATCTCTTCTGCAGAGTAGCACCATGGATTCCTCACCGTTGAGGGGTTGAGAGGAGAATGGTCAGACACTTGCAGATCTGGGAAACCTGAATTTCTGGGCTAATCCAGGGAGGTGACAGAGAGGCGGAGTTAAAACCCTGGAGGTGCTCCTGAAGCTCTGAGCTATCGTATGGGCGGGTCTAATGGTCCCCAGGCCACTCAGACACATGTGGGGGCTGGATGGGTGTGCTTGAAGGGGAAAATTAGGAAAGCTGGCCAGTACCCCAGTACAGGAGGCTGGAGTCTGGCACACTCAGGAAGCAGCCTCCAAAATAAGAGCTGAGCTGTAATTTGGTTTAGAAATGAACTCTCCAAGTTATGTCTTCAGCAGGAAAGTACTGAAGGGTGAAGGGGTCGCTGCTATTGGCCAGTTATCTGGTGGGGCAATAAGTTCCATGCAGTGTCTGACTGCACAGGCAACCACAGTTTATACACGAACAGTAAAACGCAGATGGGATCCAAACACCCTCCCACATGCAGACTCACACAGACCAACGTATACCCTACACAAGTGCGCAGACAGTCCTTCCAGTGTGAACATGCAAACAGGTTCACAAAGATTTTGGTTTCTTCTTTTTTGACGGGGTCTCCCTAGCCAGGTTAGCCTCAAACCCACAGTGGTTCTCCTGCCTCAGCATCCCAAGGGCTGGGATTACTCATACACTTTTTCCTTTGGGTCCATAAACGGATACCTGCAGGTTCACTCAGTTGCATTCTTTCGGTTCAGACCAGAACAAAACTAAACCAACCCCTCTCCCACTGCATTGGGCACGTGACGATAGATGCACACCGCAGCACTCCTGCAAAGACCTTCCAGCTAAGAGTCATTACACAAACAGGCAGACACCCCATCTTCTCTCTGTAATCTCACTCAAAAAGGTTCACGTTGAACTCATATACAATTATTACTTTCCCAACTTTTGTAGCAGGCCAAGGTCGCCTGGAACGGACAGGAGGGCGGGGGGGGGGGGGGGGGCGAGCCGCAGGTGCCAGTAGTGGGGTGGGGGAACCCAGCGGGGTAGCGACTGAATCCATATGCATGGGGTCTGAGCACAAAGAGCAGCTGTGGGGAGCCGGAGCCCTGCGGGCCCAGAGTTACAAGGAAGCGCTGGCCACACAGCTAATTGAATTAGGTCGGCCTAGCCCTGCCACCCGCGCGCCACCCGCGTCCGCTCTGCCACCCGTCCCGGCCGCCGCAGGCGCTCGTAGGGTACCGAGGGACCGATTGAAGGAAGGAGGCACAGCCGCCTGAGCCCGGCCCCAGGCATCCTCTCCCCCCGGAAATAATCCCATTGTCCCACAGGCTGTGTGCAGCACTGGGAGCCAGGGATCCCCAACTGGACTGTGACTCTGTGATTAATGGGACTGTGGTGAGGGAGCTGATGCGGGGTGGGAAGGGGAGGCACCCCTCCTTCGCACACACTTGTCTGGGAGCTCTCTTCTGTACCGGGTTCCGGGTGTCCCGATCTAGTTTGGAGGATCCAGGGCAGGTGGGAGAAGCAGGCGACTAACCAATGGAGTACCCTATTGAGTTTGTGTGAGCATGTGAGGGGGTGGGCTCAGTTCTCAGGAGTCTGCCAGCTTTGCAAGTTCTGCGTGTTCCTTTGAGAGGTGTCCTACCCAAGTATAAAGACACAGGTAAGAACCCAAGACCCCAGAACTTGAAGCATCTGCTTGGGAGAAATACCAATGAGGAAAAATGGTCACTGCTTCTTCCTGCAATCCCAGGCTGCTACCTAAGGTTCTAGGAAAGTTAAAAGGAAACCCTGGGCTGGTACCAAGCTAGCAGGGTCACTCAGAGCCCATAAGACACCAGTGTCCAAATTGGTGAGCTCCTGACTCCTCCTCAGTCCACATTGTATTTCCCTGGATTTTTACTGCAGAGCCAAGATGAGCAGTGACATCCCCTTTTCCCCTTTCATAAATATTGCATCTTCCCAATGCAATTACAGGAGACTGAACGGCATGAGCATTTACTAAATAAGATTATGGGGTAATGCTAATGCAGTTTATGTCTGCGCCCTGACACCAGACAAACTCCCTATTAATAACCTCTCAATGAGGTGCAGGGCTCCAATGGTAGAGCCCACAGACCTAGGACTGCCTGCTCACTAGGGTCCATGCCTTTATTGTCTCTTACTTGGGACTTGGAGGACCTGTCCTCTCTCCCAGCTTATCTGGGCATCTGTCTCTCTAGGTAACCCCTTCCAGGAGGCAGCCTTTTGAAAGAGAGAAGCTGCCCCTATATCTCCACTTCATCTTGTTATTTTCTGTTTCTATGCCCTTCGCTCCTAGCTGGTGCTTCATCCTTTCTTCCCAATCCACATTGCTTCAAATGTATATCTTTCCTCCCAGAAGGATGCGTGGCACAAATCTTTCTTGCTTTAGCAAGTGCGTTTACTTCACTATCCACAGCGGAGATGCCAAAGCCTGTGTCCTCCCATTCAAGACTCTTAGGTTTTTTTTTTTTTTTTTGCCTCATCATCGTCTTATCCTCCAATCAGGTGTCCAGTTAGCCATGATACACCTTATAACACCAACACCCTCAAACATCCCCCATTCCTTGGGTGGGAAGCCCTCACAACCCTACATCCACAAAAAAGGAAATTCTTACTACTCCACAAACCAGTTCAGAGTCCTGCCTCCCCTAATACCCCCAGGCATCTCTCATGAGTCTTATTACAAGTAACCAATAGCACACAGGTTTTTAAAAGAAACTCTTTTGAGGGGCCCTAGCGTTGATGTTATAGAGGCCTGAGGTGGAATCCCAGCCATGCTGTTTTTCATAAGTGCAAATGTGAACGGGTCAGTGAGCCCCTCTGGCCTTTACTTGTCTAGTTTATTAAAGAACCACAGCACCAAGCCATTTTTAGAACCAACAGAAAAAATGAAACACTAGGAGTTTCCCACTCTGCTGTGTGTATCTCGGCTCTGTTGTCTTCCTCATTAATGCAGAACATTTGCCACCTCTACAGGTCTGGGACTCTTGCAGACTAAACGCAGAAATGACATACCAGGTGTCTTTCTTGACCTCCCCCCCCCCAAGTCTTCTGTTTGAAGCCTCTGTAGGGTTCCATTCCATAGAGAGGACATGGCTCTGCTACAAAACAAGATAAAGACAAAGAGGAGTACTTCTCCAAGGCCAAGAGAAGCCCCTGGCTCACATACTGCCCTGGTGCAGGATGGTCATTAATCCAATCCCACGCTCTTCTTGGCTTTCATGTAACAGACCTTTCCTGCCTAAGGACCTCTGCAAGGAGGTACCAGGAAAGGAGAGGGAGTGTGCAGTCTCAGCAAAAAACTACCACCCCGCCCCAGAAGCTCCCCTCTCCTTTTTTCTCTGCATCCCTCTGAAGTCAGCGAAACCTTCAAATTTTGAAAACCTTTGAGCAGCTTCTGGGAGCAAAAAGATAATGAGACAAAAGATGAGAGACACTGGGCAAGAAAGCAAAGAGATTCCTGGAGCCCAAACTCTCTTCCATCTAGAGAAGTCATAGGACTGGTGGGGCCACCGGGGCCCAGGACCTGTGGGATTAGAGGACATGGAATGCTCTACCAGGTTCTTCAATCCCTTGCTCTTGAAACTGAGGCCAGATCCTTCCAGTCAGCATGTACTTTCCAACTCCAACTCACCAGCTTGTCCTGGGCTGAAGCAAGTTTTGTTGGATGCTGCACACCAGTCTGAATTGGTGAGTGTTTCTGACTTGCCATGACATTCCTCTTAGTTATGAAATCTCAGACCTGATTCTCTTTTGTATTTTGATTTCCACTTCACCTCCCCTGCCCAGTTTCTCTTCCAAGTCTTTTCTTAATGCTCTGGGCTTAGAATTTCTCTCTCTCTCCTTCCCTCCCTCCCTCCCTCCCCCCTCTCTCCCTCCCCCCTTCCTGACAGGGTTTCTCTGTGTAGCTCTGGTTGTCCTTGAACTCACTCTATAGACCAGGCTGGCATTGAACTCACAGAGATCCGCCTGCCTCTGCCTCCCAAATGCTAGGATTAAAGGCGTGCACCACCACTGCCCAGGTAGAAAACCACCTTTCTTCTTCTTCTTCTTCTTCTTCTTCTTCTTCTTCTTCTTCTTCTTCTTCTTCTTCTTCTTCTTCTTCTTCTTCTTCTTTCCTTCCTTCCTTCTTTTTTTGGTTTTTCGAGACAGGGTTTCTCTGTGTAGCTTTGGAGCCTGTCCTGGCACTATCTCTGTAGACCAGGCTGGCCTCGAACTCACAGAGATTCACCTGCCTGTGTCTCATGAGTGCTGGGATTGAAGGCATGTGCCACCACCACCCAGCTAGAAAATCTTTCTAAGCACCTTTGCTCAACTTCTACATAAAATGTACAAACATTCACACACAAACTTGGAGGGTCACACTGCTGCCTCACTTATCCAAATAGATACAAAAAAATCTTGAGTTTTTGGTTTTAGATATACAAACATTTTTGTAGTGGTAGGAACAGTGCTCTCTAGGTGTGCACTCTATCAGCTGGGTTCTATCCCCAGTTCATACAAAATGTGTATCTATACTGCATATGTCTCTCACAAAACAATCATGCATCCAACATGGCTGCACAATGTGTGTGTGCACCCAAAAGGATGTTCAAACACAGTCAATCAACTTGCCAATCACAGTTTCTGAAGCTGGTGCTCTCAGCAGAGTTTGCTAGAGCTGAGGAGAGTGACTTCTCTCATTCTTGGAGGGAATACATAACATAATGTATGCTCAGGGGATTTGGGGCTTGTATAGTTGTGTGCCAGGATTGGGAAAAGCCACTCCCCGGAAGGTACTTGAGTTATGAGTCAGGCATTCCACCTGGAGAAATAGGAAGCACAAAACTGAGTGGAGGGGTGTGGTCTCTTTGCTGAAATCAGAACCTACCCATGGCCTGCTTTGGTAAACTAACTGAAGATCCTCTGATAGGAAGCAGAACCCAGTTGGCAGGTACCAAAGGGGTGTGGACTTTGAGACAGTAAAGGAGGGAGCTATTTGGGCCTCTCTTGAGGAGTGGCCCTCAGTTCCAGAAAGTAAATGATAAAGTTAAAGCTTTGTACGGTAATCACAGTCCCAATAAAGCCAGGCTGAGGCTGACTGCAGCCATGAAAAGCTGAGCTAAACTAAATGACTTTGCTTTCATATGTGTATAGTTTCAGGAAACTAATCAGGACAAGGAGACAGGCACTAAGGTAAAGAAGGAAGTCCCAGAGATCTAGAAAGGAACCACGTGTGAGCAGAAAGACCCAAGACACTGATGCTTAGTGGACAGATTAAATTCTCTGTCTGTTTCTCCACAAACTGTGTGACCCTAGGTAACACACTTAAACCTTTCTGAGAATTGGTTTTCTCCTTTATCAGATGGAAATATTAATCTGCTTTGTTATGGTAAAGATTAAGAAATGAGAGGACTGGAGAGATGGCTCAGCAGTCAAAAACACTTGTACAGGAACTGAGTTCAGTTCCCTAGCACCCACATGGTGTATGACTTCTGTCACTCCAGTTCCAGGGGTTTCAACACCCTCTTCTGACCTCTGTGGGCACCAGGGACATATGTGGTGTACATGTATTCAGGCATACAGTCATACACAAAAAATAAAATCTGAAAAAGAGAGATAAGAATACATAAAAGTGCTTAGCCCCATGGTAGGGTGGGTGTATATGGTAAAGACATAACTGGAGCCGGGCGGTGGTGGCGCACGCCTTTAATCCCAGCACTCGGGAGGCAGAGGCAGGCGGATCTCTGTGAGTTCGAGGCCAGCCTGGTCTACAAGTGCTAGGTCCAGGACAGGCTCTAAAAAAGCTGCAGAGAAACCCTGTCTTGAAAAACCAAAAAAAAAAAAAAAAAAAAAAAAAAAAAAGACATAACTGGAAGGTGAACATAATGTCTAAAACATTAGAAGCTTTAGATTTTCTTCGTTGGTACAGAGGCTGCTGGAACTAAGACAGGGCCCAGGAAAGGGAGCCATATGCAGAAGGCCTGTCGTCAGTCAGGGGAATACTGCCAGAGGTTGATAATTGATTTCCAAGATGTCCCAAGTTGTCAGCCTAGTAGCGATGTGACGGTCAGTAAATTCCTCTATAGTTCAGTTTCCTCGTAGAATCTTCCTTTGAACTTACTAAAAAGGGGAAATGATTTCATGTCTGTAATGTACATATAGTAATACCTGTCATGTTATAGGTGCTATATAAATGGATGCTAAAGAAATTAGAATCAGCTGGGCAGTGGTGGTGCACGCCTTTAATCCTAGAACTTGGGAAGCAGAGGCAGGCGGATCTCTGAGTTTGAGGTCAGGCTTGTCTACAGAGCAGTTCCATGGCTACACAGAGAAACCCTGCATCGAAAACCAAACAAACGAAACCCAAAGAACTCAGAACACAGCCAGGCTCAGGTACAGAAGAGGCAGAGACTGAGCATGACCCCAGGGCAACCACAGGTGGGGAGCAAAGAGAGCAGCCTGCCTCTGGCAGTGAGGGACTCTCAAGCTCTAGTCTGTCAGCTATTGGGGTGGTTTGTTTGCCTTAGGAACAAAACACCCGTTTAGTCTGTGATCTTCTTAGGAGCTTGTAAGGGGAAAGGCTGCATTCTTCCTAAGCTGCGGGTGAACCGGCCCCAAGCTCCTGGGTTATGCAAGAAAAACCACAACACTGTTCACACCCTTTGATCAGATAATCCTACTTTTGGAACCATATCCTAGGGAAATAAAAAAGTAATTTGTTCAAAGATTTTTATACCAGCACTGATCATAATAGTTCAGCCCTGGAAGTAACCCAGATACCCAACACTAGGAAAGTGGTTAAGCCATCAAAGGACCATCCACAAGAAGGTCTACTACACAACCATCAAAATGACCACACGGGGCTGCTGAAATGGCTCAGCTTGTAAAGGTGCTTGATGCCAAGCCTGATGACCCAAGTTCAATCCCCGGGACCCACATGGTGGAAGGAGAGAGCCCACTCCTCAAAGCTGTCCTCTGACCTCCGCATGCATGCACGTGCACACACAATAAACATGTAAATTTTGTCAGTTTTTGTTGTTGCTGATGTTGTTTTGAAGCAGGGTTTCTCAGTGTAGCCCTGGCTGTCCTGAAACTTGCTCTAAGGACCAGGCTGACCTAAAACTCAGAGATCCGCCTGCCTCTGTCTTCCAAGTTCTGGAGTTCGAGGTGTAAAGTAGACATTTAAAGCATGGTGCAGAGGTCTGGAGAGATAGTTCAGCCACCAAAGGCTAGGCTCCTGACCAAATGATAAATCACGGCATAGAATGGGGCTTACACATGGAGATAATCACCAAGAACTCACCAGTAGAACTTAGGCAATAGAAAAGGAGAGACAGGCTTTCAGAATGATGCTGGGAGTTTTGTCACTTAAAGCTAAGTACGGGTTATTTTATATCATGTACAATAAATGCAAACCGATTAAAGAATTAAAATGATGGGGCTGGTAATGTGGCTCAGCAGGTAAAGGCCCTTAGCACCAAAGCCTGATGACTCGTCCTCAGGTCCCTGGGACTCACACGGTGGAGAGAGAACCGACCCTTGTGAGTTGTCCTCTGGCCTCTGCATTGTGTGCTATGGCACACAAATACACACACACACACACAAATACACACACACACAAACAATTAAACAAACTGTGATAAAAATTCCTTTAGAAGAGTGGCAACTGTGGGGAGGCAAATCGGAGGTGCGCATGAACACATGCAATGCAGAAACTCAAACCACATGGATCTCGTCTCAGGGGTCAGCCGTGGTACAGCATGTGCTTGGTGTGTACAATCTCCAGCACACACAAAACACAAAAATGAAAAGTGTGTGTGTGTGTGTGCGTGCGTGTGTGTGTGTGTGTGTGTGTGTGTGTGTACATGAATTGTACATTGTGGCCATAGCACACAATGCAGATGCCAGAGGACAACTCACAAGGGTCGGTTCTCTCTCCACCGTGTGAGTCCCAGGGACTGAGCACGAGTCATCAGGCTTTGGTGCTAAAGGCCTTATTATACATGAATGTGTACATATACACATTCTCTTCTGAGACAGTTTCATTTAGGCTGTGCTGGCTTCCAGCTTGCTGTATGGTAGAGGATGGTCTTGACCTCCTGACCCTCGTATCTTCGTCTCTGCTGTTCTAGGCATACAGCACCGTGCCCACTCTCCACTCTGCTGGGGTCAGACCAGGGCTTTGTGCAGGCTGAACAAGTTCTCTCCTAGCTCATCCACAGCCCCAGCCAGAAACACAGGCACACGGCAGAAAGTGCCTTAGCTGCTTTTTATTCTATTTCCACAGTTCTGGGGTCCAAAACCAGGGCCTTGTGTATATTAGGCAAGCACTGTACCATTGAGCTAAATCCCCAGCCCAAAGCCCAAGTCTCAACTTTGATAAGGATCAGGGTATGAAAAATGATTGATATAAGCAGTTGGTATTTCCGGTGCATGGCCTTTCTGGTCAACAAGATGGGTCCAGGAGAAGGCTATGAAGACTTCTGCCTTTTGGCTTGGTGCTGATTGTGGGAGGAACCAGGGGCAAAAGAGGGGGGTTGATTTTGAGATCCTGAGCATCAAACTGTGACTCTTCACCCCTCCCCAACTTCTGACCCAGATTCTGAACTTTGATTTCCCTGCCCCTAAACAAGACTCGGATACCTGCTGGCCTCCTAGAAACCAGGATGTTTGGGTTCTAATCCCAATCTCCTTAAAAATTGGTGACCTTGGACCAGTAATTTAGCAGCCTCATTGGACCTTAGCTTTCTCTCTTGTAAAGCGTGGGTAACAACGGTGCTATCATATAGAGCTACTGTGAAGTCAATTCATGGAAAGCCCACGGGCTAAGGTCTGTCCTAGAGAAACCTCATGTTGTGAGCCAGAGCTCATGTTGTGAGCCAGAGCTGAGGACCTCTAAGAGAGGAGGCAGAAAATGGAGTCAGGCTTTCTTGATGCCTGCGTCATCCTCGTCTGTGGCTGGCTTTCAAGTTGAGCCCACCTGCCTTTTCCCTTCATCTCATCTGACGAGACAAGAGAGCCTTGGCCAAGAGGGGGCTTTTGGTATAGACCAAGAATCCCGTGCTGACACATAGGCTTCAGCTGCCTAGATTCCCCTCCCCTCCGTGGGACTCAGCTCTTCCCTTCAGGGACAAAGACCAAGATGAGTCATCATCAGTGAATTCAGGGAAAGCAGGCTTTGTGCTTGAGGATGGAGTAGGGCCTGATTGGCCCTCTGGCTGTGGGCCACTCGTCACTGGACAGACCAGCACAGTGCCAGAGCAGTGCCCTCACCCAGGGCCTTTTCCAGCTATTGCAGGCTCCAGGAAGCCTCCTGCCCCAAATCTGCAAAGGCACAGAGACATGGGTGATTTCCCCAACTCTTCTTCTCTTCCCTTCCCTTGTTCAGGCACAGATGTGGTGATTTGTTTCTCATCATCTTCCTCACCTGCCAATCACACAGAAACCTGGGAATCTCTTTTGATGAAGACTTTGTGGTGTGTGTTCCTATATTTTATTATTTATGGTATTGGCACCTTCATTTTAATTAGCAAAGGTAAGACTTTCTAGAACCTACTTAATGGCCACTTAGTGGCCAGAAGAGGTCGTCCGATACCCTTGGGGTAGGACTTATGGGTGGTAGTGAGCTGCCATGTGGGTGCTGGGAATCAGACCCTGGTCTTATGGAAGAGCAGTCAGAGTTCTTAACTCCTGAATCATTGTTCCAGGTCTAGATTTATTTTATTTGATGTGCATGAGTGTTTTGCTTACATGTCTTTTTTTGTTTTGTTTTGTTTGTTTGCTTGCTTGCTGGGGAGGGGAGTTGAGACAAGGTTTCACTATGTAGCCCTGGACGTCTTGGAGCTCACTCTGTAGACCAGGTTGGCCTTTGACTCAGAGATTTGCCAGACTCTGTCTCTGCCTCCCCAGTGAGTGCTGAGATTAAAGGCGTGTGCCACCACAGCTCAGACCACTGCATCTTTGTATGTACACCACATGCATACCTACAGACAGTTGTGAGCCATCCTGTGGGTGCTGGGAACCACTCCCAGGTCCTTGGCAAGAACAGCCAGTGCTCTTTACTACTGAGTCACCTCTCCAGCCCAATACTTTCTTTTCTAGGGAACTGGACCAGAGGAACATTCAAGGGCCAAGATGGCTGTAGAATAAAATGACCACCAACCCTGTGAGAGATCATTCAGAAGTCAGTTTCAGAGAAAGGGGATATCTTGGAAACGGTGCCACCATGTGTGACTTCAGGGCTGGGTCATCCCCAGGTGTGTGTTGCTGGGAGAAGTTCAAACTTCGGCCAAGCTGGGAGGTGGGTTTCCAGACATTGCTCTTATTCTTGTCCAGTTCATTCTCTGCTTTCTGTTGGGCACTACTGAGCTTTGCTGATAGCTGGAGGTATATCTGGTGCCGAGCTGGACAGGTCCCTCGGAGAAGGGGTTTGGTGGGACTCACAGGTCTCAAGTCCAGCAATAGGCATTCCTGCATCAAAGCCAGAGTCAATCACTTCCCAACGTTTCCAGGATCCCGGTGACTTGTTGTTTGTCCTGTGTTTGTTATTTTTTGCTAACTCCCATTTGCCTGTAGTTCTCGGTGTTCAGTAAAACAAGCAAGGCAAAGCTTCAGCTTCGGGAGGGGATGTGCGCTCTCTCCAGAGCGGAACAGACCTGAAGAGGCTGCTGAAAGAGGAGTCCCGGGAGGGGGAGTCGGAGTTAGGATCCCCACCCCTCCCCCAACCCCATCTCTCTCCCTAGTGGCCCCTACTCCTCCCCATGCAGGCTACTCCTTTCGCAGCCTGCTTCCTTTGCATGCCCTCACCCTCATGCCGGGGTTCTCATATCTCTAGTGCCCCTTGGGAGTCTGGCCCAAGCCCCCCCCCCACCCCGTACAAGAGAACTTGGGCTGAGCCCAAGTCCCTCTCCTAATGAGCATTAATTCTGGGATGCGCTCCGGTCTTTAAGGGTCAGAGGTGGCGGCTTTATTTACTCACAGGCTTCTCTCCCTATGCCGGCCCTTTCATCATTTTTATAATGGAAACAGTTCAATGGCCACAGGCACCCTGGGAGACCACCCCTCCGCCACCCCGCCCTCCCAGCCCAGACACAGCACTTGGAGCCTCCAATAAGGGCTCGGATTTCTCAACAAAGCACTGCTTCGCTCTCAGGACGGTGTTCAGCTGTTGATTTTGTCACATTCTGCTGTCTGTCCAGAGCCCGGGCCTGAGAATCTGGAAGTGCCAACGCGTGAAAGCGGGGCGCATGCCTGTGAGACAAGGGGCGCACGCCTGTAAGAAGTGGGGTGCATGCCTGTGAGACGCGGCTCGCACGCCTGTAAGAAGGTGGGGCTGGTGCCTGTGGCGTGGAAGTGGGCATTTGTAGATGGAAATGGAAGCAGATGTGATGTGTTTAAGATTTCGAGTGTGTGAAAAGCTACTTATGTGTGTATAAACATGAGTGTAGGCGTACAAGTGTTTGCACACACACATAAACACATATATAAAATTAGGGTCACGAATAATGTGAGGGTGTGAGGACCACTGAACATATGAGACTAAGATAGGGTTTATTTGTGTAACAACCCTAGCTGTCCTGAAACTAGCTCTGTAGACCAGGCTGGCCTCAAACTCACAGAGATCCACCTGCCTCTGCCTCCCGAGTGCTGGGATTAAAGGCGTGCGCCACTGCTGCCTGACCTATGAGGCTGTTCTTGAGTGTGTGTGTGTGTGTGTGTGTGTGTGTGTGTATGTATGATATATACTCTGCATATGTAATGAGTGGGCTTGTATATGTGAGAACCTGAGTGTGATTATGCTTGTGTACCAGCCTGCGTGTGTCAGTGTAAGCAAGTGTACTTGTGTCAGAACTGTGTGTTTTAGGCCTTCTGGGGTACCAGTTTTTTTTTGTTTGTTTGGTTGGTTTTTGAGTTTTGTTTTGGCAATGCTCTAGTTGATGGGTATAAATGTTTATAAATATGTGTGTTTCCTGATGTGTGAATATTGTCTAAGTAAATTGAAATAACACAAAGTGATTTCAGGATTATAGATAATAATGCAGCTAGGAGCTAGGCATGAAAGTTTTTACTTATACAGAGTATTAAAATAGACAAAAAAATAGTCTACATGTGACAAGCCAAAATCGGCTCACTCTGAAGGTTGGCATGGTGTCTAGAAAGGATGTGAAGTCCCTCAGGTGCTAAAATTGAGCTATATATAAACATTTACATCAACTATGTCTGTGGTGGCTCTTTTTTGTCAAGCTGACCCAAATTAGAGTCACCTGGGAAGAGGGACCCTCATCTGAGGAACTGCCTCCATCAGATTGGCCTATGGGTAGGTTGACGGGGCATTTTCTTGATTAACCATTGGTGTGGAAGGGCCCAGCACACTATGGGCAGTGCCACTCCTGGACAGGTAGGCCTGGCTGTAGAAGACAGGTGGTTGATCGAGCAGAGAAAGCGAGTCAGTCAGCAGCATGCCCCTTAGTTTCTGCTTCAGCTCCTGCCTTGAGATCTCTGATAATGGACTGTAACTATCCAGCTGAATTAAACCCTTTCTTCCCCATGTCAGTGTCGTCTATGGAAAAGCTCATTGAGCTCTGTACCCTGTAGCAAGAAATCATAAGGTGCATGTATGATTTGTTACTGTCTGAACATGTTACTACTACTAAAGCATTTAGCCACTAATTAGAACAGCAAGGAAGAAGCAAAGTAGGTATAAGCCCACTTCAGATTGTAAAAGAACACTTGCCTGACCATATGTCCCAAGGTGGGATTCTAAATCTCTAGTTCCTGCAGTCTCCAGAGACACACACTCTGTCCGCACCACAGGGGGCTGCACCTCCAAATAGGGAGGGCTTATTTCCACATCTCCTGGCCAGCTGGGCTGCTTCCCAGGTTGGCCTTGACTCAGGATCTGGGCCCAAGTCCCTCCCCCAAGACATAGACCTTCCCATTTTCTCCCAAACCTGCTCCACCTGCTTGGCAGCCCAGCCTCTCCCAAAGGTGCCTCCCAGAAGCGGGATGGATGGGAATAACTGTCCCACCAATTGGACAGCAAGCGCTGGTCGCTGGTCGTGAAGTGAGGTGAGGCCACACAGGTACATCTTCTGGAGGGAGTTGGGGAGTTGAATTGATCCTTCTCACTGGCCTTAGCTTGGAGAGCCCTGTTCTCTTCTGCAGCCTGAACTCCGTGACTTATTTTTCCATCCTCCTGCCCCCCTACCCCGCTCCCATCCAGTGGGTCCCTCTTGATTCAGCAGGCATTTTGTATCAGTGACCTAAGGGTACTAGGCAGGCACCGCCGTCCACCAGAGTGTCTTGGAAGCCCAGGAAGGATGAGAACTCAAGTGAATCACGTTGTTTCGCCCAGGGCTTCCCGTGAGGATGCCCTCCAGCAAGACCCGTCTCTTCTAGTAGGCGTCTTCATACAAGCTGTGCAGTCCAAGCAGGTCCACTCAGCCATCTCACCCACTTGTATGAAAAACAAAGCAGAGGTGACTGCCATTTCTAAGGAGGAGAAACAAAGACACAAATGAGAAACAGTTACAGCTGGGTGATGGTGGTGCACTCCTTTAATCCCAGCACTTAGGAGGGAGAGGTGGATCTCTGTGAGTTCGAGGCCAGCCTAGCCTACAGAGAGAGTTCCAGGACAGCCAGGGCCACACAGAGAAACCTTGTCTCAAAAGAAAGGAAGGAAGGAAGGAAGGAAGGAAGGAAGGAAGGAAGGAAGGAAGGAAGAAAGAAACAAACAAACAAACAAACAAAGAAACAAAAAAAAAAACAAAAACAAAAACAAAACCCGGCTGGTTGCATGCTCCTGTTGTGGGGGAGGGGCATTCCAAGAGTTTTACACTGCACGGTTCACTTTAAGGAGTGCAGTGGTTGAGTAGACAGAATACATCTTCACTTTGAAGACAGAAACACTAAGGCCCAGAAAGATTAACTAAACTAGTCAAGATCATGTCTCCAGTAAGCAACAGGCTCGGGACTCAGACCCAGGCTACTGGGTCTGTGCTCTGCGCCAGCACCCTGCAATATCTGCATAACCACCCTTCAGGAGATGAGTTTCCCCTGCTGTTTAGGACCAGCTGGCTCACACGTGTAATTGCAATGCATAGACAGACATCATTACCTAGATGTTAATGGCAGCTAGCAATTACACGGTGATTTATTTACAAACCGCTTCACACCTAGGACAATGCCGGAGAGGAGTGATGGTTACAGGTTTAACAGATAACGACTAAAGCTCCTGTTTGCTGACTCAAATGAGGCTCGGCTGCCAGGTTGGAAGTTTATCCTTTTTCTTTCCTTCCTTCTTTAAATACATGTAAAATTTACTTAGCAATAAAATTAAAATGATACCAGAGAAAGTAAGGAGCAAAAGAAAGTAAGGAGCAAGTCTCTCTTCTTTCTCCTGGGATACGGTTGTTTTTATTTTAGTTTGGTTTTATTTTTTTTTTTTTTTTTTTTTTAAATATTTATTTCTTTATTTATTTTGTATACAATATTCTGTCTGTGTGTATGCCTCCAGGCCAGAAGAGGGCACCAGACCCCATTACAGATGGTTGTGAGCCACCATGTGGTTGCTGGGAATTGAACTCAGGACCTTTGGAAGAGCAGGCAATGCTCTTAACCTCTGAGCCATCTCTCCAGCCCTTTAGTTTGGTTTTAATGCTGGGTTGATTCTTGGGTTTTGTTCGTGTTCAGTCTAAGCTATACCACAGAGCTGCACACCCAACCATGGGAGGTAACCATTGTTAGCCTTTTCTTTGTATATACTCCCTTCCACAGTGAATGCTCACACAAGCAAATCACATTAGACGGTAAACGTGGCTTCTAATCCTGGCAGCAAAACTGTATTCTCCTCATGTATTAAGACACCTCAGGATGAGGATGAGGTTCAGTTAGAGTTTTTGCTTAGCATACATGAGACCCTCGGTTTGGTCCCCATCACACCATAAAGCCAGAGATTGTGGTGACACCTGTAATTCCAGTATTTTGGAGGCACAGGTAGGAGGACCAGAAGTTCAAGGTCAGCCTCAGTTACATAGCAAATTTGAGGCTGTCCTGAGTTACATGAGATCTTGACAGCAAAGAAACCGCTTTTTTCCCTTGTGCCAGGGATTAAACCATGACCTCTGAAGAAATCTCTTAAAAACCTCTGTAAGTGAGGAAGTTAAGATTCAGACCCAAGCCTTCTGGGCCTCTGTCCTCCCACTCTCTGTGTCCCCTATCAGCCCCCTGTACCCTCCACCCCATAAGGTCACCATGATGTTCCTCTGGAGTGGCTCCATTTCCCCCAGACTCAGGACTTGGCTTCCCCATGCTTTTTAAGGTGGGCTGAAGGCTGGGCTGGAAAAGGACATTCCTTCAAGTCTAGGAGAGGGCTTGCTAGCTGAGAGCCCTGCTGACAAGGAGGGTGGGGGAGCAAGCCTAGGGACCAGCAAAGACTGCCATGGGGTGCACATCAGCCGAGGGGTGGGCTGACAGGGTATTTCCAGGAGGTGAGGCAAGCAGACCCATGCCAGCCTTAGTAATGTCTCTAAGTTAGGGACTTGACCAAGCAAAAGACCGGGAGAATACGATTTCTAGCTCCTGGGAGGAGGATAGGAAAGTCCCTGCTGCAACCCTTCCAATGTTGCTCTCCAGGAGAGTCCCTGAACCCTGTCTTCACCCCTTCTCCTAAACACATCCTGGGAACAAGATCCAGTCCCTGTCAGGGCCAGGGCCTTAGAAGTGATTTGCCAAATCTCAGCTGTAAGTTTAGCTGTTGAGCTTTTTGGAGACTTTCCCATGTTGCTAACCTTAGTGGTGCTGGGGAACTGGGACTCAGGAAGCCCAGTCAGGCCGTGATGGCTCTTGTGTATCACAGACCAAGGGTCTAGTTCTTACACCTCCTTGTCCTCATGGCGTCTGTGGAACATGTCAAGGGCAGAAACAAGGCTATGCTCGGACTTGCCTGTCCTAGACCTCAGGGGACACTCTGCAACAGAGTGCTTACTGAAGTGTCTCTTCCTGTCTGGCTGAGAAGGGGGTGGTTAGGCAGAGATCATGGGCTCTGAGGCCAAAACTTACTAGAAGTACAGAAGGCAAGAAAGGGCTTATAGGAGCCAGAGGAGGGATTGAGGTTGGACCCATCTCTCTTCAGCTGACCCGTGAGACAAGGTAGGCTCCTCTGAATGCCTGCACTCTCCTTTGGATCCAGCTGAGAGGCCCCTCATCTCCATCTTCCCGAGGATCATGTGCATACATCTTAACCTACAAGGTTGCCTTTGAAGCCCTCAGCGCCAACCATGGCCAGAGCAGGCACCTGGGGGACAGTCCGTCTCTCTCTTTTGACTGTCACAGCTTTTCCCAGCTGGGCTTCTGATGGACAGTTGTGGGATACATCACTCTCCTGCTCTGAGTTTCCATTGGTTCATCCACAGAAAGTGAGAGTTGGGAACTACAGGAATCTGAGCTGGACATGTGGTCATGTCATTGATGGGTATTGTCCTTGATGAGCAGGGTGAGACCGCTTTTTAGGGTATATGGGTAGAGATCCTTCATATGTAAGAGGAGATGGTGGAGTGGGACTGTGGCTTAGCATGTGCAAGGCCCTAGATTTCATCTCCAGGATGAGTGAATTGATGAATTAATTAAAGTAATGAACAATAAGAGAGGGTGTGTGTATTTATTACATGTGCATATGTGCATGGTCATAAATGCATGTTGTGTGTGTGTGTGTGTGTGTGTGTGTACTGCAATGGCTAATTGATCCTTCTCTGTTGGATGGAAGAGGGGCCTTGAAGGCAGTCACTCATTAGGAAGCAGTTAATGGGCCCAAATGGCCACATCAGCAAAGGCTAACTAAGCTCAGATGAGCTTCTCCTGAAGGGGAAGGGGAGCCATAGACAGAGGTGAGGAGAAAAGGGGAGGCCTGGCGGAAATGAGGCTTTCCAAGGAGAGATTGCGAGGACTGCAATGCCTTGGGTTTGTTACCGCTGATAAATATTTCCCATTGTGAAAATGATAATTGTCTGACCCAAGGAAGTCCAGAGTGGAAAACTGGTGGAGAAGAGCTGGGGAGCACACGTGTGTTCCTGTGCCACAGACACAGATATGCCATGCAGCATGCACGTGACCACATTGTCCAGACACAGGCCCACAGACTGCATGTGTACCTGCTCAGCATGTGTTGTGCATGTGCTTGCCCAGGGGTTCGTCATTCAACACCAGTCCTAGCACACAGGAGTGTGGGCACACGTCTGTACCCAGCCATCCAAGGATGCCAACTTTGTATTAGGGGTAAGAGAGACAAAAACGAAGAGGACCCTGTCTCTGCCTCTCTACCTCCGAAGGGTTGACATTTTTGTTGGGGGTGGGATTGTGCTCAGGAAACAAAACATTCATATGATGGGACATATGTTACATAGAAAAGATGTCTCATGAACCAGGTGCACACATGGATGGCCTCTCAGGGTCCTCTAAGGAAATCGCCTACCACTCTCCTTGTCTAGGGCCCTCTTTGTACTGAGGGGTGGGAAGCTAGAGTCAAGGCTAGCATGCTACGCATATCATCCCTCAGCTGGTCTCCTCAGGTTCCTCCCAGGCCACGGCACTTTTCCTTCATCTCACTGACACCTGCCAGGGCTTACAAATGTTCTCACTCGAAATGATGAAGACGAATGCCTTGCTATTAACATCACCTTGGATGAATGCGTGCAGACATGTGGCCGCACTCCTGCGTGCTAGGACGGGTGTTGCTGCTATGCCTCTGGGCAAGCACATGCGTGGCACATGTTGAGCATATACACATGCAGTCTCTGGGCCTGAGTCTGCCTAGTGTGCTCATATGCATGCACTAGCCTGTGTGTATAGAGGGAGCTCTTTGAAGACTGCCAATGGATTATTTGGATCTCACACTATTCATAAAGTAGATTCTGACAGAAATAAATAGATGGCTCTAAAAATAGTAGAAGAAAATGTAAGTTAAAGCTAACTAATTTCAGATTAGAGAAGTCTGTTTTAAAGTAAGATGGTAGCCATAGAAACCTAAGAGGGAAATAGTGGCGAATACACGACATCCAAATTTAAAACTGTCATCTGTGAGAGATCGTGAGTGACGCTGACGGATAAGCAACTAAACTAAAACTAACAAAAAATCAGTCCCTAGAATTAAGAATTCCAATTCTATCCAGGCAGTAGTGGGCACGCCTTTAATCCCAGAACTCAGAAGGCAGACGCAGGTGGTTCTCTGGGAGTTCAAGACCATCCAGGTCTACAAGAGCTAGTTCCAGGACAGGCTCCAGAGCTACAGACAAACCCTGTCTCGAAGAAACAAAAGCAAAAACAAAAAACAAAAAGAAAGAAAGAAAGAAAGAAAGAAAGAAAGAAAGAAAGAAAGAAAGGAAGAAAGAAAGAAAAGGAAAAAAAGAATTATAATTTCATACTAATAAGAAAAGGGTTTCAAACTGGGCACAAAGGCTCACAACCATAATCCCAGGAACTGGGAGGCTGAGACCAGAAGATTACAAATTCAAGGCCAGTTTAAACTACAGATCCAAACCCTGTCTCAATAAATGTAGCTCAGTGGTAGAATGCTTGCCTCACATGTACAAGGTCTTGATTCAGCTCCCAACATCCTCCCCCACCAAATTAGAAATACCCATAGAAAAATGGGCAAATGTATGAACAGGTTACTTATAGAAATGAAAGTACAAAATATCCAAAGGACTTAAGGAAAGAAAAGCTCCCCATAAGGGAAGTAAGGTCATAACCAGAGATATTAATAAAAGAGAACCCCAGATTGGTCCTGCTTGATCCAATAGCTTTGCAAAAATTCAATCTACAGGCAGGCTTGGATGAGGAAGATTGCACACGCAGCAGGGCTTGTCTTGGTCTGCCTTGGAAGCACGAAACCAGATAAGTTTTCTTGGAAAGTACTTAGGCCATTTAATTAATTAATTAAATTTTATGTATAAGAGTGTTTTGTCTACGTGTAAGTCTGCATACCATATGTGTGCAGTACCTATGAATGCCAGATGTGGGCATCTGATCCCTTGGGACTGAGGTTATAGATGGTGTAAGATACCACATGGGAATCCAACCTGAGCCCTCTGGAATAGCGCCCCCAGTGTTCTTAACCACCGAACCATCTCTCCAGACCCAAGCCATCTCTATTAACAATGCCTGCCTTCATCCTAGCAACTAACTTCTAGGTATCTATTATCCTAACAAAATAGCCACGTATTCCTGCAGAGCCACACGCCAGAGAGTAGTTCACAACAATGGAAAACTAGTCTTAACAGTCTTCTGGCTAGAATGACTAAAGGAAAAATGGCACCGCCATGCTGTGGAATATTTAGTACCTATCCTTTTAACATGATGCAGATCTACATGTCTTGATACAGAAAATATCTAACCCACACTGTTACTCTAAGCCATAGCTTTAATTAGAAAAGCAAATCACATCATCTGTACTTCTCTTTCGTTTTGTTTTTTTTTTTCTTTTTTTTTCTTTTTTCTTTTTTCTTTTTTTTTTTTTTACACGTGTTTTTCTGAAGCTATCGTTTTGTTTTTGAGACAGAGTCTCATTATGTAGCCTTGGCTGTCCTGGAACTCATGTAGACCAGGCTGGCCTGGAATTCACAGAGATCCAGTTGTCTCTGCCTCCCTAGAGCTGGAGTTAAAGCCATGTGCCACTGCGCCCAGCTCTCATCTGTATTCCTTAACAAGAACTCATCTGGGCCTTGTCTAAAAATTTTAAATAAATTTTAATAATTGTATGTGTTGAACAAATAAAGCAGTGAGACTTGACTCAGACAAACACGAGACACTGAGGTTTCCCCACTGCAGGAAGAAAAGGGTGCCCTCCTTAGCAGCACTCCAGATCTGACAAATGTCACAAGAACTTCCCTTCCATTCCACTCCTGGAATGTTAAAACCGAGGGGCCAGAGCTCCTCCTCTTATGGCTGGGGCTCAGGGCACGGCTGCAGACAGATTACAAAGGACTAATAGAAGCAGAGTTGAGAGTTGACTGTAGTCACGTTTGGGTTGGGCTTTGGTTGTTTGTTTATTGTTTGTCAGCTCGGGGACAAACCTGAGACCTAGGGGCTCCTGGCCTCACTCTTGGCAGTCCGTGACAACCACGGACTGACAGTGAGTCCACCTGGTAAAGTCCTGCCATGTTCATCTCTTCCCATCTCCTGAGCAGTCGACATTGGTGCCTGTGTCACAGATAAGGAAACTGAGTCCAAGAGGTCAAGGACTCGAGGTAAAACTCACTCAGATGACGATGGCCAAGTAAGACTAGAATCCCAGTCCTTGCCTCCCCCCCCCCCCCCCCCCCCCCGTCATGCTTAATTCTCCCCTGCAGCTAAGTCCCCCGGGGCTTCTGTCTACTGCCTGCTTCAGGTTTTCTGGGCACAAGCCTGACAGATCCAACGATGCTGTCTCAGGTAGACAGGACTTAAATATGACCTCAAGTCCCTAATGAAAGTCATGAGAGGCAGAGGAAATCAGTGGCAAAAGATACCCCGCTGGTGCCACAGAAACCAGGGCTCCATTTACAGTGAACTTGGCACATGGTTTAGCATCTTTTCTTCTGTTTCTTCATCTATAAAGCAGGAAGAGTAGGAGAATCTACCTCTCTTTTTGATGTGGTGAACATGCCCTGAGACAAAACACGTGACGTCTTTAAAGAGTGCTGAAGACCTGACTAGCTCTCACTGGACCCTGAAGACGGGGCTGGTGAATCTAGGCAAGGGCTGGCCCTCTAGCCTTACTGCACGCTGCTTTGCTGCACACTTGCCTCATGAAAGGAGATATATTTAAAAGGACGGATGGAGGACCAGCGGGATTAGAGGGTGCCGAATCCACAACCAGGGCAAGCAGATGAATACAGGGTCCCCAAGGAAGAAAACAGGCCAAGTGTCCTGGGAGTAGATGGGCAGAGAGGAAGTGGTGTGGGACAGACTTCTGGGGTCAAGGGTGGGATGCGCCAATGTCCCAAGCAGAAATCCAGGAGATGCCTGGAGGTTTGTGGGGGTACTCAGGGTTCATCAAAGTAAGCCAGACAGTGTCCAAGGGCAAGATGTTTCTCAGACTCAGTTTTTCGTGAATCTGAACTTCCTTGTTCAGATAGGAACCACAGAAGCTGGAGGAGAGTGAAGACATTCAGAAGACTGAATCCCTGAAAAAAGTCTCCATCTTCCTAGCTGCTGACAGGAAATCTCCACAGATATAGGCTGGTACCCTTTAAGACATCAACTCCACAGCCCAATATAGGTTGCTTTCTGGAACCTAATCCCACAGGAGCCTGTGGCCAAACATGAAGGAAGGTGCAGTGCCCCCCTTTTACCAGTGAGGAGCTTACCAGTTAACCAGGTCATCTGGAAGTCCCCCAACTCTCCACCTCCACCCACACCCCATGATTACCAATTTCCCTGTCCTACCTCCCTAGCCTGGCTGCCACCTTTTCCCCAGACCATAACCACAGCCTCCTAACTTGTATCTGATCTCTCAATCTGTCCCCACACAGCCACTGAATAATCTCAAATATGTGTGTCTGAGCCCTTTCTTGACTGCCCATTGCCCTAGCATCACGTATAAGGTCTCTGTCATGGCTTACCTTGCTGACGCTTTTCCCCTATCTGATGGCTCATTACGTCTTTCTCCTCATTTACACTCTGGCTGCCTAGAACGTCTTGCAGCCTCTCAGGCTCCTCGCTCAGAACTCCTGAGCTTTGTGTGTGTGTGTGTGTGTGTGTGTGTGTGTGCGCGCGCGCGCGCACGTGGTGTGTAAATCTGTGTGGTGTACCTGCCGTGCTCCCTGGTGACTGGAATCATCTGGGCCATTTATTGAAAATGCAAATTCCTGGGCCAGGGAAAATGGCTCAACCAGTAAAGTTCTTGCCTTACAAGAAGAAGGACCTGACTTCAGATCCCCAGATGGCACATAAAAAACAGGATGTGGTAGGGTAGAAGGGGGAGAGGTCCCTGGAAACTTGCTGGCCACCAACTTAGGCTACTTGGTAGAGATATACCAAAAGAGAGACACAAAGACATGTAAGAGGTATTGGGGTAGAATGTGCCTGAGGACCAGCGTCAAAGGTTGTCTTCTGACCTCCACATGCATGACCTCGGCATGCACATCATGCATGTTTGCATCTGCATCCTTTTGTGCTCCCATTGGTACACAGGCAAACACACACACACACACACACACACACACACACGGATAAGTTGCAAACATCTGAGAACTATATTAAATCTCTTCAGAGAAGGGGAAGGAACACTCTCTATATAACAAGCATCCCAGATAATTTTCTCTCCAAGAAAGTTTGGGAAACCCTAGCAGGACTTCCTTAACTTGGCTGCACACTGGGAACCTTCAGGAACGTTGGGCTGACATTCATTCACGGATCATAGCCCAGGATTTTCAGCCCTCCCCGGAAGAGGGGGTTTCTGGTGAAATGCAGGCAGCGTTAAGGACTACTGCACCTGCAACAGGGAGGTGGTTTCTGAACACCGGTGCCTGGCTAGCAACACCAGATCATCTGAGAACCTCAAAGGAGCAGCAGGTGGAAGTGAGGTGGGGCCTAAAACCTGGTATCTTGGGGGAAGAGGCTATTCTCCAGCTCTGTAAAGAAAGAAGCACCAGAGCTCGGTGTACAGACTGGGTGACGTGGAGGAGATGCTCCTCGGATCTTGAGCAGATCAAGGGGGTGCAGAGAGACCGGTGCTAGGTTTGGGGACAGTCTCTGTACTGAGCTGAAGTGGACGGGTGCTGTGGCTATGCCTGCTCACTCTCCCTGTCCTAGCCAGCAGCCCTGAGCCTGGAACCCCAAGTGTGTTGTGTGAGCATAGCTCTAGAACAACACTCCATCCCAACACCTGGTGGGGAGAAAACGGCAGCAGAGGTCAAGAGTTCACTGGCCCTTTTAGCTAGACACATTATAAAGTGTCTCCCTGCACAGGCCTGTTCTTGGTCCCCACTGCTGCTCTGGGAGGGGCGCTCTCCCTATTTTGCCGCACAGCCGCTAGACGTTCTGAGATTTTCCCTCTGCGATTCTCCGAGAGCCATCACGCTTTGCACGCACAGGTGCATCCTCATACCCAAGCACCAGCAGTCACACTACCAAGTACTCATGTCCCACACGGATGCACCAGCACATCTGCTTGCTCACTCTCACTTTTCAAAGAGCCACACTCTCATCCTCGCGCTGGTGCGCGTGCCTCTCGGTGCGCGTGTTCAGCTCAGCTCCCTCATGGGCACATCTCCACACGCGGTCCTTGACAAACACACCCCACCTAACATGCACCCACTGCACCTACATTCACCCCCATGAGCTCTTGATGGCTCCCCATACTTCCCAGAAGCCAGTATCCCTGCCCCAACCTCACCAACAGCATGTGTTTTTATGTGTGCATGCATGTGCGCTCATGAACATGTTAAGGCACAGGTTAATGCCAGATATTTCCCTTAATCACCCTTCACCTTAATTTTTGAGATAGAGCGTTCATCAGTTTGGCCAGGCTATCTAGACAGTGAGCACCAGGAATCCTCCCCTCCTTGTCTCCTTTACAAACACCCAGTTGCAGCAGATGGCTTCCTGTACGGGTGCTGTGGATCCAACCTCAGGCTCCCACGTTTGCGCAGCGAGTACTTTACCCACCAAGCCGTCTCCCCAATCCAGATGTTCCTAGGCGTGTCCTATCAGACAGACAGGCCTATGGGCAGTCAGGCCGAGTAGGCCTTTCTGGGATAGAAGGGAAAGCCTAGGATGGGATAAACACGAGAGTTCAGAGGGCAGTAGTGATGAGGGGGATCTCCCACCTGGGGTGCAGCACAGATGAACCCCTGATGCCTGTCGTAATTTCCAATGGAGTCTGAACCACTTCCTCATTCCTTGATGCCTGGTGAAACCTATCCTCAGAAACCCCGGGCAAGCCCCGCATGGTGGTGCACAGCTTTAATCCCAGCACTCAGGAGGCAGAGGTAAGTGGATCTCTGTGAGTTCAATGCCTGGCCTAGGATACATAGTTACATAGTGAGTTCTGGGCCAGTCAGGGTTACCTAGTGAGATTCTATCTCAGAAACAGAAAGCAAAAAAGGAAGGAAGGGAGGAAGGGAGGGAGGAGGGGAGGGGAGGGGAGGGGAGGGGAGGGGAGGGGAGGGGAGAGGAGAGGAGAGGAGAGGAGAGGAGAGGAGAGGAGAGGAGAGGAGAGGAGAGGAGAGGAGAGGAGAGAAGAGAAGAGAAGAGAAGAGAAGAGAAGAGAAGAGAAGAGAAGAGAAGAGAAGAGAAGAGAAGAGGAACTCTCAAATTCTAGCCAGAAGGCAGGACTCACATCAAAGACCCTGATTCTCCTCTGTGTCCTACAGCAGCAGCCCCAGTGGCTCTACCCCCTGCCTCCCATAGTTGCCCGGCAGTTTCCTGTATCTTCCCAGAGAGCTTGGGGTGGATCAGGATTTTTCTTCCTTGGACACAGTGAAAATGAAGTCATTTTCCACTCACTGACCTACCAGTAGGAAACAGGTACAGTGCTCCATCACAGGACCACAGTCTGCAGCACAAGCAATAGGCCAGCGCAGGTGACAGGCACTCCCATAACGAAGACTCCTCCTATCCCACACCTGTGGGTCCACCCAGCTGGGGATGTTCACTAGCCAAAAAAATGGAACATAGCAAGGAATACGTTGCGTTGCGGAATAAGAGGATGTCAGGGAAGGGAGTCCACATTCAAGTGGATTCATGGGGCCCACGAGCACCCACAGATTCTCGGCTCTGGAAGATCAAGCTCCCTGAGACCTCTGGAGCTCTGAAGAGAGTTGGCGTAGAGTGGAAAGGGCCCTTCTTCAGTCTTCTGTCCCTCCCCAGGCACGGACTACAGTCTGAGAAGGGGTAAATGGTCTCTATGGGCTGGTCCAGGTTCAGGAGTCAAACTTTTTGTTCTACGGAAGTGAGGCCAGACTTAGCTAGCAGCTAGACAGGGAAGCTTTCCTAAAGCCACTACACTCCCAAGCTCCAGTTTAGATGAGACCGCGGGGACACTGGAAAGGGTGGAGGAATTACTGAGACCAAGACACTATCCCCTCTGTGGCCTAGCCAAGGAGACCAATTACCCGCGAGCCTCTAATCCCTAGGGGCCCATCACTAGGAACAGCTCTCACCACCTCCAAGCTCAAGCGGATCCCCTTTATCACACCCCCTGGCACCAGCCTGTCTGAGCCTCCCCCACCTCTGCCGCCCAGCACTTTTGTTTTGGTATCTGTGGTGGCTGTGGTCAGAACGTAATTGGGGCTGAAATACACACTCGGACCCCCTAAAGGATAAACAAGCAGGACTGGGGCAGCCTTGAAACAAATGTGAAGAAAGACATGAAGACAGTGGGCTGGGCAGCCAGACAAGCTGGTACGGAAAGGCCAGAGGCTGGCAGAGAGGAAGGCACCCCTAAGAAAGGCCAGGGAGGTCAGTTAGGCATAGGAGGCTCAGCTCTCTAAAAAGCCCCCAGCCAGAGCTGTGGCCTCTGGCTGCAAGCTACAGGTTTTAGGGAAACTTTAGCCTGGCACTGTGGTTCTTTGGGCTGTGATTCTCAAACTCACTTTCCCTGGACCCCCAAACCTGGAGCCTCAAATTTACTAGTTTGGAAGCAGGCATAGAAATCATTCCTGGAGAAATGTTGCTCTTCACTGAAGGTGTGACTTAGTTTGATCTTGGCTTCTACGAGCCTGAGAGCAGGAAAAAGCCCCCTGACTGGACTGAGTTCATCAAGACCCAAGAGCCCTGTGAGGAGTCAAGGCAACGCTCCGTGACTCAGTTAATATACTCAGAGAACTTGGGGAAGCGCTTTGAGGTGAGGATGACCGGCAGGATGCAAAGTTCGGATGTTTTAGGATGTTTTACCGGGAGTCTGAGGCCTTTGGGGATGTAGGAGACCTCCTGATATCCTCTACATATTCTAAGTTCACAGTATTTAAATGACCAGAGTCTTACATATTGGTGGGGGAAGCAAGCTTTGGCCATCAAACTGTGGTGCTAGTCCCAGCCTCAATGAGGGGTAGAAGGTCATACCTCCCAAGTGTATCTGGGAGATGAAGGGCTGAAGAAATGTCAGGCTTTGCCCTCTCTCTGGCCATCTCAAGTTGTCACAACCAGCCTCCTGAATCCAAGGGCCTTTCAGAGTCTTTGGGAAGTTCTCCACTCTCCAGTCAGGGAAGATGTGAAGGAATGGGCCCTTGGGGGACAAACCGAAGCTCCAGATGCTGAGCAGTGGACTTTACCGGCTCCCACTGACCACCACACCAGCCATTCACACGGTGGCTGCCTCCAGGGGTCTCCAGAGAGGAGAACTAGGAAAGAGAGGAACCGAGCCTGAGACAGACCCTGTCAAGCTGTCTGGATGCTCTACAGGAGAGATAGCCTGGACTAATGACACCTTAGTCCCACTATCTACATAGACTTTTTGGGCCCAGTTCTTCTGAGATGCTCATATTCAAGGATGACACTATGCATATTTTGATGTGTGAGACGTGTTTTGTCCTCTGGTCCCACTGAAGCTAAGGACTGCCACTTCAGTAAGACCCCTGTCTCTACCAACTTCCTGTCTCCCTAATCCCCCATGACCCCTCCTGACACAGTTCCTCACTAGCTTCTCCTCTCAGTCTTCTGCCACTGTCTGGGGTTTTAGGACTGCCATCTGGTGGACATTGCCATAACTACTGCCACTATCTTCTGAGGCCCTTGTGGCCTTCCTCCGGCGGCCTTAGCTGAAGACAGCAGTCAATACCCTAGGGCAGGGCAGGGGATGCGTGTGTGCAGGTTTCCAAACTGTAGTAGCATACTCTCATCCTGTTGCCAGGATACAGAACTTTCAGGAGCCAGTTTGATTGGCAGGTGGAGGGCAGGAACCTGCAGAAAAAGACTCCCCTTGCTCTGTTTGCCAGAGCCTTCGAAAACCTAGGAGCCACCCAGAAGTACACATTTGATTCTGCCCTCGCACCTCGTTCACAACTGGGGAGTCTCTAGAAGCATAGACCCCATTTCCTGGAGCTGAGAACTCCTATAGGTGCCCTGGGAGGATGGAAACTCTTGAATATGGACACACACACACGCACACACGCACACACACACACATGCACACGCACAATCTTCAGCCAATGAATTCCACAGATGGGTGGACCCCGAGGCCTCAGGATCAGAGATGGGAGGAGGACAGGAGACATCATCCCAGGGTTCCTCCGAGCAGCCTGGCCGTGGTGAATAATTCATGTACAAGGTGGAGAAGACAATAAATCAGCAGCCGTGATTAACATGAGCTATTTTATGTGTGAGAAAGATGTATGGCAGGAGGCTGCCAGGTTGCTGGTGATTAATGCTGCTGTTTGCATTAGCTCCTGGGCCTTTATATTCAATTATGGACTTGGAGTATGTGGGGGGTCCTTGGGGCAGCATTCGTAAAGCAGGGAGCGCAAGGAGGGAAGGTGAGATGCCTCAGATCAAAAGTGAGATGACAGTAAGTGGCAGCCTGGTCCTGAGGGAGGGTACCTTCACCCTGAGAAGTTACATTGCTGCGGTGGGGCAGTGACTAGCTATGGAATAGGGGAGCACTTTATCCCTATGGTTAATTCTGAATGTTAGTCAAGGGTGTGCCTAAGGAAGGGGGCACAGAGAATATAGAAGTCATTCTTGGGAATCTGGCTCTTCCACAGTTAGAGGTTGGGTTTCTGAGCTGCTCCCTCCCCTTCCTTCACTGTCTCCACAGGCTGGAAGTGAACATTGCTGAGCAGCCAACTTGGAGGCCCAGAGCTAACCTAACGCCCAGGAAATATTCTTTGTTGGCAGCAAAGCCAGGGAGGGGCACAAGTCCTGTCTCCACACCCCAGGGAAGGAAGGCGGCTTGGGCAGACTGGGGAAGGAGGTTCCCAATGTTCTCCTCCCTGCTGACCCAGGAAGTCCTGGGAGGCTCCCTCCCCAAATTCCCACACTCGGGCCTCTGGGTCTTCAGCCAACTCCAGCTGGCCCCTCTCAGTGCCCGGGTTCCAAAGATGAATAGTGGCTTTGGGGTTAAGTGATTTCTCCCTGCCCCTCCTAGTCCTGGCTCCCATCAGCCTCTTCTTCCTCCTCCCCCTCCTACTCTTTGGTGACCTCTGGGCTGTATGACCTTGTCTCCCTGCAAACCCAGTGTGGATGTGGGAAGGCTTCTGGGAGGTGAGCTGACAGCTAGGCTCGGGGGCCCTCGGGGACAGGTTATGGGGGACACTCTACTCCTTTCCCAAAGCCAACCCTAGAGAGTGTTCGGCAAGCTACTGTTCTGGGACGGGAATGGAAAAGGTGTTGCAAAACAGGAGGGGAATATCACTGTCTTGGCTGGAACCTGAGGAGACAGGAGATGAGACTGGCAGGAACTGGCCAGTGTCCTGCTGGGTCACCTCCCAAGCCTGTCTTTGTGTACTCAAAAGAACCGTGAAGCCAGTTCTGGGTCCCAATAGTGTGCCTGCCTGGGTGAACGTGACTGTACTTGGATCTATGACCCACGTGTGGACATACCTGAGGCTGGTCTCAACTCCCTGCACCCAGCCTCCCCCACAACCCTGTTTCTCAGCCTCTAATCTCAGGTTTGTTGGCTCATCCCCTGGACTCTTTGGGCTCCATTAATGAGCCCTGGCCACCCCAGGACAAGTCCCAAATTAACCCTGCTGCTGACCCTGACATGGACACCTGTAATTAGGCCATGAGCCGCTGTGCACACAGAAGCCTGGGGGCTCAGTGGGGTGTGGGTAAGGCTAGACTGGAGCAGAAGCCTAATGCCCAGGAATGCTCTAAAAGCTGTGCCTGGCTCCAGGGCAGTCGCTAGGCTCACCTTTAATTCCTCACAAAGCCTTCAGACCGGCTATAAGGGGATTACCCCGGGGGCTCTGGGAGTGTGTAGGCCCAGTGTGTGTCTACTGGGTAGGCCCACCCTGCCAGCCCTGGGATGGGGAGGCCTGAGGCAACAGAAAGATGCCCCCCCCCCTTGCACAGATCTTTACAGTTGAGCGGCAAGTCCCTGGGAATCTCAGAGCCTGCTCCTAGAAATGGCAGCTCCAAACCCAGGCTAGAGGCACAGGGGCTCCTCAGCTGAGGACCCAATCCTCCCTGCCGCCCCACCCCCAGCTTGTTTTGTTTGCTTTGCTCAGCTTGTCCCAGTAGCTCCATCTGCATTAACCCTTGACCCCAACTGTAACTCTCCCTGGCTCTGACAACTTTGTTTTCCCGGTGGTGGAGGGTCTCTATGCATTCCCCCACCCTCCCTAGTTTTGCCCTCGCTGGGGTGCTGTTCCAGAGACTCCAGCAAACCTGGAGCTGTGGAGAAACCAGCCACAACAACACAGAGGCTTGACAGAAAAGCAAAGTGTCTCACCATCTCTGTCTCTCATCCTAGAGGTTGAGGCCAAGGCCTCAAACACGCTAAGCTTACACCCCACTCTTGAGCCACACACCTAACTCCAGGCACAATCTCTTTTCCTTCTTTTGTTGTTGTTAATGTTGTTGCTGCTGTTGTTTTTGTTTTTGTTTTGTTTTGTTTTTTGAGACAGGGATTCTCTGTGTAACCACTGGTTGTCCTGGAACTCACTCTGTAGACCAGGCTGGCCTCAGATTTACAGAGATCCGCCTGCCTCTGCCTCTTGAGTGCTGGGATTAAAGGTGTGCACCACCACACCTGGCTCACAACCTTCTTAGCCTGCATCCTGTATATATAAGAAAGCATAAGAATAAAACACTATGCAGCCATTCAAGAGAACAGAATGTTTCCCCAAAGAGTCAATGCTAGCCTGTCTGCCAAGTGAATTCTGAAACAACCAGAGCCACACAAAAAAAAATCCTGTCTTGAACAAACAAACAAACAAAACAGATAAATTTTTAGAGAAGAATGATCTTCCAACTAGAGGTGCTAGAGCAATGACTTGGAGATTAAGAGCACTTACTGCTCTCCAGAGGGCCCAAATTCAGTTCCCAGCACCTGCATCAGGTAGACTTTAGCCCAGTCTCTAGCTCCAGGGAATCTGGTGCCCCCTTCTGGTTATTACAGGCTCCTGCATGAATGTGGTGTGCATAAACTCATATAGTCATGCACATACCCAGAAAAGTAACTAAATTAATAAATATTTTTAAAAAATATGAAAGCCGGGGCTGGAGAGATGGCTCAGAGGTTAAGAGCACTGACTGTTCTTCCAGAGGTCCTGAGTTCAATTCCCAGCAACCACATGGTGGCTCACAGCCATCTTTGATGGGATCTGGTGCCCTCTTCTGGCATGCAAGCATACATGGAAGGAAAGTTGTATACATAATAAATAAATAAATAAAATATTTAAAAAAATATGAAAGCCGAAAAATATAGATTTTTAAAAATGGATACAGAACAGAGGTCAGATGCCACTGCATGGGAGTGGGAAGAAACTACACAAATAAGCACTCAAATTGCTTTGATTTTTGTTGTCATTTTTAAGATTTTTTTAATATTATGTATATGGATGTTTTGTCCACCTGTATGTCTGTGTGCTGCTAGTATGCAGTGCCCATGGAGATATGTGTGTTGGGGGGGTGTCTGATCCTCTGGAACTGGAGTTACAGATGGTTGTGAGTCATCATGTGAGTGCTGGGAATTGAACCCTGGGTGAGCTGGAAAAACATTCAGTTCTCTTAACTCTGTACAGCCCTCCAGCCTGCTCTTTTCTTTTTTCTTTTTGAGCAGAGTCTCGGGAATTCTAAGCTGTCTTCAAAGAAAACTCCTTGAACTTCTGATCTTAGTGGCTCCTCTTTCTGAATACAAGTTTGCAGGCATGAACCACCAAGCCTGGCTTATGCAGGGTTGGGATGGACCCCAGGGCTTCATGAATGTTAGGTGAGCACTCTGCCAACTAAGCAACATCCCCGGCCCCTGAAAATGTCTTTGAAAAAATAAATCCTAGCATACCTTGCAGTGGTGGCCTGTGGGAGAAGGAACTGAGCACATCGAATAGATGCAAATAAAGTACTACAGTTAGTTAGATGCCTTTGTGTTTTCTGAGGTCAGCTTTCCAAAACAAATGTATTAGGTACACACAAACAAGCAAGTTACATATAGCTTTCAACTCAGCTCTTCCGTTTTCTAGCTCACAGAAATACACAAATACACAAAGATAGAACAAGAATGGACTGATGTCCAAATGAGGAAATTCTGGAAGCAGCCTATGTGCTTACCACTAGGTAACTGTTTGAGTAAAAGGCAGTACATCCCTCCTGTAGAATGCCAAGCATCCACAAGTCCAGTGTGGTGTGAGTAACACAGCAGGAGGGTCTTGAGTTCAAGTCCAGCCTGGGCTACACATCAAGATCTTGTCTCATACAAAACCAAACAGAATACTGACTGGCCAAAGACTGGAGAGGGCAGATAATGTCTCACTTGCAAAGACGACCATGGCAAATGTAAGTGAAAAGAGCAAATTATAAATCACATTAAAAAGTGCCTTCCTGCCAGGTGGTGGTGGCACATACCTTTAATCCCAGCACTCAGGAGGCAGAGGCAGGAGGATCTCTGTGAGTTTGAGGCCAGCCTAGTCTACAAGAGCTAGTTCCAGGACAGCCACCAAAGCTAAAGAGAAACCTTGTCTCGGAAAAAAAAAAAAACTTAAAAAAAAGTGCCATCCTATCTGAGGAAGGAAGGAAGGAAGAAGGAAGGACAGTTTTTCCATGTGTAAATATATAAATATATCTCTAAAATTCTAGAAAAATAACCACCAATTCAATGGCAGGAACCTACTGATTGGAAGAGTCTCTGTGGGCTTCTGCACAGGGGGAAGAGAACGTCCAGTGTTCCCTGTATGGTCACAACATAAAAAGAGTAAAAGCTAGTAGACTGGAGAAGAGGCCATGGTTAGCCATCTGAGAAGAGGCCATGGTTAGCCACTGGAGAAGAGACCTACGGTTAGCCACCTGATTTCCTCCCATCCCAGAGCTGTTGGTGTTTTTGCAGCTATAGCCTTGCTCTCATGTTACAGAAAGGGAAACTGAGGCAGCTCACACTACAAACACAAGCCAGAGTCGTGCTCTTTCTGCCCTCTGTCCTCAGAAATCTATTTTCTTCCCTTTACAGAAGTATCTTGGGCTAGAGCTCATAGATTCCCTCCTGTCCACCTCATCCCTCCAGGGGTGCCTCTGAAAGCCAACACAGATTCCAGCCCTGACATGGTTCCCAGGTTCCCTATCACTTGCTCTTTTTCTAGCACCTTTCTGCCAGCAAGAGCCTCGTGCCCATTCCCCGCCAACACCCCCTCCTCACCACATAGCACCCCCTTAATTATACTTAATGGCAAAGACCATAAGAGCTTTATTAACTTTATTATGGACCCAATTAGCGGCTAATGCCCCATGACTACTGTCCCCCCCCAATAATCCCATTAAACATAATGAAACAGCCTTTCCCCCCTTCCCTGCTGGGCACAAGCTGAGGGGACAGGGAAATCCATCTTCCTGGGCCTGATTCTGCCCCCTCAGGCCCATTGGACACCAGCTCAGGCCCTGGAGCTTCACAGGGACCAGAACTGGGCATGTTGAAGACAAAGATTAATCAGCAAGTATGTTGGTGCCAGCCACTGACACACACACACACACACACACACACACACACACACACACACGCAGCCTGGCTCATGTTCAAATAGCTCCTCTCTCAAAACAGAGATGTTGAACACACTCATTCCCCAAGCATACCCACGTCCAGCACACGGATGTTCTCCTTGTCCAAGAGCACTTCAGAGTGGAGAATGTTCAAGCTGAAGATTTCTGCCTGGGCTTGCCCCAGAGCACAGGATGGGAGAGCTGGGAAGAGAGGAAAACCAAGGGAGAGTGTCTCCCACACCCTTCCAGTACCCCAGGTTTTGCCAGATCTTGCTGATCATTTCCAACATTTATTTAGCACCGAGGCCCTGCTCCGGGCCCTTTCCACTACTATGTACAGCCGTTACCATGACCTAAGGAAGTAGGTGTCCTTCTCCCAATTTAGAGGTGAAGAAAACAAGTCGCACAGAGAGGACCAGTGCTGTGTATGTGTGTGGTACACGTATATGTTCTTTCTGGTGTGAGTACATGTGCACATGAACATGTGAAAGTCAGAGGTCGGCGTTTGGTCTCTTCCTCAGTTGCAGTCCACTCTATTTTCCGAGACACAGGCTCTTTTTCGTTTTGTTTTGTTTTTTTAATGTGCAAGTGTGTACGCACGTGTGTTCACATGTATATGGTTGCGTGTGGCAGGGTGATGTCTTCCTCAAGTGCTCTCTTCATTTTTTTTTAAGCAAGGCAGAGTGTCCTGATGGACCCAGAGCTCACCAGTTTGACTAGTTACCAGGCAGCTTGCCCAGGGATTCCCAAGGCGGGGCCTGAACCTGGAGCCCCCAGTTCAGCTAGGCCAGCAGGTCAGTGAGCTCCAAGGATCTGCCTGTCTCCTGTTCCCAGTGCAGGGATGGCCGATGCCCTGGTTTGCCCCTCACTGAAGACCCAGCTAGGCTCGTACTCACGGAGACCCGCCTGCCTGTGCCTCCTGTGTTCTGATTAAGGGTGAGCACCACCACAATAGACCTGGCTGTTTAATGTAGGTGCTGGGCACCCCAACTCAGCTCCTCCTATTTTTCCCTCAGGCTCTCTCCCACTGAACCATCTCCCCAGCCCTGACAACAAGTATTTCAAAGCAGATTTATCTTAAAGATGTCCCCCTGAGGCACAGATACGTGGATCTTGGTGAATTCAAGGCCAGCCAGGGCTACAAAGTGAGTCTCTGTAACAAAACAAAACAAAACAAAACAAAACAACACTAACAACAACACACACACACAAATCCTCCCCACTCTCTTTCCTCTGGCCTATGAAAGAAGAGGCAGAAAATAATGGAAATGCTGCCCCTCTCCTAGATGTCAAGGCCCGGATGCCCTGTGAGGAATGTCATGGGAATGTGGGAAGACGGCTCCCAGCTCTGAGTCCTCATGGAACATCCTTCTCGGTGCTGAGGCTCCAACCTAGCGCCATACACAAGCTAAGCAAGTGCTCCCCCACTCCCCATAATCTCCTTTGTGTTCTTTTGAGGCAAGGGCTGGCTAAGCTGCCCCAGCTGGCTTTGAACTCACTGTGTAGTTCACTTTTGTCTTGGACTTGAGATTTTACTGCCTCTTGGGGAAAAGGGTTAAAGGCCTGTGCCACAGGTCCATATTCCATGCCAGCCTTGACGGAGAAGAGAGCACTAGAAAGCATAGGCCGTGTCAGTGCCTACATACGGTCCTGTGTGGATGAGAAGGTTAATGTGGCCAGCAAAGGGTAAACAGAGCAGCCATTCCAGTTAGCACCCCCAGCCAGGGCAGCAGTTAAAACTCCAAGACTGGGGCCTGGTGAGACGGTTCAAGGGTCAAGACACTTGCCATCGAGCCTGACAACCTGAGTTACGGGATTCACATACAGGAGAAAGGAGAGAAGTGATTCCTAGAAGCCCCAAGTTGTCCTCTGAACTTCACGCAAGTGCTTGTGTACATGTACGCATGCACTCTCACGCGCGCACACACACACATGCTCACACACAATGATAAGCCAGGTGTGGCTTATCTTTAATCCCAGCACTCAGGAGGCAGAGGCAAACAGATCTTTGTGAGTTCGAGGCTTGCCTAGTCTATAGAGCAAATTCCAGGACACCCAGGATTACGTAAAGAGACACTGTCTCAAAACATAAAACAAAACAAAATTAAGTAAGTAAAATAAATAATGAATATGGTGTTGGAGGGATGATGGGGAAGCTCAACCAATCACATCTGGTTAGGGTGTGGCCACCTGGAGGAGACCAGGTAGAAAAACCGGAAGATGCTTGCGCGCTCTCTCTCTCTCTCTCTCTCTCTCTCTCTCTCTCTCTCTCTCTCTCTCTCTCTCTCTCTCTCTCCTGTGCTTGCTGGAGAATTTCAGATTTCAGACCTCCCATTCTGGTAGCATGAGTTCCCCCTTTTTCAATTATTAAAAATATAACTGTTGTTCTTGAGCTGGTCTGGTTATTTATCGTACCGACCAGATATGTCAACAGAGGGATGGCTCCGTGGTTAGGAGTACATACTGTTCTCCCAGAGAAGCCAAGTTCAGTTCCCGGCACCCATGTCAGCTGATTCCAGCTCCAGGGAGACTCGATGTCTCTGGCCTTTGCAGGTACCTGCACTCACATGCCCAAACCCACCATCTGCTCACACTGCTCCCCCCTACACACAATCAAAACTAAAAAATGAATTTTTTAAAAAGAAAGAAGTTGGGTGGTAGGGTTATGCGTTTAATCCCAGTACTCGTGGCAGTAGAAGCAGCTGAATCTCTGAGTTTGAGGTCTAGTGAGTTCCAGGACAGTCGAGGCTACGCTGGAAGGCTCTCAAGTGTTGAGGGTCTGCATCCATCTCTACTTGAGGCTCAAGAACCACCTCAGATAGGGCACTGGTGATCCACACAGTGTCCCGGAACTTGGACCTCTGTGTTGGCCTTGGCCCAGATAAGGAGTAAACCCTAAGACTGACAGGGAAGAATTGGCTGCTGCCCTGAACAAAGGGGGCTGGACCCAGGAAAGGGGACCCTTGAACCCTTGCTTGGAAAAAGGCTCTCTATTCCCGCTTCCCTTCCCTAGGCAGGCCAGTTCTGGAAGAAGCCACTTGAAAAAGAGCACCAGGGAGACAGGGAGAGGGGCTGGCCTGGCTCCAGCTTCCAACTGCTTCCACCTCAACAAAGCCAATTTCTCCAGCTCCCCCTCCAGCCCAGCCCCAGTAGGGGGTTGAGGGGTAGAAACAAGAGCTTTCTAGGCTTGTCCACACCCAGATCCAGCTGAGTCCTGACCCACAAAGAGTGACACCCCTCGGATTGTTCCATCCTGGAAGAAGGGGCAACGCAGGCTCTTGTCTTTATGTAACACCCTCTCCTTTCCCAGGAGGCCAAGGCCTGAGGGTAAGACACTGGGGAGTCTCCTGGGGCATGGCCCCCATGCTTTTCTTTGCCCAGATGAGTGTTCTCTGACACTAGGTCCCCGAAACCACACCCTCTAAGTAAACAGTAGCACCCCCACCCCTACCCACTGAGCCTGAAAGAATGGGCAGGTCCCTGGGTAATCTTAAATGGAGACAGAATCAACCAGCAAGGAACTCTGGTAGCAGATGGGTGAAATTGGGGGATCACCAGGAAAGTTAGGCTATCTTGAGACTCCAGTTGGGGAGCACACATTGGCTTTACTATCTTCTGACCGTGTGGACTTCCTACAGTAGGTTTTCTGATCTCTCTGAACCTGAGATTTTCATTTGTAAGATGAAATAGAATCAGCCTCATAGGGTTTTTTTGTACTTGCTAACCTAGTAATAGAGAGCAAGCCCTTAGCAGGATTCTAACCCTAAAAACACAAGAAATTTGAATTATTATTATAGAACTGCTGTCTGTACAGGAGGTAGTGGTCCCTAGATTAGTAATAATAATGATAGGAAATGAATATACACATTGTTAGGGCCTGACACAGTGGCACATGTCTATAATCCCATCAACCATAGGGCTGAAGCAGGGAGGGCTATGAGTTCAAGGCTAGTTTGTCTTAAATTAATTACATATTCAATTCAATTCAATATATATGTCATTGTTGGACCATTACAGAGCCCTGTGCCTGGTTCTTACTGAGGAGGAAAGGGCTCATACCAGCTCACCTCTGTTCTAAACCTGCTTTCCCCCTTCCCACCCTCCCCAGTCCCCACATTTCAGACAACTGTCCAGAGCCTGGCCCCAAAGGTAGTTCCACTGAATCTCTGCCTGTATACAGGTTCCCTCTTCCCTCCCCTCCCCTCTCTCCCTCCCTTCCTCCATTTCTCTCCCTCTCTCTCTCTCTCTCTCTCTCTCTCTCTCTCTCTTCCTTTCCCTGGAGCTAGGAGAAAAAGACATGAGCTTTGAAGGATGTGAAAATTAGCTGGAGCTGAGAGAGGTGTCAACTTCAAGGCGGCATCCCCACCCCACCACAGCCTTTCTTTGCCCTAGGGATGGTGTTTCCACAAGTCTCTACAGGGGGACCCCCACCCAACCCCCAGGTGTGGGCTGAAACTGTCAGGCTGAAGCAGAGTGAGGCGGAGGGAGGACATGGCTTGCCAGGAAGAACAGGGCCACAGCTCAGGCGCTTGTGCCAGGGATGCGCCCCCCCCCCCATGCCAGACACCCTGCTCAGAGCCTAGAGTCATGCGCATGAATGTTAGCCCCAGAGGGTTTTCTCAGACCTTCTGGTCCCCAGTTTCCTTGGCTATAGCTGAGTGGTTAAGCTACCTGGTTGGCTGAGAAGGTGCCTGGTGGGGGCAACTCTTCCCAAGAGATGGAAGAGAGCTACGACACTGTCCTTTATCCCAGAGGACCTTCCTGCCCCGTTTCTGACCTATCTGAAGGCCGCCTGAGAGTCTCCTCCTTCAAGGAGATCCAAGAATGAGGACCCGCTCTACTTTCTGGGAGGGTCAAACTGAGCAAGGCATGGGAGCTCCAGGCGGGAAGACTTCACCCTGTCTCTGTCATCGTTAACAGCCACAATTATAATTATTTAGAGAGATGGGCCCGAGGTGGTCAGGGACGTGGTTGGGGTGGGTGAAACGGGGTCCTCTGTACATGCCGTCTCGCCAGGTTAATACTCCTGCCTGTCACCCTGACAGCTGCAAGATTGATTACCCAGGCCTCCCGCTCTTTATAACTCGATCATTCGAATTAATCTCTGGCTGTCGGCCCATCTGATGCCTGAATCACAAATTTAATTTGGAGGTGTGCAGCTCCTCCCCCATCCCGTCTCCTCCTCTTTCTTCCTGCCTCCCACTCTTCCTCCCTCTTCCGGTCTTCTTCCTGTTCTGACCTCTGAGAGGCCTCAGTTTTCTGCCCACTGGTCTTGCTCTCAGGTTTTCTATTCCTCCTGCCCCACCTCCTTTCCAAAGCCTCTCAGGTCCCTCCAAGGGACAGCAGTTGAAGCAGGAAAAGGGTAAAGGGGGAGTGGGTGGTCCTGAGTCAGCAGCCCCTCTGCCCAGGCCAGGGGAGGGGGTCACATTTCCCACCCACTGGGTGAGGTGCCCATCCTATCAGGCTCCACCCCAAACAGAGGAAGAGGCTTAGCTGACACTAAGTAAGACATATTAATGTACTAAAGACTTAATGAAGTTGGGGGGGGAGCGAGGGGTGGAAAGTGCTTGCTTTATTAGTTTATGGCCGATTAATGGGGACGCCATTACTGTGATAGAGATGGATTACTGCTGTCAGTAGCCTGGGCCGAGGGCCTGCGGCCGCAGCTCCTTTCCTCGTGTGGTGGGTGCTCAGACAGAGGCCGAGAGGACATCATTAGGAGCATTCATAGGATCCTGCCTGAGGTTGGGGACAGGCTCAGCTTGAGGCTTGAGGGACGGTGTGAAGGTGTCAGCGCTGGGAGCTCATATGGGTTGAGGTAAGACAGTTGGGGACTGGGGCTCTGGACCTGCATACGACAGGAGCTTGAGAGTCAGCTCAGACTAGAGGAGAGCTTGCCTCCCTTCATCCTGCTGAAGGTCTCAGGAGAGAACAAGGAAGCAAGCTCTCCTTTCTAGCTTTCCTCAGAGAGGAACCATGGACTAGACACCAGCTCTGCTAACCCAGGAGGGGCAGTCAGTCAGCTTCAACACTGGAATCCCCAGCACCCAGGCTGAGGACTCAAGGAAGAGAGAGAAAGATGTCTCTCTTCAGCTGCCTCCTGGCTCCTAGACCCTCAGGGGCCAGTGACAATCAACAAGGTAGACGTGGGGTCTGAGGGGCCCAGGAAAAGGTTGTGAATGTGGGTGTTAAATGTGCTTAGCTTTTCAGTTTTCTTGGGCCTAGGGGACAAAAGTCCGGGTCCCTGGACAGCAAAGCAATGCAAACACTTCCTGATGACTTCCCACTCCCTCAGCTCCCTCTTATCGCTACCTCTCCATTAATTTATTTTTTACCATGAAAGGAGAAACAAGGGCTGGAGCCAGCCCAGTCCAGCTCCAGGGGTCACTTTTGATCAGGAAGCTCCTGCACACCCTCAGAGCTCAGGGACTTTCATGAGATCATGTCTCTTTCAGCAACGTATGACATTTTAACATGGCTACTTTGATTCAGGAACGTTACACTGAGTTCAAGTTTTTTTTTAATTATATTAGCAAGTGATGTTCAAACTCCTCAAGTTGCTCTAGAACCCAAACCTGTCCTAAGCATTCCTCAGTCCAATCCCCATCCCAGGGAGGCAACAGCCAGGAAGAGATTCTAGATAGTCTCTGAATCATTGCTGACCAAAGTACACAGTTCTAAAAGAGACATTCATGTTTTGTTTTGTTTTGTGTTTTGTTTTACAAGACAGGGTTTATCTGTGAAACCTGTCCTGGAACTCACTCTGTAGCCCAGGCTGGCCTCAAACTCACAGAGACCCGCCTGCCTCTGCGTCCCGAGTGCTGGGATTAAGGCATGCGCCCCTACTGCCCGACCTGTTGTTCCATATCTTAAAACATTAAGAGAAACAACTGTGGGGAAATGAGCCCAAGTATTCTCTTTAGTTTCTTTTCCCTTTTCCGTCCACATGTATGAGTGCCCACTTGGATTGTAGCAGGCACATGATGCCATATGGCCTCAGGCTTCTAGAGAACCTCCACCTCTATGTGCTTGGGTGCCCATCTGATGGGCACGGAGGTTACTACTGCTCTGTGCCTCTCAAGTCAAGGCCCTACCACCAGGCCAGGGGTCATCACCCAGGAACACTCCCCAAGGTAGGAGCTACCTGCTCGGCTAACTGGGAAATAAATACCCTGTTTCTGAGAGTAATTGAATTATTGGCTCCTGTGGACTAGTGGGTAATTAAATCCTGTAGCTCCCAAAGTAATTAATTGCTATGCAAATAGTAAATGCCCTCTGCTTTGGAGAGAAGGATCCTGGCCTGAGTCTGCCCTGCAATTAGAAGCTAATAATTACCCTGTCAGTTCCCGGCCTCTGCTGGGTAATTGTCTACCGAAGCCCCACTGGTCACTGGGGCCATTCTTAGCACCTGCTGCTATAGTCTGACTCTGGTGGCCCCAGCAGCCAGAGCAAGGGGTCCTCAGAGTACTGACCAAGGTCCTCCCCACGTCCACGAGCTCTAGGAGCTCTATTAAGTAAGACACCCTTATTTCTGACCAAAGCAAACGAGACTGAACTTTCTCTACCATCTAAGAGGTGTCTCAGCTTCTTATGGGGCAGAATTCCTGGCAAATGGGTTTGTACGGCCCACACTGAATGATTCTTGTGTGTCAGGGACTTTCCCGAAGACAGTCTAGTCTGATAATGGTCACACAGAGTTTCCCCGTGGTGGTCTGTTGTTTTGTTTCCGTGTCAACCAGACTAGACAAAGCTATGAGAGAAACACAGAAGGGCAGAGGCATTCTGAAGCTTAAAGGCAGATCCTAGCTATTCAACACATACTAATCTATGTCCTCTGTAAAGGGATTTGGAAGATGTAATCTAAGTCCCTAATCAGTTGACTTTAAACTGGGGAGATTATTTTCCATGGGTCTGGTCCATTCAGATGCGCTCTTAAAAGGGTCCGGGCTCTTCCTCATCAAGGAGGCTCCAAAGAATAGGTGACTCTCCCATGGCTCTCCCATACTGGATTCCCGGCCTGGATGTTTGTGAACATAGCTTTCTCAGTCCCCTGGAGGCTCTATCTTGTCACTGATCTTTGTTTTCTCACTCTCTGCACCAAAACTTTTGGACAGACTTGGCCAACAATTGAGTAAGTCACTTCTTTGAGAAGATTTTGTTAGTATTTTAATAAAGTTTATGGCAGTGCTGGAGAGTGAACTTAAGACCTTGCATATACGAGGCAAACAGAGCCACATCCCTGAAGTGTGCTTTTGTTGGCTTACTGGTTGGTATTTTACATCTGTATTTTTTATATATACATATATATTTATATAGTTATTTGTAGAGGTGGGTCCTGTGAAGCCCACCTTTTTGTTTGTTTGTTTGGTCTTTGTTTTTCAAGATAGGATTTCTCCATGTAACAGCTCTGGCTGTCCTGGAACTCACTTTACAGACCAAGTTGGCCTTGAACTCACAGAGATCCTTCTGCCTTTGCCTCCCAAGTGCTGGGATTAAAGGCATGCCCAGCCTAGGTCCACCTTCTCAAGAAGGAGCTAGAGCACCAACTACATAGCTTGCCAACTTCCATGATTATGCTATCCTTTGTAACACTTATATGTCCTGACTCTCAGACTCCTGTTTAGAAACCAGGAAACCAGGTTGGAGAGATGGCTCAGTGGTTAAGAGCACTGGTTGCTCTTCAAAAGGACTCAGGTTCAAATGCCAGCACCCACATGGCAATTCACACTGACTGTAACTCCAAGATCTGACACCCCACACAGACATACATACATGCAGACAAAAATGCACATAAAATAGAAACAAACAAACAAATAATAAAAAAAAACTAGGAAAGCAGAATCAGATATAAAATAGATTCCCTGTCTAAACAGACTCCAGAGCTAGTAAATGGGGAAATAAGGTTTGAAACCACTCCACCCAGATATGTTACTGTTTTCTCTTCAGTGGCAAGTCCAAGGTAGTCTATACCAGTGTGATGGTTAACATTGCCAACTTAACAATATCTAGAATCACCAAGAAGACCAGCCTCTGTGTTGTGGGAATTCTTTCCTCCAATAGCTTTTGGGTACTGACCTTAGGGCATGGCCTGAGGCGCTACATGAGGACTGATAAATGTGCTAGCTCCTGCTCTGGCTCTTGGCATGAGGGGAGACCCAAATGGTGGAGAGGCAGCACAGGATCAGCGGTGGCTTCAGTCTTTTTCTGCATTGTGTGAGTTTATCTTTTTCACTGCAACACTTAATAAATCAGTTTTTAATACCTCTGTGAGTTCATGCATCACCTGGCGTTCAACGCATCTTCGTATCTTCGAGAGGTTATACAAATTAGGGTGTGTCTTTGAGCATTTATGCAGATTAGGTTGGCCTCTGAGAAAGTCTGGATAGGTTAACTGAGGTGTGAAGATGTAGCCTAAGAATGGGAGGTACCAATCCATGGACTGGGTCTCCAAATGAATAGAAAGGAGACTCCTAGCTGGACACAGGCTTCATCCTCTGTTTGCACTGCAGGTACAGTGTGACTAGCCTCCTGCAGCACAGTATGACTAGTCTCCTGCAGGCACAGTGTGACTAGTCTCCTGCAGGCACAGTGTGACTAGCCTCCTGCAGGCACAGTGTGACTAACCTCCTGCAGGTACAGTGTGACTAGCCTCCTCAAATTTCTGCCAACATGATCTTTCTACCTAACAGACTGCACCCTCAGAATGTGATCCCATGTGAACCCTTCCTCCTCTAAGTTATCTTCCTTTTCAAAAATTATTTTTAATTATGAATGTATGTGTATGAATATGTACTCATGACAAGTACCCTCAGAGTCCAGAAGAGAACGATTGATCCCTGGAACTGAAGTTACAGGAGGTTGTGAGCTGCTCAACATAGGTGTTAGGAACTGAAGTTGGGTCCTCTGCAAGAATAGTACACATTCTTAACTGCTGAGCCATCTCTCCAGTCCCCTAAGTTTGCTTCTTGCAGGTGTTTTATGATGACAATGAGACAAGCAACTAATGCAAACAGCATCCAAGTGAAAGGCAGTACAGCTAGCTACTAAGATCACAGTGGCTCAGGTCAACTCCAGATCTTGCCATTCCCAGTGGCTGTCTTGTCTGATCACTGACTTCTGGCTACAGACTTGGAGCAGAGAGTGCTCATGGGTGTGATAAAGGCACTGGATTTTCCCTGTAAAGCATAGCTCTTAAGCTCTCAGGATCACGTCTAGGATTTATGTCCAAAGGCAGGAGTATCAGAAAGAGCTATGGACTTTGAGGCCAATGTCTAGCCCTGAGAATGTCTGGCTTTCGGTTCACACATATCTTTGGATAAGAGTGAACCGCATAAAGCTAGAACTCCAGTCTTAGGGTTTCCTGCTGCTGTGAGGAGACACCACGACCACAGCAGCTCTTACAAAGAAAAACATTTAATTGTGATGGCCTTGCTTACTGTTCAGAGGTTCAGCCATCATGGTGGGGAGCATGGTAGCATGCAGGCAGACGTGGGGTTGGAATCGATAGTCCTTACATCTTGACTCAGAGGCAACAGGAAGTCCACTGACTGTCACACTCAGGGAAGCTTGAGAAAAAGACTTCAAAGCCCGCCCCCACAGTGACACACTTCCAACAGAAGGTGTGGCCCAGATTTAAAGGTGTGCCCTTCAGCCTCAAGGTCTGGATTAAAGGTGTGTGTTATCCAGCCTCCTCCTGGGCCACACCTCCTCTCTCTGTGAGTTTATGGGGGCCAAATACATTCAAACTACCAAGCCTCCACACCACCACCACTGCCAGGGAGAATGAGAGGGAAATGGATGGCAGAAGATGGCATCAGATAAGCCAGAGGTGACCAACAAACCAAGTTTCCAAACTTCAAATGGGGATGTGGACAAACACTATGCGCAGGGGAATAATGGTCTATGGCTTTCAGTACCAGGGAGCAATGTCACCTGGTATTAGAGAAGAGACTCACCTATTTGAGAAAATCTGACCTTGGAGAACTTTACTATCCATTCCCCTCAGCTTCACTTGGTGAGTGAGTGCGTGTGTGTGTGTGTGTGTGTGTGTGTGTGTGTGTATGCCCAGACTCCCAAAATAACCACACAGAAACCATATTTTTTGTAATACTGTTTGGTCAATAGCTTAAGCGTATTTCTGGCTAACTCATATCTTAAATTAGCCCATCTCCATTAATCTGTGTATTATCATGTGGCTGTGGCTTACTGGGGAAAATTCCAGCATCTTGAGCAGGACTACATGGTTTCTCACTGACTCGGCTTTCTTTTTCCCAGCATTCAGTTTAGTTTTGCCTACCTAGCTCCATTCTGCCAACCCATTGGCCAAAAGCAGCTTCTTTATTCACTAACCAATAAAAGCAACACACATACAAAAGGACTTCTCCTATCACACAGAGGTAATGGTGTTCAACTTCTAGTCCCAACTTCTACTTTCCATTTCCTGCCAGGACTGTAGTGAGTTATGCTCCTGTTGTCCCTTCCTGAGGATGAAATTGACTGCCTCTTGCTTGAGATCACTCATGAGCCAAGGCTCTCTGGAGAGCTAAGTGAACTGTCTCAAGCATGGGAGCAATGCTCCCCCATCAGACTAGAGGCTCCTCAAAGTGGGACTTCTCTCTAAATAGAGCCTCTCAAGGGCCCTGACATTTACCTCTTTTCCTCGGTGCGGACCCTGAGGCCTACAAATAAAGGCCCTATTATGTGCAAAGGTGAGGGCACGGCCATGACCATGGGTGCACCTGCCTGGCTGCTGTAGCTGCTACTGCAATGACAGCTCTTTAGAAGCCATTCAGAGTTTTGGCCCTGCTGTAATCTCTGGATGATGAATATTTCCCCTAATGAATGGATGGGAATTGAATTAGCTGGAATGCCCGAGTGCTTAGACTCTCACTGATTAAACCCCCATCTGCACAAGGCCTGCCTGGGAATAGCTCATTACATCTAATTTTTTCTTCTTTTTTGTCATGTTGATATGTATGTGTAAAATTACTATATAGTGAATTTGTGTAATTGACTTACTTTTTATCATTAGTAGATTACATTTTCTCCTATGGATTTTTTTTGAAAATTCCACACATGAGCATGGTATTTACATCATTTTCATCTCTTTCTCTCCCCCTCCAACTCCTCCTGTGTCCCTACACTCAATCTAAAAATCATGACCTCTTCTTATTTAATTGTTACATATGTGCATGTATGAATGCATGTATATATAAATACAACCTGCTAAGTCCTCCTAGTGTTGATCTATGTGTGTGTGTGTGTGTGTGTGTGTGTGTTTACAGTTGACCACTTAGGATGTGATAACCTATGGGGAGTACGTCCCTGAAGGAGACAGACTCCCCTCTCCTAATCTAGGGGCTGAGCCTGTAAGAGCCCCTCATTCCACATTAACATGTCAGCTGCTATCGTCGTTCAGTTTTGGTGTAGTTATAATTTTTAAAGGAGACAAAATGGCATGATATTGTTAGTGAGTTTCTTTTGTTGCTGCTGTCGTATTTGTTTTTATTGTAAAGATTTATTTTATTTTCAGTTGTGTGTGTGTATACATGTGTGAGCATGTGCACTTGTGTGGGGGTACCAGTGAAGACCAAAAGAGGGCATCAGTTCCCATGGAGCTAGAGTTATAGGTGGTTGTGAGCCACCTGACTTGGGTACTGGGAACTGAACTCAGGTCTTCTGGAAGAACAGTGGGTACTGAGATCTCAGGTCTTCTGGAAGAACTGAATAATCTCTCCAGACCTGCTTTTGGTTTTTGGTTTAACAACCCCATTCCACCCCTAATGCTGGGAGCTGAACCCAGGGTCTTGCACTCACTAGGCAAGCACTCTCTCACTGACCATGCTAAGATCAAAACACTGTTGTGTGACTTATACAAAAGAATGGGCCAGGACTGGAGAGATGGCTCAGTGGTTAAGAGCACTGGCTGCTGTTCCAGAGGTCCTGAGTTCAATTCTCAGCAACCATATGGTGGCTCACAACCATCTGTAATGAGATCTGGTGTCCTCTTCTGGCCTGCAAGCATACATGCAAGCAGAACACTGTATATGTAATAAATAAATGTATTAAAAAAAAGAATGGGGGGGCTGGAGAGATGGCTCAGAAGTTAAGAGCATTGCCTGCTCTTCCAAAGGTCCTGAGTTCAATTCCCAGCAACCACATGGTGGCTCACAACCATCTGTAATGGGGTCTGGTGCCCCCTTCTGGCCTACAGGCATACACACATATACAGAATATTGTATACATAATAAATAAATAAATATTTTTTAAAAAAAGAATGGGCCAGGTGGTGGTGGTGCATGCCTTTAATCCCAACACTCAGAAGGCAGAGGCAGGCAGATCTCTGGGAGTTCGAGGCCAACCTGGTCTACAGAATGACTTCCAGGACAGCTAGGACAGTTATATAGAGAAACTCTGTCTTTTGGGAAGGGGGAAGGGAGGACCAGTCAAAAGAAAAAACAGTTTTTTATAATGTCTGGTTGGTTTTATTTGTTTATTTTTTGAAGAAGGGTCTCACCAAGTAGCTTTGGCCAGTCTGGAGTTCACTGTGGAGACCAGGCTGGTCCAGAACTCACAGATACTGCCTGCTTTTGCCCACCTCCCCCAGCTCTCTCCACTCCCCCTCCACCACCCAGTGCTATGATTACAGGCATGTGCACCATGTTGCTTTTCATTGGACTGGGTCAGCACTTCCTACCATAGATCCCCATCCCCACTCTCCAGTCTCTTTATCCCATGAGCTAGCCTCAGACCAAAGAACTTCTGAGACTCAGGAACCCACCCACTTCATTCTCCAGGAGCCCTGTCCATGTTACTTCTGAGTCCACACCAGTCTACAAGGAACGTTGATTGGACACCGAATTGTTTTGGAGAAAGTCAGAAGAGGGAGATGGGGTAAAAAGAGATGCCCATCAGATGCAGCACCAACCCTTCATCCTCCTTCCAGAACCAGCCAGCTGCCTTTAAAAGAAATCCCAGGGCTTGGGGGTCCACATAGGCAAGGTGTTCCGGTTTCGTCATAGGCCTGCGTCAGGACCAAGGACAGCGTCCCAGGCGGCTCAAAGCTCTGCCAGTTCCAGGTCTTCATCCAGCCCTCTTCCTTCTCTGAAAAACGTATTTCCCACTTGCTAATAGTTTCTTTTCTTTTCTTTCTCTTCTCCTTCCAATTATTCTTCTTTCCTGTCCTCATGCTCTTTCTTTGTTCACTTCTTATCCCTAATCCCAGGGACAGAGCCTGGTGCCTTAAATTTTCACCCCAGAAACCCTTCAAGCTCCCCCAGGAACCTCTGTTGAAAACTATCCCCCTAACTGTATCCTCCACCTTACAAGAGCACACACATTGAAACCAAGCATTCATGTGTTGAGCAGGAAAGGTTAGGGCAAATGTTTTTAAAGACTACATCTCTCCAGTGGCGCCTAGGACCAGGCCACCTGACCACTCCAGCATGCCCAAGGCTGTAGTCCCACAGCCCTCTCTTCCCCTCCCTTCTCCCTCCTCAACCCCCCTCTCCTCCGTGTCTCTGTGAAAAGTGGCAGCAGCTGCTGAAGAAGGCGTACCCTCGATGAGCCTCAGCAGTTGCAGTGACTGAGTGTCCTAGCTTTCTTTCCCAGTTAATCTAACTTGGGGAGAGTTGAGGTGTGTTCTGGCTCTGCTGCCTGTGAAAGGCAGAGAATAAATAACAAGCCAGAGGCATAAACAGATGTGCAGATATATGCAGCTGGTGCTTTGCTGCCAAATTACCACGGACAGAATGCTGGCGGGGGGCCAGGATGCCTCCCCCTCTGTTTGGAGTTCGGCCACCAAGACCCATCCAAGCTTGCTATCCATTTGGCAACCTCTGAGTGAGGGGAGGAATGCCAGGAAAGGAGTGGAGAGGCTTCAGGTGCCCTTGGGCTGGATAAAGAACTCCAGAGTCTTGTCCTAACGACTCAGGCAGGTGGGGGCAACTAGATGGAAGAATAAGTATCTCAGGCCAGAGCCCCCTTGGTTACCTCCTTGAATGGTCTCCCTAGGGTATGGCTGGGAGTGACTTAAGGGCCAGTTTTCATGACATTGCAAGGTACCACATCACCTCCCACTCTCTCGCAGATGTGGTGTTCCTGGATTTTGATGACTTCTGATACTGTTTACAGTTAGTGTGGGGTGCAGAGGACAGTCAGCAGTCAAAACGGAGTCAATTGGGAACTCTCTATCACAAAAAGATGTTGCTGAAGACCGCAGCCCTGGACCCGGGTCAAAGGAAGACTGAGACAGGCTAAGAATGGATTGGAATTAGGAGACCAACCAGATGCGCAGGAGAGAAAGCATGGCTAGAAGGCTTGCTGCCCTATCAGGCCTCTCTCTAAAGACACCTCATATATGAATTGAGAGGAACACCAAGCCATTACTCAGTGGCTAAAGGTGCTTAGCCACAGGCTGATAACCTGAGTTTGATTCCTGAAACCCACATGGTAGAAAGAGAAAACACTCCTGTAAACTGTCCTCTAACCTCCACATGCAAGCCATGGCATGTGCATACTTGTACACACATACACACACATGCACACACACATGCATACATGAACACACACATGGGAGGGGGCATAAATGAATAAAAGTTTTAAAGGGGGAGAATTTGAAGAGATGTCTCAGAGGTTAGAAATATTTACTGTTCAGCCGGGTGGTGGTGGCCCACGCCTTTAATCCCAGCACTCGGGAGGCAGAGGCAGAGGCAGGTGGATCTCTGTGAGTTTGAGGCCAGCCTGGTCCACAAGAGCTAGTTCCAGGATAGGCTCCAAAGCTACAGAGAAACCCTGTCTCGAAAAAACAAAAACAAAAACAAAAAAAAAGAAAGAAATATTTACTGTTCTTGCAGAGGACCTGGATTCAGATCCCAGCACCCACACTGGGAGACTCACAGCCACCTGTAATTCCAGTTCCAAGGGACCCAATCCCCTCCTCTGGCCTTCAACGGCATCCGCATGCCTGTGAGGCACACACATATGTGCCTGTTAGTCACAAACACATGAAAATAAAGTCAAATGAATAAATGACTCTGTTTTTAAACGTTTGTCACAAACATGGTGCTTGGGTAGTTGCCTTTGCTGGGACAGTGCTGGCCAAAGCAGTGAGGCAAAGGGGGAGGGAAGGAGGGAAGTCGGTAATGGACTTACTGAGACTGAAATGCTCAATGACACCCACCACCAGATAACTGGCAGGCCACCCTCTTCCAAGCATCCATGAGCCCTTGCTTTAAAATGTGTGCTTCAGATAAAACTGCACACGATTGAACTGCCAAAGAATAAATAATAGATGGTAAGAAAGAAAACTGCTTTCAAAACTTGAAGGAGGAGTTGGGGGATTTAGTTCAGTGATGGTGTTTGCCTAGCAAGAGCTGGACCCTTGGTTCAGTTCCTAGAAGAAAACAAAACAAAAAGAAAACAAGCTTGAAAGACAAGTCAGGCTTAGCAAAAATACTTTGTTTTTCTCCTTTTGTTTTTATTGTTGGTTTTGTGGCAAATGCTGAGCTACAGGTCTAATCCCAGTGTCCCCCCACACACACTTTTATTTTGATCCATTAATGTTGCTTCTAGAGTATGGAACCACAGAAATAGCCATTCTGTGCTAACATGCTAAGGATGCCACAGTGGCATTATTTTACCACTTGGGAATATTCTGAAGGTCCATAATGAACAGGGATTTTGTCCCTGTTAGGGTGCCACAAAAGTGACGGCAGATGAAGTGAGGTATCCATCCCTCACCTGGAAAATACCTCTGATATTTTAAATTGAAAAGAGAAAATGATAAAATAATATTATTCTCTGTTAAACCTATATAGTGATTTTTCAAAGTGTGTGTGTGTGTGTGTGTGTGTGTGTGTGTGTGTGTTGACTATGCAAGAGACCAGGAGAATACACTCTGAATTATCAATAGCAGTGACTTAAGGCACAAAGGTACTGCTTCTACACACACTTTTGAACCGTGGTAGGTATATTTTCATTTTGTTTGTTTGTTGTTTTTTGAGACAGGGTTTCTCTGTGTAGCCCTCGTTGTCCTGGAAATCACTTTGTAGCCCAGGCTGGCCTTGAACTTAGAGGCCCACCTGCCTCTGCCTCCTGAGTGATGAGTTGGACCTGTGCCACCACTGCCCAACTCCATATATTCCATGTTTAAAGTAAAGGACAATAAAGTAGAGGCAGAGGCAGGTGAATCTGAGTTTTCAGCTAGTCGGGTCTATAGAGGGAGTTCCAGGACAGCCAGGGCTACACAGAGTGACCCAATGTCAGAAAACAAACAAGCAAAGGACAACAAAAGATTATTTTTTTAAAAGACAGACTAGGAAGTCATCTTGTTAAGTAATGGGTGAAGGTTTGGGTAGAGGAGAAAACAAAGATAGGGCTCAAACCTGAGACTCGAGAGTTCTCATAGAAAGGGAGGCTAGGAGAAGGGAGTAGGCCAAAAGAAAGCCAATGTGGCTGAAAATGGTGGTGCACACCTTTAATCCTAGCAACTGGGGGGCAGAGGCAGGTGGATCTCTGTGAATGTAAGGCCAGCCTGAGCTACAGAGTGAGTTCCAGGACAGCCAGGACTACACTGAGAAACCCTGTCTTGAAAAGCAAACAGGAAGGAAGGAAGGAAGGAAGGAAGGAAGGAAGGAAGGAAGGAAGGAAGGAAGGAAGGAAGGAAAGAAGGAAAGAAAGAAAAGTTCAGTGTGGCCAAAGAGAAGAGAAAGAAGTGCCGCACACCGCACCCCAGTCTGCGTTCTATGCACTAGACCCCAGTTCGCAAGCTACGGGCAAGGGGCTGGAGGTTGAGAATACACACGCAGAGACAGACTGACACACGGACCTTCAAATGCTGGTACCAAAAGCCCTTGTTTAATAGCACCATGGAGGCTTAAATACACTGCAGTCAATGGCCAACAGGTGAAAATCCCATCCTCTGATCCTCTAAGCTAGGCACAGCTTCTAGTAACTTCAATTAGAAGGTTCTAGCAGGGAAGAGCAGCTGAAGGCCAGGACTCATTAGTCCCAACAAAGAAATGCTTCAGGCCCCTAAGGCAGGAGATATGCAAAGTCCCCTCCACAAATGAAAATGGCTGCACAATTGCCCACCCTTCCTGAGCTCTGGTTCTCTGCAAGAGCCCAGCTTTGTCTCCTGGGTCCCAGTGTGTCCTAGATTCCAGACTCCTGCTGCCAGGAGGAGACTCTTATCTTCATAGTGGCCCAGAAGACCAGCTCAGACCTCGGTTTGACAGGGCTTAGGTGAGCCAGCTCCTGAGGAAGCCACCCCACCCCAGGTAGCCTTAATTTTCTCCCTGCTCCTCTCCCCCATGCTGTCAAAACTCCTGGTGAAGAAAATAATTGCCAGTAATGAACTGGGTCTTCAGAGAAAGGCTGTGTGTGTACGTGCTGGGTGGGGGACCCAGGGCTGCAGGCCCTTCTGAATCACAGGGGCTCCTCCCCTGGGGAGATGGAACCTGGCCAACAAGGCTGGGGCTCTTCCTCTGAGGCGACTTCCTGGCAGGGCTGTCAGCTCCCTTCCCTCAGGCTCAGCTCTTAGCAGCAGTCTTTCCAGCCTCTCAGGGTTTTTTTTTTGGGGGGGGGGGCTTCTCTCTCAAGGCTAGGTCTCTTTTCCACTGTCCTTTCCCCCAAATAGCAAGCCCTTTCCAGTGCTAACTTCCTGTTTGTGTTGAGCCGCTCTCCAGCTCCTAGGCTGTTTTCTTCTTTTTCTTTTAAAAAGAATGCATAGAGTCAGCTCTTTCTGTTGGGATGCCCTGGCCTCTGGCTCCTTCCCGACCACAGCAAATTTTACAGATGATTTGAAACCCAGGGATGTACGGGGGAGCATAGATGAGGGAGAGAGAGAGAGCAGAAGCTCTTTCGTGTTGGTCTGTGCCCAGTGCTGCTCACGGGGTGGGGGTGGGGGGATCACAGGACGTTTATGTGCAGTATCTAAAGTGTGTCTCATTAGCGCCCCCATCTCCATTGATAAATGAGAAACCTGGGGTCCAGAATGGTTAAGTGACCTATTTCCTGTCATGGAGTTAACTAGTGGTCAAGCCAGAATTAGAATCCAAAGAACCAAACTCATGAGTGAGTCTGTATCCACAGGTCTGTTGGAATCCTTTCTCAAACACTGTAGACAGATTTGACTAACACGTTCTCAGAGAGGTGGGAAAAGCTAGAATCCTGTGGCCTTCATGCTGCACAGCAGGGGCCAGGCCATGTCTACCTCGCCCAGCCCCAATGGCGACAGTGGCACCTCTCCTTCCCATTCTCCCCTGCAGAGAGGGCTCCAGGAACCCCTTCTTCCCTGAATCTCCAGCTTGGGAAGGCTGAGAGGACTCTGCACTTCTGGTCCCATCTGTCTCTTTCAAGTTCTGGCCCATGACACATCTGTCTCCCTACTGCAATTCCAGCCTCCTCCCAAGGGCTTGGTTTGCTTTTTCAGTGTCCTTTGTGCCCCACCTAAGTCTAGACTCTCATCTATCCCTTCACCGCTAGCAAGAAGCACTGGTCTTTAGAGCAAGCTCTAGTCTGGCTATCAACATGCGATACCAGCATGGTGTCCCCAACCCCTTCTACCCGAGTCCAGTGCTCTTTTTCAGTGGCTCTGTGTGGCCCTGGATAACTCCCGGATGCTCTCCCTTGGCACACACTGACCTCCCTCTGCCCTCTTCAGCAGGAGCTAGAACTCCTCTGCTGGGAGGGAGAGTGGGGAATTTGGACACTGCACTTTCTCCATCCTCCTCCTCTTCTCCCCTCTGCCCTTACCCCAGGATCAGTAAGGGAGAGCAGGGTAGTGGTTGGCCCGGCAATAAAGGAGTCAGTCAGGGCCTTTCCTGTGTGCTGCCGGCACTCCAGCTGCCCGTGCTCTCGCTCACCTCTCCATCTCCTCCGCTCACTCACTCCCTCCGCCCCAGCCCCTCGCCGCGGCCCCAGCTACAACCTGCAGGCGAGCAGCAGCATTTGGGGGTTGAGGCAGGAGAGGTTAATTATTGCTCCCCCGCCCCCCACGCCCCCCACAAGATGTATCTGACTGTCAGAAGGGGTGACAGATGAAGACAAAGTACAGGTATGGCTCCGCGAACCCGGCCTTCCGTGTACCAGTCGGGTGTGGGGGGGGGGGGGCGCTACCGAAGTTTTAACCCCTCTGATGCCTGTGCAGTGTGGTGCGTAGCCAAGGAGTGTGCAGGAAGCTGGGGTTGGAACCTGGGTCCTGAGGAAAGCCAACTGAGCCCGAGAAACCTGTAGGGCCTCCTCCTGCCCTACCTCATATATCAGAATGGAGGGCGATGCATAGAAGGACTCTGCCAAATGACTACAGAAACAAGGACACACCTAAGCCATCATCTTGAGAAGCTTGCAGCAGGATCCGAGCCTGAGTGTCTGGAGGAGTCTGGGTAGATTTGCAGGTCTAGGAATATTCTTCTGCCTTCTCCCCTCACATAAATCTGTTCCCAAGGGTCCTGAACAGGGCGTGTATTTCACAAAAAGAGTGTGTGGTTGTGTGTCTGAACCCAGGTGTACCTGCGGTGATGTAACTCAATAGGTTTGGCAGCACAGGAAGAGACAGGCAAAAGCAGAGAAAGACTGAGAATGCACACTTGTAGTGTCAGGGTGTGACAGAAAACTGGTACAGCTGTGACGGTGTGTGTCCTCAGGAGAAGGTGGAGGAGGATTTGCAAGTATTGAGGTACGTTTATTGGGGGTCGGAGGCAGGCCGGGTGTGTCAGCGTAGAAGGGTATGTGGGCACTGATGGTGGTGTGTGAGCATGGTTGTGTATGCTTCGCGCATGTGCATGTGTGTGCCGTACCAATCTGAGGCAGAGGCCTCTTCTTCCCTCTTGCTGGCGGCTCTCTCTTTCCCTGATCTCCTCTCTCCATAAGCAAACGAGGTGAAATAATTACTTTTCCATTTAAACGCCCCATGTTCAAGCCAGAATGAAAACAAAGTGATTTAATAAAAATGTCTTTAAAAGGGAGAAGAGGAAAATGAACGTCCTCTCTGCTCCCCGCCCTGGTGTTCAGGGAGGCCCCAAGCCCTTCAAAGTTAATTAAAACAGGAACTAAAAAATCACAGATTCACTTACCAACAGTTTTCCCATCTCTGCCTTAAAGGTAAGGCGGCCCCAGAACCCTGCCCCAGACCTGCCCCTGGAAGGCTGCCCCAGCTTGTCTTAGCTTCTCCAGGAGCCACCCCTGATTCACCCTGTCTTCCTTGCACCCTTTCCTCCAGAGGGGACTTGACTCCCTTCCCCTCCTTCCAAAGACTCATCAAAGGCCTTGTCTGGCCATCTGAAGCCCTTGATGGCCACTGGTCCTCATCAGAGGCTTCCGGCCCTGCCTCCTCCCAGGATGCAACCTGCCCTCAGTCCCTGCTATGCCTCCTCGAGGGTCCCCTGAGCCTCCAGCTGCTCTGAGCTTTATCTGTCTTCACTGACCCCTGGCCCTGTCCTCAGTTCCAGCTTAGAGCCAGTTCTGGCGGCTTCCGCCTGGGCTGTATCTGTTCCCCATCAGAGGCCCCATTGGCGCTCCAGCCCTTCAGCAGCCCAGATAAAAGAGATGGATGGAGGTGAGGTTGGGGGATGCCCCTCCCCACAAGCCAGAGCTAGAGCCCTGAGTTCTGATAGGGACTCCCTGTAGAGGGCTGGGGGTAGGGGTGATCCACTAAGTTCTCTGGCAGTCAGGTCCCTGTGCATCTCTACCCTGCCTCTCGACTGGCTGGTCCCCTTCTTCTGATGGCCTGGTTCCTAAAGCTCCTCCAGGCAGGCACAAATTTGCATTGTACTTGAAAGGAGATCCTAGGCCGGGCACCCTGCCCCTTTCATTAGTCAGTGCCTAGAACTAACCTAGATAAGGTTGACCCTTTGTGGGACACTTACCTAGCACCTGTGAACTGTTGTCATTATGTCACAGAAGATGGCACAGAAGAAAGAAGGTGAAAATGGAAGCTGAAGAAGGCTGGGGAGATGGCTCAGACAGTAAGAGTACTTGCTCCTCTTCCAGAGGCTATGAATTCTGTTCCCAGCACCCAAGGGGAGGCTTGCAACTGCCTGTAACTCCAGCTCCAGAGAATCTGATGCCTCTTTGGGCCTCTAGGAGCAACTGCATGCTCATGTGTACGTACACACACACACACACACACACACTTTTTTTTAATGCTTTAAGAAAAAAAAAGGAGCTGGCCCAAGGTATGAACTAAAAAGCAGTAGAACTGAGGCTCAGACCTTTGACCTCTGGCCAGCTCTTCCTTAGAGCCCCCAGCTCTGCTCCTAGGAACCATCTCTAGCCTTCAGAGCCTGTGCCCTTGGAGATCCCTGCTACTATGCCAGAACTAATGCTAGTGTACACAGTGGGGGAGGGGCAGGAGAGCTAGAGAAACCCAAGTTAGAACCCAGAGAGCAGTTTAGCTAAGAACTATGGGACCTTCTGCCCCATTTCAGTTACCTAGGACAGGGAACAGACGAGAGACAGGAAGTCATTGCCCCTAGAGTCCTCAGCCATCATCCCTGGAAGGTGCATCCCTTCCCTCAATCCCTCACGGTTTCTCTTTGGGGTTCTTTCTTTTCTCCTAGAGGACTCCAGACCCTTTTAAGTTCCTTGAAGTCTGTTCACCCTCCAGTGTGCTCTGAATTCTCTGGGTGAGATGAAACTTGGTTGCGGGATCCAGTTGACCTAAAGGTTATGTCTCATAACTATCCACTCTGTTCTGGGAGAGACTTCAGTTGCCTGGATGGCAGAGAAAATGTCAAGAATAAATCCAGACTGCATCTGCAACCCCTCCTGACCTCTGAGGGGAAAACCCAGGCAAGGTCTAAAGGCTCAGACTGGGTGTGGTGGCCCTCACCTGCAATCCCAGAGGCAGAAGCCAGCAGATCTTGATGAGTCAAGGCCAGTCCGGTTTACATAGTGAATTCTAGGACAACCAAGGCTAAACAGTGAGACCCTGTCCTCGTCCCCCTTCCCACCCACCCCCATCCCAAAGACCTCAACCCTGGGAAGAGGAAGAACAGCAATGAGGAGACAAACTCTGGTTTAGGGCAAACTAATCCAGCAAGGGTAGGTGAGAAGGGAGGGGACATGTCTGTTCCCACAGACATAGCGCCTGAAGACTCTGGGCCTTGACAGAAAGGAAGAAGGAAGAGGTACCAGAAAGTATCATTCAGCCCTAGGAGCGTGCTCACGGGGATTATGTTCTCTTCCAGGTCCATGTCCCACCCTTGTCTGAGTCCCCTGGATTGAGCTTAGACCAGAATTGTAATGACAGCATGGTAGGGAATGACCCAGGAGTTGGGACAATGTTTCATGGAACGCTGGTGTTGAGAGCCTGCTCCACCTTACCCACCAGTGAGTCACCTAATTTAGGCTAAGCCCCAAGCCTCGAAGCTCTCTCTCCTCTTCTGCTCCCAGTACATCTAGATCCCAGCTTGAGCACAGCAAAGGTTAGAGAGGGTTAGGGGGCCCTTCAAGGGGAAAGGAAATGGTGAGAAGATGGGAGGGTGACTTACTTGTCTGAGCTGGCTTCCAGACTCTGCTCAGCACCCATGTACCCCTGACGCTAGAGCATCTATCTCTGTTCCCCTAATTTAGCATCAACTCTGAACCTGGCCTCATTTCTTCCTTCAGGCCCTTCTTGATCCAACTGCCCCATCCCTATCCAAGTGTCCCCCTCCTGATATGCAACTGACTTCCAGAGTTTAATGTTTTTCCAACCTGATCCCTGCCAGTCTCTAAGTGACCCCCACACTGTCCTCAAGCCCACCTCCCGCCTGGGACCCTTTCTTGAGAAGAAGTAAGCTGTGCTCTGAATAAATGTTATGCTAAACAGACTTCCATAGCTTCTCCTTCTTAAGAAAGAATGGGGGTGCTGGAGAGATGACTCAGCAGGTAAGAGCACTCACTGCTCTTCCGGAGAACCTGGATTCTGCTCAGCACCCACGGGCCACTCATCTGTAATTCCAGTTTCAGGGCGTCTGATTCCTACTTCTGACCTCCTGGGGAACCAGGCATGCACATGGTGTATTGACATACATACAGGAAAAATACTCATACCTGCATTTTTAAAATAATACTTAAATGTCAGGGGTGGGGGATTTGGTCACTCTGCAGGCTGAGGAAACACTTGAATATGCTCTGAAGTAATTGACCTGTCTTTGGCACTTCTCTCTCTGCCTCCTGCAGATCTAGAATGGAGTTCTAGGTGACAGAACCTCTGTTTTGGCTTGGTTTTATGTATTTTTTATTTCATATGTATGGGTATTTGACTGCATATATGTAATCGCACCATGTTCATGCAGTACCCATGGAGGCCAGAAGAGAGCAAATGAACCCCTGGAGCTGGAGTCATACATACATGGTTGTGAGCCCCAGTGGATGCTGGGAACCAGGCCTGGGTCCTTCTCTGGAGCAGCAGATCCTTCAGCCTCTGAGCTGTCTCTCCAGTCCGAACCCATGTTCTTAAAATCAATTAATTATTCTTGTGTGTGTGCACGATGTTTGTGAGCAGGGGTGAATGCGGCATGTATGGACGGTCAAGGCAAATTTTGTGGCGTTTGCTTCCCATGGATTCCGGGGAGGAATCCCAGGTCGTCAGGCTTGGCAGCAAGCACCTTTACTCTCCAAGCCATCTCACTGGCCCGGGATCAGAGCTTTTGAATCCAGGGACTTTTCTGGCCCACCAGAGTGGAGCCTGTCTGCCCTTCACACGTTACACGTGCGGACGGTTACATGTACTGTGCACATAATCCTGAAAGTACGGCCGTATTTAATCCACGTAAGTATGCATACATTCGAACATGTCTTAAACCAGAATGTAAACTCCATAATGAAAAGACTATTTTCCCTCATGATATAGTCCCAGTTCTAATAATAGTCCTGGTATGTAACAGATGTTCATAGAAATAATGACACTTAACAAACACATGTTTGCAAAGAAATGCCTTATGGTAATAATCCATATATGCAATGTCTATGCACACAAATATGTCAACACAGCTCAATGCTACCCACGTGTACATATACATACATACATACATACATACATACTTGTTTATTTATTTTTACATTTTGAGACAGGGTTTTACTATATAAAGCAAGCTGGCCTCAAACTCACAGAGATTTGCCTTTGATGGGATTAAAGGCATTCTCCACCACACCTTCATGAATCTTTTTAAAGTATTTTTTTCTGTGGAGTTTATTTATTTTTATTTTATGTTCATTGGTGTTTTGCCTGCATGTATGTGTGAGGGTGGGGATCCCTGAAACCGGGATTCGAAACAGTTATGAGTTGTCACCCAGTGTGACTGGGAATTTAACCTTTGTACTCTGGAAGAGCAGCTAGTACTCTTAATCGCTGAGCCATTGCTCCAGCCCTCCCGTGAAGCATTTTTGTACACTGATTTTTTCAATTTAATGAAAACTTAAGGCCCCTTAACCCAGGACCGGCTAAAATCCCAGAAATATCCACTAGATGGCAGCCTTTCCACAGCGCCTGTACTCCTAAGACTTGCCAGAGAGGTCGCTTTTCTCCACTAAAGACACCATTCTCTGTTAGTACAGATTCAATGCCCATCACCTTCAGCTGTTGTGAGCGCGTGCTTGGTCGTCAAAGTCTGCAGTTTTGGTCTCTTCAAAAATCAAGTTCTATTGGATGGGCGGATTCCCCCTGGAATCTCCAGTTCTGTCCAGTACTCAGATAGACGTGTGTGTGTGTGCGCGCGCGCGCGCGCGAGCGAGAGCCCTTAGAGTCTTATTAAGCATAAGTAGTCAAAAGCAGCGTCTGCGTTACAACCCCTCCAAAGACGGAGATGGAGTCTGTGCCTTTAGCACACGCGCCTCTCCCTTCCTCTCTCTCTCTCTCTCTCTCTCTCTCTCTCTCTCTCTCTCTCTCTCTCTCTCTCTCCCTCCCTCCCTCCCTCCCTCTCTCTCTCTCTCTCTCTCTCTCTCTCACACACACACACACACACACCTGTACAGACAGTTTTCTCCATACACCCTGTCCTGAAAGGAGGAGAAACGCAGCCAGGGTTAGCCAAAAGCAAGAGAACAGACCCCCTAAAGATCGAAGGCCAGAACCATAAGTTTGCGAAGGACCTGATTCTTATGAATCCTGCCGGCCTGACTCCCAACCTCCGGATGCGCGCAGAATGGAACTCATTTGCTACTTCTTGGGCAAACAACTTAAAGTCTCAGAGGTGGGCGCTGGGAGTAGGGTGGTGCTGCATAGGACATCTCCCACCTCCAGGCCTGGGCCTCTCTGGTTCGGCTCTCCAGGAACAGCACACCGCGGCTGTGAGCCATCTACTGAAGTAGGCTTAGAAACCCGTGGGGCTGCGGAGCCGGGAGTTCCTGCAGCCGCTCAGATCCCCCATCCTCCGCCCCTTTCCTCCCTCGGGAGCCGCGGGAAATTATTTATTAAAACACCGCCCGCGCTCTCATTTATTTGCGGTGAATAATCCTAGGCATCTCAGCGCGTTTATTAAACCTTTCCCGTCCCCGCGCCCGCATTACTTTAATAATAAATCGCGTGTCACTTTCCGGCGACATTATTAAACCCGGTCTTCTGCAGCAAAGGCGGGGTGCGGGGAGGATGAAGGCGGTGGGCCGCAGCGCGTTCTTCCACTCCAGCAGTCAAGGCCTAAACCCTCAAGGCGGCAGAAGGGGAAACTGAGGGCCCAAGGAGGTAACTCCCTGTAGAGGCTGCCGACACAACAGACTCGGGTTTGGGCGAAGAGCAGGTGGGTGAGAGGGGACAGGCAAGCCACAGGGGCACCTTGGAGCCCCCATAGAGCAAAAAACAAGCTACGGTGGACTCAGGGACCCAGACCCAGGTCCCTTCTCGCAGGGTGGAGCGGACATTCTTGAGATCACACAGCAAGATGCCCCCCACGCCGGCTTGACCCAGACCCTTCCACTCTCCTATTCCTTTGCAGTTCGCTGCAAGTGTTCCGCCCAAGCAACAGAGAGCGATTACTGGGGACCACGGTGAGAATTCTATTGGAAAAGTGGCTGCCGCCAGGCAGAGACATTTGAAGATACAGTGCAAACACGACCGAAGGGTAACCAGGCCCCGAGAATGGGGTTCCAGGCCACGCCCCTCCCAGAGGGCTTTGCAGCCTGCGTTGGGTCCCACAAAGCAAACGCAGACACTGAGCCAAGAGCCGTCCCTCCCCGCGGTGGCGCCAGCTCCGGGCGGAACCCAGGCGCGTAGGAGGTCGTCCCTTTCCACACACCACATCTTGCCTTGGCCTGATGACTAACTCCAACCTATCCTTAGGCAATTTCATAAACTCCCCAGTGTCCCCGGGCTAGGTACAGAGAATAGAAGGAGAGATTTAGGCCAAAGAGCGCTTTTGTTAAGGACCTCAAATCAGGTAAGACAGGTCACCACTGGGACAGTTAGAACAGGATTACTATGACTTTGGGTTCAACTGGGAAATGGGAAGGGAGCAGAAGAAGGGTGTGGCTAACACGGGTGCCCCAATCACTCCGTTTAAGCATCCTATTGGGGTTCCCCTCACATAGACCTGGTTCCCTACTCTACCTGGGGAGGAGACAAGAATGAGGACTAGGAAACAGGTAACCTATACCTATACCAAGGGGGGGGGAGGGCTAGGGGTGGGATCTGTGGGGAGGGGGATAACTTCCAGCCTCCCTCCAACCAGAGGCTCTAGGCTCCAGCATTCGAGAACGGGAGAGGGCAGTATAGGCCTGAGCTCAAACCTCCTCTCACAGAACAGGCCTGTGTTTAGGGTTTGTAATCACTACAAGTCAGGATCCTGTTGAAGTAGGGGGCAACCCAGGGGTTTCTGGTCTCCGTGTGCACATCTGTAAGAACTGTTTGCAGCAGTGTGGCTCGGTTAGTCTATATTTTTTTATTGGTGCCCACTGTGTCTAGTCACAGGTTGGGTGGGCTTTGTCCACTAGAGTGGCACAAGACAAGAAGCTGGCCTAGTCTTCTCGCTGCACTGAGCTAAATCAGCTCCACTGTGCTCTCGCAGAAAGAGCTGTGGTTAGTAAGTGCCCTAGGTGGGAAGCTTCTGGAGATGATTCTGAGGAAAGGGAAACTGAGGCTACAATGAGCGTTAAACAATCCATGAAAGGACCCTGCCCGCCCTGTCCAGTCTTCTCCATGTCTTCTCCATAGCAGGGGTAGCTACTATATCCACACACCCACATCCACAGATCAGAGAGCTGGACCTAGTAGTAATCCTCCAGCTCTTCATTGTCTGCCTCTTCCTCGGGAACCAGCTTCATTGATTGCAGCTGGGAGAATCCTGTGGCGTTGAGCTGGTCTGCAAACAAGTGATAGAGGAGAAAGATGAGAAGGGACCCTGGTGATGCAAACACATCGGTGTGGGAAGGGTCCTAAAACACCCCATCCTCCCGGTGTCCAGAGCTCCGAGCTCAGGGCTCCCTTACCTAGTGTGAGCACTGTCAGGGTAGCAGAGGCTTCAACTTGGCCCAGGGCATTGCGGGCAAGGCAGCGGTAGGTGCCCTCATCACTAGGACGCAAAGCCTGAATCTGTAGCCAGCCGGTCACCTCAAACTTCTGAGGTCCACCCCTAAACTGGAGCCAGATGTGTTGTCAGCAAAGTCATTTAGGGAAGCCTTAGGTTTCCCAGGAGTATGCCCCCTGCTCCCTGTTCCTACCTGTACAGAGATATGGGGGTCATCCCCTGGCAGCTGGATGTCCAAGCCATCTTTCCTCCACTCAATGGAGGCCATGGGATAGGCAAACACCTCACAGCCAAAGATGACATCCTGTCCGGTCACATTCCAAATATTGTGGGGCTGTGACACGATCTGGGGTTCTGGGGCAGGGGATGGAGGGGTGAGGCTTGAGAACAGGAAGTTGTGTCCAGCTCAGCAAGAACACAATTTACAAATTCATGTGGCTATGTTTAGGGCAGAACACAACTCATACTGAGGTCAACACACATTTGCAAAGAAAACATGCCATAAGCACAGACAGAGACAAACGTAGAGGCAGATACACACGAGAGCACAAAAGCAGGTACAGAGACGCACAGGTACACAAAGCAGTGTGCAAATTGCACAAACAGACCTTCAGACCCATAGCTTAGCTGAGCAATCACACACTGTCCCAGACTGCTCCCCTGTCCTCATTCCACCCTGGGGCCCCTTTCCTGCGGGCTCTGTAACCAACACCGCTCTCCCTCCTTCCCCTTTTCCTAACCGGGCCCAGTTCCCAAAGGCCTGAAGTGCAGCCACATTCCAAATGTCGTGAGAATGTGACACGGTCTGGGCTCCGAGCGGGTGGAGATGAGATTAGTGCGGAGGCGGGGAACCTGAAACCACCTGGTTGCACCGGGGAAACTGCTGGGACCCCCTGGTGGTGCGTTTGTTTTCCCTGCTACTCCAGTCCAACAAGATTTGGTTAGGTAGAGGCTGAGGAAGTGAGAGCCGCCAAAGAAAACCTCAGCCTTGAACATCCCCCAACCCCAAGCCCAAGGATGAGGGGCCAGAGAAGCAAGAAACCCTCTTCCTTTCACTAATCCCTAAATGCAAGAGAAAAGGAGTAGGCGGGACCTTGGGTTAATAGGCTGCTGCGTCTCTCAGGAATCCCTCTCCAGCAGTCTGGGCAAAATCTTGCGGGTGGGGGGAAGTCTTTTCATTTCTGACCCATCTATTGGCTTTGTGCCTTTTCCCTCCGAGACCGGTCCCTGCCAGTCTGGATAGGGTTCTCAGCAGCTCATTACATCAAACCTGCAACAGATCTCGACCTGCGTTTTAGTTGGCAGCCTTTGAGGCTCTAGGGCTCACTCATCTTTTCACTCTGCTGACCAAAGCTGTCGGGGATCGGGGATCGGTGCTTTTAGGAAGTGCGAGTCCTGGTACAAAGAGCCCTGGGTTTGCGTACCCGATTCGCAGGGCCCTGGATGCACCACAGTGAGGTTAGCATCAGGCCGAGCGCGGGCGGCCTCCTGCAGGCGGCAGATCTGCGCGTAGGTGCGGCCGTCGGAACCACAGAGTGGGCGCTGCGAGCGACAGACACACAGCGGCTCCGGCACCTCTCCTCGGCTCAGGTCACCGCCCGCGTCCAGCTGGCACTCGAGCTGCTCGCCACAGCGCCCGTAGAAGTTGGCGCTCGGGTCCAGATCGCAGAGCTGGCCCTCCAGGTTGGCGCATTCCCAGCAGCAGCCGCACGCATCCTGCACCCGGCCTGCTAGGCAGCCCCGCGGCGCAGCGCACTCTTCTGGCCGGCAGGGAGCACAGCCCTCGCCCTCGGATAGTAGCCGCAGCCAGCCTCGCCGCAAGTAATCAGTGCCTGTGGACCGCCTCGCACTATTGGGGAGCGGGGTCCACAGCACCAGCAGTAACAGTAGCAGGGGCAGCGCCAGGGTTGGTGCAGCATGGTTAGCTGGAAGCCCTGTGAGCATTCGAGGCATCAGTGCGTAGGTGGCACCCTGCCAGGAGAGGGAAGCCAGGTCCGAAGGTCAGAAATAAAGCCAATTCGGAAAGACCAGCCTCGTACAAAAGACTACTACTCCTCGTACAAAAGCTTGTTTCTAACATTGCCGCTTCCTCTGCTATCTTGGAGCCAACCAGAAGCCCCACCAAAGAGGCCTGGTTACTCCCTGGAGATTGATTGAACTGGTCTTGGGGGATAGAGAGTGAAGGCAGAGAGAAGGGGTGATAAAGCTTAGGATATGGTCCCTAACACGCATGAATGTTTACACACATGCACACACACGCACACACACCCGCACACACAAGAACCATCTCCATAAAACATCCAACTTTGATGCACCATTGCCCGAGGTGTATAAAACTACACATGAAGTAAGTCCAGGTTAGGTGATGATGCTGTGGGAGTCCAGCAACTCACCTAGTGCCTTGGATTAGGCCCTTCGTAACAGCTGTGATTTCGATTTCCAGTCCTAAAGAACCGGCAGGGGAACGGAAAGAGATGCACGCACGGCCAGACAGACCCGCTAGCCACCTCTGTTTTCTTCAGGAATCTCTGGCAGCCACAGACTAAGATTCAAAGAGAAGCTCCTCCGCCCCCTCTCCCCGCCCCTAGAATACCCGCCTTCTTCCCAGGTTCTGAGACCGATAATTTTACCCCGGTGCCTACAGGGACCCTCCCTGCGCCTTTTACTTCCACTCTAGCCCAAAGTCACAGTGAGCGCACAGAGCAGCCGCAACCGGACACCGAAGCTAGGAAAACAACGGTGTGAGAACTAGGGACGAGGAGTAGGGGTGGGCCCCTAGGTCCGGTCTCATCTGATTTAGTGCCTGCGAGCGGCAAACAGCTGCATGCATAATGGGAAGAAGGAAGGGGTTCTGTTGCTAAGAAATTTTACGTTGATGTTTGGGTGCCTCTGGAGGGCAGGCCCAGGGCCGGCTTCCTCCGGGACAGTGTGCAGATGTGCCCACCCAGTTTCTCCACCGGGGCGCAGCTGTGAGCATTTCCATCTGCCATCCCACATCTGGTCACCTCCCTCCCACTTTAGGGCAGGTGCTTGGACCCGCGAGGAGCCCTGTGATTAGAGGTCGGAACTGGCTAGCGGCCGCAGAGAGGCCGACGGGCGACTCCCGGTAGGGCGTCTCTCGGGGTCGGGATTACAGGTTACAAATTTGAGAATCGCAGGGCCAGAAGCGTTCAGCCTGGAGACGGCCACCAACGCCACGGTGGCACTTTGGGCTGGGAGCAGGAAGCAGAGCATCCCCGGAGGCCCGCCCACCGCCCTGAGAAAGGCAGGCTCCGCCCCTGCCGGCCCCCAAACAACTTCCAGAAGTCGCACTCCACCGAGGGGGAGCAAACCCGGTTTGGGGCGAGAGGGGCGGGACTTATCTAGGCCCCGCCCAGGATGCGGCACAGGCCCCCGACTGCGCTTGCGCACGGGCTCCGCGGCGCCTCGGCGCTGTTGCGGCCTGAGACCGCTCTCTCGCCCTCCGCAAAGGACCGTTCCGTATGCACAGACACTGCTCCTGGCCAGAGGGTTTCTGACGGAGGTGGACGAGAACTGTACACTGACAATCCCAAACTCCGAGGAGACGGGAAGCCGGTGTCACGCGAGGTTTCGGAACAGTCGCGAGAATGGGAACGTGAAAGTAGGCATGCTGAAGGAAAAGCCCGCGGGTTTTAAGGCAGAAAGGAACGGGAACAAGCAGATGTTGCCGATAGTTCTGGGCAGTCCCTTGGCGGAAGGGACCGGTCTGCAGAGTGTTCTGGAAGAGGCGCGAGGAGCGCTTGCCTAGCGGAGGGATGGACGCACTCTCGGGGTCCCTAGCCATGGCTGACAGTGCACCTTGGGGTGGCGATCGTCCCCGCGGTAGAGGGACAGCGGTCCAGGAGATGTAATTGAACCGTGAGCTTCCAGCGCCAGGAGCCACTTTCAAACTCGCCAGCTTCAGGGTCCTAGGCGTTCCTTCCACCTCATTGTTACCGGTTTGTGTTAGTCTTGGCTACACATTGCGCTTCTGGTAGAAACCACGCCTAGTTCACCACTGTGTTTTAGGACTCTCTACCCCCCGAGACTGGCTGCTAAGTAAGTTCTTGTGCATTAAAACTGGAAGACTCCCCGACTCTGAAAGATGACTTTTACCTGAATTTTCTGCCACTAATGAGAGGCTAGGGATTAAATCGACGGAGAACGAGCGCCCTCTGGTGGGCTTGCAGCAGCTGGGACTAATGACAATGCATACTATTTACATTAGGGATCCACTGTAACTTTGAAAAACTACACTGTAACTTTTGCGTTGCTGACGAGTAAACCGGGAGCCTTTTTTTTGTTTGTTTGTTTTTTGTTTTTTCGAGACAGGGTTTCTCTGCGGCTTTAGAGCCTGTCCTGGAGCTAGCTCTTGTAGACCAGGCTGGTCTCGAACTCACAGAGATCCGCCTGCCTCCGCCTCCGAGTGCTGGGATTAAAGGCGTGCGCCACCACCGCCCGGCCCGGGAGCCTTTTATATGTTAAGTCAGAACTATGTCTCTGGACTTAAGTTCCAACCCTATAATAATATTTTGGAATGGGTTTGTTCGCATAAAACAGTTTGAAAGCCTAGCTAGTCGCGTTCCCATATGCTCATCATCGGACACTTTACCTATTGCGTCCCTTTTAAAACACGTTAAACAACAACAGTGTGCATTAGAAGTAGTAAAAGAATTTACATTGCTTATGCTTTAAAAGGTTGACTTGGTTTGACCAGCTTCCTATTGTTGGGCCAAAAGAAAGTATTTCTAGTTCATTCGGTGCAGTCACTACCAGGCACGCAGACGCACGAGGGAGGCAAGATTCAGATGAACTCCTGATGGTTAATGTTTTTTAAAAGCTATTATTGTTTTGTTATGAAAAATCCTAAGACGCTCCATATGTGTATGAAGTGGGTGTATGCGTGTATGAGAGCAGGAACGTGCGTGCATACACCTGTTTGGAGCGCGGGATAATTTTCAAGACTCGGGTCATCTCCTTCCATCTTGAAGTCATCAGACCAGCATAGCAAGCGTCCTTATCTTATGAACCATCTTGCTGTTCCCTAATCTTTTTTTCTGCATTCATTTATTTATTTGTGTTTATAGATGCTCAAGTGCATGTGTGCATACTCTGTACAAGCATGGAGGTCAGAGAGACGACCTGCGCGAGTGCTCTCTTCCACCTTGCGAGCTCTAGGGACTGAATTCAGGCCTTCAAGCTTAGTGCAAGTGCTCCACCTCTGAGCCATCTCTCCAAACCCCTTGATTTTTTTTTTAATATGGTAGAAGCCAGGAATGGTGGCATATACCTGTAATCCCAGAACTCAGGAGGTGTACTCAGGAGGATCAGCTCAAGGTCATCTTTGGCTGCACAGGGAGTTTGAGGTCAGCTGGGCTACACAATTCCCCGTTTCCAAAAACAAACAGGAAAAGCTCTTGGGACTACTGGGGAGCACTCGTTTTATGGCTTCTACCTCGTGAAGTTAGTTTTGGTACATTTATTGAAAACTAGTGGGGCATCATTTTGAGGAGGAGCAAATGGTCCACACTGGCAGAATGGATACAGATAGACTGCTTCTTATGGATATTAGAATCAGTTAAGTCAGAAAGACTCAAGGTAGGTAATTAAGATGAAATGCTTTGTATTGACCTACTGTGACAGATAGGTGCCCTCATTAAAGTAGAAAATAAGATTAAGATAAGTATATAGATCCTGACCACAACTGTATAAAGATGTATCATAAATATCAGTAAATACCCTGAGAGAATTTGGAATGCGGTTGAGTGTAATGCTCACTATCCTTTATTTTGTAAGATTATTTTTATAATGAAAGAGCAGAGGCCAATCTCCCATACTACCCAAAAACATGAATAGAGACTCTTTTAGGTAAATTAGAATATTTAAATAAATATAGAAAATTGAGTCAGCCAGATAGGAAGATGAATATTGTAATTTAGCTACAAGTAACATTACAAAATGGATGTAGCGTAGCCAGGAGCTGACTTCTGCAACACCTATGCACTCAGGCAAGCTGAATGGGTTTTTAAGACATCTAGACAAACAGCAGGCCAGTGTTTCTTTAGCTCATCCTTCTTCCTCCCTCTCAGGACAGTTTCTTTCTGTCACCCACAGCCTACCTCTAATATCTCCCCTTTTTTTTTGACCACCTGATGATCAGTTTTGTACGAATAAAATTGAGAGGAATACTTAAAGTAGCCTACATATATTTAAAATTCCATTTATTATGTGTAAATGCAGATGTACACACGCTGCTGCAAGTAAGTGGAGGAAGCCAAAGAGCAAGCAGGGTGCAGGTTTTCTTTCTCCTGCCATCAGATGTGGGGACTGAACTCAGCTTGCCAGGCTTTACAGCAGGTGCTTCCCCCAAGCCATCTCTCCAGCTGCCTTCCTGTGTTTGTTGTTCTGGCTCCCTCTGCTCTTCAGACAGGGTCTCACTATGTAGTTCTGGGTGATCTGGAACTTGCTGTGTAGAGCAGGATGGCTTCAAACTCACAGACAACGACAGCCCATTCCTTAATGCACTGTTTAGCTTCCTCTCTCCCCCACTGTGTTGAAACGTAACTAAGACAATCCCTAGGCTAGTGATATAGCTAGAGCCCTTGCCTTGAATAGTACTGAAAATTAAATTCTCAGAGACAGTCCCTTATAGTGGTATATTTGTGTTTTAGTAAATAAAGCTTGCCTGAAGTTCAGAGGACTAAGCAGCTGTACTAGTCAGCCACAGTGTCCAGGGTGTGGTGGCACACACCTTTAATCCCAGGACTTGGGGACAGAGGCAGGTGAATCTCTGTTGAGTTCAAGGCCACTCTCTAAAAGAGAAACAATTCACACAAAGGTGATCCCAACACTTGGGATCACATGCCTTTAATCCCACCCAGAATTAGGGAGGTGGAGACAGGAGCAATATGGCTGGAAGGAGAGAGGAATATAAAGAGAATGTGGAGTTTGAGGATTTGTGGAGACAGGATCTGGCCCCTTCGGTTCGAAGACTTGGTAGAGGTAAAAGATATCTGGGTTTTATTATTCATGTTATAGCAAGCCCAGTGGTGGCACATGCCTTTAATCCCAGCACTCGGGAGGCAGAGGCAGGCGGACCTCTGTGAGTTCAAGGCCAGCCTGGTCTACAAGAGCTAGTTCCAGAACAGGCTCCAAAGCTACAGAGAAACCTTGTCTCGAAAAACCTGAAAAAGAAAAGGCACCAGTCATTCAGGTTGTACAAGAACAGGGCACAGCAGCTGCTGATCTTCCAACACCAACAGCCTTATCTTTAAAGTGGTTGACATTTTAAAATGGGTTAAGCAATGACCTTTAACAACAGAGAAACTGCAGACTAGAACAGCTGGTACAGGAGCAACTAAATGCTCCACATTTTTTAAGAATCAATGAGCCCTTGGGATTCTGTATTTGTTGTTAAAAAGAAATCTGGGAGATGAGGAATGGTGACAGGTGTCAGAGCTGTCAACAAGGCTCCAGCCTATGGGCTCGCTACAGCCTGGCATTCCTCTAATGCCTAAAAACGGCCTCTTAGAGGTACTGACTTAAAAAATTGTTTCTTCACTATACCTTTACAAGAAAAAGACAGAGAAAAATTTGTCTTCACAGTGCCCACTTATAATAATTCTCAACCTGCTAAAAGATATCAATGGAAGGTCCTCCCAGAGGGCATGTTAAATAGCCCCAGCCTGTGCCAATATTTTGTGATTCAGCCACTGGAAATGATAAGCAATTCCCTGAATCTATAGTTTACCATCGCATGGATGCCATTTTACTATCTGATTCAAATGTAAATACTTTAGAAAGAATAAAGAAATAAAGAGAATTTTGTCTTGTTGGGGATTACGTATTGCTCCTAAAAAATACAAAGAGAGGGGCTGGAGAGATGGCTCAGTAGTTAAGAGCATTGCCTGCTCTTCCAAAGGTCCTGAGTTCAATTCCCAGCAACCACATGGTGGCTCGCAACCATCTGTAATGAGATCTGGTGCCCTCTTCTGGCCTGCAGGCATACAAGCAGACAGAATACTGTATACATATTAAATAAATAAAATGAATAAATAAAAAAAGAAGACTCCATTCTGAATCCCCCCTCCGCCCCTTTAAAAAAATACAAAGAGAAGATTCTATTAATTATTTAGGCTATAAAATAGGCTTACAAAACATTAGACCCCAAAAGTGCAAATTAGGAGAGATCATTACAGATTCTTAATGACTTCCAAAGATTACTAGCAGACATTTCCCATCTATGGCACACTATTGGGATAAAACTTGATGACCTGATTAAACAAAACCTTAGATGATGATAAGAATTTAAATAGTTTCAGGAAATTATCAGCTGAATCTGAGAGAGAATTGGTTTTGATTGAAAAGAAATTACAGAAGGATCATCTGAATCATGTGAATCTGAATCTTAACTGCATTCTGGACATATTACCCTCCGAATAGTCCCCTACAGGAATTTTAATGCAGAGAGAAGATATTATCTTAGAATGGATCTTTTTAGTACATAAACAGTAAAAAAAATTAAAAGTTTATGTGTTTAAAATGTATCTGAATTAAGTCTAAAAGGAAAACAGACTTCATCAGTTAGCAGGAATAGACCCAGAGAAATTATAGTACCTTTTAATAATGACAAAATTGACAAACTATGGGAAGAAAGTGAATCCTGGTAAAGAGCTCATAGTAATTTTTTGGGAGAGATTATATCCCAAAGCAAGAGAATTCAACTTAATCAGAGAACCAACTGGCTCTTTTCTCACATTGTACGTGACGCACCAATAACTGGAGCTCCTACATTCTATACTGATGCAAATAAATCAGGAAAGGAAGTTACAAATCAGAAATTTTAAGTAAAGTGGAACAAAGCTCTTAGGATTCTGTCCAAAAGTCAGAATTATATGCTATTCTCATAGTACTAAGGGATTTTAAAGAAACTCTCAACATAGTTACCAATTTATAATATGCAGAAATAATTGTTTTGCATATTGAAATCACAGAATTTGTACCGGGTGATACACAATTGATTTTATTATTTATTCAGTTACAAGATACATTCAGGAATAGGAGTCATCTTGTATATATAACACACATCTGATCCCATATGAGTCTGCCAGGTCCTCTAGTACAAGGTAATGCAGAAGTCAATCAATTATTGATTGGAACTGTGCTGAAGTCCTCAGAATTTCATTAAAACAACATGTCAATAGTAAAAGTTTTTAATTAAAAAAAAAGACTTTTCGATCATGTGACAAGCCAAGGAAATTATAAGGAAATGTCCTACTTGTTCTTTATACAACCAAACACCACTACCTGCAGGAAGTAACCCAAAGGGTACTCAAAGGAAAGAAATCTGGCAGATAGATGTGTTCCATTTTGTAGAATTTGGAAAACTAAAATATATACACCACACCACTGATACCTATTCAGGTTTTCAGTCGGAAACTGCTTTGAGTTTGGAAAAGGCTGTTCAGTATTCACACATTTGCTAGAAGTATGGCCATCATGGGTATACCTGCACAAATAAAGACAGACAACGCCCCAGCATATGTCTCTAAGAAATGAAATTTTTATAATACAAAGCATATTACAGGTATACCACACAATCCTACTGGGCAGACAGTTATAGAAAGATCAAATCAAACTCTAAAGGATATGTTAAATAAACAGAAATGGATGATAAATACCCCAAGAAATAGATTGCACAATGCCTTATTAACTTTGAATTTTCTAAAAGCTAATGGAAAGAAACAACACCTACAGAGAGATATTGATAGTTGAAAAAAACTATGGAATTAAATCAGCCTATATACTTTAAAGATACTGATCTTAGAATGGACATGTGTTACATCAGGGAAGGGGTTTTGCTTTTGTTTTCACAGAAGAAGAAAAGCTATGGATACTATCAAAATTGATAAAGATTTGATTTGAAAAAGAGATATCTCTTAATTAGGAGAGATGATCATTCACCAAACAGCATGACCATTTAATCTAAACTAACCTATAAAATTAACATGCTTTTCATTTGATCAGATATAACTTGCCAAAAGAGAATCTCCCCAAAATTAGGGCTGAGGAAGAGTTTTGTTTCTGTTTTTTCAAGAGAATAAAGGTATCCAGCTAAGAAATCTGAAGACCACGGGAGAAATGAGACATCTGAAAAAAGGACAAATCATCCAGTGAAGAACGCTTAAAAGAAACCCCACACTAGCTCAGAACTGAGTATAAGAGAGGGTTATTTATTTAGGGGTAGACTCACAGATCACAGTCCTCTGCTGGAATGGGGAAAAGCAACTGAATCCCACAGCTAGAAAAGAGACCAGACGCATGCTTTATATTGGCATCTATGGTATAAGAGGCCACCCCCAAGTGGGCAGGTAACTTAAAGGCTACGGGTGGTAGGAATTCCTACAGCAATCCAGAAAAAAAGTCTCAAGAAAAAGAGTAAATTGGCCTATTGTTATATCACATTTTCAACAGGATGAAATTTCATAAATCTTCCAAAATGTTTGTTTCTGCTATTCTCTACAGACAAATAATGCAAATGGTCTTTTTGTAGTTCCAGTTTAATTAAAAACGAAAGATGGCTTTGGAGTTGGAGTTTGGCTCTCTCCTCTAAACCCAAGCATGCTTGTTAAAGTAAAATGCAAAAACTCTGTCTTTGTCAGAAGGGCCACCTGATATGGGACAGAAGAAAAACAAAAATTTAAGGACTATTTTATTGCCACTAATCTTTTTTTTTTTTTTTTTTTTTTGGTTTTTCGAGACAGGGTTTCTCTGTAGCTTTGGAGCCTGTCCTGGAACTAGCTCTTGTAGACCAGGCTGGTCTCGAACTCACAGAGATCCGCCTGCCTCTGCCTCCCGAGTGCTGGGATTAAAGGCGTGCGCCACCACCGCCCGGCTTGCCACTAATCTTGTAATCCTTTGGTTTTATATTGACTCTAACAGATTTTCTTAAGGTATAGATTATATAAGATTAATACAAGCCGGGCGGTGGTGGCACACGCCTTTAATCCCAGCACTCGGGAGGCAGAGGCAGGCGGATCTCTGTGAGTTCGAGACCAGCCTGGTCTACAAGAGCTAGTTCCAGGACAGGCTCTAAAGCTGCAGAGAAACCCTGTCTCGAAAAAAAAAAAAAGATTAATACATTATACATTCTAAACTTTTTGTCATGATATTAATGGTCATGTAGAGTACTAACTAATTCTAGAAAAAGGTTTCATCTACTTTTCTATACATGATTTCAAGTCTGAGTATCAGTTTTCTGCAGTGAACCATGAGCACACCTAACAGCGATCTTTGAAGTCTCCATAAAGAGAATGGGACCCCGCAATGATGATTCTTCCAGGACTATGATAACACCACTATGCTGAAAAACACCACCTAAGGATCAGCTTTTGAACTACAAACTGCTCAGAACAATCTCAATAACAGACTGCTCTACCAGGTATTGACACAAGTCCTGCACCTTCCCATTAGGCAGAGACTGGACAACAGATGATATAGCTACCTCTCCCAGGACTTGACAATTAACCCCCATTTTTCTTTTCAGGATGCCCTAAAGATACTGCTGCCCCCAGACAGCAGGAAGTAAATTTAAGAATATGACAACCACATTCCCAAGAGATGGAATGGATAGTTATAGGTCATTCAATGGGTTATGGATATTTGTCATTGTTTAGAGGGATTGGTTACAAGTTGTTATAGGTTACGACCAGAAAGAAAGTTGAACAAAGGAGATTAGATTCAGAGTTCTTGTTCTGAAAAGAAAAAAAGGGGGATACAAATATAACAGAATGAAAAGGTAGATTTTTGAATTTACTCTGAAAAGAAAAAAGGAAGAACATAGATAAGGTAGAAAGGTAGATTACCGAATCTACTTTTAAAAGTCAACTTCTAATTTTAAATGTTTTACATTGGATTGGGTTTTTGTATATTGTAGGCAAATTTTGCATATTGATACAAATTTGAGGTTAATTTTGTTAGAACACAACTGTACATACATTGCTACTCTTTTTCAAGGTATTGTACCTATACAACTCATTTAGTGATGTAATGCAAATTCTAGTCCCTGAAAATTATTATTACCAACTATTTAGGATAATAAGGTCTTTCAGGTTAGTAGTTAAAAACCTATTACAATCAAACTTGTAGTCAAACAAAGATATAGTTTAGGTTGACAGGTTGTCTTCAAACACTTCAGAAATCTACAGAATATGACATTTAAGATGCTTTAATAACATAGGTTCTTTTTTATGATAATAAGACACATCTGCTCTTGGGAGCACCAATCTACTTAGAGAAGATGATAGGCATTGAAAAAACTCCACATAGGGCTGGAGAGAGTTAAGAGCATTGCCTGCTCTTCCAAAGGTCCTGAGTTTAATTCCCAGCAACCACATGGTGGCTCACAACCATCTGTAATGAGGAACCATCTGTAATGAGATCTTGTGCCCTCTTCTGGCCTTCAGGCATACATGCAGACAGAATATTGCATACATAATAAATAAATAAATATTTTAAAAAAGAAAAAAAAAACTCCACATGGAGTTTTCTTTCTTTGAGGCAAAAGTAAGTAACAGGGCTAGAAAATGCCTGGGCCTCAACTGCTGACGGTATGCTGTCCTAACTGGACTAGCAAGACACAAAACAGTGACTGCCAGACATTGTCAAGATAAGGTGGGACAGCTCCTCAGAATATCCTGCTTCACATGGCAGGCAGACATGGTGCTATCTTGATCAGAAGGTAAAAGGAAGTGGACTAAAACACTAGGTGGTATCTTGAGCATATATGAGACCTCAAAGTCTGCCTCCACAGTGTTGGAGAAGTCTGCTTGTTGGTTCCCACTGCCCAAAGGCTTAGACCCAAAAATAATCACACAGAAACTATATTAATTAAATCACTGCTTGGCCCATTAGCTCTAGTTTCTTATTTGCTAACTCTTACATCTTAATTTAACCCATTTCTAGTCATCTGTGTATTGCCACGTGGCAGTGGCTTACTGGCTAGAGTTCTGGCATCTGTGGTGGTGGGGGGCTACATGGCTTCTTTCTGACTCCACTCTTCTTTCTCCCAGCATTCTGTTTAGATCTTCCTGTCTAGCTCAGTTTCCCCTACAGCTCTGCTATAGGCCAAAAGCAGTTCCTTTATTAACAAATGATATTCACAACATACAGAGGGGAAGCCCACATCACCACAGTGACATCCTCCTCTTCCAACAAAGTCACCTGCCTAACAGTGCTACTCACTTCAGGGGCCATTATTTTTTCAAACCATCATAGAAACCCTGTCTTGGAAAAAAAAAAAGTCAGGGTAAACTCAGCCTGAATTTGTCACACTGGGTTTACTTTATGTGTTATATGTTATATATCTTTTATGATTTTTTTAATTTTTATTTTATGTTCATTAGAGTTTTGAATGCATGTAAGTATGTGTGAAGGTGTCAGATCCCCTGGAACTGGAGTTACAGGTGTGAGCTGCCATGTGGTTGCCAGGAATTGAACCCAGGTCCAGGAATTGAACTCAGGTCCTCTGGAAGAACAGGCAGGGCTCTTAACTTCAGTCCCTGACACAATAATTCTGTTGTTGTTGTTGTTGTTTGTTTATTTGTTTTGTTTTGTCTGATTTGTTTCTTATTTTGTTTTTGTTTTCATTTTTTTCACTTTTACAAGACATGGTTTCTCTGTATAGCCCTGGCTATCCTGGAACTTGCTTTGTAGCCCAGGCTTTTGGCCTCAAACTCACTGAGATCCACTGGCCTCTGCCTCCTGAGTGCTGGAATTAAAGGAATGTGCCACTCTAGGCTGGCTCTGGAACAGTGTTTTTAAAGTTTTCCCTTAACCACTAATATTTAAACATGGAAAAACATATGTAAGAACCCAGAATTTGGGGTCAGAATTGTCAGGTCATCATGTTTAGAGATGTCTTAAAGGGAACTTCCAGATAGTGATATAGAGAGAGGTGAGAAAAATCAGAGCTAACATCAAAGGTGTTGCCAAATTGTTTTAAGAATAAATAGCAAACAAAAATAGGGAATTGAACCCATCCAGCAACAACCAAAAGTAAGGCCTGATAAATTGTTTTCTACAAAAAACCATGAAGATCTGAATTAAACCCCCAGCGCTTAAGAAAAAGGTCATTCACCATGAATCCCTGGGGCTCTGGTCACCCAGCTTAGTCTAATTGGCAAACATCTGGTACCATGGAGAGATTCTATCTAGAGGAAGGGTAGGCAGGCAGTCAGAAAAGACAAAAAGAAGGTGGATCACTCTAAGCTCTAAAGAAATACTACCTGCCAGGTGGGCAATGGTGGCGTGCACCTTTAATGCCCAGGCAGGGGCAGGTTGATCTCTGTGCTTTCAAGGACAGCCTGGTCTACAGAGCAAGTTCCAGGACAGTCAGGGCTGTTACACAGAGAGACACTGTCTTGAAAAACCAATAAAACAAAACAAAAACCCTAAGATTGATGTCGGGTTCACATATGTACTTCCTGGCACACAAATACAGGTAAACATTGGCTGCTATTTTGGATAAAGCTGGCCTTCTCTAGCCTGCAGCAGCCTGTTCCTGGTCTGCCCCTGTATCCTTGGTGTTTATGTTCCTTGAGTAAGAGGGCTCCCTCTGCTCTAATATTGCAATAGTAATAACAGCTATCACTTAGCAAATACAGGGCCCAAGCCCAGTGGTATACAAATTACATATGTTAACTTGTTTCAGACTTGGGAAAAACCTGCAAGGTGAGATCATTAACTTTACTCTTTAGATGACAACTGAGATACAGATCCCAGATAAGTTTGTCCAATGTCAACACTGGCTAGAGGGCAGCAGAGCTAAGAGGAACTTGGAGATGCCCAGGTCTGAGACTCAGCTCTCACCATCCCATTGGCCTGATAGGACTTATTCGTCAACCTGAGGTTGGAATCAAAACTGCCATGCCTTTTTAAAATCATTTACTTTTATTTTATTTTATTGTTTTTGAGACAGGATTTCTCTATGTAGTCCTCGCTGCCCTGGGGTCACTCAGTAGCCTTGAACTCAGAGATCTGCCTGCCTCTGCCTGTGCCAAGCACAATACTCAAGCCCTGAGCCATCTCTAAAGCCCAGCAGTGAGTAGATGCTTATAAGGACATGGTGTGGAGATGCAGAGATGCATGTGCCCAGATGACAGAAAATGATGGGGCAAGAAGGTGATGAAGAACATGTGGGTCCCAGTCTCTCAGCACTGAGGCTTTATGGCTGGAGCCAAGAGAGGTCTAGGGGTGCGGCTCAGTGGTATAGTTTACATGAGGTCTTGGATTTGGATCCTCAGCACTACCAAAAAAATTTAAGAAAAAAAGCAGGGGGGCTGGAGAGATGGCTCAGAAGTTAAGAGCATTGCCTGCTCTTCCAAAGGTCCTGAGTTCAATTCCCAGCAAACACATGGTGGCTCACAACCATCTGTAATGAGATCTGGTGCCCTCTTCTAGCCAGCAGGCAAACACACAGACAGAATATTGTATCCATAATAAATAAAAAAGAAAAAAGAAAAAAAGCAGGGAAAACAATATCTTTATCTCTAGCCAAGCCTGGTAATGTGGGTCTCTAATTGAGCTCCATTCTTCTGCAGGTAGGATCAACCTTCTCACAGGCTTGGGCCAGAAACAACACCTAAGACCCTAGGGAGCCGACAATTTCCTCAGGGTGGGAAGGAAAAGGAGAAGACTTGTTCAGAGGCACCCTGTCTCGCGGCCCATCAAGTGGGTGACTCCTAGGCCCAAACTGAGCCTTGTCGGGAATCCTGCATCACAGACCTGGCGTGCTCGGGATTGGCCGCACAAGCGGGGAAGCCCGCACAGGAGCTCCAGTTGCAAACCAGGCGGGCACGCCCTCTTTCCACCTGCGTTAGGGCACCCCACGTGTGGGGGGGCTGGTGGAAAGGAGGGAGTCCAAGACGGGTCGGATTCCCAGCCAGCTCCCACCTCACAGGAGGCGGCCCATTATCCGGCGTCGTTAAAGAGCAATTAGATGGAAATTAAGCCGAGAACAAGTATTGATTATCTCATTAAGGCCTGGGGAGCCCGCTCTGTCGGAGTGAATTTACCGCTGCTCACCCCATTATCTGCAAGGTGAAAGCCTGCGGTCATCAACATCCAGCGAAGTATCGATCTTGCCCCAAATCCATTCCTGACCCTCCTTCACAGAGTAAATGGGTTCTAGAGGGATGACTTCGGGGTGCAGTGAAATAGAGAGGAGAACGCCCTGCATCGCGCACCCATGCGCTCCTCTGAGCCTTCTCTTTAGTTCACAGAACCTCAGGATTGGAGCAGGTGTCCTAGGTTTTACATCCAAGGAAGAGAAACCGGAGAAGAGACTTACTTTCATTTTATTTTTTTAAAAGACTAGATCTTCCATTGTTTCCCTGACTAGCCTCCAACTTCTTGCCTCAAGCCATCCTCCTGCCTCATCTAGGGATGTAGGCACTGGCTACAGGATTCCACCAGAGCTGAGACTTAATGTAAAAAATTGTCACTTAATAAAAGGCATTTCTGGGCCCCAAATCCTAACCTGGGAGGCAGGAGAAAATAAGGGCTTAGTTCTTGGTGACCATCATGGTCAAAGGATACCTAAGAGCCACCTGCAGACTCCCCAAGACTTAGACACTTCTGAAATCAGAAAGAAAATCAGTGTTGAGGGCAAAGTTATTTTCAAACTGGATGTGGGCATGAGGCAGGTAGGTAGCTGTGTTTCTCTGGGCCACTTCTAAGATAGGGCTGAAAGAGTCCTGAGGCTCTCCGGCCTTGGACACTTTATAGTCTGCCCAAGTGCCTAGGACTCACGCTTGCAGGCACTGAGGGATGCAGCAAGGAGATCCTCACCCCAACTTCCAAGAGCTTCTGGCCTCGCAGGAGAGAAGATACAGCACTAATAACCACAGAAATAACTAAAAGGGAGATGGAGAGACGCTCCTTGGTTAAGAGCACTTGTTGCTCTCCCAGAGGACCCAAGTTTGGTCCTCAGCACCCAAGACAGACCCCAACCACTTGTAACTCCAGTTCCAGGACTCCCACTCCCTCTTCTGACTTCGATGGACACCCCTACACGAAAAGACATCCGTATACATAAGTTAAAAAGTAAATCACTTAAAGGTGACCTTAAAAAAGATACTACATTACCATCCCAATATGAATCAGAAGAGGGCAGGTGCTGGGTGTGTGTGGGGAGGGTGTGCTCAGGAAGCAGATGTTCCCACAAGCAGAGAGCAAGCAAACCTGTTGCCCATTCAACAACCAGTTCTGAACAAGGAACGTCAAAGCCCATGGTATGCAAAACCATTGTCCTTTCCACCCAAACCCCCAATCTAGTCGGGGAGAGAGACACCAAAGCTATAATAGCACAAATAAAGTATGTGGAAAGCTGTCAGAGTGCAGTGGGTGAGGGTAAGAGTTTGGGGGTGGTTAACAAAGCATGGGCAGTTCATGATTTAAGGTTTGAGTCTGGGAAAACTAAGGAAGTCTTCCTGGAGAGAGTCACCCCACCCCCATGCTCCAAGACCACGCCTTTCTTTGCAGCTGGCCCAGCTCTGGGACGCAGTAGGGAACACTGACACTAGCGACCCTGCTTTTGGACTCACCTGAGAGTCTAGGACTTGCCAAGGGCTGGGGAGGAGGAGGGGAGTGCGGCCAGGTGGTGAGCCCGGCCCGCGCCGGCTTGGCCCGCTCAGAGCGAGCAGCGGCGCCCCAGATTCTGGGCTCATCTCCCTGCCCCGGGGCCGGGCAACTATTAATCTTGGTTGACGGTTTCTCACGTCCTAATTGGGAGGTGGGGGAAGAGGCCCAGTCCGCCCTAAAGGTAGAAGCGGCTAATGGGCCTCTTCATCACCGCCAGGAACGGGTCCCTGGCGGAGCGCGAGGGCGCTGCAGCAGGTGAGACCGGGCTGGCGGCCCTTTAATGAAGCTGCCCGGGTTGGGATGCTCAGAGGGGAGATCCGGGGGAGGGGAGTGTTCCAGGTGAGAAGAGGGTAAACCATCCCAAATCTAACAGCCCAGCTCAGGAGTTCAGCTCGGACTCTTTTAACCCCCGGAGGCCTTCTGGGAGCGCAGCGCCGCGGTGAGAAGGGAGGGACCGTGACATTGGCAGGATTTGAGGGAGGACCTGAGAGCTAGGTAGCCCTGCAATAAACGAGGACACAGCATTAAGTGGGCGCTCCCAAAGTCAATAGAACCTGCAGATCCCTAGCTCCCTGGCTCATACATTAAAGATACAAAAGCGCCGGACTGTGCTACAACAATCATAAAGGTAAAATTTAAGCACGCGCCATGACAGCAGAGGGAAGCAAAAAGAAAAATGACTCACAAAGCCTGAGTCCAAAGACTGAGACTCAAAGAAGCGAGTGTCCCGGTCATTTCATAGCTGACCCACATCCCCATCTGTGGCTCACTTGCCCTTCTGAGGCCCTCTCTCTTTCTCACACACACACCGGGGCGGGGGGGGGGGGGCTGGAGACCTCCAGAGCCTTTTCGTCCTTTAGCAAGTTGTATTACCATCTTCTCAAAGGAGCCCACCCCCATCCAGGCTCAAACTGTCCTGCCGGGCGAGGGAGAGCCCACCCAGCCACCGCGCCTCTCCTTGGCCCTCCCTTGGGACAGCTGCATCCGGGAACCGCGACTCCTCTAAGAGTTTCGCCTTCTCAGGCCAGCTGTCAGCCTCTCTCCCGCCCCCCTCCTGCCTCTAGCCGCATCAGAAATATATTGTATTCTCACCTAACCCTGTTCAATTGCAGCATAATAAAACACATAATAAAAACCTAATTCATTTTTCTCCCGCGCCCACCATCTCCAGGCATCTTCTTTCTCGGGATTAAAATTTTGTCTTCATGTTTGTGGCACTGCAACCCTGGCGCCTCCGCATCTTTAATGTATGAGGCAGGGAGCTGGGGACCCACGGGTCCTGCAGTGTTCACGCCCTGACGGCGCCTGCTAGTCACCTGAGGATGCTGGTGGAGGAGGGAGGGAGGGCCGTGGACCTGTGTGAGGCCCCACTGCCTCCCTTCCTCTCGGATGTCTAGTGGTTGGAAGATTACTTATCTGCTGGGTCCATCAGACTGGTTGTAGCCTCCAGGGGGCGCATAGTAAAGCATGTCTCTGAGGATACAGTTTGCCAAGAATACCAGTTCCTACATAATGTAGGGCCGGGAGAAGAGCGCCCCCACCCCCATTTTCAGTTCTGATTCCGATGGCTGGAGCTGGCCTGGGCAGTGAAGCTCTGACTTCCAGGATCCATCTCCACCCAAAGCCACCATGTCCAGCCCCTAGAGGCCCCTGGAGACCTTCAGCTCACGTAGGCCAGTGAAGCAAGGTTACAATATCCCAGATGCAGGTAAGAATCCAGGGAGTGAGCCTGGTGGTGGTGGCACACGCCTTTAATCCCAGCACTTGGAAGGCAGAGGCAAGAGGATCTTAGTGAGTTCGAGGCCAGCCTGGTCCACAAAGCAAGTTCCAGGACAGCCAGTACTGTTACACAGAGAAACCTGTCTCGAAAAACCAAAGGAAGAAGGAGGAGGAGGAGGAGGAACAGGAGGAGGAGGTGAAGGAGGAGGAGGAGGAGGAGGAGGAGGAGGAGGAGGAGGAGGAGGAGGAGGAGGAGGAGCGGAATCCAGAGAGTGGCCTAGGGTGCAGCCCAGTAGAGAGTGCTTTCCTAGCATGCAGAAAGACTCTGCTCATACCACACAACGGAAAGAAGAAATCCAGCAAGGGAACATTGTGTACAAAGACAATACTGGGTGATTACACAAATTTGAGCCTGGAAATCCATTCCCAAATGTTTCTTCTTACATTTATTAAAATAAGGTCCCTAAAATAACAGCTGCAGAACACTCTCTTTTTCAGCATTATTTATTTTTCACAACATCCTTGACCAGAAGAAGTATTTAGTGGGAGCTGGATGCAGTGGCTCACACCTGTAGATTATGCAGTGGCTCATACCTGTAGATTATGCAGTGGATCACACCTGTAGATTATGCAGTGGCTCACACCTGTAGATTATGCAGTGGCTCACACCTGTAGATTATGCAGTGGCTCACACCTGTAGGTTATGCAGTGGCTCATACCTGTAGATTCAACTACTGGGGAGGCTGAGACAGAAGGACTTCTTGTGCCCAGGAGTTAGAGACCAACCAGGGAAACAAAATACAGAAATGTCTAAAAGTCCCCTTAAATATTTAGGGCTGAACAACTTAAATTCTTTTTTTTAAAGATTTATTTATTCATTAAATATACAGTGTTCTGCAGGCCAGAAGAGGGCACCAGATCTTACTACAGATGGTTGTGAGCCACCATGTGGTTGCTGGGAATTGAACTCCTGATCTCTGGAACAGCAGGCAATACTCTTAGCCACTGAGCTATCTCTCCAGCCCACAACTTAAATTCTTATACGTGAATAACTCTGTAGCTGTTTGGAAAACTAAAGTACATAGACTGGGGGCAAAAATGAGTGTTTTTATCCCCAGGTGGACATACTCATGCCTTGTGTATGGTGTCCTGAGGGCAACCTCAAGTGTCATCCTCAGGAACGCTATCCAACGCCCGCTGAGACAGGGGCTCTGGCTAGTCTGAGATTCATCAGTAAAATTAGGCTGGGTGGCCAATGGGTACCAGACATCCCTAACACCTGGCATTTTTGCATGGGGTTCCAACTTGGGCACAACTAAGTCATTCCTCAGCCTTTCAAATAATATTTTAAAATCCACCTTTGCAGGGTGTGGTGGTGCACACCTTTAGTCCCAGCACTTGGAAGGCAGAGGCAGGAGGAGCTCTGAGTTTGAGCCAGCCTGGTCTACAAAGTGAGTTCTAGGGGCAGCCAGTGCTACACAGAAAAACTCTGTCTAAAAAAGAAAGAAAGAAAGAAAGAAAGAAAGAAAGAAAGAAAGAAAGAAAGAAAGGAAGGAGAAAAAGAATTATTTTTTTAAATCTGTGTTGGTGTTTTGCCTATATGTGTAAGGGTGTCAGATCTAGAATTATAGACAGCTGTAAGCTGCTATGTGGGTGCTGGCAATCGAACCCTGGTCCTCTGGAAAAACAGTCACACTCTTGAGTGCTGAGCCATCTTTCCAGCCCTGAAATCTATTCCTTCTTAATCCTCTCTGGGTAAACGTTTCCTCAGAGCACTAAAATATTCCATCCTTCAGGAAGCTCTTTGAGTAGGAAGGTAAACAACTCAAAATAGCCTTAGGAAGTCCCGAAATTTACCAGATTCACTAGGCCCCTCCCTGCCAGCATAAGCAAATAAAGCTCAGAGTCCCTGAAAGGAAGCTGAGCTGCAAAGAAGACTCTGAAAACGGAACAATTGCCTGAAAGAAGCAGAAATCAGGCAACCTTCCTAGAAGAGGTTTAGTCCAACAGAGGCACCTGGAGAGGACACTCTCCAACCTATAGAGTGGCCTGCAGGCTGTGCAGTGTGCAGGCTCCCAGCTTTGGGAGCTGTCGCCCATGTTGGGGCCGGCTTTGGTGGTACAGCTGTCTTTGAGTCATTTCTGCTCCTGTAAGAAATTCCCCACCATATTCCTGTAAGTCACCCCAATAAAACTCATGGTTCACCAAGTTGGACTTTGGTGTTCTCTGTTCTCCGGTCTGTCTAGCCTGTCGTGGCCCTCTATCTGGGGTGAGTACACAATTCCCCAGTCCGTTTGGTCTGTCGTGGCTTTCCATCTGGGGTGAGTACACCATTCTCCAGTCTGTCTGGTCTGTTGTGGCTCTCCATCTGGGGTGAGTACACCATTCTCTGGTCCATCTGGTCTGTCGTGGCTCTCCATCTGGGGTGGGTACACATGATGGAATGACTGATGCTGTGTTGATGGCTGACTTTATGTTTAAAAGTTTAAAATTTATGTTCTTAAGAAAACTATAAAGCAAAATTGGACTTTCTTTTTTAAAAAAAAATTATTTATTTATTTATTTATTTATTTATTTATTATGTATACAATATTCTGTCTGTGTGTATGCCTGCAGGCCAGAAGAGGGCACCACACCCCATTACAGATGGTTGTGAGCCACCATGTGGTTGCTGAGAATTGAACTCAGGACCTTTGGAAGAGCAGGCAATGCTCTTAACCTCTGAGCCATCTCTCCGGCCCACAATTGGACTTTCAATGTTAAGAGCTGCTAAGGCTTAATTTTGTAATTGCCTGGTCTTATACAACTTTAACAAAACTGCTGTTTCTGTTTCTGTAGGCACAAGCTTGCTTTCTACTAGATGACCTTCTGCTTGCACGAAGACAAAATGTAACTCTGTGGTCTTTGTCTTTAAAAGCCCCCAACTAGGACTGGAGAGATGGCTCAGCGGTGAAGAGCTGCTCTTCCAGAGGTCCTGAGTTCAATTCCCAGCAACCACATGGTGGCTCACAATCATCTATAATGAGATCTGGCGCCCTGTTCTGGCCTGCAGCAGAACACTGTGAACATGAAAAATAAATAAAATCTTTAAAAGAAGAAAAAGCCCCCTACTTCTGTGACTGCCAACCATACTTAGGAATCCCAAGTCAGGTATGGAGCTGGAAGGGGACTCCCACAGAGTAGGCCCTCTCCCAGACTCTGGATTAGGCGCAAACCACACCCAAACACCTGTTTTCACAGAGAGATCCTTTATTAAGCAGGGAGGAAAAGTTAAAGTGGCTGCTTTCTGACTCAGGCAGAATACTGCAGCTAATGACCTTGTAGGTGTAATTTTTTCCCAAATATTTATTTATTATATATACAATACTCTGTCTGTGTGTATGCCTGCAGGCCAGAAGAGGGCACCACACCCCATTACAGATGGTTGTGAGCCACCATGTGGTTGCTGAGAATTGAACTCAGGACTTTTGGAAGAGCAGGCAATGCTCTTAACCTCTGAGCCATCTCTCCAGCCCCATGTAGGTGTAATTTTTAAGAGAAGAGGGGAGGTCTGTGTTAGAACGGGCGAGGATGTGGTGGTAACGGAGATGGGGGTGAGGGAGAAGGGGGAAGGGATAAAGGAAAAGAGGGCAGGAGTATTTGTTCCAGGGAGACAAAGGACTGCCTCTGGATAGAGAGGAGACAGACATGGTCTATAGGCAAATGGCGTTTTATAAAGGCTAAAATGGAAAACCCATGTTAGGATAAGGTATTTAATTTTAATTTGGTGTCTTAATTAGGTGAGCCAAAGGGGGCTTCTGGTAGCTGCACTTCAATACTTTGATAGCTGGACCTTGATAGTCAGCCTCGGGAGCTGGAAATAGACCTTGGGGGCTAGCATTAGGGAAAAAAAATCTGTTTTTTGCAAAGCACAGAGAATGGGGGAGAAGGGCAAGGTCTGCCAGAGCCATGTTGACCATCTCAGGCTGGCCGGAGTCACTTCAGGGGATAAACATTAAGTGGTAGGATGGGGGTGTGGAAGGGCTTTAGAGAGAGGGGTACGGGGGATGGAGGGAAAACTAATCAGAACTGAAGATGTATGAAAAGCATTATGAAAACCCGCTCCTTTATAAACTAATTAAAAAATATAATTAACCAGGCAGTGGTGCTGCACACCTTTAATCCCAGCACTCAGGGAAGCAGAGGCAGGTGGATCTCTGTGAGTTCAAGGTTAACCTGGTCTACAGAGTAAGTTCCAGGACAGCCAGAGATACAAACCCTATCATGAAGAAACAAGATAAATAAAGTAAATAATAAAATTTAAAAATATAATTAAAGGTCTGGCAAAATGGCTCAGTCAGGTGGGGACTTGCCATCAAGCCTGATAACTTGAGTTTTCTCCCCAGGCTCCCATGGCAGAGGGAGACAGGAAAGAACGCAGGAAGAGGAAGATGGTGAAATGGGTCAGCAGGTAAAGGCACTTGCTGCCAAGTTTGACAACCTGAGTTCAGCTCTAGGACCCACATGGTAGGAGAGATGGTAACTCCTGAAAATTGTCTTCTGGCCTCCACATACATACCGTGGCATGTATATGCATGTGCATGCACACACACAAAACATACCTACATGTATATTGTACATACTCGCACATGTACACAGACACACACACATAGATCACCTTTAAAGGAATGTGAGTAGAAATTACCTGAGTAAATAGATAAGGTACTCCCACAGTCATGGATTATAAAATGAAAATATCTATGCCAGGTGTGGGGTACCTCCCTATCTGCATTGGTCAGGGAGCTATCAGGTACCCTCAAAACAAAACAGGCTATTGCCACTGGTCTTGGTTGCCCACCATAACTAAATGGTAAGACCCTAATGCTGAAAATATCACACACTATGTGGTTGCAAACTATACAGAACTTAAGTAGGGATTCTGGAGAGATGGCTCAGCAGTTAGGAGCCCCCACTGTTTTTGCAGAGGACCCAGATTTGATTCCCAACCCCCACATGGCAGGTTACTACTTTTACTCCAGTTCCAGGGGATCCAGTGCTTTCTTCCAGCTTCTGTGGGCACCAGGCACTCATGTGGTACATAAACATGCAGGCAAAGTACCCACTCACATAAAACAATAATACTTAAAAAATTAACTTGGTGGTAATGATGTATGCCTTTAATCCCAGCACTTGGGAGGCAGAAGTAGGCAGATGTCTGTTAGTTCGAGGTCAGCTTGCTCTACAAAATGAGTTCCAGGACAGACTCTAAAGCTACACAGAGAAACCCTGTCTCAAAAAGCAAAAAACAAGACAAAACAAAATTTAAGTAGGAACGTACCTAGAAACTTTCTTCTGGCTAGCTTCTGTAGCACCAGAAAGTGCTCTGGAGTCTGCTGGGGGAGAAAAGTCATGAATGATCTTACCCAAAGGTGGATCCTCCATGCCACGGTATTGACCTGGAAGGCAAGACTTGCCCACTGGTGCAAAAGTGGCATGACTGCTATGGGAGTAACCAACCACTTTCTACTTTTGAGGTCTGCTCCACAGGAGGGTACACACACACACACACACACACACTAAAATCTTAAAAACAAATGACAAACACTGAAATAATATGATGAACAACAAACCCTTATCCACTGCTGGTGGCTTTTAAACTGGTACAGCTACGGTGAAAATCAGTTTTAGGAGATTCCAAAACAAAGAAATAAAAACGAACCCCTGAAAATATAACAACCATAGAGTCAAGTTATACCACTGCAAGTATATACCCAAAGAACACTTTTTTTAAAAGTGAAAGTTTTTTTAAAAGTTTTATTATCATCATCATCATCATCATCATTATTATTATTTATGTATACAGTATTCTCACTGCTCTGCCTGCAGGCCAGAAGAGGGCACCAGATCTCATTACAGATGGCTGTGAGCCACCATGTGGTTCCTGGGAATTGAACTCAGGACCTTTGGAAGAGCAAGCAGTGCTCTTAACCGCTGAGCCATCTCTCCAGCCCCCAAAGAACACTTTTTAAACATAATTTTTATTGATTCTTTGGAAATTTCACATCACCCCAATCTCACTCATTTCCCAGTCCCTTGTAGTGTCCCCCCGAGGTAAACTAAAAAATAAATAATAAAAAGTTAAAAGTAAAAACACAATTAAGAATATTACTTAAAAACAAAAAACCGAAACAAATAAAAAAAGATAAACAAACAAGCAAAAAAGCACTTCCCTCCTCCATCTTTCCCGCCGCTCCATCACCTCTTTGTTCATCTTAGCAGCACTGGGAGCTGCTGTGCATCATGCAACACCCCCTCTTGTCCAGACAGCTTTACTTGCACATGTCCACTGTAATGTGTTGTTGGTAGGTTCAAGGCCTCTGGCTTCTGGTAAATCATCAATACTGGACCCTCATCAAAACTCCTCTCAGATATCCTGCTGTTACCCCGAGTTATGGAGATCCTGCTGTTACCCCGAGTTATGGAGATCCTGCTGTTACTCCGAGTTATGGAGATCCTGCTGTTACCCCGAGTTATGGAGATCCTGCTGTTACTCCGAGTTATGGAGGTCCTGTGGCTATGGTTCCACAGGACCAGTCCCTTTATGCACCCCAGTAGGTCATAGACGGGGAAGATGTTGAAAAGTGCCAGTGCAAAGCACTGGCTATGTGTCTGGATGTTAGCTGAGATGCTCTGACCAGTCCACTGGAGCAACCCACCTCGGACGAGGGGCAGAGCCAGCTCTCCCACAGCTATGGTGAGGGGTTCAACTCATGATCCACACTGGGCCCCTGTGTCAAAGAGCTCTTAAGTCCTACCACACATATTTGCACATATATGGCTGCAGATGCACTGATCATGATATCAAGGAAATGGAACCAGTCTAAACATCCATCAATACCTGAATGAATGAAGAAAAATATGGTATACATATTTTACTCAGTCATAAAGAAAAATAGTTATGAAATTTGCAGCAAAATGGATGGATGTAAAAACGACTATAAGAGCCGGGCGGTGGTGGCGCACGCCTTTAATCCCAGCACTCGGGAGGCAGAGGCAGGCGGATCTCTGTGAGTTCGAGGCCAGCCTGGTCTACAAGTGCTAGGTCCAGGACAGGCTCTAAAAAAGCTGCAGAGAAACCCTGTCTTGAAAAACCAAAAAAAAAAAAAGAAAGAAAAAGAAAAAAAAAAACGACTATAAGTCAAGTAACCCAGATTCAGGAAGACAAATGCAATATACCTATCTCTCATAATCAGATCCTAGATTTTCATTTTTATCCATGTGTATATATATTAATACTGACACATACACACATAAATAAATACATCTTTTTTTAAATTAAAAACCGAAGGGTCAGGTGGTAGTGGCGCACGCCTTTAATCACAGCACTCAGGAGGCAGAGGCAGGCAGATTTCTGTGAGTTCAAGGCCAGCCTGGTCTACATAGCAAGTTCCAGGACAGCCAGGGCTACACAGAGAAACCTTGTCACAACAACCACAAACAAACAAACAAAATGACAATTATGACAGCAAGTCCTATGCAAGCTCAAGTAATACCAAATCCCAGTAGGGAGAGAGAGGGGAACAGAAAGCTCCATCCCTAACCAAGAAGCCACTGGCATCTGATGACTACTGGGAGATGGAGAGTCAGTTAAGTTTTAACGTCAGTAAGTCTAACATGCTCCAGCAGAAGGCCACACATCCAAGAATATATTGCTAGCATAAATTGGACATGGTGGATGCACAGAATTGGGTGGTAGGGAAGGGTATGAATATGATGAAAACACACTGGATGAAATCGTCAACTAATAAAAATAAAACCAATCTTAAAAAAGAAAAAGAAAAAAAAACAGGCTTCTAAAAGGGGTGAACAGAGTCTCAGGGAGAGAATCAGTAGCTGGGATAGGCATGTGCAGCAGGACAGAGCAGATGTGGAGAATAAGTCAGAAAGAAGTGTTTCCAGTATTTCTCTTAAACCACAATTTACACAAGAGCAAGTTCCCATTTCAGTGAACCCTGACGCACTGGAAAGCAAGCCTATGAAAACAAGTCCTTGTATCACACCAAGACTCAAGTAGCTTTCTTCCGGCCACTCTGTAGGAACTGGACATCACGGTGAGAGCCTCTCCTTTCAAGCATGCTGTAAGCGAAAGCGCCTTGGAGCCCACCCCGAGAAAACAGTAGTGGAGAAAGAGTAGTTAGTTCCAGGGAACTGCCAAAGAGACAGGTAAAGCTGTGTGGAGGGAAGCCATAAACAAAACATTCACCACCACCACCACCCCACACCTTATCCTGCACTCGATTCTAAACATACATAAGGAGAACTGAATTTATCCCTTAATGACTGTCTCATCTAGCATGAGTTTCATGTTGTCCAGAGGACTTTTCAAACTACACTGTCCCCCAAGATTCTGACATGCTTGCTGAAGGGAGATGCTGCCCCATCCTGAAATCAGGATGAGGATGCGAACCATGGTTTTTCTTGTGAGTGTATCATTCTTTTTACTTTTTCCACCACCACCCCCCACCCCCCGCCAGACAGGGCTTCTCTGTGTAGCCCTAGCTGTCCTGGAACTAGCTCTTGTAGACCAGGCTGGCCTCGAACTCACAGAGATCTTCCTGCCTCTGCCTCCCAAGTGCTGGGATTAAAGGCCTGCACCGCCACCGCCCGACGAGTGTATCATTCTTTTAGGCTTGCTGAGATGTGAACTAGACTGAGAACCACGGTGTTCGTGACCGCACCTAGAATCAGCAGGCAGGTAAGGTTTAAGAGTGCTTTTGGATTTCACATTCACTTATCACATTGCGTGGTGGCACATGCCTATAATCCGAGCATTTGGAAAGTAGAGGCGGCAGGAAGATCAGGAACTCAAGGTCAAGGTTATCCTTGGCTACTTATTTGGGAAAACAAAACAAAACTTTCTGGCATCAGGCCTGACAGTCGCTTGCACGCGGTTGCCAGTTTAACAAAGGGGATGCAGATAGGTGCTGGATGCCTGTCTGGTACGGGAAGTATCTAGTAGGTGGAAAGGCGGCCATTTCCACGCCTCAAGGGGAAACGGTCACTGGGATGCTGGTTTCGATGGTGAAGGGAGGCGGCCACGGAGATCAAGAAGCTAGAGCGCTCCTGGGCTGCCGACGATCTCGCGTGATTCCTCGAAAACCTCGGGATTTCCGGGCAGGAAGTCAGAGGGCGGGCTCAGTGTGGCTTTAGGGTTTCGAAACTACAGAGGAAGGAATGGATTGAGCGTTCCAGAATCAAGAGCAAAGGAGGAAGCAGGATCAGGGCTCTGGAAGGAAAGGGGCCTGGAGCGCTAAAGCCAGCCGTTGCCAGGGAAACGGAGGTGGGAGGAACCGATCTTAACCTTAGAGCCCCGGGCGCTGGCGTCACCAGGGACGATAGAGTTTCCGGTCAGGCTGCCTGCAAGAGGCGTGACTTCCCTTTGACTGATAGGTCTCGAGAGCGGAGCTTGACGCTGACTGGCCTAATTTGCTCTTACCCTTAGGTCAGGGGTCCTGGTGGAAGTGGAGTACTTCCCCCTTCCCCAAGTCCTACCTCCACTTCCTTTGTATGCTCATCTGTCAGGAAAACTGCAATCGTGGGAGAATGTACCCAGTTAGCATTTGTCCTGAGAGAGCTTGTGATAGGCCCTATTGCTAACCCCACAGCATTTGAGAAACACTGAAATTAGTAGGAAAAGAAGGAAAGTACACCCTCCCTAGATGACCTGCCAATCTTGGACGAGGCACTGTCTGCAGCGTATAGACAGTTCTGCTATAAAACATTCTTACAAATTTTATCTTGCACAGATTGTTTCTCTCCTCCCAAATGAATCCATGCGTGGATTCACCAATAAAAGTTCAAGGCCTCTTTTCAAAGCAATGCCGAAAGGCCAAAGCTTAGCTGATAAAGAAGCTAGAACTGGCCTGGGGCTTTGGGGCTTGGATGGAGGCCTTGGCATGATTGGCAGGATGGAATGAAATTGAAACTGGTCACTAAAGGTTCCAAATTTAATCAAGAATGAAGTTATTTCCTTATGTGCAAGTTAAAAAACTCAAGTTTGGAAACTCATTAGTGGCCGACTTTTTGTTTTATTTTTAATAGACTTCTGAAGACTGAACCTGGGCTGTGCATGTTAGGCAAGAACTCCATCACTGAGCTATACTCGGGCTTTTAATTTTTACTTCCAGACAATGTCTTACAGAGTGACCACTAGCAGCTGTAGTAAAAGGTTTGTGGATAGTTGTGGACAGTTGGTTTTGCTAGTCTGTAAACAGATTGGGCCCAGGAGATATTCCTGAATGTCAAAGGAACCAGGTTTAGCAGCTGTCAGGTGAACGGAAGCACAATGGTGGGGAGTCACAGCTCAGCTGGTGTCCTGCTCCATCAGCATTCTCTGGTTTTGTCTGAGACATGGCTTCTGTAGCCCTGGCTATACTGGAATTCGCTCTGTAGACCAGACTGGCTCCAAACTAGGAGATCTACCTGCCACTGCCTCCTAAGTACTGAGATTAAAGGTGTGGTGTACACCACCATGCCCAGCGTCTTATTGCTGTTTTTATTTGTTATTTGAAACAAGGTCTCATGTAGTCCAGGATGGCCTCAAGCTTGCTATATAGTCGAGGATGACCTTAATTATCAGTCCTAGCTAGGTATGGTGATGAGTGCCTTTAAAATCCCAGCACGTGGAAGATAGAAGCAAGCAGATCTCTGTGAGTTCAAGATCAGCCTGGTTCTATACCGTCTAGGGCTACATAGTGTCTCAGAAAAGAAAAAAATCCTTATCCTCCTGCCTCAACTCCCAAATGCAGGGATTACAGGAATGCGGCCCCATGACCACTGACTTGCAACTTTCTTAATGTCTCTAAACCCATGCCTTTCCCCCCCTGGTTTTTCGAGAGAGGGAACTCATGTCTTTTCTAGGGAAGGTATAATATGCCCATCTTACAGGTTTCAGAGATCAAAAGGTGAATGACTAAAGGCACTTGGCTTCACTGAGCCTCGCACCACACGGCAGGACTCAGGGAACGGGAGCTGCTGTCAACACTCTTGCTTACCCAGGACAAGGGACCCACGCTCACTTGCTGTGGGATCATCTAGCCCTAAGATTTCACCCAACCACTTATTAAGAACTGAAAGAGGGACATGGGGGGTGGGGAGCTGTTTCTTTGCAGGGAGTGGGGTATGGATTTTTAAATAGGTTTATTCATTGTTTATTCCTTATATCTAACAAAGCTAAGATTCCAGGAAAGAAAGCAATAGTACATGGCTCTTCCTCACCAAATACAGGCACCAGTTTCCTCCTCCTCTTCTCCAAGGTAGGAACATGTGTCATAAAAGTAAGGAGGCTACCAAGATGACTCGCTGGATAAAGGCGCTTTCTACCAAGCTTGACAACCTGACCCAATTGTAGAAAGAAAGAAATGACTCCTGAAAGTCAAGTCCTCTGACACACACACACACACACGCATACACACACACACACACATGCATACACACCGCACACATACACACACACACATACACACATGCACACACATACACGCACGCACACATATACGCACACACACACACACGCGTACACACACACACACATGCACACATACACATGCACACATACACACACGCAAACACGTACATGCAGACTCTTCAGGGTCATGAATGGGAAGGGATAACTTTCAGAGGCTCCTGCCAGGTCAGTTTCCATGGTGAACTGGTAAGGACAGAAGATGTGCTGGTTCCCTGACAGCTTCACTTCAGTGAAGCAGGCAGCTGTTGGCCTCCTCTCCCCTCTCTGAAGATTTCCTAGAAACCAGAGGTCGCCACCCCATGCCAAATTCCTCAAAGAAACTAAGATGTCAAAAGCTTGGGTTCATAAGTATGTGAGCAGCCCTCTCAGTGAAAAAAGAAGATAAGCTTCCATCTTCAAGGGACTAGGTGCCAGCCAGAGGACCCATTTTGTAAGCTCAGAGAGCCCTCTGCTGGGAGATGAGGCTCCGTACAGGAAGAGTTTGGGGGAAGGGAACATAAGGCTGAAGAAAGGTAGGAGAATCTCCTGAACACTTCCCTAGACACTTGGGACGTGAAACAAGTACAGGTCAAAACTAGACAGGATTGCAGTTTATTGACACCATGCCATGACAGCTGTTGACACTGGAGAAGGTGGTTAGCGAGAGCAGGAGTCGTCTCAGTGGACCTCACTGGGACCTTTTTACCCCTCCCATTCACCCTTTCAGCTAGAGGTCATGGATTCAGAGTGGAGATTTAATTCTACACCCTGAAGTCACTACCACCCATGCCATTCCTAAACCCATCTTCCATTTGGTCCATCAATTGAGGCCTGGGCCCTTCCTCTTCTTCAAAATAAGGGCAGAGGGAAAACAGAGCCATGTGTCAAGAAAGAGATGGGTTGCTGGCTGTGGTGGCACTTTTAATACCAGTATTTGGGAGGCAGAGGCAAGCAGATTTCTGAGTTTGAAGCCAGCCTGGTCTACAGTGTGAGTTCCAGAATAGCCAGGGCTACACAGAGAAACCATGTCTGAAAAAAGAAAACAAACAAAGGAGGAGGGGGGGAAAAAAAGAGAGCTGGGTGGTGGTGGCGCACACCTTTAATATCAGCACCCGAGAGGCAGAGGCAGGTGGATCTCTGTGAGTTCAAGGCCAGCCTGGTCTGCAGAGCTAGTTCCAGGACAGGCTCCAAAGCTACAGAGAAACCTTGTCTCGAAAAACCAGGAAAAAAAAAAAGAGGAAGAAGAAAAAGAAAGAAAAGAAAGGGGAGAGAGAGAGAGAGAGAGAGAGAGAGAGAGAGAGAGAGAGAGAGAGGTAGCTCCGTAGTAGAGCACTTGCGTAGCATATGTGAAGCCCCGAGTTCTTCCAGGGAGACTGACAGCTGGAAAAGAAGGAGCTGAGGTGGGGGTGTGGTGAATGTCTAAGAAGAGTCAATGAAACACAGAATTTCCTGTCTTGAGATTGTACGCTTGAGGCCTGCCTGTGTTTGAAGCACCATTTCCACATCAGTCCCCCTATAAGTGGGTTTGGGTGGTGGCCGTTCCTGAAGGGGAATGCTTGTTCTGCCTGGGTGATTTCCTGATTAGGGAAAGAACTGGAATTGTGGGATTTCTGTTTGAGTTATGACATCAGAACAGACTAAGAATGCCTAAAACGATTCCTAAAAGCACCTGCATCGCAGTGTGGAGGGCAGTGCAGGCTACCGACATCCGTTCATTCCTCTAGAAGAGAAGAGAGGAAGGGAGCCATTCAAGGATGTGGGGCACAGCAGGCATGAGCCCCATGCCTCCCTAATCCTAACACTGCCAGCCCAGATTCTGGAGGATTAGGTTCTGTTTGGCTTGCTGGTTGCCCTCAGTCTGTGTTCTGGGATCCAGAAGGGTAAGGGGCTATCGGAAATGTTCTGGCCAGAGAAACAGTTTAGGGAAGGAAGAATCATCTATAACCTGGCTTGCTGCTAGGTGGGCAGGAGACTAGCGAGGGAAGCCAAATATTAAGACATCCTAGAACAGCCTATCTGCTCTTGGCTTCCAGGACCAAATAGAAAAACACTTACATGTGTTGCTTATGTAGGTGGGCGCACACACAGGATGGTTTTGTGACTTGAACCAGAGAGGAGAGAAGGGCCTTATAGGGATGCCTCCTCCAGTCTAAGGGGTTGCTGGTCTCATTGGCTGCTCCCCACCTCAAGCCCCCTGACCCGGAAGATAAACAAGTGGTAACATTGTAAGGTGGCACCCAAGAAGCAGCCTAAGGAGGTAAGGAAAAAGGCAGAGACTGGCTCCCCTCAAAGTCCCTTGTTGTAGTAAACCACATCGATGCTGGGGTTTTGTGCTTGGATCTCAGCTCTCAGCTCTGGCTCCAGCCTGGTCACGTGTATGGAGCTGCAACAGAATAGCACAGGCTGGATGAATGTACCCTGGGCTCAGCATCTCAGAAGCCAGATCTCAGTACCCGGCTTCCCCTCTATCCCAGGTGAAGAATCCTCCCCCAAGGGCTGGCTCACAGTCATTCCCTCAGATCCTGCATCACCAGTGTGCCTACCAGGGGACACACTAAGGGCCAGAGATGTGGAGTCCTGTGCAGAGATTCTGGTTCAGCCCAAGGGCCTCACTCACCTTCTCTGGGGGAACAGGGCACAGCACAGGGGTGTGGCAAATACCAGGCTAGGGAAGAAGAGCACAGAAAATGTCTGTGAAGCTGGTCTGAGCATTCCCTCCCTGGACCCCACCTCATGCAAATAGCCCAGGAGTGAAGGCATTTGGGGGAGCTTTATCCCAACTGTAAAGGTTGAAAGTGGACCAAAGGACCATTCGGGGATGGTAAACTCAGTCCTGATAATAGATTCTGGATGAGGAAAGTGCCTCAAGAGTATTGAGCCAAAGCCCTATGACTAGAAAGTGACAGAATCAGGAATAAAACAGGCTGGACCTTCTGGACTGTGCCAGAGTTTATGTGCCTGGTTTCCTCTAATGAATAAAGACTGAACCCCTCACCCAGACTATTGATCTTCAAAGGCAAGAACCCCTAGGACTCTCTCTCTCTCTCTCTCTCTCTCTCTCTCTCTCTCTCTCACACACACACACACACACACACACACGTATTATGCACTATGGGTACCTTTACGAACTGGGTGTATGACGGAGCAATATATGTAAGAACCTCAAAAAAGTGCCCTCCACACACAAAATGATAAAGGCTCTCCCATAGGTCCTTATCAAACCCTTTCATACTTACCAGAAGCCTACCAGTCCCACCTGCAGGGGAGCCCCCAGCCAGGGGCGGCGCTGTGGGGAGATAGATGACAGAATAGTTTATGTTCCTATTTTCCTAACCTCCATTTAGGTTCTCCACCATGGTTTTAGCCCATCAACCTTACCTCTGAGCCCTTGAACATTTGGATGTTTCTCCCAGCCAGTGACAGGCTGGGACCTGAATATGGCAACCTCCTACCCCCTCCAGACTTGCCTATCCCATTGCATGTTCTTGCCTCTTTGGATTGGTTCCCATGGTAGTCTCTGACCCTGACTTTCTCTCATCTCGCATTCTCCAGGAGCTACTTTCTTCAGGAAGCCTCCCCAGAGTCTCCACTCACTTCCTGTCATTCCCAGTGGCAGACACATGTCTCTCTCCACACCTTCTCCATCCACTTCAGCCACAGTGACCGCTGTTCTGTTCTTCAAATGTGACAACCCATCCCTGCCCAGGGCCTTGGCTCTAGCTGTTCTCTCTTCCTGAAACACTCTTTGCCAGACTCTCCTTATTCTTTGGGTCATCCAAGGCCTATCCTTGTCTAAACTCTTCCCCCAGATAGTCTCAATTATAACGCCCCACTGATTTCTTACAAAGCACATTTCATAACTACAATGATATGTTTATTGGTTTTTTGTTTCATTGTTTTGTTTTTCGAGACAAGGTCTCACTGGGTAACTCTGGCTGACCTGGAACTTGCTATGTAGACCAAGCTGGCCTCAAACTCACAGAGATCCACCTGCCTCTGCTTCCAGAGTGCTGGGATTAAAGGTGTGCACCCTCCGTGTCCAGATATCTTGCTTGTTCCTTTGTCTGTTGGTTTCTGTCTTAGAGACTGTATGCCTCATGGGGACAGGGTCTACGACCATCTTAGTTCTGTTTAACATGTCTGGTGTGGTCGGTGATTAATTCTGATATGCTAATAAATGACTCAGTGAATGAGCTGGAGCCTGTATTCCTGAGCCTTGCTACCCTATCTTGTTTGTGCATTCATGACAATGTATGTGTGCCTCTTAGTGGGAGACACAGTGGTGGCATCATTAATGCGTAATCAAGTGTGGCAATGACAGTCATCGATGTGTATGACAGAAACCTCTGGACAGGCCAGGTAAGAGTGAGTTTCTTACCTTCAGGAAGTCTTTCTTCTCCAGAGCGTTCATGATCACTGGGGGAATGGCTGAGGGGAGAATCGGCAATGAGAGGTAGAGAAGTGGACTCCGGGAACCTGAGAGAAGACTGCCCTCCCAGCCGCCCATTCTTCCCAGACTTGCTGACTCTGACTTGTCAAAAAAACCCTGAGAACCTTGACCCCTCTTCTCTCCCAGCCTCCCGAGCTCCACCTGCCATCCCCGCCTCACCCATGGCAGGAATTGCCATGCCGATTCTCGATATCACCACCTGGAAGATTCCCTGTTTGGCAGCAGTCACCGAGTGGCCAAGCCTCTGACCTGCCTCATCCGTCACTGGGATGCCCACCTGCAGCTCCCTAAGAAGAGAAAGAAACTCAGGTCAGATGATAGGTTGTAGATCTCTGGAGACCCCTTAGCTTCCCCACTCAAAGGCTGGTTCTGAACAGCTTCCAGGGTGTAGGGTAGAGCCCAGAGAGAAGCAGACAGTACCCAGGCTGTAGGGTAGAGCCCAGAGAGAAGCAGACAGCACCCAGGCTGTAGGGTAGAGCCCAGAAAGAAACAGACAGGTGTTGTCCCAGCTCCACCCAGCCAGGGAGCAGGGGAATGTTGGTCATTCAGCGTGGGTTGAAGAAAATGAGTTTGGGGAAGAGCCTGGAGTATCAGGTAATTTCCAGGGTATTGGAATCCAGCATGACGGGGACAGTTATCTTGAGTCATAACTACCATGAATGACCCTGAGTAGCCCAGGTGGAATTTCTCCACATAGCATTCCAGAGTAATATAAACAAAACTATTAAGAATGTTGTTTGAACCGATCATTTAATCCCAGCACTCAGAAGGCAAAGGCAAGAGGTTTCTGTGAGTTCAATGCTAGCCTGGTCTACATTGTGAGTTCCAGGACTGCACAGAGAAACCCTATCTCGAAAAAAAAAAAAAAACTTATTGGGCTTTATGACCAGGACCCTGGTGCCACCACTGGCAGAAATGTGATTTTCTTGATGGTAGCGTAAGACACATCAGCGTACATTTTTGCTTATTGTAAGTCACCCTGACCATCATTCACACCACTTCTTCTCACTCAAGTCATGGGGCTGCCAGCACCATGCCCCATCAGCAAGTTCCCAGTGAAGAGTCCTCTGTGAACCTGTGGGTCTGCCTGCACGTTCAGTCTTACCACACCTCGGGGAAAGTTCTCACACAGTGGGACCTAGTGGTTCTTGAACACAGGGTCAGTATAAGCCAGGGTCCAGCAGCTCCACCAGTGATGGAGAGGACTCTCCCTGTACCTGGCTGGTCTGCAGAAGTCAAGGGCATCTGGACATCCCTGTGCCGGAAGCCAGGGCCACTCACCTCTGCCTCATCAGGGGGATGTTGATGCAGTTGGCAGCGGCCACAGCTGCAAAGGGTACAAATCGGCCGACTAGTGGGGGCAGGTGCTGGGGGAAGAAAGGCGGTGTTCAGAGCTCTGAGGACCATGGGGTGGGGAGGGGAGAAGGAAATAGGTAAAGGGTTAATGAGAGGCCAGTAGTGGCAGGGAGACTTTACCTTGGTGAGAGATTTGAGTCCCAGAGCAGTGGCCACAGCCCCAGTGGTGGCACTCACATAGGCTGTTCCCAACTGCCTGTAGAGGAAAAGGCCAGATCACAAGGAGAGATAAGAGTCCAGCATGAATTTCCAATGCAGAGGGTGTCAGAGAGTAACCTCATTGAAATCCCCATCCCCTGCTCCAGTGGAAACTTGGGTGAAAGTCCTCCTCCTTCTTTAAAAGGAGAGTGGGTCCCCCAAAAGAGGTACAAAAGGACTGAATGCCCTCAGGTGGTAGTCAAACATGTAGCAGAAAGGAGAGCTGAGCCCCTGGCACAGGTCCACAAGGACCAGGAAAAGCTGGGGAGGGGGGGTCTCACCGCACGGTGATGGGAGCATCCCCACTGCGATTGGAGTAATTCACAATAGCGTTGAAGGACTGGTTCACCCACTGCCAGAACACCACAGTCGGAGTCTTCCTGAGGGTGCAAAGATAGACTACTCATAGCTGTTCCTCCACAGTAGTCTCCCATTCTTGAACCCCCAATATTGAATTGTTTTTTTTATTTTTTTAATTTTTATGTACATTAGTGTTTGACTTGCATGTGTGCATGAGGAAGTCAGACCCACTGGAACCTGAGTTACAGATAGTTGTGAGCTGCCATGTGGGTGCTGGGAATTGAACACAGGTCCTCTGGACAACCAGGCAATGCTCTTAACCACTGAGCCATCTCTCCAGCCCCCAAACCCCCAATACTGAAACCCTCAGAGTCCCTTAACTCCTCAAGAGGGACTTAAGTGGTGGTCCCAGAACTTCCTCTTGTCACCCTCACAGGTACACCTAACACAAATGGAGGCTGGGTTCTGAGAAATAGGAAGAATTCTTACACACACACACACACACACACACACACACACACACACACACACACTGTTCTTTACCCAAAAAGGAGCAGAAAGGAGACTTCTAGTCATCCAGCCGTGTTCTGGGCCACCACCCGCAGGAAGGGGACGTGGATAAGTCTTACCTGTAGAAGGTGAGCATGCAGCCAGTAATGGTCATGTTCATGGGCACCTGGGCTGACATGCGGCCAATCAAGACCACCTTCTCCCCTGTGTCTGGATGGAAGGCAGAGTCGTACACATACTTGGCTTTCCACAGCTGGTCCTCAGTGAGCCCTGGGGTTGCCACACCAGCCCTGCAGAAATTGGCAAGGAACCAGTAGACTGTTATAGGGATCAGACCTGCTCTTCCTGTCTCTGCTGCTTGCCTCAGGGAACTCTGGGCGATGGACCAGGAACTTTGGCACTCAACCCCAGAGTAAACGAGCTCCCTGTCCATGGGGGAAGTTAAAACCTCTCACATTGCACACTTTGCTCTTTCTTTTGTGGTCCTGCATTTTCTCCAGGGTCACGGTGGTGATGGTTTTCAAAGGGTCTGAAAGGACTGGGGGGCACTCCAAGAGTTAAACCTCCTGAAGAGAAGAGGATTACTGCCTGTCTATCTGATTGGAACTCTCCTTTGGGACCTTGTCCTTGCAGAGTGGACAGCACTGGGAATGGTCACTGAAGAGGATCTGTGAATTGCCGAGCTGCTGCCTCCCCATAAATCCAATGCCGTCTCCTCAACCCAAATGTCCCAAAGTCCTCCGAGCTAAAGTGCTGTGTCACTGCCATCTGGTTTGAGGCAGGCTTACCTGTAATTCTGCACGATGTTGCGGGAAGCTTCCAGCTGGTCCCCGGACAACAGCAGATTTCGAGGGTCAGTAACCGTGAAGAAGTGCCGGGCTCTGCCTAGGAATGTGCTCTGGTCCCATCGAGGTTCCTGGATGTTGATATCTAAGCGCAAGTCCCCCATCTTCTGCAGGGCAGCAAGAACAAAGATCAAGTCAAGGACTTCACTTGGGGAAAACCTTGGTGGCTCTGCCCTGGTTCCAGAAACTATGACCGATCCTTGCAAGGGCTCAAGGTGACTCCAGATAGGAAAGCAAGGGGAGGGGAGGAGTTGCTTCCTAGGTAGTGCTTTAGCCAGGGACCTATAGCTACTAAGGAGGGGGAGGAAAGATTGGAACCAAGAATACATATAGCTTTCCTCATGCTCTGGCCTGGTGAGATCTTACATGGTGAGGATTTACACGTGTGTGCTTGTTTCAAGAGCAGCAACTAATCCGGGGCAGCTATCTTGAGCTCCCGCTGTAGGAGCCTCAGAACACCCAAGCCCATTTCAGCTTCAGGTCCCGGCTGCCCTAAAGCCTAGATAAACACTTCTAAGGCTGTTTGGGAAGTTGACAAAAGCCATCCCACACTCAAGCCCCTGATTGGAGGAGAGCAGGGTGGCTAGCCACCTGAGGGCTGATCCGTACCAGATCTCACACAGAGCAATGGCAGCCATTCGTGAGAAGGAGGGTATGCACACATCCCCTTCGAACCCATTTGCTTCAGCTCCTGCACAACAACCCGGCCTCTCCCTCGTCCTAACCCATCCAACTCTCTCAGAGCCACCTACCTCAGGAAAGGGCAAGAATAAGTGAATGCCCCTCCACACAGCACCAAAAAAAGAATGCCAGGAGCAGCCATCTGCTTGTGCTAGGCAAAAATCCTGCAGAATGACTAATCCCCTCCAACTCCACTTCCTCCCTCACGGTAGACAACGCCCCTACCCGACTCTCACATACCCACACACAAAGACATGCACGCCCTCCCCGGCACACAAACAGGTTAGACCCACACTGTATACACTAGCCAATCAGCCAGAATACCGTTACAGAGAGAGAGAGAGAGAGAGAGAGAGAGAGAGAGAGAGAGAGAGAGAGAGAGAGAGAGAGAGAGAGAGAGAGAGAGATTCAGCAATATCTATCAGATGCATTGAAAATATACCTACACACAGCCTCACCCAGCCACCTCCTCCTTGTACCCTCCAGATCCTATGGAATCCCCACAAAACAGAGAGCACCTTTCAAGCTAAGCCTCTTCCTCCGACCCCAGGCCCTCAACCCTATGCTCTGAAGATTCCCCTGGCTGCAAAGCACTCACGCTTTCCGGGGTTTTCAGCCTCTAGCAGCTCTCAGACCCGCCTTCCTCACAGCTCTTTGCTTTCCTCCCATCCATCACCGGGACGTCACGCGTGACGCTGAGCAGCAGGGAAGGGCGGGGGCTTCCTAGGCTCGTTCGCCCAATCCACCCCCGGCTTGGCAGAATTCCGGGGCAGTGGATGTCATATAGAGCGACTACTCTAGACCAGGCCGTTGAGACCAGACCCGACACAGTCTTTGGAAGCAGTTCTGGCCGCCTTCCCGACAAGAGAGAGGAGGGGAGGAGCCGCCCCACTAGCCTCCTTCGCTTGCAGTCCCTTGGCTTGCCTCCGGAGGCACCCGACTCGGCAGCACCCAGTCTAGGTGCACTGGGCGCGGGTGAACGGCGTGGAGGGCGGGCCACTGATGGTGCGCCGCCTGGAGGGACTCGGGTTACTACTTGTTTACTTGGTGGCTGCCTTGGCAATGGGCCTCTGCCTGCTTGGCCCCCTGGTCGGCTACCCCAGGACCTGTGGGCTCCTCTCGCAGAATCTCGCCATTCGCATTCCTTCCCAGTCACATTCCTGTGGTGCCTGTGCTCCTTCTGTGTCCCCCCAGCCCCCTTTACCACCCAACCCCCAGCTCCATCGTACCAGCAGTTTCCTTACGCCCCCAACACTTATCCATGCACAGACTGAAGCTCCAGCCCCTGGGATGTGCACGGTCAGTCTCCCATGATCTCTGCCTGCATCCAAGCTGGCACATCAGAAAGACTCCTCTCCTAGAGTGCAGGGGTCAGCTGCTCTGTCTCGCGGACTTTCCAGGACAGAGTGCCCAGAGAAACACTTTTTCGACTCAGGATGTGAAGAATGTATCACACACACACACACACACACACACACACACCTCTCACCCATTAGCACCCAGAGCACGGCCGCCGCACATCCAGGCTCCAGCTTTCGTTCCTGCTTCCTCTCAGGTTCACGTTCGGCTCTTTTACTTGGGACATTCTCCCACAGAAACCAGAGTCAGGACTGACTACGAACGGGGTGGCAATTTCCCGAGCCCAGGAAAGTAGGGTAGCCTGGAGAAGATGTGATTCTAGTCGCCAGTGCTGGGCTCCACAGCTGCCCTAGGTTCCAGCGACCGGTAGGGTTCAGAATTGGAGCAGACAGAGCCCAGAGGTAACAGGCAGGTGACGAGCTATAACCCGGACCGGCTCCCAAAGGTGCCAGGAAAGAATGACTGGCGTTCTCAGCAGCCAATGGGATCCCAGGACGGTACAAACCAGCCTTATTCCCGCAGCCGCACCGAGCGTGGGCGGGGTCCTTAGCTGGTTCAGTGTCTCAAGACCGCCTGCGGGTGAAGCCAGCGTCTGCGAAAGCGACCAGGTGAGGGGGGCGAATCCTAGAGGAAGCGGGCCGGAGGGCCCACGAGGAGGGAGGGAGGCCACAGAGATGCTCTGGAGGTCGCGGCCCCTGGTTTTGCACTAGCTGATCGCCCAGTCATGGGATAAAGTCTTGCAGTGGCTTTAGATCCACAACTGTAGCATGGAGCCTAGCAAGTCACTTGGGGGTGGCGGTGGGGGCAAGCTCGGCTGCAGCTGTCCCAGGTCCTGAAGTCCAGCCCCTACCCATATACACATACACAGGAAAGATGCTGCAATAAACTGTCCTGAGACCCATTTTTCTCGCCCTTTTTAAAGTTCAAGAGCCGGCTGTAATCCCATCTCTACTCTCGGAACTTCAACTGAGGACTGGAGATGAGGTTGAGATTCAGTTGAGAGCAGCAAGGAGGGCTTGAAAGAGAGTTTCCCAGTGGCCTTGTAGAAAAAGCTTCCATAATCCAAGATGGTTCTGAACTGGGCAGATTTCCTCTGGCTCCAGGGTGGGAGAGGTGAGGGGTCCATGTAATGAGAAGGCAGGATGTTCAAGGCCCGGGGAAGTGTGGAATACTAAGGCCACAGCACTCATAGCTCTCCCCAAACCCTGTTCTCCCTACACAGATTTGAAAGCCACACTTCTAAGAGACATTGAGAGCGAGAGCTCCCATCCTCCTCACTGAGACTCCAGCCCTACAGAGGACGTTCATGGAGCTTGGAACGCCAACAGCCAACCTTTGGAAGACGAGCAGACTCCATAGGGATCTGTAGGGCAATGCCCCAGCCTCACAACCATGGCACGTGGTTTCACAGTGGGCTTTGACCCATCAGGTCTAGGAGAACTGAGCTCTGGCTCTCTGAGCTCCCTCTCCTCCCGAGGCCATCTGGGCAGCGACTCGGGCGCCACAGCAACACGATACTTGCTGAGGAAGCAACAGCGCCTGCTGAATGGGCCCCCCCCGGGGAATCCGAGCCTCATCACCCATGGGCCGAGTCATCCTCATCAACTCCCCCATTGAAGGTGGGTGTGGGGCCCAAGAATAGCTTGGATGGGGAGTACTGAGGACAACCAGGACCAATTAGGATGTGGGCTGGTGAGAGCCAGTATGGTTAGGGGAATTCAAGAGGTGGGAGTCTTAGGGAAGGGGATCATCTTTCATTTACCCTTGTCTCTCCTCCGCCAATATTTTCAGGCTCCAGGGCTATAGAAAGGTCAGCGGTGGGAGATGGAACTATTGTGTAAGGAAAAGATGTATGTTAGCCCCGGGGATTCACAAGACAGGTACTGAGTTAGCCCCTCTATCCCTTGAGCTCTGTCTTTCTTCTGACCCATCTGTATGTACCGTAGGGAGTGGGGCAGGATGGAGGAGATCTGCCACCAGCCAATCAGTTATGTCACCAGCCCGATACTGGATTATGGAAAGTCAGTGCCCAGGTTTCAGAGTATGAGGGACGGGGCCAAGACACAGCATCATATGTTCAGAAAAAGAGAAGGGGGACCAACAGGAGGACTGAGAGTCAGGCAGCGTACCCTAGAGCTGGGTCCTTAGGAGAGAATGACTGTGTATGGCTGCCTGGCACTACGCCGTTGCACACCAATTCTGGATCTATCCTGGTTAGGTCCTGCAGGGGACCTAGAGAGAAGCAGCTCAGTTTCACCGTTCGGGAATGTGCAGTGTAGTCAAACTTAGAGACGCAGCAACAAGAACAGCTGGTGGGGGTTGCGTCATCCCCCACAAGAGTCAGAAGGGAAAAGCATGAAGTGTGATGGGCTGAGAGCTTGGACAACCGTGACAGATGTGAGGCGGCAAAGAGCCTGCGAGCAAGAGAGAGCCTTGAATGCCAGGACAGGAGCTCCTGGGGGGGTGGGGGGCTCCATGGGCAGGACCAGATAAATATCTCCAACTCTTCTCCTCTTTCTTAGCCAGCACAGCTCCCCTGGCTGGATCCCAGAGCAGACTTTTCGGGCCTGGTGTTTCCTCTGATGCAACTAGCACTCTCTGTTCCCTTACAAAGTCAGCTGGGCAGGGGTGGGGTGTGTTGCCCAGGTTACAGATGGCACACTCATTGACCACCGCAGGTCCGGTCCTCAGGCACCTACACTGCTGAGGTCACCACTGCCATTCTGACCAGGAAGCAGAAGTCCCCAGAGGAGCGAAAAGGCAGGAGTCATGACCCTTTCTAAGCAGCCCTTTTTCCTCTCCTAGATTGTTCATTCATTTCTACAGTTCATTCGCACATCTGTTTATTTCTCCAAAAATATTTATCATATAACTATGCACTGTGCAATATACTAGGGACACATTGGTGGGAAAAAGCTACAAAGTCCCATGATTAAGCTTGCAGACTTCTGAAAGACAGTAAACAAATCACAAATAAACAGTAAGATGCAAGATAAAAAAAATATTCTGAAGGAAAAATCACAGTGACCAATAGACATGAGAATGTTCCTAAAACTTTAGGGTGGGCTAGAACCGCCTGGGAGAGCTTACTAGAAGACAGATGGGGGCGCTGGTGAGATGGCTCTGTGGGCAAGGGCACCTGCTGCCAAGCCTGATGACCTGAGCTTAATCCCCAGGACCCACATCGTACTAAAGAACTGATTCTTAAAAGTAGTCCTCTGGGGGGCTGGAGAGATGGCTCAGTGGTTAAGGGCATTGCCTGCTCTTCCAAAGGTCCTGAGTTCAATTCCCAGCAACCACATGGCGGCTCACAACCATCTGTAATGATGTCTGGTGCCCTCTTCTGGCCTGCAGACATACACACAGACACAGAATATTGTATACATAATAAATATTTTTTTAAAAAGTAGTCCTCTGACTTCCACACATGGGCCATGACATGCACATGTGTGGGTGCATACACACTAAATAAATAAATAAATAAATAAATAAATAAATAAATAAATAAATAAATAGATTTTAAAAAGATTGATGGGGCGGTTGGAGAGATAGTTCAGCAATTAAGAGTACTGGCAGAGGTCCTGAGTTCAATTCCCAACACCTACATGGTGGCTCACAACCATCTATAATGGGATCAGAGCCCCTCTTCTGTCTACATGCAGAAAGAGCACTCCTATACATAAAATTCATAATTAATTTTGTTTTTCAAGGCAGGTTTCTCTGTTTAGTTCTAGCTGTCCTGGAACTCACTCTGTAGACCAGGTTGGCCTTTGACTCAGAGATCCTCCTGAGTGCTGGGATTAAAGGTGTGCACCACTACTGCCCGACCTATAATTCTTTTTTCTTTAAGATATTTATTTAGGGGCTGGAGAGATGGCTCAGAGGTTAAGAGCATTGCCTGTTCTTCCAAAGGTCCTGAGTTCAATTCCCAGCAACTATATGGTGGCTCACAACCATCTGTAAAGAGGTCTGGTGCCCTCTTCTGGCCTGCAGACATACGTGGAAGAAATGCTGTATACATAATAAATAAATAAATATTTTTAAAAGATATTTATTTATCTGTCAAGGCAGGTATGGTGGCACACACCTTTAATCCCAACATTTAGGAGGCAGAGGCCTGCAGATCTCTATGGGTTCCAGGTCATTGTGATCTACAGAGTTAGTTCCAGGACAGCCAAAGCTACATAGAAACCTTGTCATGAAGCGGGGCAGTGGTGGCGCATGCCTTTAATCGGGAGGCAGAGGCAGGCGGATCTCTGAGTTCGAGGCCAGCCTGGTCTACAAGAGCTAGTTCCAGGACAGGCTCTAGAAACTACAGGGAAACCCTGTCTCGAAAAACCAAAAAAAAAAAAAAAAAAAAAAGAAAAGAAACCTTGTCATGAAACACACGAGCACACACACACACACACACACACACACACACATAAAATCTGGGCAGTGGTAGAACACTTGCCAAGTGTGTGCAAGGTCCCAAGCATCATACTCATAAAGTGGGGGGAGGGGCAAAGAAGAAGGAAGGAGGGAAAGGGAAGGGAAAAGGGAGAGAGAAAGGGAGGGAGGGAGGGAGGGAGGGAGGGAGAGAGAGAGAGAGAGAGAGGGAGAGAGAGAGAGAGAGAGAGAGTAAGTAGGGAGTACAAAACCTTAGATTAGAGACATCCAGAATTTTCTCTGTGTAGCCCTGGCTGTCCTGGAACTCACAGTGTAGACCAGATTGGCCTCAAACTCAGAGGTCTGCCTGCTATGCCTCCCATGTACTGGGATGAAAGGCATGGCTGGATTTTTATGTTTTATTTTATTGACATCCAAGATTTAAGCTGTGGAGTGAGTGGTTTAGATATTTTACTTTGCTTTTTTTTTTAAACCTTTATTGTTGGTTCAGTTTTTGAAACAGGGTTTTTCTGTGTGACAGCCCTGGATGCCCTGGAACTCATTTTGTAGACCAGGCTGGCCTCAGACGTTCAGAGATCCATCTACTCCTGCCCCCTGTGTACTGGGATTAAAGGCATGAGCCACCACTGCCCAGTTCACCGTTGTTTCTTTTCTTTTCTATTTTATTTATTGTATATGGGTGCTCTATCTGCATGCACGCCTTTATGACAGAAGAGGACCTCAGATCCCAATATTGATGTTTGTGAGCCACCTGTGGTTGCTAGGAATTGAACTCAAGACCTCTGGATGAGCAGCCATCTTAACTGCTGAGCCATCTCTCCAGTCCCTTGCTGCTGTTTCTTTTAAAGATAGATTCTCACTATCTGGTATTGCCTGGCATGTAGACCAGACCGGCGTCAATCCTACCTCAGTTTCCGAGTATTGAGCTTACAGAAGAGGGGAGCTACACTGGCTTGTTTGCTTTGGAGACAAAGTTTCACTAGAGCTGACCTTGAATTCCCCATCCACAGGCTTCAGTCTTCTAGCTGATAAGATTTTGTGTCTGGGCTGCTTTGCCTCGCTCTTAAACTTAAAGCAAAACCCAAACAAACAAAACAACAGCCAATGTGGTGGTGGGAACTCACCATTCCAGTGTTTGCAGTTGCCTCTTCAAGGTCAACATGGCCTACAGTAAAACTGTCTCAAAATAACAAGGCCTGGCTCTTCACCCTCAGGGCTGCGAGTCTGCCAGGGAGCCCTCCAGGACTGTCATTTTAACAAGTTTTCCCTTGATTCGGGTCTACCACTGTGACGTCGCGTCCTGGTCCAAGCTTCTCGGAGAAAGTGATGTCTAAGACGAGAGGGGATGAGGAAAGGAACCAACCCTGCCCCCCCCACCAAAGTCAAAGTATTTTAAGACTATTACAGGAGGAGACAGTTTCTAGCTTGTATGAGACTTTAAAAAAAAAAAAAAAGAATGAAACCAGAGTGGGGGCTGGAGAAATGGGTGAGAGGTTAACAGCACTGCCTGTTCTTCAAGAGGTCCTGAGTTCAATTCCCAGCAACCACAAGGCAGTTTCCAACTAGTGAGAATTTCCAACAAGATCTACAGTGAGAGCTGATGCTCTCTTCTGGCATGCAAGCATGTATGCATGCAGTCGGAAAACTGTATACATCATAAATAAATAAATCTTAAAACAACAAAACAACAGCAAGGCCATCAGAATGGCTGAAGCCCACCGATGAAGGAGAGAGCCCCCGAGGTGGCAGAGGAAGACATGAAGGGCCAAACAGGGACAGGGGCAGCCTAGAGTCCCTGTGAAACAGACAGGAATAGCTGATATAGTACACTCAATTCCTGTATAGGAAAGGGAAACAAGCAGAAAGTTTGAGGGAGGGTAAGTGGTCTAGTCAGGGCAGATGAGGGACAGGACACTCCATCCTTAGGGAACCCACACCGCTGTGCTCAAAGCTGAGATGTGGCAGGGCACAGCGGTGCACACCTTCAGTCCCAGCACTCAGCACTCCAAAGGCAGAGAGGCAAACAGATCTCTGTGAGTTTGAGGCCAGCCTGGTCCACAAAGTAAGTTCCAGGACAGCTGGAGTGAGACTCTGTCTTGAATAATTAAAAACTAACACAAACAAAGCTCAGATGTGACATCCCAATGGAATAGGGGTCCCCAAGGAGACATGGAGGAGAAAGTGACCTGTGGGCAGGGAGCTAAAGGCTTTTCCACTAAGGCTAATGGGGCCTGAGAACTGTGTAATGACAGTTGGTTAGGAAGCCCCAGCGTTCCTGGCTTTGTTCTAAAACAGCCCTGTCCAGACTGTCCTTGGAGATTTCAGCCCCATTTGTCCTGGCGTACATTGAAACCTGATAAACCAGATTGAAGTGTGTGTGTGTGTGTGTGCGCGCGCGCGCGTGCGTGCGCGAGCTCATGCGTGTGTTTTCTCCCTCTCGAACACTTCTGGAGTAAACTTTGCCTTAAGGAAAAATAATCTCCCAGCTCCCCTTCTCATCTGGTACCAGCACGCCTAGCACTTGTCAATTCTCACCCAGCAGGTGTCTTGAAGGTTGGCCTCTGAGCCTCACACGTGACCTCCTCTTTTCACTGCCCAAACCTCTGCCATCTCACTTCTCTACTGAACCATCATCCCCTCTGCCTCTTCCCTGGGCCCTGCTCTGGGCTCTAGGGAGATCCTGCAGCATGCTGACCTAGAGGCTCCATCCTCAGGTAGCTGTGTAGTCCCTAGAACTCTGCCCTTGGAATCAGAGTCTCTGAGATAGAAGAGGCCTCCCCAGCAGTTCTTCCATAAGGTCCCAGCCAGAGATTTACGATATTTCGTCCTTCGTGCCTCCAGATGGAAAGCTTTACTTACTATCTGTCCCAGAAAAGAAAATCTGTCCCTGTCTAACGGCCCTGGGCAAGCTTGGTTCTGCCCTTAAGTTACTCCGAGCATCTAAGAACGTCTACGGACAGCTCCACAACTGTTTGAAGTTGGAGCTCATTCTGTTACAAGCTGAGAACCCAGACTCCTCACAATGGAATCTTGAACCTTCCTTTATGCCTATTCCTAGAATGGCAAATTCTCAGAGATTGGACATAAAAATTCAGAAAATACACACGTGTATGCGCGCGGACACACACACACACACACACAGAGAGAGAGAGAGAGAGAGAGAGAGAGAGAGAGAGAGAGAGAGAGAGAGAGAGAGAGAGAGAGAGAGAGAGAGAGAGAGAGAGACAGACAGAGAGAGAGAGAACACAAGGAAGAACATGGAATCTGATCAAGCTGTTCTCGCCTGTTCCTGCACTGTCAGTGAGTGGCCTGTGATCTCAGAATTACCCAGAGAGGACACCATCTCCATTTAGGGCCCTGTGAATTATCTGGTTGGCGCTGCACAGAAGCCTAACCTTTGCAGACACCAAGTTAGAGACCCCAGATGCTCAGCTGCCGGAATTTAACATAGAGGTCATAGCTGTGTGCTTATCCTCACAGCCAACAGTGACGAGAGTGACGTCATCCACGCAGTTCGGGTGGAGAAGAGCTCCTCTGGGAGGCTGGGTTTCAGTGTGAGAGGCGGCTCCGAGCATGGCCTGGGCATCTTTGTCAGCAAGGTGGAGGAGGGGAGCAGTGCAGGTGAGCAGGGGGCCCCTAGGGGGAGCACGGCTTGGGGTGTGTCCCCTCTTCAGTGGGTAGCAGAAGCTGGGTGGCTGAGGATGGGAACCGATGGGAGTCCATTCCTGCCGAGTGGATTGGGGGCACAGCCTAGTGTCAACGGACTTGTGGAGTCCACTTTGACGACTCCCCTTCCCTGCTCCCGTGTAGAGCGGGCTGGCCTGTGTGTGGGGGACAAGATCACGGAGGTGAACGGACTGAGTCTGGAGAGCACCACCATGGGCAGTGCCGTGAGGCTGCTGACCAGCAGCAGCTGCCTGCACATGATGGTGCGGCGCATGGGCCGTGTGCCTGGCATCAAGTTCTCCAAGGAGAAGACCACATGGTGAGTGGCACCCGGCCTTGCTCAGACCCCCTGCCCCATGTCTCCCCGACCCTGCCCAGCAGCTCTGCTCTCTGGTACTGAGCCAAGTGCTCCTCTGGATATCTCCAAATGGGGACTTGTAAGGAGCAGAAATGGGGCTCTGGGGCTGGGGGTGGGGCAGAGATGGTGATAAAAGAGATGCTCGGCATAGTCAGGCATGCTTTGGACTCCCTCCACAGCATCAAAAACAAAACAGATGGGGCTGGAGAGATGGCTCAGAGGTTGAGAGCACTGGCTGCTCTTCCAGAGGTCCTGAGTTCAATTCCCAGCAACCACATGGTGTCTCACAGCCATCTGTAATAAGACCTGGTGCCCTCTTCTGGTGGGCAGGCATACATGCAGACAGAACACTGTATACAACCAACCAACAAATAAACAATCTTAAAAAAAATAAACAGAAAAGGGACATGGGCCTCCACATGTTCCAGTTACTTGGTAGAGAAGGGGGTGTGTGATTTGGATTGTTTCATAGGTTTGATGAAACCTATATTCCACGCCCAGCAAGGGAACCATCCCTTTCCCGGTCAGTTGCCATGCTTTAGACTAGATGTTCCTGGAAGGCCTGGGATGGGGCCTCTTGTGTTGCTTGCGGCAGGGTGGATGTGGTGAACCGGCGGCTGGTGGTGGAGAAGTGTAGTCCAACAGCATCGGACAGCAGCTCAGAAGACGGTGTGCGGCGCATCGTCCACCTCTACACGACCTCCGATGACTTCTGCCTAGGCTTCAACATCCGCGGGGGCAAGGAGTTCGGTCTGGGCATCTATGTGTCTAAGTGAGTGGTGGGCAGAATGGAACCACTAGGTATGGGACTGTGGTGTGGGCTGGAAGTGGAGTTTCGGGGTGGGTCAACACATGAGGCTCAGCCAACTAATGTCCAAATGGGGGCCTCTTCAGGATAGGGCCTGGGGAGAGGGTGTTGTCACTCAAAAGAGGCCCAAAGGATGTAGGTGGGAACCCCCATACCCAAGGGGGAGGGAGGCAGGTCAGGGTCTTATCAAGCCACACCCATCTATCTCCAGAGTGGACCATGGTGGGCTGGCTGAGGAGAACGGCATCAAAGTGGGGGACCAGGTCCTGGCAGCCAACGGTGTCAGGTTTGATGACATCAGCCACAGCCAGGCCGTGGAGGTGCTGAAGGGCCAAACGCACATAATGTTGACCATCAAGGTGGGTCAGACGATGGCTGGAACTTCTCAGAACACCCTAGTTCTTAACAGGACCTGCCACTAGTGTCAATTCCACAGCCACATGGAAGAAGGGGCAGAAACTCTTTTTGTGCCCATTTGGCAAGAGAGGGACCTGAGGCTCACAGAGGCAGTTGTCAGTTGTTATGCAGCTGGTCAGTCGCCTGGCCTGGCTCTGGTCTGGCTCCCCATATTTCTCTCCTTCGGCATGGGGGAGCCCTCAAGATGATGGACTAATGAATGAGAAAGGAGCTATCCCTGTGTGCAAGACCTGGGTTGTGGGGATCCCTGGGCACAAGGCAAAAAAGACTGAGCTCTAGCAGAGACTGGCTTTCCTAGGAGGTTGTTGGTTTCATTATTCATGTGACTGTCACACCTAATTAAGGTCTTCCTCTATCTGTGTGCACAGGAGTGGTGACTCATTCTTCCCCCACGGTCCCCTTCTCTTTCCCTGGCTTGTCACCCAGTTTCATTCAGCGCATCATTGACTAACCCCCTCCCCCCGACCTCTATTCTGCTGTCTTCCCTTTTCTAAGTACCTGGAACATTCTTCCTAACTCCGGCTCTTCCCCCAATTCATTTCTCAACGCTGTGCCTCCGTGTGCATGTGTTGTTTTTGTTTTGGGAGAATTTCATTATGTAGCCCAGGCTAGGTTTTCCTATGTAGCCACAGCCAACCTCAAAGAAAGGAGGATCTATCCTCCTTTCTCGGGTTCCCAAGCACTAGAATTCTAAGTATGAGCCACCCTGCCTGGCTGTTCAACAGTGTTTTTTAGCATCTGTGAAGTCAGGTGCTGGGCGCACAGAGAGCAGGGTAGACCAACAAGGCTTCTCTGCTCTTGGGGGACAGTGACAATCAGATTTTGACAAATGCTGTCAGGAAGTTAGCAGACGGGGAGTGGGATAATTGAGGAAGGGCCTTGTAATCAAGGCAAGAGGACTGTTACCAAGGCAGTGACAGTCAAAGAAGAACAGAGCCAGCCCTGGGATTGGCATAGGGAGGAGCAAAGTGAAGAACACAGCAAAGGCCTGAGCTACAAAGGAAATTGTCACGCTTAGAAAGCGAAGCCCAGTGGAGGGGAACTGCGCTGCCAAGCCCACCCCAGTGCCCACCCCAGTGCCCACCCCATTCCTCTTGACTCTTCACCTGCCCCTTCAATGTCTGCCATGTCTTCTCCAGGAGACCGGCCGGTACCCTGCCTACAAAGAGATGGTTTCTGAGTACTGCTGGCTGGATAGATGTAAGTCCCGAGAGATGAAAGGGAGGAGCCCTAGGGTGGGGCTGAGCTCCTTGGGGTAGTGGGGAAAGGAAAGGGACAAGATACCCTCAGGACCTTCTTGAAGCCCAGAGGATCTCCAAACTCAGTGCTAGGATCTTCCAGGCCTCGGGTCCCCATGGGTGAGGAAAGAAGTGACTTTCCCAGGACTCTGCGGTGTAAATGGCAATCTGAGCATCTGGCATCTCTGACCCACCCCAAAGCCAAGGGTAGCATGTGAACATGGCAGGAACCCCAGGAAGGAAGCAGACACCTGAGCGACCTCGCTTCCTCTCCCTTGCAGTGAGCAACGGGGTACTGCAGCAGCTGTCCCCAGCCTCTGAGAGTGGTTCCAGCGTCTCCTCCTATGCCTCCAGTGCCCCCTGCAGCTCAGGCTCACTGCCCTCTGACCGCATGGATGTCTGTCTGGGGCCCGAGGAGCCCAGTGGCTGTGGCCCAGGCTGGGGACGGGCAGACACAGCCATGCAGACTGAGCCCGATATGGGCAGCCATGTGGAAACTTGGTGCAGCATCCGGCCAACTGTCATCCTCAGGGACACGGCCATCCGCTCTGATGGTCCCTCTTCTACCCGACGCCTTGATTCTGCACTTTCAGAGTCGCCCAAGACTGCTCTGCTGCTGGCCCTGAGCCGACCCAGGCCTCCCATCACACGGTCCCAGAGTCACCTGACACTGTGGGGTATGTTGGTAGGGTGCCACTTTTCCCATAGTCCCTGGTGCCAGCAAAGCCCCCCTCAACTCCAAGGAGCAATCCCAAAGCTGCCTTTGCCCAAAATCCCAGGGCCTAGGCCAGGTCCCAGGTCCAGACCTAGAATATTCTCTGGTCCTGCTCTATGCTTCATTTTATAAACAGGTCTGGGCCCCAAATCAACCATAACTTCAATTTCTCCAGCCTGGGGTGCCCAGACCTGTTTAGTTACAGACACTTGCCAGATTTCCTACATCCCTGGAGCTGTGTGGTAGGGGAGAGGTGGAAGGCAGGAAGACCCCACTCTGGAATGGCAGCAGACCCTGTCTGCCTCCTCTCCCTCTCTCTGCCCTTTTCTATCCCCCTGCGCCCTCCTTCTCTTCTGCCCACCCTCCAGCCCCTCCGGGGGCTCCCTCATATCTACAGAGGAGAAGAAACAGCGGAAGAAGGAGAAGTCAGGGTGCCCCGGGGAGAAGGGGGCCTTGCAGCGCTCCAAGACACTGATGAGCCTCTTCTTCAAGGGAGGGCGGCAGGGGCGGCAAGCAGGGGACGGGCACAGAGAGGCCTGGACACTGGACAGTAGAAGCCCCACCAAAGTCCGCCCTCGCCTGGACCTGGAGAAAGGTAGGTGCTGGACTCCATCTGGCAGTTCCAGGTTGAAATCCCACCCTACTCTGCCACTCACCCTCCCAAGTAAAATGGACGGCTTAAAACGCATTTCTTTGGACATATAGAAAATCAGAGAATTAATGAATTTAAGCCAGTACTCTGTCTAGCTCCTAGCTGGTGTTCCCAAAATGGAGTGGCCACTGCCATCCCATCATCTTCCATCTTTTCAGAAAGGTGAAGTGACAGACTTGAGGCACAGCAAGAAGTGACTGAGCTCAGTACGGAGCCATGTGCTTTTCGTGGTGTTGGCAACGGAAGGCACCTTTGCTAGGGCCCCTGGCTTTGCACCTCCTTCCAGAGCTCCACAGGCCCAACCCAGTTCTAGAACTATCCCTGAGGAAAGCCATGTCTCAGTCAGGGATCAGATGGAAGGGACTCGGGCTGAGACACTGTCCCCACCCCGTTAGTCGTGATGACTGAACCTTTGGGCTCCATGCATGCTAGGCAAGCACTCTGCCATTGGGTTCCAGCCCCAGCCACAGGTAGAGTTTGCTTAAGGACCTTCACAAGAAGCCAGTCAACCCTGTTGAGGCTCACAGACCAGACCCAGTATGGATGAAATAGAACTCACAATTGCTTAGGACAGAAACTCAAGTCCTGCCAGCTTTAAAGAGTGCCTCTAGGCTCCGCTACTGACTTTAGCCCATCTGAAGGAACAATACCAGCAATCTCCCTCAGGCATGTGCCTCCACCTTAGGAGGCTTTGCCAACTTGAAGGTGAGATGGCCGCTGTCCCTTAGCAACCCTGGGGACCGGGAGTTTTGTTATTTGGGCTTATGGTTTTTGGTGTTTTTTTGTTTGTTTTTTTTTTCTTTTTTTAAAAAAAATATTTATTTATTTATTATGTATACAATATTCTGTCTGTGTGTATGCCTTCAGGCCTGAAGAGGGCACCAGACCCCATTACAGATGGTTGTGAGCCACCATGTGGTTGCTGGGAATTGAACTCAGGACCTTTGGAAGAGCAGGCAATGCTCTTAACCTCTGAGCCATCTCTCCAGCCCTTGTTTTTTGTTTTTCAAGACAGGTTTCTCTGTACCTTTGGAACCTGTCCTGGAACTCGCTCTGTAGGCCAGGCTGGCCTCAAACTCACAGAGACCCACCTGTCTCTGGCTCCCAAGTGCTGGGATTAAAGGCATGTGCCACCATACCTGGCCTACAGGAAGATTTTTCTTTCTTTTTTTTTTTTAAAGATTTATTTATTTATTATGTATACAACATTCCTTCCCTGTATGCTTGCATGCCAGAAGAGGGCACCAGATCTCATTATAGATGGTTGTGAGCCACCATGTGGTTGCTGGGAATTGAACTCAGGACCTCTGGAAGAGCAGTCAGTGCTCTTAACCTCTGAGCCATCTCTCCAGCCCCAGGAAGATTTTTCAACAGTTCCAGCTAAAGGGATCAGTCAGGGTTTTCACTGCCTCCTGATGTCATCTGTCATGAGGAGAAAACCACTGTGATGTAAGTAGAAAAACAAAGCAGGAGCTCCCGGACCTGGCAGACATGTGATTCTGCTACTCAGCCTGGGCCATGTGCCTAGCCAGAATACATGGGCTGAGATCGGAGGGGTTTACCCAGGAGCTAGGCAGGGTGCTGCTTCCAGAAGCAGGAGCGAACACTGGGTAGTTAGAAGCAAGCAGAGAATGAGAAGGTGGACGCTGCTCCTCCACCTTAGAATGGAGTGTCCAGAGGCCTCGGGTGACAGTCCAGTAGAGGAGACATTTCTCCAAGTCAAGGCTGAGCCAGCCCCTTTCCTCACCTCTGTCTTCTCACAGTTCCCAGTTGTTGTTTCCTCGTGGTTCTCTGCCCATCTTTCTGGCCCATCCTCTCTGTTTCCAAGGCTCCTCCTTCCCTCTCTGTCTTCTCTGGAAGGTAGGTACCACCGAGTTCTGTCCTTGGGGTTCTTCATTCATTTCCAAACAACTTTCCACACATAGTGTTCACACCACCTCCCCCTCTGCTCCACAACCTTCGCTAAGCCTCACCCCCATTGCCTATGAATGAAGTCCCTAACTGGGCATGACCCGCAAGGCCCACAAAAGCACTTGTCCCCACCCTGACGACTTCTAATGAAAACTCTTGTTCCAGTTGAACTGAACTTCCTTCTTCTTTACAGCAGGGAGCGTGGGGCCTGTGCAGAAGTTTGTCACCTGGAGACTGAGACGTGGTAAATCCAATATCCCGAGATCCCTGTGGTAAAGCAGCAGGTGGGAATGCAAACTAGGACCAGCTTATTGGCTTTGAACTAAACTCATTTAGAGCTGAGCCTGTGGAGTCAGACAGAGGACTTGGACTTGGTTGGCTTACTAGAAAAGATAGGGAGGCAGAGATGGGACCCTTCAAAAGGATTTGGGGGTGAGGGAGCCTGTCTGTACTTCAGGGGCGGGACAGATGGGCATGAGAGTGAAGGAGGCACTGGAGTTTGCTCGATAGGCAAGGCCATGTTGGGGAGCAGGGCACAGTGGAATTCTGTCCAGGGTGCCTCACCCCTGCCAAGAGAAACTCTGCCTTACCCTAACAGCTCTGTCGCCTTGAACACACCCTCGTACTCCTACCCTACAGATCGGGAGAGGGGCCGGGCCCTGCTCTCTGCCAGGTCTGGAAGCCCCTCCGGCCAGCTGCCCAATGTGGATGAGCAGGTGCAGGCCTGGGAAAGTCGACGGCCCCTCATTCAGGACCTGGCCCGGCGACTGCTGACAGACGATGAAGTACTAGCGGTCACTCGCCACTGCTCCCGGGTAAGTCTCTGCCCAAAACTCAGTCCCTCATTCCAGGCCACTGTCCACTGACCAGCCCCTGGCCTTGTTGCTGGGCGCTCCCAGGCAGGAAGGAAAGACATTAATTAGAATCTAAGTCCCCGTAGTGACCAGACATGCAGAGCACTGTGAAAGCCACGGGCAACCCAGGAGATCTGGGAAGGCCTCTCGGAGGAGGTGACATCTCTGAGGAGATGAGGAGGACGGGTGATGTCAGGGGAAGACTGGGAGGGGAGAACACTGCAGGCCACTGGCCGTGTCCTCTCTCACCCTCAGTCTTGTCCCCCATCTCCCCTTCTATGCCTGGGACAGCCAGCAGGTTGGCCTTCTGCCACAACCCTCCCCAACACCTACACTCTTGTTCCCTTTCTCTCCAACCATTTCAGGGCTGGATGTGTATTGTGACATATACATTGACATGGCTACGGGTAGCTAGTGTGTTGGCCTACCTGCATGCATTTGTTTGTGCCTAACACGTATGTATGTATGTGCCCACGTAGTATCGCTCGAAGCCTAAGGTGGGATTGCTCACACATTCCTAAGGCCTGGTTTACAGCAGAAATGCCAATGAAGGTTCCTGTCAAGGGCTCTGGGCTAAAATCCACTCTCAGTACTGAGCATTAAGTGGGCTTCGTGAGAGCTTGCAATGCTGAACTCTGGCCACTAGGAGGGGCCCTGCGTCTGTATCTTTGGCCAGCACTTTTCCTTATTCCTCCATTCCTCCAGCCCTCTTCAAACCAGGACTTCATTTCACCATGACTCTATTTACCCTGTAGGCTCTACATACGATCCACACCCACAGTAATGCCCCCACCCTAAACCTTGCTGATTGATAGACAACATTCCCCGGGGAATACCGTGTGCTGCCCTGAACCTGTCTGAGCCATCCTTCTGCATTCACCAGGCCCGGAATTACAAGCTACCTCTCTTACTGCTTTACAGTTCCCTTATGAGGCAGAATTGAATACAAGTTACTTTCTCCCACCTTCTAGGACTTCCACAATGTGCCACACCAAGCCCCTACCCCCAGCATTCCTGGGTCACCACATAGCTGATATAAATTATAAGCTGCATAGTTTAGGGGTGCTACTGACATAGAACTCAGCCTGGGCAGCCCTATAGGAGGGTCTTCATGGGCCCTTGACACCAGTCAACCTCTGTTTACTCGTTATTCTGCATCCTTAGCACACTCTCCTCTCCAACTTCCACGTTGCTCGGGGCATCTAGTCTGGAAGAGTCACTGCTTCCGAGAGGCTCATTCTGACCCTTCACCCTTCTCTGAAGCTCTCATTGCCCCACGGCAGTGGTTTACAGCTACTGCTGAATGAGGCTCATCTGTCCCTGTTGCCACTTGAGTCCCAGAGGCTCTGGGTGAGGGTCTTATCCTTGTGCTTCCTTTGCCACCTGGGGTCTAACAGTAGGGTGAATTCACGCTTGTGGCCTTGAGGGACAGGCACGTATATGTCAGCGTATTGTTGAGTCCCTGTAACCGTGTGTGTAGACACACACACCACACACTTTTTTATTTATCCCTAAATATCCATTGATGATTCACTCAGATGACCACAGCACCTGCTATTTCTGTGTCTATGCCCATACGACATAATGATCTGTGGGTTTCTCTGGAGCTGTCTCCCTTTTACCACCAGGGGGCAGTGTGCTGCCCAAGTAACTTGGCTCCCAGTATTCAGTTTTCTAGAATCCATGGGGTGTGGCATCCGGGCTGGTGGCATCCAGGCGGTGCCAGGCAGAAGGTTATTGACTAGGGAGGTGTCTGTGGAGCTACCCGTTCCCCAAGATCACCATTCCAGCTCCGAACAAAGGGTGAACAGCCAAAATCACAGCCTAGTATTAGGTTCCCATTCCTTCTGCCTGGGTGTGGGGGTAGAGGGAGAGTCTATTCACTGCCCATTATTTCCCCGCACCAGAGCAAGCAAGATCTGGATGTCTTGGGTTCCAGCTTTTCCTCCTATTTCCTTATCTACATGGCTTTGAGCAAATCCTCCGAGTCTCAGTTCTTCCCACTGTAAAACAGCAATCATCTCAGAGTGGACACTAAATAAGAGACTGTATGTAAAAGGTTTAGAAAATTGCCTGTCCAGACGCCATGATTGCTGTTGCTATTTGATGCAGATCTGCTGGTCGTCACAGGAATCCACAAAGTCACTGACTTAACATCTTATGAACTTTGGATAGGGTGAACCTATCTTAGAGTGAGGATGGCTAGATGGGTCCCAGCGTCCCCGTGCACTCTGATGTTTCCCTGCATTCAGCTCTGTAGTTGCTGCTGCTATCTAAGCCGTGGTGTTTCTTTCTATACACAGTATGTCCATGAGGGTGGTGTGGAGGACCTGGTGCGCCCCCTGCTGGCCATCCTGGACAGGCCGGAGAAGCTGCTGCTGCTGAGGGACATCAGGTTGGGTGGGGCTTGGGAGAAGGGAAGGGGCAAGAAGCCCCAGTGACCCCAGGGCTGAAGCTCCTCCATGCCCGCACCTCCAGAACCGAGCCCTGCTTACCCCACATCCCTGCCTTCCTCAGGAGTGTGGTGGCCCCCACGGACCTCGGCTGCTTTGATAGCATGGTGATGCCTGCGGAGTTGGAGGCTTTTGAGGCTCTCAAGAGCAGGGCAGGTCAGCAGCTGGGGCAGAACTTCTGACTTCTGAGCTCCAGTCAGGGCTGGGGGGAAGGGCGGTTTATGCTGCTGAGTCCATTGGCATGCCCATCCGGGAGCCTGGCAGGAGTGCCCGGCCTCTGACCTGTTGTCCCCTCCGACCAGTTCGGCCTTCTGCTTTGAGACCAACCAGGCAAGACACGCCACCCAAGCGTCACCTCATCACCCCTGTGCCTGGTCAGTCAGAGTCCCATAACCTGGGGAAATGGGACAACCCTGGGGACATTGGAACAGGGAGAGCAGGCCTTCCATCCTTGCCTCCGAGCAGTATCACTGCAGTGGGAGGGAAAGTGCTTCCTCCAGGACGTCCTCAGCAGTGTCGAGAGCATTTGAAGATCGCACACTTTTAAATTGGGCTTCTTGGCTATGCTAACATGTATTACGATACAGCGTGCTAGGACATTATTAGCAATAGGTCACGTCTGTCCACCTGCCCCCAGAGATTAGTGTCGCTTTATCATGGGACACTTTACAACGAACCTGAGCAAACCCAGGCCTTGTTTACACACACCCAGGAACCCTACAGACAGCAGAAAGGAGGACCAGGGAGGGTCTGGGAAGGTATCTTGGAACTGATAGTTAAGAAGAACAAGTTAACCTTGACCCTGTTCCCCAGACAGCCGTGGAGGCTTCTACTTGCTGCCAGTGAATGACTGCTCAGAGGAAGACCATGGCGAGATCCGGGAGAGGCTGGGGGGCCTTAAGGTCTCCCTCAGTGCCTCTGCCCCTCGCCACCACCATAAAGGAATCCCCCCTCTACAAGATGTACCAGTTGATGCCTTCTCTCCTCGCCGCAGCGCATGCACACCCCCTCCCCAGCCGCCTCCTGTGGCTCCCCGGCCTCCCAGGCCTAACTGGTTACTGACAGAACCCCTAAGCAAAGAGGAGGTTCAGCAGAACGAGAGCCAGACCCCAGCCCAAAGCCGCAGTCACAGCCGCAGCCGCAGCCGGGGTCGAGGCAAGTCCCCTGGGCGCAGGAGCTCCCCATCCCCAGCACCCATCACCACTGCCACCACAGCCAACGGGCGTTACCACAGGCCTCGGAAGGCAAGGCCCTTGCTTCCACGACCTCTGGACGGGCAGGAGGCCAAAGTGGAAGCTAGGCAAGGGCCCTTGGAGAATGGAGTTAATGGGACGGTTGAGATGACCAGAAAAGCCTCCACTGGAGAGCTGAGGACAGTCACGCTATCTAAGATGAAGCAGTCTTTGGGTGAGTCCAGATAGCACCGGGTAAGCAGGGTGGGTTTGAGGGAAGTTGGGGGGCCAGGAAAGAAATCTGAGCACTAAGGTATGTAGCTGGAGAATCTAGGTTTGGAGGTTGAGACTTGAGACAGAGCCCATAGGCGGGAAGAAGTCAAGGCTGATTTGGAGGATGGGATTCCCTGCTCTTCCTGGGAACTCAAAGTTTGGGGTAAGGCTGTGCTCTGGACCCTCCCCAGGCATCAGCATCTCTGGGGGTATCGAGTCCAAGGTGCAGCCCATGGTGAAGATAGAGAAGATCTTCCCAGGAGGCGCTGCTTTCCTCTGCGGGGCCCTGCAGGTGGGTGCAGTGTGAAGCCTCCCTAGGCTCAGACTGAAGGGTACAGGGTTGTTCTTGTCTTCCAGCCAGGCATGTTCAGACCAGGTCGTAGGAGTTGGCTTGGGGGCAAAGGGGTCAGGCCAGTAGGATGGGCAGGCCTAGAGAAGAATCCGTCCCCTCATGCTAGCCTGGGCCTGAGAATGGCCCATCCTGTTCCACCTCAAGTCCCAAGGGACAAAGAGCCATTGTCTGTGCCCCACCCTGCCCCCAACAGCTCCAGGCACAAAAGTTCTATTGTCCATCCCTAGCACCCAGATGGGAGAGGAGTGTCCTAGCTAGTAGAGGTGAAAGGCCACTGCCTTCAGGTTGGGTGGTGGGTGGGAGGGGATGGTGGGAGGCTGACTCTTCTATCTCTACGCCAGGCTGGCTTCGAGCTGGTGGCAGTGGATGGAGAGAGTCTGGAGCAGGTGACCCACCAACGAGCCGTGGACACCATTCGCAGAGCATATAGAAACAAGGCTCGGGAGCCTATGGAGCTTGTGGTCAGGGTCCCTGGGCCTGGCCTGCTGCCCTTATCCTCTGCTTCGTTAGCCTTCAAGGACCAGAGCCTTCCCTCTGACGGTTCCTCTGCCCACGGACCCCCTTGACAATACCCCAGCCCACCACCAGCTGCCACCCCCTGAGGCTGGGCAAACTACAGCAGACTCCCAGCCCAGCCCTTCAGGCTCCTTACAGCACCTCCAAACTCTCCCCTCTTAAGGGTTCCCATGACCCTTCCCACTGACCCTAAGATTTACTGCAGCCTCCAGGTTTCCTGCGATACCAAGGCCCCTTTGTCCTATCTGCCCGCTTGCTGAGAGCACACTGTGGCTCTGATCCACTATCAGAAAGGCTCTGGCCTTTGGGGGCGGATGTCCAAGGACAAGGTTCTAGTTGGGAACTGTGTCATTTGCATTCCCTGGTCCTGGACCACTTCACAGTGAGGGGACAGAGAACCTCAAGTCTGAAGTTGTGAGGCTTTTTGATGATGCCTCTGGCTTCCCATACTCTGAGGGGCTTAAACTCTGAGGGTCCTCAAGGAGGTCACTGCATCCATTCCCCAGTCTCAAGCAGCATTCAGTGCAAAGAACAGGATGGAAAGCTTTTCTAACTCCTCAAACCTGGTTAAGACTCACATTGTGGTCCACGAGGACCTCTGACTCTGCTGGGTTAGCCTTATTACCCTTCCTCCCTGTAAGAACTTCATGAGGTGGAGGAGTAGCCAGCAAGCAGAGGGGACGGATGTCCCGGACAGATGTCAGACAAGTTCCCTGTGGCTCTTTATCCAGCATACTTTTTTTTTAAAAACAAAAAATTTTAAAATGTTTTCTTTGGGTTTGTACAAGAAATTTACATATGAAAAATATACAAGTGAAAACGAGGCCAGAAACCTGGTAACAGGAGGGGCTGCTTGGTCACAAAAACAAATAAACAAGACATTGCTGGGTTCTTCCTTTGGTCTGACTTCAGCCCCCTCAGCCCAGAAGGGGCTTGCAGAGCTGGACACGGGGATCAGACCCCAGTCCTAGCCCCGCCCCTCCTCGTGGGCATGTTGGGGGCAGGCACATCTGGAACAGCTGGTGCCATCTGGCTCTCTCTGGCTTCAGGCAGGTAGAATGTGGAGATGGGGTAGCCCCTTTCTCTTCCCAGCTGGGGTGGGCTGGCAAACATCTGTGAGCAAACAAGGCTGGCAGTGGCGCTGACAGCCGGGGAGTGAAATGGTGGCGTATGTAGGTGCCTCTGGGTGACAGCGAAACGGAACTCAAGTCACAAGGCCACCCGAACGCTTGGCAGAGGCCCTTTGGCTCTGGGACCTGGAGTGCTCAGTGGATCCGGGGACCCAAGTGGTCCTGTGGCTCGCCCCTTGCCAAGCTCTAGATTTCAGTGGCAGTGATCTCCTCCAGACAGATGCAGGGGGCTGGCTCAGCCAGGCCCAAGTCAGCAAGCTCACGGGCCTCCAGCTCCAGGCTGAGCTGCTGCAGTTCTTGCTCCAGCTGCCGGTTGCGCCGGTACATCTGGATGTAGTTGTGCTGCAGCTGCTTCTGGTAGCGGATCACCTGCTCCTTCTCCGCCTGCCAGGCCAGCCGCTCCCCCTCAAAGCTGTCGCGCTGCTCCTCTCCTCGCCGCTGTTCCCGCTGTAGCTCTTGGCGCAGTCGTTCCACCTGAGCCCGCAGGCTCCCCCCTGCCCCAGCTGCTGCCCGCTGCACCTTAACCTCATCACTCTCTGCCAGGAGGAAAGGGTCAGTGGTGGCCGGGGGCACCGGGGGTACAGGGGGTTCCCGGAGTCCCGCTGCCTCAGCATCCAAGTGCCCAGCCTTTTCCCGGAGCCGCTCAGCCTCCTGGCGGTACCGCTGTAGCTCCTGGGAGCAGGCCTCCAGCTCGAGCTCCCGAGCTCGGGCTGCCTCCTGCAGGCCCCTGGCCCGACCCTCACTGACCCGCAAGGCAGCCCGGGCCTCTCGAAGGGCCACCCGCAGCGCCACCAGCTCGCTGCCCTTCTGTACCAGCTCCGCCTGAGATTCTTTCAGTTGCTGCTTCAGCAGGGAGATCTCACCGGATTTCTGGCACACCTGTGGGTAGAAAGAAGTGAAGGAGGACGGTGAGGCCTCTCTGGATATTGAGCACTGGGTACCACGCTGGGCATTCAATGAGAGGAGCTGCTATCTCCCTGTTTACACAGAGGCACAGCAGGATGTGAGCCTAGTGACACACTCATAGTTACACTCTAGTAAGACGCGAAAGAGAGAGGAAACCCAGATCCTCTCTCTTCGATGCTGGTATCCTGACACCGAGGCACTGCCTAGGCTGGGAAAGGATGGCGGGTACTGCAAGAGTCGTGTGGGTAAGTCAAGGACAACGGCCACACTGACAGGTGAAAGGCATCTTGGGTAAGAACAGGCATTAAAAACCAGCTGCCTGGAGCCGGGCGGTGGTGGCGCACGCCTTTAATCCCAGCACTCGGGAGGCAGAGGCAGGCGGATCTCTGTGAGTTTGAGGCCAGCCTGGTCTACAAGAGCTAGTTCCAGGACAGGCTCTAAAAAAGCTGCAGAGAAACCCTGTCTCGAAAAACCAAAAAAAGAAAAAAGAAAAAAAAAAAACAAAAAAAAAAAAAACCAGCTGCCTGGGTTTGTAGCTCATCCCAGCTCCTGCTAGTTTAACTCAAGGCTCCAGCCCTTTCTGACTCGGGTTTCCTCATTCATGGAGGTATTGACAGTACCAACCTAATAGAGAAGGCAATGCCACTTAGCTCTGTGGGCACCAGATCAGACCCGTGAGGTCCAACATGGAGGCACGGGAAAACCCCAACCCAGAAGGATAAGGAAGGGCAGACCCTCTAGGGTAGCTACCCGGGGTCACAGAGTGTGGCCCCTCCAGCCTGCCCAGCACCTAATCTTGCGTACCTCCCATTTGGTCTCCTCCAGCCGCGGCCCGAGTTCCCGCTGCTCCCGCTCAAAGGTAGCGCAGCGGCGCTCCAGCTGCTCTCGCTCCTGCAGCAGCTGTGCGAAGTCATCCTGCAACTGGCGCTTCTCTTGCTGCAGCTGGAACACCTGCAGCTGCAGCAGCTGTTGGGCCCGCTGGACACGCTGTGTGGCCTGCTGCGCCTGGGCGGCACAGTCCTCCCGCTCCCGGGGCCAGTGCCTCTGCCGCGCCCCAAACGCCTAGAGAAAGAAGGCAGGCTAGAAACCGTCAGGTGCCTCGGATCCTGAGCTCTAGCCTCTAGTGCTAAGGTGACTCCCTGCCTGGGCTGAAGGAGGGAAGAGCACACAAATCCAGCATATTATGACATCAGTAAAAGCAAGCACTAATACAACCCTTCCTAATAATCCCCCTAGGGAGTCAGAACTATCCCCATTTAGACGGGGAAACTGGGGTTTGGTGATGTTAAGAAACTTGCTCAAGCGTCAACAGACACTCGGAGCCAGTGCTGGATCCAATTCACGAACCCTGTCTCCTTACTCCTTCGGAGGTTAAGCTAAAAACCTTGGGGGTGTCACACAAGGTCTTCATCCTCTCCCTCCCCAAGAGCAATGCTTCAAGAGTTGTTTCTAGGCCTCTGGGTGCTCCACCACCCCACCCCAGGCCTGCCTCGGGCCGCACCTGACACACAGGAGCCTCAGTCTCCTCCATACTGTCCCGCAGCTGCTGCAGCTCTGCCTCTCGGTCTCGAAGCTTCCCTTCCAGGACACAGTGTAGCAAGGCCTCATCCGAAGGGGGCGGAGGGGGCGGAGGGGGCGGAGAGCGGTCTCCACCGGAACTGCTGCCAGGGGAGGCCCGGGCACCGCTGCCCAAGAGACCCCCAGCCACACGGCCCCCCAAGGAACCCGTACTTTTGCTGGAGGAGGATCGTCCACTGTCCGAGTGGGAGGGCCCAGTAGGGACCCCTCGGGCTGGACCAGGCAGTGACCCTCGGCTGGGGCCGTGGGAGGGCAGGTGCCCACCTGGGGAGTTGGTGGTCGGCTCAGCACCTCCGGTGCTGTAGGTGGGCAAGCTGGATAAAGAATTGCGACCAGAGTCTGATGGTGTCCCGGATGGGCAGCCACTGGCCCAGCCACTGAGTGCCAAGGGCTTGTCAGCAGCAGAGGAGGAAGAGGAAGAGGAGGAGGAGGCTGGCCCCCCAAACAGCTGTGTCAGGCTGCCCTGACTCCCAGACAGCCCAGCGGCTCGAGGACCCAGGAAGCCAGGTAGGGATGGTGCCCCCCGAGGTTTGGGTAGCACTGGCTTGAAGGCTGTTGGCCGGATCAGGATTTTCTCCATGTTCTGAAATGAGGGACCACGTGACACGTGAGGATAATCTGCACGATCACTTTCTTTTTTTAAAGATTTATTTATGTATACAGTGTCCTGCCTGCATGCCAGAAGAGGGCACCAGATCTCCTTATGGGTGGCTGTGAGCCACCATGTGGTTGCTAGGAATTGAACTCAGGACCTCTGGAAGAGCAGGCAGTGGCTCTTGACAGCTGAGCCATCTATCTCTCCAGCTCTTTTCTTTTTTTAAAAAATTTTTTTATTTTTGTTAGTGGTTTGAGGCAGGGTTTTCCTCTTTGGCCTGAAACTCACTATGTATCCCCAGGGCTAGACCTGAATACGAGCAAGGCATCTGCCTGTTAAAGAGTGGGAGTACAGGTGTGAGATACCAAGCCCAGCTTGCTTGCTTGATCTTTCAAAACGCTACTCCACGTGTGTACGCGCACAGGGGTGCCCGTGTGTGGAGGCCAGATGTGAAAGTCAGGAGGCTGCCTTGGTTGCTTTCCCCAATTTTTGATAAGTCTCTGACTGACCCTGGAGCTCACCAATTCAGCGAGACTGACTGGCCAGCAAGTCTCAGGGTCTGAGAGTCTCTTGCCTCACAAGTGCTGAGATCACAGTCCTGAGCCGTAAAGTCCAGCTCTTTACGTGGGTGCTGGGGCTCTGGACTCAGGTCCTTATGCTAGTACAGCAGGCACATCACCACTGAGCCATCTCCTCATCTCTTCAAGCCCCAAACCCTGTCAGATTTTCCACCCTTCCCACACAGGGCTCTCAACCCCTATAAAGTAAAAACAATTGTTCCCACTAACAGCAGACCTCCTAAATGTCCACTCATGTTAAGTAATTCAAAGTGCTCTTTTTTAGTCATTACAATAGCCATGCAAGCAAAATACTGAGGAAGTGGAGGTCGGCTAGAGTTAAAGGCTCTGCCCGAAGACACCCGACACACTCCCATCTGTGTAGTAATAGCTGAAGCAACTAGGCTGGCTGTGGTGCTGAACGCCTTTAATCCCGGCACTCGGGAGGCAGAGGCAGGCGGATCCCTGTGAGTTCGAGACCAGCCTGGTCTACAAGAGCTAGTTCCAGGACAGGCTCCAAAGCTACAGAGAAACCCTGTCTCGAAAAACCAAAAAAAAAAAAAAAAAAAAAAAAAAAAAAGTAAGTTCCAGCATAGCCAAGGACTATGTAGAGAAATAATCGAAGCAACTAATATCGTTCGCTTGAAGGTGTTGGGTACTACACTAAGTACTGATTCTAACAGGAGCCTACAAAAATTAGCCTATAACCATAACTATACAGACACAGAAATGGGACTCAGACAGGGTGAATGTTCCTGAGCCAGGAGAGCTGAGACAGACCACATTCTTTGCTCTATATATGCAAATTCTAGCTTCCCTAAGGGGCTTCTGACTCCACCCAGATCCTCCCAAGAAGGCTGGCCCTTACCTTTTCCAGCTTTCCAGAGACTGGGATGAGCTTCGGTGGGGGCCCACGGAGGTGGGCATTGTTTGCCCGCTGCTCTCGGGGATCTTCAACATCACTGCTTGGGCTGGGAGGTGACTCTGTCCGGAAGTCCTCATTGATATAGGTAAAGCTGGTGCCTTGGACAGCCTTCCTGGGTGGCACAGCTGGGCAGAGTGGTTCCTGAGCCTCGTAGCCACCCCGTAGCAGCCCATCCTGCTGGCGGAAGAAGGTGGGCCCAGGGACACCATGGTGGCGTGGAGGAGCAGATCCCCCGGGACAGGGCCGGCCTGAGATAAGACTGCTCACGCTACCCATTGCTGGAGCTTGTGGGGCAGTGGCTGTCTCACGTGCGGGCTCCAGTGGCACTGGCAGAGTGTGCACAATGGCCATGGTGGCAGAGGCTCAGGCCTGGCCAGGGGCCTCCAGGGCAACCTGCGAGCAGGGCATTGGTGTCAGAGTCCCTGCACCTGAGTACTCTCCCCCGACAGGCCTTCTCCTGACCCCCTCCTCCAGACAGAGCACTCCCAACACAGTAACACTTCCTAACTCTAGTCTGGACAAGGCTAAGGAATAATTCAAACAGAGAAGATGAAGGAATGGGAGACCTAGGAGGTTATGCAGGTTCTCTGCCAGGAAAGACTCAGTCTTAAGCCCAAATCTGCCTCCCCTATGAAGGCCAAGACACGGATTGGACAGAGATCCCTAACTACTAGCTCCTAGTACAGGTCCCTATTCTCCTGGGACAGCTGGCCTCATTCCTGGGCTGTTTGGGCAGAGAACACGTCAAGGATGCAATCACCAGCTCAGATGGTAATTAAGGAACAAAGAGCCAAAGCGAGGCAGTGTCCAGCCTCCCACCTGCTGGGCCTCAGTTTCTCCCAGACACAGAGGCGGCAAGGGTGGAGCTGGCCAAACAGGAAATCTTACAGGCCTTAGGAACCCACAGGTGCCCTCTGGGGTCTCCTACCTCCCAGAGGTAAATGCTGATTACACTTGTTTCCATGACAACTCCTAGCTTCTGCCATCCACTCAGTTAGGACTAAGGGAGCCTACATAGGACCTGTCCAAGTGTCCACCTTTACAAACCTTCCTGCTTTAGTTGATCTTCAGAGCACCCCTATGGGATTGGAGCAGAAGCCCATTACCACCCCTGGGAGGATCTCAGTAAGATGGTTCCACTTCCCTCAGTCTTGCCCCTTCCTGGAAGGGACAGCAGGCCTCCACCCGGAACTCCCTCCCAGTCCCAAGGCTGCTGATGACCAAGTCTTAAGCATCTGCTGAAGTCATCATGTGGAGCAGGGGCCAAGAGGGGACAGAGAATTCCATAAGAGTGCCTGCACTTGCTTGTGGGTGTGAGCATATGTACAGGAACATAAAAATGAATAGCATGCGTGAAAATACGCAGAGGGTGAATGTGTGTTTAGGCGGGTGTCAGTACACACGTGTGTGGGGGGACACAACTAAAACAGCAGTGGTAGCACAGGCAAACTCATGAATCCTCCTGCCTCAGCTTTCAGAGTCCTGGGATCCTAAACTTTGTAAAACCACGGCCAGATGTATGTGTGACTTCTTATGTCTCACAAGACTGAGTTTTATTACTTAGAAAGTACACAAAAGTTATTAATGTATGTGTAACAAATGAATCTGTGGGGTCTGAATGTGACTATATGACCAAAAAAAAAAAAGTTTGGATAGATAGACCAGAATATTCACATATGTGTGTTTTTGTGTGAATATCACCAAAAGTGGAGTCACTGTCTATGTCCCAAGTCAGATGAAGTCACCCAACCTCAAGAGCCATTTTCTTCTCTCAGTATGGAATTCCTAAGGAAATCCTCAAGACTTTGGGGTGCATTGTTACAAGCCTCCCAAAGATTGAGAGACAAGTGTCCCTATAGAACATCTTCATTTCTGCCAGGATGGTTAACACGAATCACTATGTGTATATCTTACACAAGCGTGTGAACGGAAAGGACGGTGTGTGAAAAGCACATTTGGCGTAATCTGTATGAGTGAGCATTCCTGGGGGGAGGTTGGGACCTGGGTGACATTCAAGACCACCTGGGTGGAAAGCCAGTTCCCCCTTTTTAAGACCTTCCCCTCTCCCCCAAATTTAGGGGTGAGAGGAAAGGTGAGCCCACAGTTCTGATCCCCTTACCCCATCTGTTTTTTCGGTACTGCTCCCCATTAAGTGTCCCCAAGTTTTAAGACACCGGGAATCACAGGAGTCCAGCCTGAGGAAGGAGTTGCTGGGAGCTAGGGTGGTAAGTGAACTGGATCCAGGAGCAATCACACATCTCTCTGTAGGGCTAGGAGCTGAGATTGCCCCCACAAGGTCCCGTTCGGGGATAGAGTGGGTCCACACTGTGGAGCGAAGAGTGGGAATGCGCTGGCACCCCTGTTTATAGTTCCCCACTTCGGGGTACACAGAGAGTGAGACCCAGAAGCATGGGCAAGGGCCGCAGTAGTCACTCGGAGAGACAGAGACCAGAAGTCAAGAGACAAAGAGGCCAAGAGGCTCAGGCACAGGGAGCTAAAGACAGACCCATGAGTTAGGGTCGCAGAAGCCACGCAGGCAAGGGCCCTTAAAGCCAGAGGGATGTAAAGCTGGGCCAGGAGTCTGGAAAGCCAGGCCTAGCCAGCCTGGCTCCCGCTCTTGAGGCCCAAGAGAGAAGGAGGGGCAAGCGGCTCCATTTTGAGAAATGCGTTTGTGGTTGTGGGAAAAATGAACCCCTGGTTCTTCCAGCACTCCCTGACCTATGACTCTGGTACACAGACCCCTGCACCCCCCATCCCCGCAGCGGGCTGGGAGTCTTGAAGCCTGGGGCGGCGCCAGGGCCTGAGACGAGTCTGGCCCAGGTCCCAACTCTCTGACCTCAGGGTTGGGGGTTGGAGAGTTGGGGAAAGTCCCCCCAACACACACACTCAAACTCCAGAGACCAGTCAAGCGGGATCCGGTCTGGGATCACGAGTTCCCCTTCCGAGCCTGAAAGCCGGGAGTCCCCCCACCCCCGGCCCACCCACAACTGTCCGCTCCTTCCATGAACTGGGGCCGTCTGTGGAATGCCACCTCCCCACCAGACCGCATCGCTTAGAAGTTGGGGCACCCTGAGCCCTGGCCCCCTCACCTCCGCCGCGCTGCTCCATGCTCAGCCCCGGGCCGCCCCAGCACTCCACAGGCGCGCCGCCCGCTCCAGCCCGCGCGCGGCCACTCGGAGCTGCCCGGCTCGGCCCCGCCTCCGCCTAGCCGGCGCCCCCGGCCCCGTCCAGCCCCCGCCCGGCCCGAGTGGGCGGTGCGCGCGGAGCGGGGGAGGGGTCCGAGGGGCGTCCCCGCCCCGGGGCGCGGAGACGCGCAAGCACCCCACGTCACGCGTGCCCGCCAGGGCGCACGCAGGGGCTGCACGGTGGCGCCCAGGATCCCTCCCAGAGTGGCCCCCATGAGTGCATTTGTGTTGGGTGACTCGGTCGGCTCGAGATTCGTCGAGCGGGTCATCGTCTGTCCCTGCCGGGGCCCGAGGGCCGGCGGCAGCTGGTCATTGTTCCAGCACAAAGAGCCAAGGCGCGGCGCCCGCCCCTCCCCCTCCCCTTCTCTAGACGAAGCTTCCCTCCCCAGTCTCCAGCTTCCCGGTCCAAGAGGAGGCCGAGGGTCAGCCGTCCCTCTCCGGTTGCCGGCTCCCGGGCACAAGTTGAGGGACTGGCTCAGTCGCTGTCTGTCCCACCCCCAGAAGGCTTGGAGGTCACACACTAGGATTTGCAGAAGCGGCGCCACCTGGCGGCCCCTTCCAGTACCTTATCAGCTACCGCCCCCCCCCACCCAAAGCCCCCCACCAATCCCACTCCCTTCCCAGAGCAGCGCCCTCAGGTCGCGAGCCTAGGCTTGTCCCTGGCGTGGCTCCAGGCTCTCCAGCCTAACTTGGGGTCATTTGCTATGAGAAAGGTCGCGCTGCTCAAAGGGGAGGGACCTGGCCCCCAATAATCGCAAGAATGAATGGTTCAAACCTACACTGGCTCCACAGCAGACATCCCAAAGTCTTTCTCAGGGTCACAAATATTTTTACCCTTTCGAAAACAACAGTCTTAACACCCACACGACCTTTCCCACATTCTGTCTCAGGCAGCCACAATCTCTGTCTCATCCGTCACGTGGTTCCATATTCCTTCATTCCATAATCCTTCGGGCCAACTCGCAGAAGACTTGGTGCTTCATGCCTGTCGTGCACCCTCCACAAGCGTCCTCTGCATCCAGTCACAGTCTTAAAATACACTTAGTCTCCCAACCAACCCTTTTCCATGCACAGCCGGCGGTATTCAGCCACTCAGACAACTTCTTACATCATATTCACAAACTACCCACTTTCCCTGAGGGGTCTCTGTGACCTGGTCAGGTCAGCTGACATTCACATCCTCTGGCAAGGCCACCCTCCTTTCCCCGCTGTCCCCCCCTGCCCCTCAGGGCCAAGGCCTGTCAGAGCTGGGCTCAGCCCCAGGAAGAAACATTCCCCCCCCCCCCCAACACTGCCAGGCCACAGCCTGGCCGGCTCTCAGCTCTATTTTTAGCTCCCATGGAAAGGGTTGTTTTTCTTTCTTTTTCCCTGGAAAGGGAAACACAGCCCAGCCACCCTCAGGCTCACTCCAGTCCCTCAGCTTCTTAAGGAGAGACTGAACCCCTCTCCCCAGTGGAGACCCCCCGCCTCTGGCCTTGCCCTGATCCCTGCCTTCTGGGGCACCGGGAGCCTCCTCCCCTTTCTGGCCGCCTGCCCAGAATCTCAGGCAGCAGCTGGGCTCAGCGTGTGGCGGGGTGAGGGGTAGGGGATGAAGGGTGGAGGCCGGCAAGGGAGAGAGGCCTATGGCAGCAGCCCCCTCCTTCATTTTCTGAGAAGGAGATCTGGTCCTTCTTCCTCCCATTGAAGGCAAACTCCCATCAGGGTTTAAGGCTATATTTACTCTTATGCATTCTCCGTGGTGAGGGGTAAGGGGCGAGGGGAGGCTGTTCCTCCGGCATGGGTGGGCTTTTTGTGCCCAGTCCTGCAAGTCTTGGTGGTGGGAGGAAGAGGACCTATGGTCAGCTGCTCCCGGAGCTGGGTGTATGAGACCGGGACAGCTGTCCGGGGCCATCAAGGTCCTCTCTCGGATACCTTTCAAGGATGCGGGTTCCGAGAATGTGTTAGTGAGGCGGAAGGCAAGGAGTCCAAGTAAGCCCACCCCATCCAACACTCTCCCGGCCTCCGGTACCACCCAAGCCCCCGGGGGCCTTAAGCGCCCATTCTGGGTGAGTGGGTTTATCACCATGCCAGGTGGAGTACGGAATAAAGCCCTGTACAGGGCGAAGCACACATGCCAGGAGTGGGGGAGAGGTGGATGAGAGGAGCATCCCTGCATAGACAGGGTTAGGGGAGCACTGCCCACCGGTCTGCGAAGCAGTCACGTGCTCAGCGCCTGTTTACGCCTTGCTATTCACCTGCAGGCAAGCGGCCGGGAAGCAGGAACCGCCTGATGCGACAAACCCCGCCCGCCCCCGCCGACAATCTCGGGGCGGCCCCTTTCCCTCAGCCTCAGGCAGAAAAACTCAGTGTCCACCTCTACAGGGGTCGCGCGGGCCGGTGGCACTGCCTCTAGGACTGCCACGGGATCTCGCTCTGCTTGTCCTTTCCTGAGCGCACGTGTGTTCGCGTCCTCGGCGACTGCATGGGTCTATGCAAGAGTGTATGTTGGTGCGTCTGTGTGAGTTTCCCTGTCCGTTTGCTTTTCAGGTTTCGCCTGCGCTCCATAGAGTGCGGACCCTTTCCTCATCCCAATCCCGTTTCTCAAAATGGGGAAAGTTCTCTCCAGAGCGAGGATGTGCGGGAGGCCGGAGTTCCTGCACCCCGTCCGCCCCACCACTCACCCAGCGTCACCTGCGCCGCTGCTCCCACTTTGGCCGGGCTCCGGCTCCAGCGTGCCTACTTCCTCGCCTCGAGAGAACTCTGGATCTCCAGCCCTCTCCGGGCTCCCGGCTCCGCGCTCCCGGCTCCCGCCAGGCCGGACCTGGAAGAGTGGGGCGGGGCGGCTGAAGCCGCGCCCCCCCACCCAGAGAGGGGAGTGGTCTGCCCCGCACCCCCAACAACCAACCTAGTACCAACCCAAAAGTAGTCCGACCCAGTACCCAGCCCAAAAGAGGCCTGACGGTGGTCTAAGCTCTGGCCTTTTGATTGCACAGCATACTGACTTTTGACCTGGGGGGGAGGACTGATATGACCGATAGCTAAGCTACCTGGCTGCCTTAACTAAGGGCCATAAAGCTTTTCTCTGTCACCCTCTCCTTCTCTGTAGGGAACTCAATCTGGTCCACTCTGCCCACAACCAGAAGAGGGAAAATCCCTGTGAAGCAGACAAAGAACTCTCGAGTTTCATAAACCTTCCCCCCACACAAACACACACATACACACACGCCCGCGCACACTGGGGCTTTCTGAGACTGTCCTAGCAGAAATAGTACCGCCCTCTTCTCTGGAGTAGTTATCAACCCAGGTGAGAAAACTGCAAGTGTTGGCCCCCTATAGGGCATGGCTAGGCTTCCCTTAGGTTCCTAAGGTCCCACCCACAGGCACAAACAGGAAGTTGGCCTGTGTTTCAGGGAGGTACCAATGGCTCCCTTCCTCCCTAGCATACCAGGTACTGTGGAAAGGCTTAAGTTTAATTACCTGAGCTATACCCACTGCCTGTGTAGCTGGACTGCAGGAGACCAAGGTGAGTTTGGTCTCTTCTCAAATCCACCCCCAGTATCAGCTGCTGGAGACCTAAAGCTGCCCCTCCTGACAGCCATGCCACAGGGTGGTGGTCTGAAAACAGAGCTACAGATCTAATTTGACCCTGCTGGGCCAGACCTTTCTTAAAGTCAACTAAACACAGAATCACGTGTCTCGTCCTCAAGCCGCTTTCTTTGAGTGTGTGGATAGACAGTGGCTCCTAGGGACTTTACACGCAGGACATAGGGACTGACCTCTTCCTGCCTTCTAGGCCCCAATAGCTCCTGAACATACCTGGTGTCAGCTCTCGCTGTGGGGAGTTTGAGGCAGGTATGGAGTGGAATGTGTTTGTGTACCGGGTGTGTTAGCTTCCCCTCCTCCTCCTCATCATTCTGGTTTGAGCTGTGTGGGGGTGTCTGCTCAGAGGGTGGAGCAAATCAAACAGGCAAATATGTATCTGTTTCTCAGTGCTGATTGTGCAGCCCGCACAACCTCCCAAGTGAAGGGTTTTGAGAACAAATCAGGCATTCTAGGACAAGCAGACTATGGAGTCCATGCCCTTAGAGGTAGAAATGGTCTCGTTCTGTACATCTGGAAGGCATGGCTGACTTAAATATTTCAGACCCTGGATGAGGCCCAGAGCAGCCAACTGCTGGGAATGATTACTGCAGGATTAGAGAGGCCTGGCTCCAGCCAGTCTGGGAGAGACCCCCAAGAAGGCAGACCCTGGAGGAGCTACCCCCACCCCAGATTCTTCCCCACCAACAACAGCTTTGCAAAAATTTGTTTCAGCTCTTTATGGCTAGAGTTCTCAGGAAACCCTGAACTCTTCCCTCTAGTTCTAAAAGCTTCCTCTTGGGTTGACTTGAAAAGGGAGTAAAATTATCTCCCCTATACCTGAAGCAGAGGCCTTCCAGCACCCCCAGTCTGATCATCTTGAAATTGGTACTTCAGGGTATCAGAGGAAATAAGATAAAAGGGTCATTTAGCAATATGCCGGCAGTCTGTGGGTCACTTCTTCCAGTCCTCTGTGGTGCTTGTTACACTGAGGAATCCATATCATATCCCAACAGACTCCAGAACTGCAAACATGTGAAGGCAGGGGAGAGAGAAACCCCTAAGCTCTGCATTTTTCAACAAATCCCCAGGAGTTCTAGCACACAGGGAGAAATGGGAGGATTCCAGAGGGAAACGCTGAGGGTAGAGGATTAGAGACAAGAATAAGCCCACTGTGTTTTTGAGATGGGATTTTAGTAGCCCAGGCTGGCCTTGAATTGTGTAGCTTAGGAGAGCTTTGAACTCCTGATCTTCCTGCCTCTACCTCCCAGGTGCAGGAATTAAAAGCATTCACCACCACACCCAGCTAGGGCTCATTCTTGAGTCTACACTGAGAGATGTGAATGGCTCTCAGGAGTAAGGACAGCTGGTCAGGCAAGGCCTGGGTATGTGGCCCACTTACCCACACAAGGGGTCAGGAATGTTATGCTGTCCTCAGGAAAGCTAACACACCACCCTGTCTCCCCTATGCCAAGGGAAGGTCTATGTTTAGGGGTGGAATGTGAAGATCCTGTACTTCTCCCTGCTATCGGAGCGGCTGGAAGTGGGACAGGAAAGGCTAAAGTGGCGGAAGGATTTGTTCTGAGAGGAAATCAAGTTAGTTTGGGGAGACATCTGGTGGACAAAGGAAAAAAGGCACGGAAACAAAGACAACTGAAATGTTTCATTCAAACTGGAAAAGGCTCCAGAGTCCTCACTCCAGCTGTCGGAGGCAGCACACAATGGAGTCAGTGTCCAGGGGGCAGGCACCGAGGGCTCACAGCTGCTTTCCATGGTTCTACAGCGATGCAATCCACTGGAAGGAAGCCCCCATCTTTGAGGCCGAGAATACAGGGATAAGTACCTAGGATCAGTTCTAACAGGTACAGCTACATCATGCCTGGCTCTAAGAGCAGAGAGCAGAGGCACTTGGTGTCTACTGCATCCCTCTTTGTCTCTGAATGCCTGGACGCTGACTCTCAGCAAGAAGCCTCCTGTTGTAGGACAGTTCAAGGCCTGCCCTCATTGTCTGACCTGCTCACTCCCACCTCGGGTTTTAGTAGCTTCTCTGCCTGGATCCTTTCTCCAGCGGCTCCCAGGGCCTACTCTCAGTTCTCACATGCACTCTGCTCACACACCTTTTTAGACTGCTTAATGAAACTGGCTGGGAGCAGTCTAGCGTTCTTCACTTTGCCTTGTTCCTGTCACCAAATTGCTGGTTCTTTGGAAACAGACCTTGTCTTTTCCGTGCTATATATAAAAATAAACAATAAAAACCCAGCATATGGGAGGCCCCCCAATAACTGTTGAGTTAAATTTTCTTATCACAGAACCCAGCCCTAGGCCGGGAAGGTTCCACAGCTCAGGACTATACGGGAGAGGAGTCCTAGCAGAAGGCCAAGAGTCTGTGTTAGCCTGGGCCATCAAGCTCACTTTAGCAAGCAGCTATGCACTGCTTTCACCTTGAGGACTTGGTGGTATCTGGCTGGTAGGGACTGGGGTCCTGGCCTAAGCAAGTCTCAGAGTTCTGGTGCCCACCACCTTTTTTGCCAGAAGAGGGCTTTTTGGTCACTAGTCCATTGTCATCCTTGATCTTCTTGAGTCGGGCTTTACTCTTCGGTGGGATGGAGAAGGTAAGGGAACTCTTGTTGAACTCCAGTGGGAAGACACCTACATCTCCATCAAAGCGATTCTTGGACACCTGCAGATACCGTTTCCCTGGCCCAGTCACCAGCTTCCTATCCTGCAGGATCATAACATTGTCTGCTTCTTGGCTTGCCTGTAGGAGAGGGTAGGAGAAAGAAGACATACAAGTAAAAGGAAGGTTGAGGGTTCAGGGAGGAGAGGCACGAATAGGAAAAGGTGAAGCTTAAGAGATGATCCAGTGGCTAAGAGTACTGGCTGCTTTCCAGAGGACCCAGGTTCAATTCTCAGTACCTACGTCTGTAACTCTAGTCCTAGGAAATCCAATGCCACCTTCTGGCCTCTGTGGACACCAACATGCATGTAAAGCAAGATAAACATACAGCCAAAATACCCATACACATTAAACAAACTTTTCTAAACTTTATTTTTATTTTATATGCATTGGTATTTTGCCTGTAGGTATGTATTAAGATGCCAGATCCCATGGAAGTGGCGTCACAGACAGCGTGAGCTGCCATGTGGGTGCTAGGAATTGAACCTGGGTCCTCTGGAAGAGCAGTTAGTGCTCTTATGTGCTGAGCCATCTCTCTAGACCCTACACAATTAATTTTTTTTTAAATAATGGGGAAAGAGCAAAGTACCTCTTATCACCAAGCTCTTTAAACAAAGAATCACAGTTGCTACTAGAGCTGCTGACTACCCCAGCCTTGTAACCAGCTTGCCGCTGTCGCAGACTGTGCTGCTCCCTCTGCCTGCAATGTCTCTCCTCTATAGTGGATCATCCTATCTACCCAGCACATTCTTACCAATCATCTTTTACGTCCCTAAGGACCACTTTTTTTTTTTTAAAGAATTTTTAAATATTTATTTATTTATTTATTTATTTATTATGTATACAATATTCTGTCTGTGTGTATGTCCGCAGGCCAGAAGAGGGCACCAGACTCCATTACAGATGGTTGTGAGCCACCACGTGGTTGCTGGGAATTGAACTCAGGACCTTTGGAACAGCAGGCAATGCTCTTAACCTCTGAGCCAAGACCACTTTTGATCCTCTAAAGAAAGTGCCACCAATTTTCTTTTTTAAACTTCTGCATTATTCTTGTTCCATGTTTGTTCCAAAGCAACGTATTTTTGCTCCTCAACCTGAACTCCCCTTGCCTAGCTCAGGCCTAACATGTAAAAGGAATTTGGTATACCACTGGAGGCTTCGGGATGGAGCTGGCCGTGTGACCCAGGAGGCCTTCCCATTTATTTGATAATCTGATACTTATTGTCTGGAAACCTCAGTGACTTGTTGGTATAGCCACCAAGAAGTCTCCCCAGATGTCACAGGATGACTCAGACTGCTCACCATGTATTCGTGCTGCCTATCATAGCTCTCACCCCACTGAGCTGCAATGATGATGTCACTCTTTCCTTACTAACAGATGTGAGCTCCTAGATGGCAAAGAACCAGCTACAATCCCTTGTATTCCTGGCCCATGTATTCCTCATGTCATGGCCCCAGAAGTGCTGCCTCCTGCTTTTTCAGGGCAGTCCTGAGGAACTAGGCTGAAGGAAGACTGTCTCTAGTTACGCCTGCTCTCTAACGCCTCAGAGCTTGAGTGCCTGGAAGCCGACTCACCTTGGCTGAACCAAAAATGGAAGCTGTCTGCAGCTCCTTGTCGTCATCCTCCTTCCGTGGGTGAATGACCAGAGTCACATGGCAGCTGTTATCTGTAGCAAACTTCCGAAAGGCTCCAACGATGTAGTCCTGAGCTGCAATCCTGCAATGAAATTCAGCAATGAAAGAAGTTATTGGGAGGAAAATACACAAACTCTTGAGCCAGTCATTCCATATAAACAATCCCAGCCCAACTACACTCTCTTCTGCTTAAGGACTCATACTCAGGTACCTGGACAACTCCCCCCTGCCAAAACCTCTCAGAAAGTAACAGGACTATGCTTGTCTCTAGAGGTCAGCTTCATGACAAGACAAGAGCGCTGGAGTTAGACAGGAAGAACTCACCTGTCGGAAGAGAACTGCTCATGGCCCATCATGAACTGCAAGTTGTCGATGACCACATGACAAACATCATAGACGTAGACAGCGTGTTGCATTGTATCTATTACAGACCTGGAACATAGAAGCAGCAATTTAAACAATCAACTACAAGCAGCCTCAGGACCCCCTCCAGGGGGAAGAGCTTGCATCCGGAAAACACTGGTATCATTTGCTCTTCTGACTTCCCACTCTTTGGAAACTGCAAGCCTGTCTAAGGAGACTGGGAAAGCACTCTCACTGGGGCTGGAAAGGAAATAAAAAACACAGTGTATTGGGATCTCTCAAAAATGAAAGCCCAGGCATGGTGGTCCACGCCTTTAATCCCAGCACTCTGAAGGGAGAAACAGGTGGATCTCTCTGTGAGTTTGAAGCCAGCCTGGTCTACAGAGTGAGTTCTAGGGCAGTCAGAGCTACCTAGAGAGACCCTGTCTCAAGTAAACAGATAGATAGATAGTAAGTGGCCTTTGGAGATCTTACTTGATGCTCTGCTGCCCGTGGAAAGTCATGAAGTAGAGAGGCAGGTCTTCAAAGCGGTCTGCCCACTCTTCATACTTGTCCAGCTGCTCTTCCAGCCGTGTCACGGCAAACTGAGTCAGCATGACCCGGGCGAGTTTCACATTGCTGATCTCAAAGCTACCCCAAAGTGTGTTCACCCCTTGGGTACATAAATCCAGGGCATATTCACTGATGAATGTTGTCTTTCCACTCCCTGTTGGCCCTATAGGGGGGATGACAGAGCTCTGGGTTAGGAGGGAAGTCTCCTTTTAGCACTGTCCGTGGGGGCTGGAGATGCAGCAGCACTTAAGAGCACTTGTTGCTCTTGCAGGAGACCTAGATTTGATTCCTAGCACCCAGCTGATGGCTAACAACCATCTGTAAGTCCAGTTCCAAGGCATATGATGACTTCTGGCCTCTGAGGACACCAGGTACACATGTTGTGCAATGCACACATGCACACATGCAGGCAAAACATTCATACACATAATAAATAAACCTAAAAAAAATAAATTGAACAGTCAGTGACCAAAACCCACATACCTTTGTCACTCTATGGTCTAACCCTTAACCCAAAACAGTTTTTGAAGGCAGTGTTTCTCTGTATAACAGCTTTTGCTATCCTGGAACTCTCTTTCTAGACCAGGTTGGTCTTGAACTCAGAGATCTGCCTGTCTCTGCCTTCCAAGTAGTGGAATTAAAGGCGTGTGCCACCACTGCCCAGTTGTAAAACTGATTTTTTTTAACATTATCTTATGGGTATAAGTGTTTCATCTGCCTGTATGTCTGTACATCATATGTATACTTGGGCTCCTTAGAGGTCAGAAGAGGGCATCAGATCCCCAGGAACTGAAGCTAGACAGTTGTGAGCAGCTGTGTGGGTGCTAGGAAGTGAACTCGAATCCTCTGCCAAAGAAGCCAGTGCTTTTAAGTACTAGGCCATCTCCCCAGCTCCCCAAACAGTGGTTTCCTAGTGAGTCACCTGTAAACACCGTGAGCTCGCCCTTCCGGTGCCCCTTCAGGAGACGATTGAGGTCTGGGAAGCGACTCCAGCGGACCCCAGCTGCTTGCTCCACATTTGACAGCTCTCCTAGAACCTCCTCCCGGAGCTGGCGGAAAGACACAATAGACTTGTGCCAGGCAGGGAGCGCAGTACGAAGAATACGAGCAAGACTTAAGCCTTGGTTTAAGGCCTCCAGCGGACGAGGTTGTTGGTTACCAGGCCTCACTAAAGAGCATCGCTTGGGATTGAGTTTTCGGGCAAACAGTTTGGCGGCCTCCCAGGACCGAAGGTCATCCCCTAGCCAGAATACAATTCGACGGAACTGTTCAAGGTAAGGGAGTAAAGGTGGGGGTAAACAGACTGTTCCTCGGGGTAGGGCAAGGGTGGGCAGCCCCATGGACTGGCTCAAGGCCAAGCTGTCCAGCTCACGGCTCGTGAGGACCACCTCCGCATCTCGACGGCCGATCAATGGTAATCCAAATAGGTTGTGGTAGGCACCAGGCCGGGGAATGGTGGTCTCCACATACTGTACTCCATTCCCCTGATCTTCAGCCCCTAGTAGCTTCAGGCCACGTAATCCTGCGCTCCCAGGGGTGAACCAAGGGAAGACCAAACTTTGAGTAGATCGGAGATAGCGGACGCTGAATCTCCGGAGAGTGTCATCTGTCACCTTGGTCAGGCCAAACATCATACGAGCCAGCTTGGCCTCCTCAGGATCAGGTAGCTCCCAGAGAGGGATAGCTCGATTCCAGATTCTCAGGACCTCCTCTCTGTCCTCAGCTTCCGGGCCCTCAGTAAGCAGTATTCCCTCTTTGGCTCCATCCCCTCGTCCCTCCACACTGGCCTGGAAGTCTTCCCAGCTCCCTTCTGCTAGGCTAGTCATGCAGAGAAAGTGTCCTGTGGTCTTGTCAATGAAGAGGCAGAAGGAAGCGGTCGAATCCTTCTGGTTTTTGATGTCTGAAGACCCAACAAAGGGGCTTGGTGCTCGAAGGCAGCTGTGGCCATCCTGGAACGGGATCCCATGGGCCCGTAAATATTGGCGAATTTCAGTTGTAGTCACAGGTGACATTGGCACCTCTAAGGCTGGGAGCGCCTCCTTCCTGTACCTTCTGCGAGGAGGGCCTGGGGTCAAGCTTCGGGGCAGGCCCCTCCGACTCACCCACTCCCCTCGCAGAGGCAGCAAGATTCGGAAGGGGTGTGTACATCGCAGCAGGGGCCACATTCCTAATGGAGTGGGATGCCTCTACAGCAAAAACTTTTGGTGTCTGGAGTGCCGCCTTCACTAGGCTAGACCCTAGAAGCCTTCCACAGGGCACTCCCAGGACTTCCGATAGCTGGCTTCTCCCTATTGCCCCTCAAACTGCTGCCTTACCAACACCCTGCTTAATTCCCTTGGTGCCTGTACATTGCTACTTCACATCTCTGCTCATCTACACAACCCTTTCACGTCTCCGTCCCTCTCTTTACAACTTCTCGCCACCAACTCACTTCTAGAACCCTCTACGGTCCCTCAATCTAGACGGCTTCTCTGTCTCATCTCCTCACCTCTACACCCCTCCACGGACTCTCCTCGCCATCCTCATCTCTACAGCCCTCTGCATCCTGCCTGAACCCACCCCAACAATAGGCGCTCTTCTCGGCACCTAACGCTCACTGGGAACCCTCCATTCAGCTGAAGGTCACAGCTGAAGCCCGGCGCTCTCACTGCCCCCCAGGCTCTACCCTGCGCTCCAGGACATCCACGCTCCAGCCCCCAGCTCTCCTTTCTACCCTTTCGCCCGCAACGTGGGTCGCCCGCACGCGCCACTTGCTGTGACCTCGGAAGCAAAACTCTCCCGGGAGCCTGTGAACCCAGAACCGGAAGTCACTGGTTAGTCCCGCCCGCCCTCTCGCCGTCCGGGCTGCGAAGCGGTAGCCATGACCGCGCGCGGGACCCCGAGCCGCTTCCTGACGAGCGTCCTCCATAACGGGCTGGGTCGATACGTGCAGCAACTGCAGCGCCTCAGCCTCAGCCTCAGTCGGGATGCGCCCTCGTCCCGCGGCGCCAGGTGAGGCCCACGGAAGCGGGAGGATCGGGGTAAGGGGCGCGGGAAACGACGGGACTGGGTCCGGGTCACCGCACTCACCTTCGCTGGGCCTCGCAGGGAGTTCGTGGAACGCGAAGTGACTGACTTCGCCCGACGGAACCCAGGGGTCGTAATCTACGTGAATCCGCGGCCGTGTGCCGTGCCCAGAATAGTGGCCGAATACCGTAAGTGGGGCCTCGCTGGGGCGGCAGGGCGGGATCCAGGCTTGCCCTCCGGGTTCTTCTTGTTTTGACTTCCGACCTGACGGTTTCTACTCTTTCCCACGTTCCTCTGCCAGTTAACGGGACCGTACGCGAGGAAAATGTCAACAGCAAGTCGGTGGAGGAGATCACGTCACTGGTGCAGAAGCTGGCGAACCAGTCCGGCTTGGATGTGATCCGCATCCGCAAGCCCTTCCACACCGACAACCCTAGCATCCAGGGCCAGTGGCACCCCTTCACCAACAAACGGACAGCTCTCGGCGGGCTGCGGCCCAGAGAACTCCAGGATCCTGCTGCAGCTTTGGAACAAGCACAGTAAAGAACCAGGCTTTGGACCGTGGAAGCGATGGCATTGGTTCCTCTTTCGGATTTCAAGCTCTGGCAAAATAATGGAACCTATCGGGGTGGGGAGGGGGCGTGGCCCGTGATAAAGAAGAGCTGATTGCTACGGTTGTCCACTGCTAGATACAGTGACCTTATGAATATCTCATTCTGATTCTGTTGGCCTCCTTGCAACTGGCATGTAAGAAGGCTTCCAAGTGCTGAACGGGGTCCTCGTTTTCTGAAGTCAAAATTATGATTTCAAAACGCAGTGAAGGGTCTCAAGGTTGACTTCTGAAGAACTCGTGATGCTTGTTGCTCTTGCTGTGGTCTGGCATCGGGCAAGTCACCTTATATCTGTGTTTGTGTGCAGATTGGAAAACTGAAGTCGCCGGGTGGTGGTGGTGGCACACTCCTTTAATCCCAGCACTCAGGAGGCAGAGGTAGGCGGATCTCTTGAGTTCGAGGCCAGCCTGGTTTACAGAGTAAGTTCCAAGACAGGCTCCAAAGCTACAGAGAAACCCTGTCTGGAAAAACAAACAGGAAGAAAGAAAAGAAACTGAAGTCATTAAAACTTACCTAAGACCACATTTGGAGGTTTATTTATTTATCATATGTATGGGTGTTTGGCCTGCTTATATGTCTGTGCACCAGACAGAGAATGCCCCTGGAGGCCAGAAAATGGTGGAAGGTGCCCTAGGACTGGAGTTACAGTTGTGAGCCTCCTTGTAGGTTCTGGAAATTGAACTTGGATCATCTGAAAGAGCAGCCAGTGCTCTTAACCATCTGAGCCATCTCTCCAGCCCCTCAGAGTCATGCTTCAAAGGGTGGTTCCCCCCACCCCAAGACAGAGTGTCACTATGTGGCTCTGGCTGTCCTGAAACTGTGTAGACCAGGTTGGCCTTGAAATCAGAGACCCACCTCCCAAGTGCTGCAACTAAAAGGCGTGTGCACCACTGTGCCTGGCTCAAAATGCATGCGTATTTTATGCATAAGCCCTACTTTTGACTCTAAAACCAGAAACAGAACATAAAATTTTTCAGTGGTTAGTGTCAGAAGCAATGCGACTCAGATTCCCAGAGCAGGTCCCAGTAACAAGCTTTCTGTAATCCTAACTGCACTCCTAACCCAAATTCTCTGTACAAAAATAAGCCCTTGGGCTGGAGAGATGGCTTTGCCTGCTCTCCCAAAGTTCCTGAGTTCAATTCCCAGAAACCACATGAGCTCACAACCATCTGTAATGAGATTTGGTGCCCTCTTCTGGCCTTCAGGGATACATGCAGGCAGAACACTGAATGAATACATAAATATATACATACATACATACATAAATCTTAAAAAGAAAAGAAAGAAAGGAAGGAAAGAAGCCCTTATCTTTCCCTGGATCAAGGAGTGGGAAGTGCTGAAAAATATCTTAGGGAAGAGCGCCACTACTGGCAAGAAGTATCTTCCAGCCTTAGACAGAGCTGGGGTAGAGACATGCAGGGATTAAGAGCACTGGCTGCTCCTCCAGAGGACCCAGGCTCAGTTCCCAGCACCCTCATGGCACCCTGCAACCATCTATCTGCAACTGGTTCCAGCAGATCTGACCTGCCCGGTCTCGGAGGGTATCAGGCATGCAGGTGGTACACAGGCTGCATACAGACAAAACACCCAACAGAGGCCTTGGTATGGTGATACAGCTTTTCATTGCCAGCACTGGGAAGGCAGAGGCAACCAGATGGATGAGTTCAAGGACAGCCTAGTCTACATAGAGTGTCCCAGGCCAGTCAGGGCTACATAATGAGACTGTCTTTAAAAAAGGAAAAAGGCAGGGTTGGGGAGATGGCTCAGTGGGTAAACACAATCATTGCTAACCCTGACAACCTGAGGTTGATCCCCAGGACTCACATAGTAGAAGGAGGAGCAGATTGTCCTGAGCCTCTGACCTCCACACTCACATCTTGGCGTGTTCAAGTACATGCACACACAAACAAGTGTTGTTGTTTTTAGAGCAATGAGCCGAGCGTGCTGTGTATCTGTAGTCCCACATATCCCGGAGGTGTAGACAAGCAGGATCACTTGAATCCAGGAGTTTGTGACCAGCCTGAGCAACAGTGAGAGCCCTGCCTGAAAAGATAAAGCCAGGGGCAGAGCCAGGAGTAAAAAGCTAGGAGCCCTGTGGGTTCTTGAGCTGCTGTGACTTTGTCACCCTCATTATCAGTGACTAATATGAGCCTTAGCCAGTGGCCCCTGTGCCTGCCCAGCTCAGGTACAGCAGGGGCAGAGGAGCTCATTCCTTATGTAAATATTTTTATGGGGATCAAAGCCAACCCTAGATGAGGAAATCTCTGCAGCACCTTCTTCATAGGCCAGAAACCTGTCCCTTGTAAAGCCAGTTTAGACCAAGCAGACACTCAAAACTGTGGGGAAAGAGGGCTTTTATTAACCAACATGAGGAGCAGAGCCCAGGCTCCCCGTTCCATCACATGCCTCTTCCACCCACCTGGGTGGTGAGTGGGGGGCATTCCTGAAGAAGTACAGCCATTCTCACAATAAATACATTCATTGTGGGGTGGAGGTGGGAGAGGTATGGGTGAAGGGCAGTAAAAACTCGTGGGGTTCCACGTTCTCAGCTACAAAAATAACAGTCATCCTCACCCAAGGGGAATGGGAGAGCTCAGTCAGGGTTGATTGTCCCATATGGGCCTGGAGATATCTGAGGCCCTTGGACCTTGAAAGCGCCCTGGTGAGGTAGGACAGGAATGGGAGCCAAGCATCCAAACTCCCAGCCTCTGCCCTTTGCATAGTTCCAAGAACGGGCTTCACGTGCCAGATGAGATATCAGGTCACTTCCCCCTGCTGTGGTCTAGGAGAAGCAGTTGCTTGGTCCCTAAGAGGGAGGCTGGCTCATTGAGTGCAGTATTGGTCACTTGTCCTAGTTCTGTAAGGACAGCTAAATGGGAGGGGCAATCTCCCTTTGAAATATCCGCGGACCAAACCTAGTAGACACAGCTTGACTGAGGCAGCAAGGGGAGGCTCTGAATGTGTATGCGGGTGTGTTAGCACATATGCACGGGAAGAGGACATGCCTGGAGTGCTGGCACTCCTGCATGTTAATGAGAGGATCAGGGAGGCGGGCTCGCAAGGGCTCCACAGGAAGGGAGAAGAGGGAAGTGACGGCTCTTACCTCCCAGGCTGGCCTATTCCCAGACTCGTGCCAAAGGATTACCATACAGGACTGGGACTGGAAAGGGGACTAGAGATAGGAAGGTGATAATTGGGAGGGTGCCCCCGAATCTAGGTGGGAGGGTGCCCCCGAATCTAGGTGGGATGATACCAGGAGGAGGGACACTGCAGCCCAGCTGATAAACATTCTTCATGTGCACATGGGAATGTCAGCAGGACTCGGGTGGCTGGCAGAGAGAGAGGTCTTGTCTGAATTCAGGACTACCCAGTACACAGAGCTGTGCAGAGGGTGGCGGCATTGAGGCCATCTGGACCTGCAGAGCCCTACCTGAGAAGAAGAGGAAGGATGGGCAGGTAATGGGATAAGAGAACGGTCCTTTCCTCCCAAGCTTTTGGGGTAAGGGACAGAAACTGGGTCTGGGTTTGCAGAGTACGTGGTCCTGAGGAGCACCTACCTTTAAGGAGCACCGGTGGGCCTGGGCTGCTCACATGTGTGCCTTGGAGACTGAAGAGGGGGCTTTGGCTAACCATGATTCTGGCCAGCCCTACAGAGACATCAAAGTTGGGAGAGGGGAATGGAATTGGGGGCATGAAAGAGGGTGGCTGTGTTGGGGTGCAGAGGCCCAGCCTGGGGCAGCCAGGCTGGCTTGGAAGAGCATTTGTTTGGGAGGCTGGGCTCAGACAGAGCTCTCATCTAGCTGCTCTACCAGCTGTGTGTGTTTCCTCTTCTCCAGGATGCGGCTGAGCTCCTCCGCGAAGGAGCAGGGTCCGGTTGGCACTCCGTTGTTGCTCTGCCTCAGGAGCACATAACTACTGCCATTCATCCTTCGAAGCCGGCTGGGCAGTGCCACCAATCCATTGGTCAGTTCAGCCGGGGGTGGGGGCGGCGGTGGAGGGGGTGGGGCTGGGGCTCCTTCCCCAGGGATGATCTGGAGGCAGCTACTCTCCAGGCCCCCGGCCCCCTCCTCATCGTCACCCTCGTCTTCCTCTCCAGGACACTGGCCTGAGACTGTCTGCAGCTGCACAGCTGAGCCCCCTGCCCGGCCAGCCCTACCCAGTGAGTACTTTCTCCTGCGACCTCTTCTGCCTCCCCTCAGACATGCCACATAGAGGAGGGAAGATGCCAGGATGAGGCAGAGACCACCAAGTATAGCGATGGCTACCACGTAGAACAACCTCATGTCATGTGCCAGCTGTGCTCCAGGCATGGCAGGGGCTTGTGGAGCTGGGGCAGGGGTGCCCGGCCGCACTGTGAGGCTGTAGGAAGCCAACAGCATCCGGAGACCATTTTCCTCAGCGTAGCAGCCATAGTTGCCACTGTGCTCCAGCTGCGTGTCTGTTACCAGCAGCCCATCCACTCCCACACGGTAGCCATTCTGGCCATCACTCAGGCTCTTGCTCCCATTGAGTAGCCACAAAGCTCGGGCCAGGTTGGATGGCTGGTCACAGGGCAGGAGGACGTCATCACCCCGGAGCACAGAGCGGGTCTTCAGTGGTGGTGGTGGTGCTGGGGAGGATGGGAGAGGAAAGATCAATAGCTGCCCAGCCCAGACAGCATTGGAAATGACAAGACAGATATGGTAGACAGCTAAATTCTTGGCACCAAGTCTAGAGTCGGTGACAGCTTAAGTAAGCCTGTGAGCGCATGCTGCCTGGGAAGTAGACAGTGTCTTGGGTCTTTTCCCCTCTCTCTAAGCTCCTCTCCCCTGTGGTTTCTACCAAGGACTCCTTATCTTTACTTCAGCAGAGCTTTCTTTCCTGAACACCAGACTTGAATGTTTACCACCTGCTGGGAATCTCGCTAAGGCCAAAACCTCATTCAAAACCACATCAGGTCCTTTGAATCGCTACCGCCAGCTGCTCTGCCGTTTACATCAGGAACTGGGAGTTTCCCTTGCCTCTCCTCCTCATGTCCATTCTCATGAGACTCTCAGACCTGTTCGCCTCTCTCCTTCCATGGCCCCCTGCCCTCTAGGGGCCTCGTTCAGTCTCCTATCCTTGTGACTACAGCTGATCCCTTGAAAACACAAATCTAGACTGAGCAGATAGATCAGGGAATATAGGTATTTGCTGCCAGGCTTGACAACCTGAGTTCAGTCCCTGGGACCCACGTGTAGGAAGGAGAGAACTGACTCCCATAGGTGTCTCACATGTGCACATCCTCCTCACACAAATGCTTGTGAACAAACTAAATATAGTTAAAAAAATTTAATACAGGGGCTGGAGAGATGGCTCAGTGGTTAAGAGCACTTGTTGCCCTTGCTGTAGAGGACCTGAGTTTGGTCCCAGCACCCACATGGTGGCTCACAAGCACCCATAACTCCAGCTCCAGGGATGCAACCCTCTTCTAACTTCCATGAGTGCACATACATACATGCAGGCAAAATGCACTCATAAAATAGTTTTTAAATGTCTTAAAAATAAGCGAGGTGATGGGGACACACACCTTTAATCTCACCACTTAGGAGGAGAGGCAGGCAGATCTCTGAGCTCAAGGTCAGCCTGGTCTACAGAGCAAGTTCCAGGACAGCCAGGGCTACACAGAGAAACCCGTCTTGAAAAACCAAATAAACAAATAACAAAAAAAATTTTTTTTAAAGATGAGTCTGATCAGGTTACTTTTTGGAAAAAAAAAAAAAAACAAACTCTCCAGAGATTTCCTGTTGCTTTTCTTATAAGGACCAAAACATTTGCCACGGTCCCTGCTTATCTCCAGTCTTTTCCTCCTGAGCACCCTCTTCCTGCTGACCCAGCTGCTTGAGTGCCATTGCCCTCCTCATGCCCAGAACCTGCCTGGTTAGCTTGGAGATGGCACAGCTTGGATCAAAAGTACAAACTTGAATCCGACTGCTTCAGGCCAGGTTGAGTCTAACCCTGCTGCTTCGTAGCTGAGTAACCATGGACAGTTTCCTGATAGTCCCCGTGCCTCAGAGGGATTGTCCCTCACGGGGATGATGGTGGGGCTCTCACATAGAGTGTTGCAAGAACAGACACATGGAAGTGCTTAGATCAGTGCTTGGCACACATGTACTCAGCTCTGATTACTATCTTCTTTTAGTCCTTTAGATGGCAGCTCTGCGACATAATCTTTCTTTGGAGAAAAACACTTTACCCTTCTGCACCTCGCTGTCGCTGCAGTTATTAATAATTACAGATAGTTCTTTGTATTCACGTCCCCCCACCACTCAGGCATATACTTCAGATGTGGTCATAAAACTAGCACTATGTCACTAACTCCCCACCCTGTCTCTCGTGTGTGTGTGTGTGTGTGTGTGTGTGTGTTGCTAGACAGTAAACCCACACATCAGACAAAAAGAACTCTCTCTTTTTTTTTTTTTTGAGACAGGGTTTCTCTGTGAAACAGTCCTGGCAGTCCTGGAACTCACTCTGTAGACCAGGCTGGCCTTGAACTCACATATCCACCTCTTCTGCCCTGCCTCCTGAGTGCTGGGATTAAAGGCATGTGCCACCACTGCCTGGCTAAGAAAAGCTCTTTACCAATGAGTTACATGCCCGACTGTCTCCAAGTCTTGAGCCTGCTTCTTCATTTACAGTTTATCCACTGAGCATTTCCTGTGCTGGGTTATCCTCATGAAACCATCCAAGCACAGCCACTCAGAAACATCCACACAAGTCTGTGAGTTTGACTTACCTGTATCCCTGCTGCCCTCACAGCCTCGATTTCCTCTCTCTATGTCCTGTATCAATGCTGTCCTGGGGACAGAAAATCAAGGTTTATGAACAAGGAGAAATGAGCAGCAGGATTACCAATAACAGCTGACATCCCTTATGGGTTGGCGGGCTTTTCTCCTCCATTTAGGGTGTGTCTCCCATCCCTACTTCCAACCTCTACCCTGGGACCTGTTGGCGACGGTGGTGGCCACCATGCAGGCATGGGTGCTGGAGTCCCAGCCACAGAAGGGGTCCCTTGCCAGGATACAGTCATAGCAGGAACGGTAGCGTGAACAGCTGGACAGAGGAAACTGAATCACTCCACTAGCAGCCCCCACATAGAGGCTGTGCTGGAACCAAAGAGGACAGTCGGTCAGCGACCCCACAATCCCTACCCAGCCTCCCTAGCCCCCTTCTCTGTTGGCATTTTGAGGTGAGGTCTACCTGCAGGGGAGAGATGACTAGACTGTCCACAGACTGGGGCTCCCTGAACACTTGTGTCTCTTCGATAATGTGCATCCCAGAGCCCAGGACCACGGCCTTGTGGATCCAGCCATCAGCTGATGTAGAATGGACAAAAGTCAGAACCCAGCAGTGTCATCTGCTCTCAGTACCCCACAGGAGGCCTAACGGGAACATCTCAGGAATCAGCCACGAGCAGTGGTCCCTCAGGACACTGGGCACTCCAGGCCAACGTGGCAGGAGCTACTGGGTTCAGACGTCTCAGTAACCAAGGCCATTAGGGGTCAGGGATTTGGATCAGGAGCACCTGTGCCCAGAAAGAGCAGGTCATAGGTGGGTCCAGCAGGTGTGCTGACATGGGTTCCAGTGAGCTGTGTGTAGCGCACATTGCGCTTCAGCAGCAGGGGCCGCCCACGTGTGGGCACCACAGGCCGAGCCATCAGTGGGTGCAACTTCACAAAGTCCAGGACCAGGGATGGCAAGTCTTGGGATGAGTTGTAGCCTCTTCTGCGCAAGGAATCTGTGATGCACTGGGTTGGAGGAATGGGTGGTGAGCCGCAGGACTCCACCACCTGCCTCCCCTCCCCTCCCAAGGCTGTGTCTACTCAGCATAGGCTCCAGGCCTGAGTGCTCACCGAGCCAGGCCGGGGTTCAGGCACCCCACCCTCATAGCGGCCCCAGCGCCGGGCACCATCCTGGTACTCCATGAAGGGGCCTGTGAACACAGCCTGCATCTCAGCCAGGTCATAGCGGCAGATGGCTGAGGCCTCCAGGGTCTTCCTAGGAATGGGACATAGGGGAGGACTTAGCCACACTGAATGGAACCTGCCCCCAACCCACGCTCCACCTGGAGCTACTGTTACCATGGTCCATGTCCACCTATGGGCCTGTCTTGGGCATCAGTGGACCACAGTGCCCTCTGGCCCTAGGAGAGCTTGACATGCCTGACTCTGTTTTGCAGCCAGCTCTCTTCTAACTGATCACATCTGCTCATCATTGACCTCAGCTCCAGCCCTTAGACGTCCTCAGTTTCTTTCCTTTCCCAGCACTCCTGAGCTTACCACTGTGTTGTCAGCGTGAAGACTGCATAGAAGTGCGTGTGGACAGACATATCAGCATCCAGGCTGCAGACCCCGCGTAGCGTCTCGTACTGTGGGATGTGGCAGATGAGACGAGCCTTCAGGAAGGATGTCCACTTCTTCTGTAGGATCTTCTTTCCTCCCAGATCTCCCTGGGGAGGTAGGGACACAGGATCAGGGTCAGAGGTCTAGCCTCTCCCTGTACCCTGTATCCTGACTTCTCCATACGCACCTTGCACACACGGGCTACTCTAGCCACGCGGTGGCTGCTGCGACTCTGAGGGAAGCTGCTGGAGCCTTCTTCGCGCTCCATGAAGAAGTAGTAAATCTTGTCATCATCACCCACGGCACTGGCCTTGCTTTCCCGCACCAGCACAGAGAATACAAACTCAGCATCTGTGGGTTGAGTATTTGGGAGGCTTATGAAACAGCCTGAGACCTCTCCCTCAGCCACGCCCCCTCGCCTTCCCTCCACAACACACAGGGGCAGCAGAATGGACAGGCTCACCTGGAGACCTGGGAATGGGATGGTCATCTGCCCAAGGGAATAAACAATAAAAAACAGATCCCTACCGCCCCCCCCCCCGCCATCTTCCTGCACCTCCTTCTCCTAACCATTGAGCCAGTGCATGGGTGCCTCCTCAGTTCTCAGAGAGTGTGGGTGGCGGCTCCGGCGGATGTCAGGAATACTCCGAAATTCATACCGTGTCGCTGTGTAGAGGCCTCCATCTGAGGCAGGGACATCCAGACATGAGATGCATGCCATGTACAACAGGGAATATGGCATGCATAATTGGCAAGTCCTAGCAGCAAGATACGCCGCATTCAGATCCTCGCATTCTTATGGGTTAGGACTGGCGTCAGGAGGGTCTGCTCACCGATAATAAGGCCTGTGAAGCCACGGGCTGGGTCATAAGGACATTTCTCCTTTCCCTCCTCGAAGTTAGTAGGCAAGATGAAGGCTTCAGCATCCTGGAGAATGAGGGTCCCAATCAGTCAATGGTCCTGAAGACAGGCAAGGGCTGGAGCCCCAGGTCAGGCCAGTCTGGGGTTAGCAGTCAGGGGTAGGGGTAGGGAATACTCACAATGGCTGCACAGAGGGGCTGGAAGGCGTGGGTCCCACATGCATAGAAGTGGGTGGCATTGAGCCGCTGTAGGAATCGCACATGGTTGAAACACTCTGTCTATAGACAAAGGGAGGCAGTCATGTAAGTTCTCTGTCTGAATAGAAGCCATTTCTATTGGTCTAGCTTTGCAGTATGATTCTTTGTTGTTGTTTGTTTTTTCGAGACAGGGTTTCCCTGTGTAACAGCCCTAGCTGTCCTGCAAATATCTCTTGTAGACCAGGCTGGCCTTGAACTCACAGGAATTTGCCTTCCTCTGCCTCCCTAGTGCTGGGATTAAAGGCGTGTGCCACCACCGCCCGGCCTGCAGTCTGATTCTTGCCCCCCACCTATAGGATATACTTTCCAAGATGCTTCTCATTACCTGACCCCACTCTGCCAGCTTCTGTCTGTGTTTCCTGCAGTCCCTTCCACCTACCCTTCAGGAACCATTGGCGCTCAAAGACAGAGAGCAGGAGCTCAAAAGTTCCTTTTTTTTTTTTTTTTGAGACAGGGTTTCCCTTTGTAGCCTTGGCTGTCCTGGAACTCACTCTGTAGACCTGGCTAACCTCGAACTCACAGAGATCCACCTGCTTCTGCCTCCTGAGTGCTGGGATTAAGGGCATGCCCACTACTGCCTGGCTACTCAAAAGTTACTTTTAAGCAATGCTCCTCCCTAATCCTGGAGCTCCCATAAATCCCAATTCTCTCTCTGTTGCCAGTCTCACTATGTCGAAAAGCAAGCTCCCATTCTTCCTGACCCAAATCGTCCCTCTTAAACCTGTTCATCCGGTTTTTCCCACCTCCACCTGCATCCACCTTGCTCTGGTCCAGAAGCATCTTTGCTGCTGCCCACTCTCTCACCCCCACATTCAGCCACTTTCCATGGTTCACTCTGCCAAGTGGTTCTTGAACTTGGCCCACTTCACTGTTTTCATCCAGTACTGATAACCGGCACCTCTTTGTTGGACAACTCTAGGGGCTACCTGACCCCCTCCTAACCTACTATGCTACTCTTTTTCACACTGTTTACTTAGTGGCTGAGGGATGCTCCAGAAGTAAAATTCAGACAGCACAAGGGGGCCTGTTGTCAACAGCCTCTCACGTATTCCGGTCTCCCAGGTGGCCTGTGAGGGAGACGTAGACACCAGGAAGTTTCCTTCCAGGATTGCCCATCTGTCAACACCCTCTTGCTCCCGTCCAATCCACTTCCCAGAGTGCCACAGATGTAAAACAGACCGGGACATGGCAGCAGCTCCCGTGCCTACAGCACACAATCCCACATGGTCCTGGGCTTGATCCCTGACTGCTCATTCCACCTCTTCCAGCCACAATGGCTGTCTCTGCACCCCTCCGATGACTAAGCTGCTGTCCAGTTCTCCTCGACCATCCTCCTGTCTGTTACCCAGAGTCTGAATCCATGGAAGGCTCCTATCCCCACTTTCTCTCCTGCAGCCCTCATCTGTTCCTTTCCTTCTTTCTAACCCCTAGGAGGCCCCACGCTTTCCACTGTTCTTCCCGTCTCTAGATTCAGTCTATTTTCATCCACCTGGCACGTGGGACGAGACCAGCTTTCCTAGAGTAGCTCCCTAAGACAGAAAAAGGGCAGTTTGGAACGAATTCTGTAGTCAAATGAGCTTGGAAAGTACCAGGCGGGTGACTGCTCGGAACTTTAATGATGTCACCGTGCACTATGAGCTGGGAATGTTGTCCTTTCCAAACATACTACACCACTCAGTTCCGCCTTTGAAAATGAACGTTCTTCAGGATAATGCTTTGGAACATGTTCTCTGACACTTTGCTGCTCAAAGTGGTCTGAGAACCAGAGCGATCAGCTTCAGTTGGCTTTCCGGAGGTACAACATCTTGGGCCCTTTCCAGACCTATTGATCTGGAGCCTATGATTCATGTATGAGGGCCTCCAAGGCATCAGACAGAAAATGGGTGTCATTGTCACAATAACATCCAAACTCTTCGTGACCTGGGTTCACCTACCCCACTAGCTCTGTTTATTAACCACAGTGCACTGAGGTAGCCTCTGATGGGAAGTTCTAGAGGGACACACGGCAGACTCACTGAGTCACAGTCCCTAGGTCTAGGGCCCAAAGTTTGAGGCCAAGGCTTTCTGTGAACCCTAATCCTCTTTTATTTACCGCCCAACTGCTGGGCTGACAGGCATTCACCACCACGATGCCCAGTGTGAATGTGCACTTGTGTGTGTGTCCTCAGCCTCCCAAGGGCTGAAATTGTAGGCATATACCACCATAACTGGCTTGGAATGTGTTTTTTAATCTATTTATTTCATGTGTGTATGTGTGTGCCTGTGCTATGGCACACATTAGAAAGATCAGAGGACAATCTGTGAGAGCAGGTTCTCTCTTTTTGTGAGTTGTCAGGCTTGGCAGCAAGTGCCTTAACCTGCTGAGCTGTGTTGCTGGTCCAAGAGTGCGTATTCTTTTTTAAAATGTTTATTTACTCATTTATTTATTAAGTAGACACTGTTCTGCTTGCATGCAAGAAGAAAGCACCAGATCTCATTATGGGTGGCTGTGAGCCACCATTTGGTTGCTGGGAATTGAACTTAGGACCTCTGGAAGAACAGTCAGTGCTCTTAACTGCTGAGCCATCTCTCCAGCCCCAAGAATATGTATTCTTTAAAAAAAAAAAAAAAAAAAAAAAAAAAAAAAAAAAACTCCTCAGGGAGCTGGAGAGATGGCTTAGCGGTTAAGAGCATTGCTTGCTCTTCCAAAGGTCCTGAGTTCAATTCCCAGCAACCACATGGTGGCTCACAACCATCTGTAATGGGGTCTGCATACACACATACAGAATATTGTATACATAATAAGTAAATAAATATTTAAAAAAAACTCCTCAGTTAAGTATGGTGGTGCACGCCTTAATCTCAGCAGTCAGGAGGCAGAGGCAGGCTGATCCCTGAGTTCAAGGCCAGCCTGGTGTACAGAATGAGTTCTAGGCCAGACAGGGCTACCCAGAGAAACCCTGTCTTGAAAACCAAAACAGAACAAAACAAAAACTCTCCAGCCATGTGTGGTGGTGCATGCCTTTAATCCTGGCCCTAGAAGGCAGAGATAGGCAAACCTCTATGAGCTCGAGGTCAGCCTGGTCTATAGAGTGAGTACCAGGACAGCCAAGGATACATAGTAAGATCTTGTATGAAATAACTCCAAAATAAGTATACAAATAACAACAACAAAAAACCCTCTCTGTGCTTGGTTGTTACATAGCCAGGCATGCTTCCCCTGCCAGATATCTGCTTTTTAGTTAGAAAGAGCTAACACTTGACTAAGGTCCCCCCATGAGCACCAGGTACTTGTGCCACTGTTCCAGTAAAGTCTCATTTTTTCTCTCTGTGACATGGGGATAATAAAGCACCATAGGGCTGTCTCAGAACTGGATCTAGTTGTCACTTGGTAGCAGCTACTTATTTGTTAGGATTCTAATTTGAGATTTCCCCAGGGTGGGGATGGAGGTTGGGGTAGAAGGGTTACCCCGAGGCCCGCCATTCCTAATGGCCACTGTGGTTGTGCAGCTGGCTGCACATCTGTACGGCGCCATCTGTGTCCCTCCCAGTCCTGGCACCCCTGACTGAGGAGGAAGAAAGGAGAGCTGGGAACAGGCAGATCACATACCTGGTTGTTTTTCCCTTTCTGCCGACACTTGCTTTGCATCTCCGGGGAGGCCTCCCAGTGGATCTAGTGAGAAAGAAGGGAACAGACTGCAATATTGACCTCAATACCCAGTACCCAGAGAATCCAACAGTGGGGCTCCAGAGGACAGGGGAAACTGGAGTGGGCTGGAAGGCTGGGAAAGTCTCCGGTGACTGAGATCCCAGGGTGCTGGAGACCTTATGGTTGGCCCAGGTGCCAGGGGCTGACCTCTTTGTGAGTACCATCTCCTATGTCACGGGCGCTGAGAGAGAACAGGGCGCCCCGAGCTCCCACCAGCAGCCGTTCTGAAGCCTCCTCCAGCAGGAGGGTTGAATAGTTCTGGGCTTGGCCCCTGAAGTGCCGGATCCGGGAGAGTTCTGGGAACAAGAGAGGCAGGGGAGGTGTCTGGGGGGCTACTTCCTGCCCCTAGCTCTGGCAGCCATCGCCTTTCAAGGTTGGGGATCTAACCTTCATAGGAGATGGTCATCCGTGGGGTGGCATCTAGCTCTCGAGGGGGTCTCCTCAGCGAGGGTCCAGGGACAGCTGTCACTGTGAGGAAACTGAGGAGGAGGGGCCAGAGCCTCCCCCACATCTTCCTGGGGAAATTCAGAGCCTCGAGACCCCAAAGGCAACCAGGGCCAGAGTCACAACACGGGAGGGGAAGAGCAATCTCTGGGGTCAAAGTCCAGGTAGTGATCACATGGAAGGTCAGGGGTCAGGAGGCCATGGGGATCAAGTAGTCATAGGGCCATGGAGGATCCTGAAATGGGGGGGACATGGAGCCACAAGATTGTGTGGCCATGGAATCACAGCTCAGAAGTCAGAGGGAGGGATGGGTCACGTGCCTTTCTGCATCAAATGCAAATTCCATGGAGAGTGGGCATTGGCGGGTCCCAGCAGGGTTGTAGGCTACTGAAGGGGTCACCTTGCCCCCAACCAAGGATGTGGGGGGGAGTTTCAGTTCTCTCTCTGTTTTCTGAAGGAGAAAACGAAACAAAACAAAACAAAAAATCAAAATCCCTCCAAAATGGGAAACTTTTTGCTCTGTGTGTGGGTGGAAGATGGATGGCATTAACTAGACTTCAGGGGGCACTGAAAGACAGAGGCCCGACATCCACAGAACTCCCACATCAGGACAGACTCACAGTCATTCTGCCCATCTCTGCTCTGGTAAAGAAGGCTGTGGTGAACCTACTGCCTTTATAAGACCCTAAACTGGCTTTAATCCATACCCATGGTAACAGCTCTTGCCCAGTCAGATGATGGCTTGGGACCATTTCGGTAGAGCATTGGTTCTCAGACAGGCCTATTCCCCCTGCAGCGCTGCCTGCGGGGGTGCCTTCTTGTAGGAAGGCCTGGGCAGAGTCAGTTAATGGGCCTTTGTTAATTTTGTCCTGTTTCCCCTTTGTTTTTTCTTTCCCATTGGCCTGAGAGCTCCCTTTGGAATTTCTCTTTAATTAGACACTTCTCTTTGGCATTTTTCTCTGAGGGAGTGCTGCACATCTCTGTCCTGCCCATGCGAGTCCATACTGCACCCTCTGGCTGGGCATCCACAGGAGTCGAGTGCCGGCAGGTAGCACCAGTGTGAAGGGGTGGGAGTGAGGTGCACGGATCTGGGTCCCTGAGCTGCACAAGTGTAATGTTTGTGCAAGAGAGGACAGTGTGTGCAAGACCAGTTAAGACTTAGACAACAATGTGGGGACAGTGAATAATAGGACCCTGAAATCCTAGCCACCTTTAGTCTTGCAGCTTTAGTAGAGGTGGGTGGTAGGCCTCCCCCTTATCTCTGGTGGACTTTCAAAGATTTCCTGGGCTGGACAAGGTGTGGAAGACGCCTGATCCACCCAATGTCATCATACACCCATAGGCAGGGTCAGAGGGTGTCACCGTGCTCTCCTTTTCCTTCTGGGTCAAATATTAACTATCTTGCCTTAAAGAGGGGAGGGATCTGGAGCTGGTGAGAGGAACAGCAGGAATTTGGAGGGTCTGTTCAAGAGTTAAACGTCAGAACTGAGGAGAAACATGAGAGGGAGCAAAGAGAGCCTACGCACCACAGAGAACGAGCACCTCAAGTTCTTGTTTTGGGGGCTGGGGCCACGGGAGGTTCCAGGCTGCCTGAGCTCCACCTCACTGTGAAGGCACACCTGTTTACATTTGGGGCCTCCTATTTGCTCAGCACAGAAGGGGGAGCCCTATGGGCTGGTGGAAGCCAGTGCCAAGGACAGGGCAGGAAGAACAAATCCTAGACCAGACGACCCATTTATTTTGTATTTTGGGTCATGTGGGTCACAAAGAATGTGACACACTTGCACACAGGTGTGCATCCATGTTTAAGTAGGGCAGAGAGCACATGTACTTACAAGAGTCATGCACACACACCCCCAACAGAGGCTTAGCAAAAGTATGCTCACACAAAGGGCCAAGGCCATACAGTAACACATACACATAAGGTTGTGCCCACACGCCATCCAGTCAGTGGTTGACATATCCTCCCTGGTGCACAAGCAGGACACATACATTGCTTCCTATTCAACAGGAGTTTCTTATCCACACACATTTTTACAGGGCATGCACACAAAATAGTTGATAGTGAGCCAGGCACAGCACACACATGTATTCAGAGACCTCAAACACAATTACATCAGGCAGAGACAAACACTCGTGATGAAATGCATAAAGTAAAGGGGTCTGGCTTTCGCTGAGATGCACAGCAGAATCCTGTCCCCTTTCCTGAAAGTCTTGGTCTTGGTTGTAAGGCCAGTTCTCTCCCTCTCCCTCTCTCTCTCTGTGTGTGTGTGTGTGTGTGTGTGTTGTTAGGGTGAGGGGCTTCTGACCTGGGGTAAGTGTCTGAAAGGGAGAATGGGTAACTAACCCGTAGAGGAGACCCTCAGATTTAGCCAAGGGAAGATGGAATGCTACCTCACAAGTCCCCTTCCCCCCTATGGACGGCATCTACATCTGGGGATCTGGGCTGAAGCTTTCAGCCCCCACTTAACCTGTTGGGAGGGCCGGGTTAATGGGCAGGGGGTGGAGCATGCCACCCCTCCCCCAGCGGTAAGAGGGTTCAAGGTCTCCAGTTCACACCCCACACTTCATTCCAAGTTTGGGTTCCTTCCCAGGGCCTTCCTGCTGAACTCTGATCATCTTCTGTTAGATCCTAGGGTGGAGAAAACTGGGGAGGGTTCCCCCCAACAATAAGCTCAATAGACTCTCGACCTTCATCCCTGATGTCCACCTGCCTGGGGTTAGCGGTATTTCCCTCTGTCCAGTAGGATGGCGGTCTCTCCTGGCTTGAGGGCACCTCTCCCTCGCCTTCCCCTCCCTCCACCATCCTGGACAGTCCGCGGTTCTCTCCTCTGATCAGATCTAACCTCAGTATCTACTGCTGCAGCTCGAGGACAAGCTCTCCTTCGATCCCGCTGGACGCCAGGAGACATGACCCAGATCCAGGGGAACATTGTTCTCCACGCGGGTCCCTGCTCCGCTGCGAACCCCGACTCCGCGAAGACCGGTCTGCGCCCTGCGCGACCCAAGGCCTGGCCCGCACCCCTCTAGAACCTTTTATGCGGGACCGGGGGTCTCGGCGGTGAGAAAGGCCTGGCCTATCTTGGAGGGTGGAATGGACGAGGACAAGGCTTTGCCCGGCCGCGGCCCCCGGCCCTGCCACCGCCCGCACTCCCTGCCTCCCTCACCTTTGCGCTGGGATCCGAGGCCATAGAGACGGCGACGTGTGGTTCCGCGGCCCCACAGCACCAGCTGCGGGAGGAAGGGGCCGCGGCCGGAGCGAGGCGGGGTGGAGGCGGAGCCGGGGGTGGGGCGGGGGCCGGAGGCGGGCCGGAGGCGGGGGCGGGGAAGGGCTCTTGCGCTCTTTTGCGCCCCCCACCACGCACAATAGATACGATTTGTGGGAGACGCTCGAGGCCCACGGCTGGTGTCCCCTTTCTTCCAGGCTTAGTCGATTTGGGTACCGCCCGCCACTTGGTGCTAGTGATGGGTATGCTTATCACTGCGCCCTAAAACAGGCTGATCCTGACAATCTGCCCTGGTCCTAAGACCCCTCCCATTTACCTATTGCGGGAGACGCGTAAACCTCGGGTCCCTGAATGCTGTACTCTGCTCTCTAACCTGCACCTCACTTCTTGCAAAACATGTTTACCATGCTCTCCTGCCTTTGGCTTAGGGTGCCGGTGTGCAGATGGGGACCACAGTAAGGGCATCAGGCTTCTGCGCAGCTCTCGGTTCCCAGTTCAAGGTGTGTGGTTCCCCCTCCCCGTCCCTGCCAGGCTGATCAGCTTGAGGTCTGAGTGGGTGAGATGGGGGCCTGGAAGGATGAAGGGACAGTCACACAATAAACGCTCTTTATGCAAAAATAACCCACAACCATGCGTACGGATTCACTCAACAAATTTTAGCCCAAACCTAGGCTCACCTCAGAGATTTCGTTTGTCATTTTCCATCATCATTCTTAACTCCAAACTTTCAGTGTTCCCAGTCAACTAAATAACCTGTGCTTACCAGCATCAATCTCCTCCCCCAACTCCTTCAGGATGCTCTTCCCTGCAGATTCAGGCTCTCCTCCTTCCCAGGGGTTATTAGAGTGAATCCAAGGCTGGAGTTCAGGCTCAAGGATACAGTGCTTGCCTAGCATGCAGGACAGACACCCTGGTTCCACCCCCAGCACTACAGAAATACAAAAACAAAAGCAACAGATATTAGCCTTAAATGCTAGTGAAACCTGAGCTCTGGCTATGAACCCTACACCTCCTCCCCAAATCCATGACAACATTATGATGGGCAAAGAGCATGAAAAATAAGCCTAAAGACTCTTGCATGTACCTAGATGTTTGAGTACGCTTCTAGTGGCATATTAAACTGATGAGAGCCTAAGAAGAAACTTCATTCCTCTTCCAGGATTCCCCAAAGCTCATACAGTTTGGCACCCAATCCATAAACTCTCAGAGTCTGGACTGTGTGTGACTGCAGACTGCTAGACAGAAGGGCCCAGATCACACTTCCACCCCGTCAGAATGTCTCCTGGCAGTCTGCAAACAGGATACTTACTGTGTGTGGGGTGCAGCGGGGGAGACTGGGAGATACGCTTATATTCAAAAGTGCACACACTTTAAAACATTTCTTATATTTATTTTGTGCATGCATGCATGAATGCATGCATGCCACCACCCATGTGTCATAGTCCAGAGGATAAATTGCAGGCAGTCTGTTCTCTATCCACCATGTGGGGCTAGGTATCAAGCTCAGAGGTTCTCAGGCTTGGTGACAGACCCCTTTTATCTGCTGGGCCATCTTGCCTGCCCAAGCCAAGCCCACACTTCACAGACTGCCCTGATTCCCTTCTTTTTCTGTACCCCCACCCCACTGTGAGGGGTCAGTAGCTTCGTTTTATAGCTGGGAAAATGGGTTTGAAGCAGATTGTTGAGCTGATGGAAGACAGGATTGGAGGAGTCCGAGAAGGGTTAGCCAGGCAAGCCTGGGGAAAATGGCTAGAACAGATAGGCTTGTTATGGTAGAATCTAAAGAAAAGAAGGGGCATACAAAAGGCTAGTGGGTTTCATTTGGTGATACAGGAGTGTTCTTAGTAGAAGACAGAGGGGGAGAAATCAGCTAATAGCTTGGAAAGACTTCAGAAGAGCTAACAGATCCAGTACAGATCAAAATGGTAGGCTTTGTGGGAAGGTGGGTTGGAAGGAAGAAAAGCCAGAAGACTGCTAGCCCTAGTACCTGACACTAGAGAAACTGCGGGGACCAGTAGGTTAAGAAGCCTGGCTCCCCAAGTTCACAGACGTGAAAGGCTGACTCCACACCCTTCAGGAGGAAGCAAATAGGCCAGTGTGGCAGGTTCTACAGCTCACTGAGCTGTAGGGAGCTGCGAAAGCCTTCAGTGAACATTCAAAGTACAGATGAAGCCTTGAGTGAATTGTTTGACATGGGCATGGCCATATCAAGGGTCCCAGTACCTCAGGCCCCTGGGTGGCCTGAGCCTTCAGGAGGTCCAGTGCAGATGTTGGGAGTTTGTGCAAGTACAACAGTGTGTGCAAAATGATGGTGTATGCAACTAAGAGTGTTTAAGAACGACTGACCAGTGAGTGCAAAACCCAGCAACTGCAGCTTCCTCCTCCTGGATGACTGCAACCTGAGTTTGCTCCCCAATAGAGACCTTCTACTGATGAGTTTATTCCTCCCTGCGCTGTACAAAATAAATTCACTGGGGGTCCAGTTGTTGGCTAGGGTGCTGTTCCATCAGCGTGAGCACAGTCCACACAATCCCAGCTTTCCTATATGAGCACGTATCTTTTCTTTTCTTTCTTTTTTCTTGAGACAGGGTTTCTCTGAAGCTTTGGAGCCTGTCCTGGAACTAGCTCTTGTAGACCAGGCTGGCCTCGAACTCACAGAGATCCACCTGCTTCTGCCTTCCGAGTGCTGGGATTAAAGGTGTGTACTACCACTGCCCGGTGTATCTTTTCTTCATTCCATCTGAGACCCAGTCAGGATTCTAGGACCAAGGCATGCTTGTTAGACACAATGTGATGGCTGATGTAGAATCTTGCACCTTTTTGTTGTATTTCTGAGATAGAATTTCTGTGTAGCCCCCTGGCTGTCCTAGAACTTGATCTGTAGACCAGGCTGACCTTGAACTCAAGAGATCCACCTGCTTTTACCTCCAGATTGAAGGCGTGCACGTGCCACCACCGCTAGCCTGCTCTTGCATCTTTTCATTTTTATTTATTTAGGTTTTTTGAAACAGAGTTTCTCTGTGTAGTCCTGGCAATCAGTCACCAGAGTTTTTTTAAAAGATTTATTTATTACGCATACAATGTTCTGTTAACATATATACACCAGAAGAGGTACCAGATCTCATTATAGATGGTTGTGAGCCACCATGTGGTTGCTGGGAATTGAACTCAGGACCTCTGGAAGAGCAGCTAGTGCTCTTAACCTCTGAGCCATCTCTCCAGCCCCAACCAGAGTTCTTACCTCTACCAATGATCAGACCAAAGGGGCAATCGTGTCCTCAGACTGCATTGAGCTTCTGTCTCCTCCCAGTTTATATTCCTCTCTTTACTCAGCCATATCACTCCTGTCTCCTCCACTTCCCTAGTGCTGGGAGTAAAGGTGTGGTATCCCAAGTGCTGGGATCACCTTTGTGTGAGCTCTGTTTCTCGTTTAGACTGAATCAATTTTGTGTAGCCCAGAGTGGCCTTGAATTAACAGAGATCCACCTATCCTGGGATTAAAGGTGTGTGCCACCACTGCCTGGCCTCTAGTGGCTAAGTTCTGCACTCTGATATTCAAGCAAGCTTTATTTATAAAAACACAAACAAAATGTTACCACACCTGCAAATCAAGTGGGCAAATTCTTGACTGTAAAGAGAGGACTTGAAATCTAAACAAATTAGCACTAATTGAAACAGGTTTGTTGAACACACCTTTGATCCTGGTAGTAGAGGCAAGAGGATCAGTTCAAGGTTATCCTCAGCTATATAACAATTTATATAATATATAATATAGCCTGGGCTATAGGATTTGTGCCAAATCAAAACAAATAATAAACAGTTCTAATACAGTAACTTTGTTCCCTGGGACCCGAGGCTGGCCATTTGTTGAGTGGGGGGTTACTCATCCTTGAAGTCACTGCTGGCGGTTTCATAGGGCAGCTGTGTGAAGATGCCATTTGGAATTCTTCAGAGAACACAAACCAACTAGAGTAGACTAGACTAGACTGCCTTCCCAGCTCTACTGTAAGACAGAGTGAGGCTGGTGTCCCACAGGCACTTCAGGGTTCCAGGCTGGCACACAGAAGTGAACTCCTTGTGTCTGGGAAGATGCAGCATATGAACTGAAACTCTGGCCTAGTCAAGATGTCTTCCTGCCTCTTGCTCACCTAGTGCCTTTGCTCCTGTGCCTCTGGTTGCCGGCACTTTGCTTATGGAGGGTATGATCTTTTGGCCACACACAGCCTCAGTAGCACTGCCACCTGTGCAACAATGCTGTATGTAGTCTTCCTGTGCCCCAGAAGCCTGCTTGGCCTGGTCCGTTTTCTAGAATCCTAGCCACTTGTCTTGGAGTCAGATCCAAAGCTGGTCTTCTGGCTTGGCCTCCCCTCACTCCAGCCATGGTTAGCAAGAAGGGTGTGTCAGGACACATCTGCAGATGCTGGAAGGCCACTCTCCACCATCAGACTCACGCTGTAGCCCAGGATGACCTCAAGTTTGTGATCCTCCTGCCTCTGCCTCCCATGTGTTGGGATTTGAGGCATGAGCTATAACACCAGGCCAACATGCTTGGTGTATTTAACAAGAAATCATATTATGTCTGGCAGCAGGAACAGGGATGGAAGCCTCTAGAATTCCCAGTCTGAAGGAGGAGCATCCCCAGCTGTGAGTGCTGGAGTTAAGGTCTGTCTGATTTAGAAGCAAGCACAGCCCCAGGTGCCTGGTTCTGGCCAATTTTATTTTTAAAATTAACCAATTAGTTAATATTTTATGTGTGTGGGTGTTTTCTCTACATGTGTAACTGAGCAGTAAGTTCATGGCTGGTGTCCATAAAGGTTAGAAAAGGGCATAGGAGTTACAGTTGTTAGTCGTCATAAGGATGGGAATCGAACCCAGATTCTCTGAAACAGCAGCCACATTAACTACTGAACTATCTTCTCCAGGGACACTAAGTTTTTCTTATTTTCTTTTGAGACAGGCTTTGTCTTCATAATAGTTCCAGCTGTCCTGGAACTCACTCTGTAAACCAGGCTGGCCTCAAACTCACAGAGATCTGCCTGCCTCTGTCTCCTGGATGCTGGGATTAAAGGCGTGCACCACCACCTCCTGGCTCAACTTTGTTCTCTTAAAGAGCCTCCTTAGAGGTAAGTTAATAGCAGTTAAGGTCCATCTGTTCATGCTGTGTGCCAGACTTTGTGCTGAGTGACTGCCATGCATCTGAGTCCTCACAAACCCAAAACAGAGTTATTCTTTCCAACAGGTTGAAGAAACTCAGGTAACTTGCTAACAAAGGCCAGTGTGGTGAACTGAGGTCTGAGGCCACGCTTAGGCCCTTTCCTTAAACTACAGGCCTACCCCTTAGTATTTATGCCTACACTCGCTTCTACCTGGGCTGTCACCATCCATTCTCAACCTTGTCTACCATAAGGGAGGACTACTGCATGGATGTGACACTATGGCTCTGGCAGCAATGCCTAGGCCTTCTATGAGGTCCTAAGTTTCTCTTATGAGGTGTCAGCTGGCATATCATAAGTTGTCTGTCTGCCAGGGCACAGGCGGCTCCAAATTCTTCTAGACTGTAAAATCACCTTTCTTGACCCTGGGTCAACACCCAGGTCAGGGGTACTTCTTTCCTCTTCTGTCTGTTTTCCTCAGACACCAGCAGGTAAGAGGAGTTTGTATTGCTCACCACCAAACCCTAACGTGTAGGTTCTCAGTAATAGTCGAATGGATGTGGAGAATGAAATTATTAAATTCCTGACTGTAAAGTATACAGCAAGTTATTAATTGGGTGATGTAAACATGAACTGTGGACAGTTGTGGCTTTGTTTTCTACAGATAAAGCATTATCAAGCTAAAAAAAAAACCCTGTAGAATCCAAATTAAGGAAGACACCAGTTTAAGACAGAACATTCCAGATACTGTCACCTCCACTCTTCAATCAAATGTCACCAGACACATTTAAACTGAGAAAAAAGTTTTAATGACACATACACATACATTTAGAGAACTTTAAAGAAGACATAGTATAAAATCTTAAAGAAAGGAGGGGGAAGAGGAGGAAACATTGCATTTACTGCCTAAGACTAGTAGATGAACTGGCTGGCAAGAATGCCCCGGGACAACCGACACACAGCTGATGAGGTGTGCCTGCCTGCACCATCGAGGTTGGCTAACTGAGAGACAAGCCAAGTCAGTTCTCTGAACTCAGCTGCTTATCAATGAGTCACTTTTAAAATGTAAAAAAATTACCCTTGGTTAAAAGACTCCACACATTATTACTGGCCAGTCCCCATCAACTGTATCTATTTTGATTGAGGGAAAACAAACAAACAAAAAACCAAAACCAACCAAACAAACAAAAAACTAAATGCTTCAACAGAGCCTGGATGGTAACACACTATCTTACTTATCACTTACTGGGGATATATATATATATATATATTTTGTGAAGTCAAAAGCAAGCTACTACTTGCACTCAAAACAAGAACAAAATGCCGACCTTCCAAAAGGTGACAAAGGCACCACTGCCATCAGGAGATAGGACAAAAAAAAAAAAAAGCACAAATGCTGACTTTAGTGCTACAGAGATGATCTGTGCACAGAGCCTCTTCATGTAACGTTACTACAGAACTGTATTTTCAGATAACAGGAAAAGCAGGTTAGAAAAGGCAAACAGTTACACATAAAAGCATCAACACAAGTACTTTAATTTTCAGCTTGCAGTAAGGGTAATAAGTTTGACATACACAACAAGAAAATTAGAGAAGGTGATTTTTGGCACAGTAAGATTGCCAAACACACCACCACTCAGTGCAAGCTTTGTTTGCCAAGTACCAAATGTGACCTGACAGTCTTTGTGCAATGAGCATTTTCTCCCTCTCTACCATCCCATTATCTGGGCAACAACAGCTGGAGGGAGACAAAGCATGGGGACTCGGAAGGAGATGGAAAATACTTGATTTGGGAGAAAAACCATGAACTACTTGTGCTAAAATAGAATCATAAATTTCTATGAGAACCCAAATGCAAATACTGACTGTACTATGACCCGGAGACTGAAGGCTGCTACCAGAGTCATGAATACAAGGGCCTAAACTGATGTCTGGCCATTTATTTTAAAGGGAAGGACAAAGTACTTTTCTCTCATGGAGAAAGACAATTGAAAATAGATTTTACTCTTATTGGAACTGCTAAATAAGAATGTATCAAAGTGGTTTTAAATTTGATGGGTGGTTATCAGTTGAAATTGCAATATAAAAGGGTCACTTAAAAACCTGAATAACCCACTTGTCCCCGTCAATGTACACAATAGAAAATATTTACACACTGTAATTACAAGCAATATAAGCAGATTTTTATATTTTGAAATTTTTGTACACTTTACACAATGCAAAATGAGAAAAATATGAACACTTATAAAATTACACACAAATAATGTATCTACAAGGTATTAAATTACAGAGTGAAAGCCCCCATTGTTGGGCAGATAGATGCCAGAGTTTCAAGCTCTGTCAACTACAACTCTTTGTATCTATCTCTTTAACCATAGTGGCATTTTGTAATAATACCCTTGAGAGGTAGCATCAAGATACTATTCTTACCAGTAAACTCAACACAGAAGAAAACTTTTGTTGGTCTGACTCTTGGAGCCTTGATCAGCCTCAGAGCTTGAAAATTTGATTTGTTTAGTCTTCCCTGTAAGATCTCTAACTGCCCAATGCTTGACATGAGCTCAAAAGCTACTGCTATTTTAAATGATAAATGTAAGATAAAATGGTTTTTATTCCTAAGCCTCAATTTAGAGGTAGAAAGTTAGCTCTCAGAACTTATTTTCTCCTCTCAAACCATAAACATTGAGCCCAGTTCCCTTTCTAACCCCACCTGGACCCAGGTAGACAGCATGCTCAGGAGGGATCAAGTCACTCATGCCAGTTTTCAAACACGCAGTTGGCATCCATTTCAGGAAACAAACCCTCCCCAGACAGCCAACAGTCTGGAAAAGTGTTACTACCAAAGGTTTCAAAGGGCCTAGGCTCAATCTAGCATGTGCACCTCTGCTAACCCTCTACCATCTAAACTAGAGGATGGCTTTCCAGTGTTTAAAAGAATTTAGAGCAGCTGTGGTTTTCAAGTGCAACAACTTCAAGATACAAACGCTCGAGCGAACACACACATACACACACATACACAGTGTCCCCAAAATAAACATCATCAAGGTCTCTGCTAAATTATATACTCGTGGGAACAAGGTTTTTGGAAACTTCCAGATTTTTTTAAGCCTTTATACAGAGACTTCTGTAATATAGTTACCAATGGACAGAATTCTGACTTAGCTAAGATTTTATGATTGAACCAGATTTTAAAAATATATGCATTTACAAGAAATCCTAAACAAACTGCCTATGAATGTTCTGGCATTTTTAAAACAGCCACTACTTTGTAGCTTAATCTCTTCCTCCAGGCAATCTGACAGCATGTCTGTTCCTTAGCTGACTTTAAACAGACTTCAAGACATCAGATCTATAATCTTGACTAGTAAAGGGACAATGTATGAACTAAACTGCCTATGGTTTACGGACCCAGACTTCTGATTACAGAACTCTATTCTAGGATTTCCCTTTGTGTCCTAAAATAACCAAGAGGAAAATGAAAACCAGCTGGACCCTGGCCTTCATTTCAACGTCCAGCTCCTCAAGTTGACCCATACTTTTCCTCTTTATTTTCTGTGATGGTCCAAGTGCTATGAAGTCACCTACCAAGATAATCGCTGAAAACAAGGGGCACTTGGAGGGGCAGGCTGGATTCTTCTACCAGCTGTGCCTACCCCTACCCTTCTTTTATAGGCTCTCGTTCTTTCCTCTAAGGTCAAGCTGCAGATGGCATTTCGTATCTGCTTCAGACACGGCGAAGTCTTCATTACCAGCCTCGTCACAAAGTTGTGTTTCATAGCATCTGCTGGATCCCACAGTAACCCTCTTGGAAAGTAACCTTCTCACTTTGTATTTCTGCTGCTGTACTCCTGTTAAGAATCTGGCACCCAGAAGTCATGAAGCTGCCCCTGGAGAAGGGAGAAAAAAGGAAAACTTAATCAGATTATTAATTAATACTCTTAATCACTGGGCAGCAGGCTTTGATAATGAAAGCAGAAAAAAATCATTACATATACAAGCCTCTGAAAGCATCTTTCTTGTTTTGAGATGGGGTCTTATATTATTAGCTCCTTGAACTCCCAGAGATTTGCATGCTTCTGTCTTTCAAGTGCTGGGACTAAAAGCATGAAGCCACCATGCCCATTGAAAATTTCTTATGATTTTATAACCTTTATACTTTGTGCTCTGGCAATAAAAAGGGATAATACAAATATAGGACATTTTTCTCATGGGCACACTCACAAAGGGACGTATTTAAGGAAATTAAAAGTGTTAAACTTTTTTTTTTTTTTTTTTTTTTTTTTTTTTTTTTTTTCGAGACAGGGTTTCCCTGTAGTTTCTAGAGCCTGTCCTGGAGCTAGCTCTTGTAGACCAGGCTGGCCTCGAACTCAGAGATCCGCCTGCCTCTGCCTCCCGAGTGCTGGGATTAAAGGCGTGCGCCACCACCGCCCGGCCTAAAAGTGTTAAACTTCCTAATAAAAAGTTTTGATATTAATACCACATTGGCACAGGACCTTAACATTTTGAGGGAACTGAAGAGATGTCTCAGTAGTTAACAACACTGTCCACTCTTCCAGAGGACTTGGATTTGATTTCCAGTGCCAAACTAGCAGCTCACAACTGTCTCTAACTCCAGTACCAGGAGACCTGATACTTCCTAGCCTCCAAAGTTATCTGGCATGCAAGTGGTATACAGACATACATGAAGACAAACACCCCCCCACACACAAAATAAAGTAACAAAAAACTCCACACTGCACTTGGCAGAAGTCTGTCTAGCATGCACAAGGCCCCAGATTGATCCTCAGCTCAGAATGAACAGGATGTGGTGGTGTATACCTGCAATCCTAGCAGTGGGGGAAGAGAGATGACGATCAGAAGCCCAAGGTTACCCTTGTCTGTACAGAGTTCAAGGGCAGCCTGAGCCCCACACAAACACTGAAATGCTGCGACACAAAGAGATTCCACCAAGATGTTTTCCTTTAAACATACACTTACATAAGACCTTATATATAAATCTTCATGGAAATATTTCTTTTCTTTTGAGTTTTCTTGCTTTTTTTTTTTTTTAAGATTTATTTATTAATTATGTATACAGTGTTCTGTCTGTCTGTATGCCTGCAGGCCAGAAGAGGGCACCAGATCTCATTACAGATGGTTGTGAGCCACCATGTGGTTGCTGGGAATTGAACTCAGGACCTCTGGAAGAGCAGTCAGTGCTCTTTTTTTTTTTTTTTTTTTTTTTTGGTTTTTTGAGACAGGGTTTCTCTGTGGCTTTGGAGTCTGTCCTGGAACTAGCTCTTGTAGACCAGGCTGGTCTTGAACTCACAGAGATCCGCCTACCTCTGCCTCCCGAGTGCTGGGATTAAAGGCGTGCGCCACCACCGCCCGGCACGCAGTCAGTGCTCTTAACCGCTGAGCCATCTCTCCAGTACCCCCCTCCTTTTTTTTTTTTTTTTTTTTTTTTGATAGGTTAACAGTTCTGGCTGTCCTGGAACTCGCTCTGTAGTCCAGGCTGGTCTCGAACTCACAGTGATCCTGCCTCTGCCTCCCAAGTGCTGGGATTAAACTCGTGGGCCACTACTACCTGTTGAGAATTCTTAATAGTCAGAAAGTAAAATCAGCCCTGAAGGGGAACAAAGAGAGGCACAAAGGTGGTGGAGGAATTGGAAGGGACTGCCGAAGTTCAAGTGTGGTGCTGATCTTCAATTCCGTGGCTACCCTAGTCACCACAGACTAAGTAGTGAAATGCACAACATGCATTTTATCTTCAGAGAACTGTTAGACTCATGAAAACCATACATCACACAGTGGGTTGCATAATTAATAAAACTGTTAAATAAAATGACACCTGAGTAGGCCGACAGTTCTGGATTATTTCCTGCCATTTTCCATGTATCCTGGCAACCAAGTCTTTCACCTTAAAAACAACGAAAAGAGGAGAAGATATCAGATCAGAGTATCCTCACTTAAAATCAACTTAACATTTAATAGAAAGCACCTCATAGTTGCTGCTATGGAGGTGCATGGCTGCACTCCTGCACTTGGGGGACTGCTCAAAGTCCAAGGCCAGTCTGAACTGTGTGAGATCCTGCTCCAAAAAACTGAAACAAAACAATAACAACAAAATAAGCACAAGCCACATGTGCCTCACGCTGTCACAGGCCGCACCCAACAATTCTATCTGACTGCTGTCAAGAAAAGCTACTTATCTTTTGCGGAGGCTTTCAAATGCCAACATTTTTTTTAAATTACCATAATTTATTTTTTCACAATCTACAATGCCAAATAATTATGACTTAATTTTCTTGTGTGTTTGTTTTTTGAGACAGGGTCTCTCTGTATAATCTTGGCTGTCCTGAACTCCCTATGTAGACCAGGCTGGCCTCAAACTCATAGAGATCCACTTTCCCCTGTTTCCTGAGTGCTAGGATTAGGTGTGAGCTACAACACCCAGTCTTAATTTTCTTTCATTTTATGTGTATGGGTGTTCTGCCTACACGGACATCTGTCCATTGGCCACCAAAGCCAGAAGAGGGCTACAGATCTCCTGAAGTAGAAGTATTACATACAGATGGTTGTGAGCTGCCATATGGCTGCAAATCTCATTTGGGTCCTCTGGAAGAGCCCCTAGTGCTCTTAACCACTAAGTCATCTCTAGTTCTTAATTTCCTTTTTAAAAATTATTATTCGGGCCAGGCGGTGGTGGCGCACGCCTTTAATCCCAGCACTCGGGAGGCAGAGGCAGGCGGATCTCTGAGTTGGAGGCCAGCCTGGTCTACAAGAGCTAGATCCAGGAGAGGCTCTAGAAACTACAAGGAAACCCTGTCTCGAAAAACCAAAAAAAAAAAAAAAAAAAAAAAAAAAAAAATTATTATTCGGAGACAGGATTGCTCTATTTAGCCCTGGATAACAACCTTAGATTTAAAGCAGTTTTCCTGCTCCTGTCTCCCATGTACAGAAAGTACAACAATGCACCACCATGCCTGATTTCTCGTTACTAAGGACAATCTAGATGGTTCAGAGAATCACAATGCTGCCATCAAAGAAATTTTTACTTTCTATTCTCTGTCTTCTGAACACCCAGCTAGGGAAGCTGAAAGGTGGACCATTTTATAGGACCCAATGCACTGACTGTTTCAGCTTTACCATAGCTTCCTTCTAAAATAGTATGCTTGACAGAAAGACAACAAAAAATGTCTTTGTTGGAATATGGCTCAGTAGTTAAGAGCAGTTATTCTTGTGGAAAACATAGGTTTGAGTCCCAGAACCCACATGGTAGCTCACAATCATTTATAACCTCAGCTCTAGGGAATTCAATGCCCTCTTCTGACCTCCAGGCACAAATATAGCACACTATAGCACACAGACATACATTCAAGGAAAAACACACATAAAATTACACATGTCTAAAATGTTTTTAATGTGTTACTTGCTCCCTTCCACGGAATCAGAAGATCCTAACTCACTGCCACTCCCTTTGTAAGTGCTACAGAAACCTCTGTAACTGGCACCTGCTACACACAGATTTAGCCAGTCTGTCAAATTCAAAGGTGTCCTGCCAACAACACACAAAAACAGGAAGCAGGGTACTCTGTGAGAGAAGGGGCTGCTGTGTAAGCCAGACTCAAGGGGAAGCCAGGTGGATCAGTACAAGTCTATGATCACTGGGAGCTCTAAGGACATCTAGTCTGTTTTAAAAAAGAAATAAGGCTGGGGCTGGAGAGATGGCTCAGCGGTTAAGAGCATTGCCTGCTCTTCCAAAGGTCCTGAGTTCAATTCCCAGCAACCACATGGTGGCTCACAACCATCTGTAATGAGGTCTGGTGCCCTCTTCTGGCCTTCAGGCATACATGCAGAGAGAATATTGTATATATAATAAATAAATATAAAAAAAAAAAAATAAGGCAAGGGCTGACATTCATAACTGTCCTTAGACATCCCCATGTGCACCACGTCACATGCATGCTCACACCCCACACCCACCATAAATAACATACTTACTTTAGTTCTGTAGAAAAGCCTTGCATCTTCCCTAATATCACACTTAACATGCTTTTCCAAAGCCCCACAAAGCAGCACGAAATGTCTCTATGTAAAACAAAACAAATGCAATAGATGAAAACAATTCAAAATCTTGTAAAATAACAGATTATGCAGTTAAAAAAAATCACTTAACACTTACTTGATAGAGTCCCACCAGTGAAAGGTGTTGCCTTCCATAAGAACATAATGGTTATGACTCATTGCTAGTGAATTAAAAAATATATACAAAGGAACTACGTGTGACACGGCAAATGCTGACCAGCTTTAGCTATTAGGTAGGCTGAGGCAGGAGGACTAGCTGAAGATCATCAAGACAAAATGAGATCCTTTCTCTTAGAAAACACCAGACCTGTTAGAACCATTCAGTGGGCAAAGTCCTCACTGCCAGGCCTGACCTGAGTTAACCCTCAGCACCCACAAGTTAGAACAAGCCCTGATTACCATGTGGGCTTTGGCATACTCATGCGCACACAATTTAACTCCTAATACTTTTCTCCACCTTCTGAGTGCAAAGTACTTCGATTACAGGCATGTGACACTACTCTTGGCTCTTAAAAAAAAACAAACAAAACCTGCCTCTCTGCCCTTTATTGGGCCTGGAGAGATGAGATGGCTCAGTAGGTTTAGGTTCCCAGATCCACATCAGGCATCTCACAGCTATCTGCTAACTGCAGCGCCAAGGGATCCGGGGTCTTTGGCTGCCAAGGGCACCTGCACTCAAGTGCATGAAGGCACATAGACCTACGTGAAAATAAAACTTTTTTAAAAATTAAAAAAAAAGTTTATTGTTAAGTATGTGTGTCTGCATGTGTGGAAGTCAGAAGACAACTCTGTAGAGCTGCTTCTCTCATCCCTGTACATGGATGCTGGGGAGCGAACTTGGGTTACTCGGCCTGATTAGGAAGCGCTTTACCACCAGAACACCTTGCTGGTCTCGTCCATGATTTTTAGCTGCATTCTCTTAGTTTTTTGAGAGGCAGTCTGGTTATATTATTCAGGCTGGCCTTGAAACCTTGGGTGCAAGCAATCCTCTATTCTCCAGAGTAGCCAGGATGAGCCAGAACATCTGGCCTAATCTTCTTTCTCCCACCAATACTTGAGATTGAATATGGTGTCTCCAACAAGTTAGAAAGTACTTTACCACTGAGCTACACTCCTAGCTTTCTTACTAAGCTGTCCGGGATGGGCTTGAATTTGTTATTACCCAGTGCCTCAGCCTCCTGAGCAGATGGGATTACAGGCCTGTGCCACTTGGGCTTTTCTTCTGGTCCCCCCCCCCCCACCCCCTTGGCTATGCTGGAACTCTACAGATCAGGTTAGTCTTGAACTCAGATCTGCTGGCTTCTACTTGAATTAAAGGCATGCACCAAGTGCACCATCACCACCTGGTTCTTTTTGTTTTTTTTTTAAAGTAGGGTCTCACTATAGCCTTGGCTAGTTTAGAACTCATTATGTAGACCAGGCTGGCCTCAAACTCAATAGAGAGCTGCCTACTTCTGCTGGGATTAAAGATCAAGACTGGTTTAGTGTTTGGTGTTTTTTTTCCTTCCCCTACTCCTGAGACAAGGTTTCACTATATAGCAGTTGTCTTCAACCTGTGAGTCGAGGCCCCTTTAGGGATCACATTATTAGATTTCCTGTATATTAGATATTCACATTATGATTCATAATAGTAGCAAAATTAGTTATGAAGTAGCAACTAAAATAATTTTATGGTTGGGGATCATCACAACATTAGAAACTGTATTAAAGAGTCGCAGGAAAAGTTGGGAACCACTGCTCTACAGGCTAGCCTGGAACTCACTATATATAGCTCAGGCACCAACTCAGGGTAATCCTCCTTTCTCAGTCTCTAAAATTCTGGGATTGTAGGCACAAGCCAGTATAGCCAGCAAGCACAGGCTTTTATTAATAGAGAATCAAATTTATCCACTACAAAAAGTTTCCTTGTCTGGAGAGGTGGCACATGGCTTTACACAGAGCACTTGGGAAGCAGAAGGAGGATAAGGAAAAGTTCAAGGTTACCCTCATCTATATTAAAAATTGGAAAACAGACTGGGCTATATGAGACACTGTTTAAAAACACACAAAATAGTAGGTCTGGTAGCACATGCTTTTAATCTGGCTCTTGGGAGTGCTGGGATTAATGGTGTACATTTCAACGCCTAGCTTCAAAAATAAAATTCTTGTTGGGCAGTGGTGGTGGTTGTGGCAGTGGCATCACACAACTTTTTTTTTGTTTTGTTTTTTGTTTTTCGAGACAGGGTTTCCCTGTAGTTTCTAGAGCCTGTCCTGGAACTAGCTCTTGTAGACCAGGCTGGCCTTGAACTCAGAGATCCGCCTGCCTCTGCCTCCCGAGTGCTGGGATTAAAGGCCTGTGCCACCACCGCCCGGCTGGCATCACACACCTTTAAAAAGGTCAGAGGAGGTTCAGAGGAAGAAAGTGAGAAGAAACCAGCTAAAAGGTAGTCTACTTGGTGACCCTGGTATCTCATGAATATATTACACTATTGCCAGGGTATGGTCACTAAGATCTACTCCAACCAACAACTATTGAGAAATCATTTTTGTCATTATGATCTGGTGTAGGTTGCTATGACTTCCAGATTTCTACAGCAAAACCAGTCAACTTTCAAGTTGTCTTCTGACACACACACGCTCATTCATTCCACCAATAGGACACCTATTTATAACAACACCGGATATTACCTACCCGTTGTCCAGAAGAAAAAGAGTGAGAACAACTAACTTCCCCAACTAAATGAAGTAGAACATAGGTCAGGTAATATGCCTGTTAGAGAGATGAAGAAAATTACTACTCATGAAAAAGCTAGCATAAATACCACCAGTCTACCAATTAGCAAACTTCCCAGGAAAGACAGGATTTAATTTTGTGAGGAAGAAAAAGCCATGCACTTAAACCAAACTTTCTGGTTTCTAAATTAAGTGCTTTTTCTTTTTAACCACCTTACAACTGCCACAGTATAGGTTAAATTACTAACAACTGCCCCAGCTTTCAATTCTACTCTGAAGAATTTTCCGACAGCAATAAACATTGTTTACTCTATGCCCCATGCGTTCTCTGAGGTCTAGAGCTCTGAATACCTGCTTTTCAAGTTCTAAATGAAGACTGTCATCAATTGTTCCATTTGGTTGTTCAGCCCTTTTCTTTAAGACCATTTTCTTCAACAAATCAGAAGGCTTCATCTGCACTAGGTAGCGATGCAGGACTGAGATCTATCAAGGGAAGAAAGACTTGGTCAGTTCTAGTGCAGTGTCTTTCTGAGCTAATTCCAGTGTACCCATTGTTATTCTGGCTCCTTTTCCTGGCTTGGTAATTCTATGATACCCATAATTCCATTTACTTGAAATTCCTCAATTGCTTAAGAAGGTGTTTTATATTAAGATTTGGTATTTGTAATTTAGGTTAAATGCTTAGAACAAAATCAAATGATATTATATATGATAGAGGTCATTGAATTCTAAGAAAGAAGCACTGAAGCACTATCTATACAATGTGGTGGTTCACGCTTGTAATCCCAACACTTGATGCTGAAGCAGGAGGATCTCTGGGAGTTGAAGGCCAAGTGGGCTATCAGTGAGTGGGGTCTGGCTGACATCAAGTAGCAAGCCTGATGGTTAATTATTCATGCAGCTCTCTTTTATACAGATATAAATGAAAAGGTGATAGGCAAGACAAATCCTATCCAGGATCCCTTGGTAGCTATAAATACTGCTGAACGGACTGAGGACTTTTAGCTATCTTAGTGGCTCAGGAATGGTGCCCACGAATCTCCAATCAAATCCACTTCCACCTGACTAGGGTGGCAGTCGATTCTATCCCATAGTATCTTGTGCACATTCTAATACTGTTCTTACACGTAATGGTTCATATCACTAGACTATCTTCCAGAGTACAGTCTCATTTTTCATTTATTCCTAGGACATAAGCTAGTAACTTATAGTGAATTGCAATTCAAATAAGAACAATACAGGGCATCCAAAGTTTTGTGTATTTTTACACTCAAAATAAGGATAGCCCTTGTCTTAGCTATGGTTTCTATTGTTGGGAAGAGACACCACGACCACAGCAACTCTTAGCAGGAAAACATTTAATTGGGGTGGCTCGCTTACAGTTTCAGAGGTTCAGTTCATTATCATCATGGCAGGGAGTATGGCAGACATGATGCTGGCTACATTTTGATCAGAAGGCAACAGGAAGTCAATTTATGATTTTCTTAAGAGTTTATTTATAGATTAATTTATCTGTCTATAATTGTCCTATAGGGTAGAAGCTATATAATCTCCATTTTAGAGTTGATAAATTGGGTCTTTTGGGGGGTACAGAGTTTATTTAGTGGGTCAGGGAGGGGAAAGAGAAGGGGGAAGGGGGAAGAAGACAGAGAGGCGGCGGGGGCGGGGAAGAGAGGGAGGTAATAGCTCCCTCTTCAGAAAAATGTTGAAAGAGCGGGTATTTTTTATTAGGCACAATGCAAAAGATTACATCAGCAATATCATGCTTGAAAGTCTGAGTTTACTAAGAACTTTGTTTTGGATGAGACAAGATTTCTTGCCTTCGCAGTGCTGGGATTAAAGGCATGGGCCACCATGTCTAGCTGGTTAGGACTTCTGATTTAGGATTCATTAAATTTCCCAACATCTCACTAACTCTCCCATTTATTAGAACAAAAGTGTATTTATACCTGAAGATTATTGGCATTAGGGATATCTTCGTGTTTTTCATCCAAAAGCTTTGAAATAATCACTAGACTGAGGCACTGCCTCAGTTGCCTGGAATTAGAAATAAAAAGTTTTTATAATGTGTTTAAACAATACTACTTGACAAGCAAGCAAATGAGCCAAAAGGAGTCTTAGTCTCGCAAGGCTGTCGCAGAACCAACCAACCGTTACAGAGCAGCAGTGTTCATGTAAGATATATGCACATCAAGTTACCACTGCCAAGGGCTGGGAATAGTTCAGTTGGTAGAGTGCCTACCCAGCATGCACTGAGCCCTGGTGTGCCAGGGCACTTCTGAAATTCTAGTGCTCATCAAGATGATCCAAAGTTCAAGATCATCTTTTCCCATGCAGTGAGCTCCTTACTCTGCCTGAGGTCCTAAGAACCTGTCTCACAAAAGTAGAAGAGGAAGCTGAGTGAGGTGGCACACGCCTTTAATCCCAGCACTAGAAAGGCAGAGATAAGCAGATCTCTGAGTTCAAGGTTAGCTCAGTCCTCGTAGTTCCAGGATGTACAGAGAAGCCTTGTCGCACCCCCTCACCCTCTACATAAAGCAAATTAATTTTTGTTATGCATTATTTACACCAGCCAGTGGTTTTCAAGCCCTGGCAGCGGGGTGGGGATGGTGGTTCGAATGATCCTTTCACAGGGTAACATCAGATGTCCTGCACAACAGATATTTACTTTATGATTCATAACCATAGTAAAACTACGGTTGTGAAGTAGTGATGAAAATAATTTTATGGTTGGGGTAACCACAACATGCAGAACTATATTAAAGTGTCACAGTGTTAGGAAGGCTGAGAAACACTGTGCTGTGCTGACTCATCTGATAAACTAAAAATAAAAACCAAGAATAGTCATGTTCTGAATTAAGTAAAGTAACATAATCAGGATTTCTATACCTTTTCTCTCAATAAAATCAAAGAACATTCAAAACTGATGAATAGAAATGGAAGTTCTAAGTTGGGTGTGGTGGCCTAGCCATACAATATTCAGGAAAGGCTGAGGGAGGACTGAGTCTGAGGCCAGCCCAGGCTAGAGAGACTTTGCCTCAGAGTAAGTACTCTACAGCATTTAACTAGCATCAGCATTATAAGACATCTTGATGCTTATCTCACTTTTCAATACCTTCCACGAGACGTCCAGTTAGGGACCAGCTGCACTAACCACAGAAGGTTGTGCGGATGACTAGATAGTTCATTTATGCCCACACAGAGTTCATGCACCTGAAAAAAAAAAAAAAAGAGAGAACAAGCCCAGGATCAGACCTACAGACCCTTTTGCCTTGAAGGAAGTCACTAAAACAACTCTGAATTATGCCATTTAAAACCTACTAAAATGCATATATATAAAAAAATTCTATTTTTTCTTAAAGTACTCTAGAATGGTCACACACATCTACTAGCATTTCATGTCACTCTCATGTCGTTGCTACACTTTACTTTTATTTGATGGTCTTTCTTGAAAGAATAAAGTATTCAAATATCAGTCTCCCCAAGTGTGTATAACACACACACACACACACACCCCATAGATAGTCAAGACCTGAAAATTCTTGCACACTTGGATTCTATTACAGTATTTTTATTTTCTGGCTATGTAGTCCAGCCTTGTACTTGCTAGTCATGTACCCAACCACTGACTATGCCTTTAGCTCTCTAGCTGTTTATCATGATAATGATATTAAAAACTGACAGTTGCTTCAAAATAAACTGATGAGCATGGGTGGGAATAAGCTTGGTGACAGTTGTTCAGTTTAGTTATTTTTGTTGTTATTTTCAAGATAGGGTTTCTCTGTGTAGCCTTGACTGTCCTAAAACTTGCTCTGTAGACCAGTCTGGCCTCGAAATCAGAGATCTGCCTGCCTCTGCTGTGATTAAAAACGTGGGCCATCATGACCCTTGGGCACTCAGGAGTTTATTATGCTTCTCCCACTTCAGTTTAAAAACCTCTACCAGGGGCTGGAGAGATGGCTCAGAGGTTAAGAGCACTGACTGTTCTTCCAGAAGTCCTGAGTTCAATTCCCAGCAACCACATGGTGGCTCACAGCCATCTATGGTGAGATCTGGTGCCCTCTTCTGGCATTCAAGCATACATGGAAGGAATGTTGTATACATAATAAATAAATAAATAAAATATTTAAAAAAAAATAAAAACCTCTACCAAAAATGGCTGAGAATTTAACTATAAAAAGGTCTAATAAAATAACCCATGCTCAGCTCCCACATGGCTATTTACATATAACTCAATCCCGGTGCAGGTATAACATTATGTCATGTATGCTCAAAGGTCATTTCAGAAAGACGTCTCATCCTTGAAGGCCTCAGATGACATTGCTGCAGTCCAGCTGTGCTAATCGTGCCACCCTGGTGGCACCCTTTACCTTAATTTGCAACATTTCATTACAACCTGAAACGTCACTTTATGACATCTGCCTGAATTCCTTTACGCATCTTCTAACTGCATGAATGGTAGGTAAGACAGCCCAACAAGGGCAAAGGTACTGGCTTGCTAGAACCTTTGAACGCTCAGACATAGTAAATCCCTAATAAATGTTGAAAAGACAGCTACTTTTAGAAAAAAAAATCCAGTTAGTTTAAATAACAGAGTTCCAGCAAATAGTGCCCTCCTCAGCTGCTTTCATGGTTAAACTTCTTGAGTGTAGAAACTGTGAACTCTGATGCATATGAAACATTATGCTGTACAACTCCTACACTTTATCTGTAGACTGGTCTCGTGCAGCCGCTGTGTAACTGAAGAGGACATTATTAGTTCTTTAACCTCCCACCTTACTCATTCATAAATGCTAGAATTACAGGTATGCACAGCCATCCTTGGCACAACACCTAAGTTTTTAAGAAATGTTACCTTTGTGTTCCAATCTCTGATGTTTTTCATGAGATTTATCAGGAGGCTTTGAAAGTCTACTAATGGAATCTGTTTCAGCTCTTTTTCCAGACTCATTTTAAATAGCATTAAAATCAACAACATTATTTCTCGGTCTTGGTAACCTTCTGGATGTATAGATGTACACAAGCCTAGAAACTGCCAGAAATGAACAAAGAAGAAAATTACCTAAAGAGTTTAAAGTATATTCTTGACAAAAGAGCAAAAAATTAAAAGAAAAACCACACAGATAGCAAGTATTAGATGTCTAGAAAAGGTAAGAAATGCAACACAAATAGTAAAATGAAAGGATAAGTATTTCCTTCTCCATTTTCAATTAGTGATTGGATTCAGCCACTAAAATATCTTCATACTACAATTACTTCTTGGTCAAAAAATTATATTGTAAGACTTTAACAGTGAAATTCTCACCTGAAGTTCCCATTTACTCTTAATATTAAAAGAAAAATACATTTGTAATGGGAATATAATTGCTAAGACCTTTCACTTGGTAAGAAACCAGTGGAATTTTAAACAACCACAAAACTGGTTCTGACTCTTTGCTAAAGAAATATAATAAAGTCTTCCTTACCTTAACTACATTTAAAATGTTGGTTTCAGGAAGTGTTGAAAAAATGGGATTACAAGATGAATCTTCGCTTCCTCTTCCCCCCAGAGTTTTCTGTGTTTCAAAACTATTGAGAAGCGAATAAAGCATGCATTTCAGAACCATTGAGAAAGCAGGATGGAATCAGGCATAAAGTACTCACTGTGGGAAACTCTAAACAACTATGTTCAGTCAATATTAATTTGGCAAAACCAAACCAACAAACTCCACGATGTATCAAATGATTTGCCTTCCCAATTGTACTCTTTCAGCTACTTGCTTCCTCCTCCCACAGCTGCTATTGGTTCTAGTCTTTCGTTCCACAAACATCTTATGTATAAAAAGCAAACAGAACCCTGTGCTCTGAGAACATTTGGTCTTTGTTTCCATGTACCAGCAAGAGCTCTTTACTGCTGCTAAGGTGCTCATGAAGACCACAGTAACTAACCTGTGATTAGGGGGTTAGAATTAAGTTCCAGCCAGAGGGTCTAGGAATCAAACTGATCATCAAATGGTCAATGGTTTCATCCATCATCCTTGTGAAATAGAACCTCTATAGGAACTCTTTAAATTGGACTGGAGAGATGGTTTGGTGTTTAAAAAAATACCCCCCCCCCATATTTTGATGTTTAGGTGAAAAACCCCAGACATTTGGGGTCAGAATAGAATGTCTTCAGCCTAGCCAGGCGGTGATGGTGCACGCCTTTAATCCCAGCACTCGGGAGGCAGAGGCAGGCGGATCTCTGTGAGTTCGAGACCAGCCTGGTCTACAAGAGCTAGCTTAGCTCCAGGACAGGCTCTAAAGCTGCAGAGAAACCCTGTCTCGAAAAAACAAAAAACAAAAAACAAAAAACACAACAAAAAAAATGTCTTCAGCCTTTCATAATGGCCCTCTGCACCCACTTTACTATGAACAGTGGCAAAGTAATGGTACCTTGAAGATCCCTTCACACTCACATGTGGAATTCCTCTTTGTTCTCTTGTGCCCCATTACCTTTGATGGGGGCTCTTGCGTGAGCATGATGGGGGTTTACTTCTGGGCAAGGCTGTTACTAGCAGCCATAGCAAAAAGTAAGATGATCCTGCTCTCCTTATAATCAGATACTGCTTACAGCTGAAGGGGGTGGGAGCGGGAGGGAGAGGTTCTCATGAGTCTCCTGCAGGTAACCACCACAAATTTACAGATACAACAGCCAAGTCATGCCCAAAAGACAGGATTTCACAGCTCCCTTCCCAACCTTCAACTTGCGCATGCTTTCTGTCCTCTCTTCTGTGATATATCTCCTGGGCTTTGGTGTAGTTTTTTGAGATGATCTCACTCTGTAGTGTAGTTCAGACTAGCATGGAACTATGTGTGTAGCCCAAGTTAGATTCTTAAGTTTCTCACATGCTAGGGTCACAAACATGAGGCACCACACAAGAAAAAAAAAAAAGAAAAAAGAAAGAAAGAAGATAGACCCTGGTCTAGAGAGCAAGTTCCAGGACAGCCAGGGCTACACAGAGAAACCCTGTCTCTAAAGAAAAAAAAAAAAAAAAAAGGAAAAGAGAACAGGGTAACTATAGCCATAGCTGGCCTAGAAATTACTATTTATCATAAGCAAGACTTGAACTCATAGTGCTGGAATCACAGGTATGAGCCACCACATCTAGCAATTTTCTTCTTTTTCTAAGTAGCTCTTTAGTGGATCTTAATTCCCCTCTCTGTATAATTTGTAGAAAACTACTTCATCTTTCTGTGCCCAGCTTGTAAAATGTGAATGAATTACTAGTAATATTTGACTGTGTCAAACCCTCAACTGTGTCTGGCATACAGCAATTACAGTATAAAGGCTCCCAACTATGATGCAATGATGTACAAAAATACCAGGCATATCAATTTGGTGATGCTAAAGAACAAAACAGAAAATTGGTCAGAGGACTAGTATTTCAAAGCTCTTAGGTTTAAGCTGGAAGACCTCAGTTTGAGCCTAGACTGAGGTAACATAGTGACTCTTGTCTCCAGAAGGGAGAAAAATAGGAAAAATAGAAAACAGGTAAGTAAAATTATATACTCAACATGATATAAAAGTACAGAGATTTCTTCTAACAGTGAAGAGTCTTAGAGGAAGAAATACTAGGAAAAAAGATGTTTGGTAGGCTAGGCATGGAGAGAGGACTAACTTAAGACTGATACTAGGCATAAGAAGGAAGAAGCAGCTATGAGACAGGAAAGGAAGAAAACACTGGTGGGAGACTAGATGGGAATATCAACTGCAAACGGTAGACTGTCCTTACTGTGCTAGTCTTTGACTCCTCTCTGAGCACACATCACTCCTTCACACTACATTTGATATTGCTCTCCAAACACACTACTTGCTTCTTCACACTGCTGTTGTGAGATATGTGATTACACTGTGTAAAGAAGTGTCACTGTGATTGGTTTAAAGCTAAATGGTTTTAAGCTAAATGGTCACTAGCTAGGCAGGGAGGATAAGCAGAACTTCTGGGCAGAGAGAAAGCAGTAGGAGGAATCAAGGTGTGAAGGGTGACACCAGGAAACATGGAGAGGAAACAGGAGGTATCAGATGAAAGAGAGGTAATGCCACATGATAGAACATAGATTATAAATACATGGGTTAAGTTTTAAGAGGTAGTTAGAAATAAGCCTAAGCTATAGCTGAGCTTTCATAATCAAAAAAGTCCCCATATCATTATTTGGGAGCTGGCTGGTAGGAAAGGGACTCTTTACATATGGTATCCAACATGGAGGCTCAAATATCCTAACAAAAGGCTTGAGAAAGCTAAGAAAAGTTATGCACAAGAAGCCTTGTCTCCCAGACAGTCCAGTGCTTGGCGGTATACAGAGGCACGGCTATAGCTGCTGCCTATGGGCTGGAGGAATTCACTAGTGCCATGTGCCAGAACCATGCATTAAGCTGACACGGCAGTTTTAAGATTTGTCTTATGTAATCAGAAACTACTACAGGCGCTTAGTAAAGTCAGGTCCTGACACAGAAAATCTCTAAAGAGGTACATGTTTAAAAATGTGCTTAGGTTGGGTGGTAGTGCTGCATGCCTTTAATCCCACTGCTTGGGATGCAGAGGCAGGTGGATCTCTGTGAGTTCGAGGCCAGCCTGGTCTACAAAATGAGTTCCAGGACAGCCAGAACGGTTACACAGTGAAACTCTGTCTTGAGAAGCCAAAAATAAATAAAACAAAAGAAAAAAAAGTAAAACAAAGTGTTTAGAAAAAAGGAGTACAGTCATAGAAAATAAATAATTTAAAAATAAAGTCTTTAAAGAGAGTGTATAGGAATATAAAAGAAAAAAGTCATATAAAGATGGGAAATACACAGGGTGTCTGGATCCTGTATAAAGCTTTGTTGACCTTGGTTTTTCCTGACAGGGTTTCTCTGTAGCTTTGAAGCCTGTCTTGGAACTCAATCTGTAGACCAGGCTGGCCTCAAACTCACAGAGACCCGCCTGTCTCTGCCTCCCAAGTGCTGGGATTAAAGGTGTGCGCCACCACTGCCTGGTGACTTTAAATTTTTTTATATGCTAATGAACAAAAAGCAATAGCTGCTGAGAGACACTGGATTACGAAAACTGCTAAATTAAGCCAATCTATATATTTTAATAATGTCTTAACTTCAGAATGGAGGTCAACAAAATGTGTTGCACTGGAGATAGGTTATGACTTTGTTTCCATAAAAAACAAAAGTTATTGTTGTCTTCAAAATTAATAAAGATCAGATTTGATTGGGGGAAACCATCTGAAAATCTTAGCTATAGACATGAAGAAAGAAACCAAGAAAAACTACAGGATAGAGGACGTATATGCTGATCCCTCTGCTGTGGGAACAGCTCTGAGACTGGGTGAGACATGACAGATCTTGTTGGCTGCAGAGTCATGACTTATTATTATGTGCCATCCTTTCACAAGGATGGATACTTATAGTTTGATTATATAGTCCAAAAGACTTATAAAATCGATAGATGCCTTTTACCTGCTCAAACAGAAAATCACCTTTAGCTGACTTGTGTACACCACACATTTACATACTTGTGTTAATGCATGCATGTATGTGTATACATGTATAATATACATGTATAACATATAAGTTTACAAACACATATATAACCTTTAAAATTTGAGGGTTTTCAGAAAAAAAAGAAAAGGACCAAACACCAATGAGGACAAAGAGTCCAGGTGAGCCAACTTCTCAAAATGCCTGTTAGTTTCTTCAAACTTCTGTATCCAGATCTACTTCAAAGCTGCCAGTTGAGACGGTCCAGCCTCAAACACTACTCTAGCCAGGACTTCAGATAAGCCCTACACTTTCCCATCATACAGAGACTAAACAAGCAAACAAAAAATACAGCTAGCTCTCCCAGGACTTGATCACTTCCCAATTTTCTCAGATGCCACCATCTACAAACAACAGGAAACAGTCTACAGAATCCAATACACACATTCCCAAAAGGTAGGTGGGTGGTCTTTGGTCATTCGGTGGATTATGGATGCTTATCATTGGTTACAAGCTTTTTATTGGTTATGGTCAGGAAAAAAGCTGAACAAAGATTAGATTCAGGGATCTCAGAAGGGAAAAGGGGGATATAGTAAAGAAGTGATATAATAAAAGGGTAGATTGTTGAGTCTACTTTTGAATTAAAAAATAACTGGTAGGGGGGCTGGAGAGATGGCTCAATGGTTAAGACCTTTGCCTGCTCTTCCAAAGGTCCTGAGTTCAATTCCCAGCAACCACATGTGCTCACAACCATCTGTAATGAGAGTTGGTACCCTCTTCTGGCCTGCAGGGATACACTGAATACATAATAAATAAATCATAAATACATAAATAAATAAATAAAGAGAAAGACAATAAGTTTTTAAAAAAATACCTGGTGGTCTCAAATATTTTACATTGGTATGAATTTTGGTATAGTGATACAAATCTAAGATTATTTTTGCTATATGTTTCTTCTTTTGTTTGAGGTATTGTACCTATTCAGCTCTTTTAACAATGTAATTTTGGCCAGGCAGTGGTGGCACACGCCTTTAATCCCAGCACTCGGGAGGGGAGGCAGAGGCAGGAGGATCTCTGTGAGTTCAAAGCCAGCCTGGTCTACAAGAGCTAGTTCTAGCTTTTCGTCAAGATGGTACCAAAAGCGAAGAAGGAAGCTCCTGCTCCTCCCAAAGAGGAAGCTAATGCGAAGGCCTTGAAAGCCAAGAAGGCAGTGCTGAAAGGTGTCCACAGCCACAAAAAGAAGATACGCCCAAGACCCTGCAGCTAAGAAAGCAGCCTAAAGCCGGGCAGTGGTGGCGCACGCCTTTAATCCCAGCACTTGGGAGGGGAGGCAGAGGCAGGCGAATCTCTGTGAGTTCGAGGCCAGCCTGGTCTACAAGAGCTAGTTCCAGGACAGGCTCTAAAAAAAAGCTGCAGAGAAACCCTGTCTCGAAAAAACCAAAAGAAAAAGAAAAAAAAGAAAAAAGAAGGCAGCTTAAATACCCCCAGAAGAGCGCACCCCGGAGGAACAAGCTTGACCACTATGCCACCATCAAATTCCCCCTGACCACCGAGTCAGCAATGAAGAAGATAGAAGACAACAACACATTTGTGTTCATTGTGGACGTCAAGGCCAACAAGCACCAGATCAAACAGGCTGTGAAGAAACTCTACGACATCGATGTGGCCAAAGTCAACACCCTCATAAAAGGCCCGACAGAGAGAAGAAGGCGTATGTCCGGTTGGCTCCTGATTATGATGCTCTGGATGTTGCCAACAAAATTGGAATCATCTAAACTGAGCCCAGCCGGCTAATTCTAAATATATACTTTTTCAACATTAAAAAAAAAAAAAAAAAGAGCTAGTTCTAGGACAGGCTCCAAATCCACAGAAAAACCCTGTCTTGAAAAAACAAAACCAAACAACAACCCCCCCGAAACAAACCAAACCAACCCCTCCAAAAAACCCATATAAAACAAACAAACAAACACCCAATGTAATTTTTATTTATAGTTCTTGAAAGTTATTACAAACTTTCTAGGATAATTAAGTAATACAGGTTAGTAGTTAGCCATCTCACAATCAAATTTGTGACTATGTTACGTATGTTTTCAAGGTAAAACATACATTTTAAATACATTGTCTTCAAACACTTCAAAGACCAACTGAATATGACACTTAAAATGTTTTAATAGCATAAGGCTTTTCATGACAGTGAGACGACTGCTTCTGACAGCGCTTTACTTCAGATGAGGATTATAAATATCAAAGAACCTCCATATGGAGTTTGCTTCCAATGTGGCCAAATTAGCCATTTGGGCAAGAAACCACCCTTCCTTTACTGCTCACAGTATGCTGTCCAAAGTGGACAATCAGGCATGATACAAAAGAAAACTGCCAAACTTTGCCAAGACAAGGTAGGGAAGGCCTTTAAAATTCCTCCTTCACAGAAAAGTCCATCAGATATTCTAGGCCCATAGGCCAAAGATGGATGCCTCAATGTTGCAGAGGAACTTTGGATGACTGTTCAGGCAGCCATTTGTTTCTGATATTTCTATAGTTTGTAAGATGTTTATTCTGCACTTCCTGTTTACTCAGGTGATATTATATCCTTCTTGGGTCTCTGATGGAGTTGGAGATGAGATAGTTATAGTTACAGCTTTCCTTGCTACCAAATTCAGGAAAGAAACTCATAAGAGAGGTATAAAGTTTATAAGGTTGATAAACGTCAAAGTGTGTTATTAATCTGAGAAAATGTTTTGAGGTCTAAAAAGATAAGTTTTAGGTTGGTAATATAAATTATGATATAATTTTACTGTATATAGTATATATGTATATTTTTACTGTATATAGTTTTACTGTGTTAGAATTAAAACATTTTCTTTTTATTATTTAGACAAAAGGGGAAAACGATGAGATATTTGATTACACTGTGTAATGTGTCACTGTGATTGGTTTAATAAAAAGCTAAATGGTTCATAGTTAGGCAGTTGAGGAGAGTTGGGACTTCCCTGCAGACAGAGAAAGGAGCAGGAGAAATTCAGGCATGAAGGGAGACACCAGGAGACATGGAGAGGAAACAGAAGGTTCAGGATGGAAGAGAGGTAACTTACCTCGTGATAGAAAACAGATTAGTTAGGAACAAGTCTAAGCTATTGGCTGATTTTTCACTATTAAGAAGTCTGCATGTCATTAGGGAGCTGGCTGGTAGGACAGAGAAAGACTCCTTACACACTTGATATTGCTCTCTGGACACTGCTCACTCCTTTCCACTGTACTAGACACTCCTCTCTGGACACACTGCTCATGATTCATCACATTTCTACTTATTTACTATCTTCCCTGACCATATGTATCACTGTCTAGTTACTAAACCAGACTGAGGCAATTCTTCAGTTAGTTAAGTAATCAAGATTATAATTTTAAAGTTATTTTATTTTTAGTTATGTATATATGTGCATCTGTGTGTGTTTGTGTACATGTGAGTACAATGCCCATGGAGTCCAGTAGAGAGTTCTGGATCTTGTGATGCTGGAATTATAGACAGTTATGAGCAGTTTGACATTGGTTTTGATGATGCAACTTAGGTCCTCTGGAAGAGCAGCAAGTGTTCTTAACCACAGAACCTTCTCTCCAGAAAACCCTCCAAATTATATTGCTAAATATTATTCATTTTTGTATTAATGCAATTTTTTGATTTCATCATTGTACATGCTTACTAAAATCAATTAAGCACTCAAATTGATCATATACAATATAAAAAATTACTTCATACTATTGAGTTTACCAAAAGTAATGTAGTTGATATTTTAAATGTTCACATTCATGTATTTATTTATTGTTAATTATATGTATCCCTGTGTAGATATGTCATAGGGATGGGAAATATTAGATCCCCCTAGAGTTGGAGTTATAGGCAGTTGTAAAACAATGGGCATGGGTGCTAGGAACCAAACTTGGATCCTCTGCAAGAGCAGCACAAACTCTTAACTGCTAAGCCATCTCTCTAGCCCCTTAACTATTTATATAATTCAGAAGTATGTGGTATTTTTAATTGGGTACATAGCTTGGTGTGGTGATGGTGCATGTTTTTGATCCCAGCACTTGGGAGGCAGAGGCAGGTGAATTCTTGTGATTTCAAGGCCAGCCTGGTCTACACAAGTTCCAGGACAGCCAGGGCCCACAAACTAAAATCCTGTTTTGGGGTGGTGGTGGGGTGGTGGTAAGAGATATTTAGCTGGCTGGGTGTGGCGGCACATACCTGCAATCCCGTAACTTAGAAGGCAGAGGCAGGAGTTCAAATTCAGGACAGCCAGAGCTACTGCTTCAAAACACAAACAGAGCCGGGCGGTGGTGGCGCACGCCTTTAATCCCAGCACTCGGGAGGCAGAGGCAGGCGGATCTCTGAGTTCACCAGCCTGGTCTACAAGAGCTAGTTCCAGGACAGGCTCTAGAAACTACAGGGAAACCCTGTCTCAAAAAAAAAAAAAAAAAAAAAAAAAAAAAAAAAAAAAAAAAAAAAAAAAACCCAAACAGAATGTTCTAATAATATAAAAGGATTTTTTGATAGACTTGGAAGGCATTGTTTCTTCTATTTAGAGTATCAGAGTATGTCTAAAATTTTATATTTAGCAAATTTTCTGATATGAAGTGTACACAGGTAACAAGGGGTCCAGTTAGAGTGAAAAGAGAACTGTAGAAAAGAATTTGGTTTTGGATGCACCATGTTATAACAATTCATATTTTTCTTATGAACCAATGGTTTAGGAGGGTCTTCTTTTATGTGTTGCTTTCATTGGTTGAATAAAGAAAACTGCCTTGACCTTTTGATAGGGCAGCCGTTAGGTGGGCGGAATAGACAGAACAGAATGCTGGGAAGAAGGGAAGTGTGACAGACACCATGATTCTCCATCCCGAGACTGATGCTGGTTAGACTCTTGCCGGTAAGCCACAGTCAAGTGGCAACACACATAGAAATGGGTTAATCAAGATGTGAGAGTTAGCTAATAAGAGGCTAGAAATAATGGGCCAAGCAGTAATTTAATTAGTACAATTTCCATGTGGTTATTTCAGGGGTTAAGCTAGCCGGGCAGAGGGACAACAGCCACGGCTTCTCATACTACAAACCAAGATGAATATGTGCTCAAAATTTAAGAATTACTTTTATTTCTTTTCTCTGCAATCGGGTCACTATTTCTTTGGCCCATTCTGCAATGTGTTATTGATGTTTATCTTTCATACTTGAAATCAAGCCCTTGTCTGTGACCAGGACGCTCCTGCTCTCACTTGTGCTCCTACCATGTCCCCGACCTCCCAATTTTGAAGGTTTTCTTTGACATTACTTAAAATAATCATTGCTGGGGCTGGAGAGATGGCTCAGCAGTTAAGAGCACTGGTTGCCCTTCCAGAGGACCTGAGTTCAATTTCGAGCAACTACAATGTGGCTCATAACCATCTATAGTGGGATTTGATGTCTTCTTTTGGCATAAAGTTGTAAATACAGATAAATAAGAAAAAAATCATTGCCATCAAGACTTCATAATAGTGATCAAATTCCCATTTACTTTTATGGAGGCTGTACACATAAAACCATCTTTTCCTCTTCTATAATTATGGCCAGTTTTGCCTCATATTTCTGATTTTTATGAATTTTGAATCAGTTGTATGATCTAACCCTTCCTATTCCCTCAAATCCTGCTGACATTTAGTTCTCTATCTGAAGACCTAGGCTAGAAGTCCTTGTTAGAAACACAGTAGGCTTTCCATTTACAATCTTTGTTTGCTTTAGTAATTCATATGCACACACTCCTACTTAGGTTTCTTTTCTTTTCTTTTTTTTTTAAAGGTTTATTTGGCTCATACTCTTTAAAAAATATTTATTTTATTTTTTTATTTATTATGTATACAATATTCTGTCTGTGTGCATGTCTGCAGGCCAGAAGAGGGCACCAGACCTCTTTACAGATGGTTGTGAGCCACCATGTGGTTACCGGGAATTGAACTCAGGACCTTTGGAAGAGCAGGCAATGCTTTTAACCACTGAGCCATCTCTCCAGCCCCTTAGGTTTATTTTCTAGATGTCATAAACTCCTTTCTTTTGGCATACTTTTAAGTGGTTCCTCATCAGACACCTGAAGGTTATCGGCTTCTCTCTATAAATTTTACTCCCCAGCATCCATACCAAATCTTTTTGTCAGAGTCTCTCAATTGATTCTTAGGCCTTTATGCACAGTCTGAATCATTTATCAAATTATTTTTTTTATCAAGTTCTTTCCAAATTTTATGGTTTCCCCCTTCTTGTCTAACTGTTTGCTCAATAAATATGCATAACATTTTTAAAAAATTAAATTTAGGTATAGAGGTTAGGTATAGAGGTGGGTAGGTAGTGTAAGAGTTTGGGTGTAGGTGCCAAGGCCCCAGGATAGAGGTCCAAGGACAACTTTTTGGGAGTTAAATTATTTCATTTTAGCATGTGTATCAAAGACAGAACTGAGGTGAAGTTATCTGGCTTGCATGGGAAGTGCTTTTACTTGATCAACCATCTTGCTGGCCTGGTAAAACAATATTAAATAATAATGAGAAGACTTTATTTCACCATTAAAAAGATTACAAGTTTTAGATCAGGGCAGATATTAAGACTGTAAGTAGCTGGGTGGCAGAGGAAAGCAGATCTCTGTGAGTTCAAGGCCAGTCTGGTCTACAGAGCTAGTTCCAGGACAGGCTTCAAGGCTACACAGAAACCCGTCTTGAAAAACAAACAAACAAATAAAACCTTTAAAAAAAGCAAGTATTTCCAGACTGATTTCAGCTTTTAAAATTTTTTGAATTTAAGTCAAGAATGAATACATTAAATCAATTATAACGACAATGGAAGATGATCATTAATAAATTCCTTTTAGAGCTCAGTGAGGTAGTGCTTGCCTTTAATTCCAGCCCTGGGGAAGCAGAGACAGGTGAGTTCTGTTAGTTCAAGGCCAGCCAGCATGTTTTACAAAGCTAACTCCAGGCCTAGAGTAAGGACTAGAGTAAGATACTGTCTCAAAAAAACCCAAAAGATCTTTTGGTATTTACTATGATAAGAAAACTTACATTAGATTGTCTTCATTAAAATCTGGCTGAAGAGTCTCCAGAGGAAACAAAGATCCAAAGGCAATGCCCATGTTTAAAAACACAGCTGCTATGTCAGACAACGATGGGATCCAGGGCCAAACTGGTGAGTCACTGAAAGTATCTGGGTAAAACAAGAAATTATTTCAACTCAAAACACTACTGCACACAGGCACATTGCGGAGTGACAGTCCTCCTGTGAAGCAGATGATTGCCAGTTTTTCTTCTTTCACTCTTTTGTTGGGGGGGGGGGCAAGAGTCTCACTATATAGCCTATGCTAAGATTACAGGCATTTGTTACCATACTTGGCTCTTATGACAATGATTTCACAGAAATGACAGCTGCTAATGGCATGTTAACAATACAGTTAAGGTACATCATAGACAGTATAACTCACCAGATCATGTGAACTAAATAATACAAAGGAAATACCTGAGTGATCCATCAGAGTTTAAGTCATATGCAAGTAACACGTTTTGAAATGATTAGACACAACGACACAACACTGGCTAAAATCCTAACTACCATTAACACTGGAAGACTTTATCATATTCAGTAGCCCTGTAGTCTTTAACCCTCAAATAAGTGATTGGCTGAATCACAATCCTTCTTGTAATAAAAGGGCTTTCAAAGGCCAGAAATCGACACTCACACAACAGATGGTTTCAATCTGCCTTAGGTCACTATTAACACATACTGTTGTTAATTCATAAGCAAACTAATATCAATTGGTTAAATCTGAGCCGTGGGGTGTATGCTTGTAATTGCAGCACTCAGAAGGTTGAGGTAGGAGGTTCAAGAGTTCATGGCCAGCCCAGGTTACAAAGTTAGTTTGAGATAGCCTCAGCTATATGAGACTGTGTCAAACAATAACAATAACTAAGCCTAAATAATAGTATTTTTTAATTGGGTGCGCTAATGCATAGAAAAGTTTCCAAACATTTCTACTGACCCTATAAAATAACTCACGTGTTATATATTAAGGGTTGTCATCAGTAAGATCTGGGATCTGTTTCCTCAAAGAACACAGAAAATCAGACACTTGTTTTTGACTGGTATTTCATTTTTTTTTTAAAAAAGATGTGTGATTATAGGGCTGGAGAGATGGTTCAGAGGTTAAGAGCACTGACTGCTTTTCCAGAGGACCTAGGTTCAATTTCCAGCATCCACAATGGCAGCTCATAATTAGAATTCTAGTTCCAAGGGACCCAACACCCATGGCAAAACACCAATGCACATAAAATAAAAATAAATAAATTTACAAAAAAAAAATCAATTTTAGAGTTAGGAGTATAGGTCAGATGGAGTGCTTGTTTAGCATTTATGAAGCTCCACGTTTAATCTCCAGGATCAGCAAAAATCAAAACAAACAAAAGCACAATTCTAACATTAAGCAATATGTAATAAGCAACAGCACATACTACAAATAAGTTTATGTACTCACCATTTCTAATGGTTATTTCCATCAATGTACTTAAAATCTGTACCGACACAATACAATTTGTGTGAACTGACATCATCTGTCAAAAACATAACCAAGTGTTAGAAAGGAAACATGAGTTTAGTATTTGCTAGGCTCATATAAAGCTACTTTAAGTATGGTGATACAGAGAATGTTCTTGATCCTAGCTCCTTAGGAGACTAAGGCAGAAAAAATGTGAGTATGAGTTTAGCCTGGGCAAAGCAGTGACATCCCACTTCCAAAATAGTTTCATGTGCACTTAACACAACAACTTAAGAAGGGCTTTCATTTTATGTATAAACAATACTTCACTAATGGGTTATATACTCACTAACAGAGCCATAGCAGGTGGAACCAAACACAGGTCTAGTCTTAGGTCGGGCCTCTTTCCATTCTAACAGGCTACCTGGACTCTGGTGTTTGCTTTTTAGTTTTACAACTTCTACTTGTAATTAGGTAAATAGCATTTGAAACTAGAAGTCACTTTTCTGTATGTAGCACCACTCCAAACAAAACATAAAGAAGGGCTGGGAAGATGACTTAGCTGCTGGAGTGTTGGTGAACAAGTGTGAGGACCTAAGTTCTAGCCTTAGTACACACCTAAAACCCAAGTACAGGGCTGGAGAGATGGCTCAGAGGTTAAGAGCACTGGCTGTTCTTCCAGAGGTTCTGAGTTCAATTCCCAGCAACCACATGATGGCTCACAACCATCTGTAATGAGATCTGGTGCCCTCTTCTGGCGGGCAGGGATACATGCAGACAGAACACTATATATCATTAATAAAAAAATCTTAAAAAAAAAAAAAAAAAAAAAAACCACAAAAAACCCCAAGTACGGCTGGGTGTGGTAGTGAACAGCTTTAATCCCAGAATTTGGGAGGCAAAGGTAGGCAGATCTCTCCTGAGTTTGAAGCCAGTAGTAAGACCTCATCTCAAAACACATACAAATCCAAGCATAGTGTTATATATTTGCTTTTTTGTTTTATATTTTGTTACTTTTATGTGTATGGCTGCTTTGCCTGTCTGTCTGTGGACCACATACATACAGTTCCCATGGAGGCCAAAGAAAGGCATCAGACCCCCGGGGACTGGAGTTTAGATAGCTGTGTGCTGCCATGTAGGTGCTGGGAATTTAATCTAGGTCCTATCCTATGGAAGAGCAGCTGCTGCTCTTAACCACAGAGCCATCTCTCCAGCGGGGTGGCATGCATTTGTAATTGCCAACTTTGGGAAACCGAGACACAAGGATTCTGGAGCTTGCTGGTCACCCAGTCTAGCCAATAAGTGAGCTCCAGATTCAGTACAAAACTCTGTCTCAAAAACAAAATGGAGAGCAACTGAGGACATCCATGTCAACTCCTAGCCAACACATGAGTGCACACATGCGCATACACACACACTCTTTAACTCCCACTCCCCAAACCATAAAGACACTGCTCCTAAGAAGATCATAGGTAAAAACCACACAGGGCTGGAAGATAGTTTAGTTGGTAAAAATGTTTCCTGTGCAAGAAGAGGACCTGAGGTCAATTGCCAAAACCTATGTTTTTTTTTTTTTTTAAAAAACACCTAATCACAATGCTAATGAGGCAGAAAGGTGAATTCCTGGAGCGTGCTGGATGTGGTGATTTAACGAAAATGGCCCTTATAGGCTCATAGGGAGTGCCACTATTAGGAGGTGTGGCCTTGATGGAGAAAGTGTGATACTGGGTATAGGCTTTGAGGCTTTAGAAGCTCAAGCCGGGCCCGGTGTCACTCTCTCCTCCTGCTGCCTGCTGATCCAGACATAGAATTCTCAGCTCCTCCAACCTGTGTGGCCACATTTCCCACCATGACGATAATGGATTAAAGGTCTGAACTATAAGTTAGCCTCAATTAAATATTTTCCTTTATAAGAGCTGCTGTGGTCATTGTGCCTCATCACAGCAATGAAACCCCAATGAAGACATTAGCCATGTAGCCTAGCTTACACAGCAAGTCCAGGCCAATAAGAGACCCTTTTTCTCAAATAACAAAGTGGGTGGTGCTTAGGAAAAAAGATCCAAGGTTGACCCCTGACCTCTACATTTAAGCACAGACATGGGAAAATCAAACTATAAATTAGTTATCAAAGTTAAAAATAAATAATACACTCATACATTTTTAATTAGGGAGAGGTCTTGAATCTGAATCTTAAGTAGCCCCAGATGTATCTATGTATTTTAGCTATGTATCTAAAACTGACCTTAACTCTTGATCCTCTTGTTTCTATCTCCTAAGTGCTAGGTGTATGGGTGGCACTACCATACCTAGTCACTCTCTAACTGTTCTTTATAAGGGAGGAAGGACTTTTCTTGGCTTAGCGTTTTAGGGGATCACAGTAGAGAAGAGACAGGATAGGTGTATGGTCACACTACACCTACACTCATGAAACAGCATTCACTAATAATTGATCTTTGAAACAGGGTCTCATGTTGCTCAGGCTCAAATAACCCTAAAGACAGACCATGAACCTTGAGTACCCTATTGCTCCTAGGTTGGGCAGTCAGCAACTCCCCTTCCCTGCTTTATTGGCCCCTACCCTCTCCATGGCACTGCTGGGATTACAACTTGCACAGTTTTTATGTGACTGCTGGGATTTGAACTTATGTCCTCATGCTTGTGAAGGAAGCATTTTACCCACTATCTCCCCAGGCCCAACTAAGACACCTTTAAGAAGATATTCAGTTGTCATCAGAGACACAAGGAAGAACAGCAACTAGGTATTAGCTGCCTTCAAGGACAGGACAGCTGGGTAGTGGTGGCTCAAGCCTTTAAACCCCTGCACTTAGGAGGCAGAGGCAGTTGGATCACTGAGTTCAAGGATAGCATAGTCTACAGAGCAAGTTCCAAAAGCCAGGGCTACACAGACAAAACCTGTCTCGAAAAACTAAAAAAACAAAAAACAAAACAAAAACTTTATTAACCATCTTCCATTAAAAAAATAACAAAAATCCTTCTTTCTTATATTTTCCATAGCTATCTTAAGTCTTTTCAACTTTTCTTCACCATACTTGACTCACATTTCCCCTACTTTTTCCGGGTTGGAATGTGGGCTTCATGTGTTATTCATCCAGTACCTGGCAGAGCTGACACTAAAAAAATACCAACCCCATGGAAAAATTGAACATAAGAGTATCCTAGAAAGTCTAATTCTTGCCAAACATAAGATGCCTTGACATGCTCTCAAAACCCAGAGTAGAAATGCTGTTTCCCCTACGTCTTAGTTCATATGTGTGGTCATGTGAATGAAAATGGCCTTCATAGACTCGTAGGGAGTGGCGCTATTAGGAGGTGTGGCCTTGTTGGAAGAAGCTTACCGTAACTGGGGGTGGGCTTGGAGGTTTTAGATGATCAAGACAGGCCAGGGTCACTCTTCCTGCTGCCTGCCAATCCAGATGTAGAACACTCAACTACCTCTCCAGCATCAAATCTGTCCACATAACGCCATACTCCCCAGCATGACAATTATGGGCTGTAAGCCAGTCCCAATTAAGTGTTTTCCTTTAAAAGAGTTACCATGGTCATGGTCTCTTAGAAACCCTAACTAAGACAACATGTAATGGAGTTTTCTGATACCAATATTACCTGGCTCCTCCGCAAAAGCAGCCAGTGCTTATAACTGCTGACTCATTCTCCCAGGCCATCCAGTAACAGGTAAGGTACATAGATCTCTTTGAGTTGGAGGCCTGGTCTACATAGTGAATTCCAGGCCAGTGAGGGCTACATAATAAGACTGTCTTTAAAAGAAGATAGGATTTCTAGGACAAGACTTTCGTGTGTATGTACATGAAGGCATAATCACCCACACAGGCCCCATTAGGACAGAGGTCAACACTGGCTATCTTCCTGTATGACTCTGACCTTCACTTATTGGGTGTGGAGGGAACAAATGTGTGTCACAGCAAGCCAGCGGAGGTCAGGGAACAACCTCTGGAGCCTGCTGTCTCCTACCATATGGGTTCTAGAGACTGCATCTAGGTTGTCAGGCTTGGAGGCAAGCTCCCTTACTGAATGAGACATCTTGCCCAGCCCATTTCTTCTTACTTTTTGAGAAAAGAGTTTCTTGCTGAACCTGAAGCTTGATTCAGCTAGAATAGCTGGCAGTGAGCCCCCAGGATTTCCCTGTATCCACTTCCAGCTCTGGAGCTGCATGTGCTATCACTCCTGGCTTGCACACTTGTCCTAAGAATCTGAACTTAGGCCACTTGTGGTTTTCCAGGAAGATTTTATGTATCGAGTCATCTCCCCTCCCAGAAAAGCAAACTTCTGCATAGTGTAAAATATCCCTTTATTCTTAAAAACTGTTTACTCCTATTATTTTCTATACATCCAGAATTTTATTAAAATAGAATATTCTAATAGCCTGAGAAAAAGGTGACATGAATCTTGTCCTTGAAAGGAGAATAATGGCCTCACAGCTCTGTCAAAATATACTGCATTAAATCCTGAATTACTGTCTTCTTGATATGTCAAGAGTAATAAACATCTACATTCATGGTCAACATATCTAGAGGAATACCAAAACAATACATAAAATCAACACCACTTAAATAAAACAAAAATGAAGATATAGCTGGGCATGGTGGTGCATGCCTAATCCAACATTTGGGAGGCAGAGGCAGGCAGATCTCTTGTTAGTTTGAGGCTGGTCTGGTCTACAGAGCTAGTTCCAGAACACCCAGAGCCATACAAAGAGACAGAGAAACCCTGTTTCAAAATACCAGAAAAACAAACAAAAAGAAAAAAAAAGATATGTGTTAAATGAAGAAGGAAGAGAAACAGTTGGGTTTGCATAAACACACACACACACACACACACACACACACACACACACACACACACACGTTGCGAATATGGCTGAGTGGCCTATACTGCTCTTATAGAGAATTGGAATTAAGTTCCTAGTACCCATGTGTGATGACTCACAGTCACCTGTAATGCCAGCTTAGCTCCACGGGATCTGACACTTCTGGCATCTACAGGAACCTGCGATCACATGTATGTAACCACACATAAACACATATATGAAGAGAGAACATGGCTCTCCCTGCCTCGTTTTATTGCACCCAGAAATCACGAGTGTAATACACTACTTTTTTTGCTTAAATTTAATATTTTTTCTGCTTAATATTAAAAATTTTTAATTTCATTTATTCATTCATTAATTTAGTGTGTATGGGGGGGGGTGCACATATGCTCCATGTGGAGGCCAAAGCACAGTTTTCATGAGGTGGTTCTTTCCCTCCATTATGTGGGGCCTGGGAATTGAACTCAGGTTGTCAGGCTTGAAGTTTATTAATAGGAAATACAGCAGGAACCCATTATAAGCCCCAAACATTCTCTTACCCGAAACAGCCACTTTAACACAGGTACAGGACACTGGACATAGTGGTATGCAGAGGTAAGGAAGCCTTGTGTTGTCAAAAAAATCTGATCTGTTTTTCCTGATCTGGAAACAGAAAATCAATGACTGTTACCTACGGTAAAACCTTCCTAGCACAAAAGACATTTGATATAATCAGAGAAACAAGTAGGCAAACCTCAGTTAACAAAGGCAGATTCAATACTAACATGGAGCAGGCTCACACATAAATTGGACTGGTGCCTAGCTGACTCAGTCGATGGACTCCACACTCCTCTGCAGACAAAGGTACCAGTCTCAGGACATGGGCTTTTGTCAGTTTAGGGATGAACTTCCCAAAACTTGGCACCAGAATCCACATGGTTTCTACACCTGAAATGTCACACACTAGTCTGGGTACTGGGCCGATACTAAGAGTTGTCCACCCCAAGGTCTGTATTTTGTCTTTCTCAGTGGTACCTGTTTTGAATTTTAGCTGGGCAAACTAAAGTTCACTGAATCAGCAGAAATTAAGCACAGGTTGTATGTGCCTCCTGGGAATCTGAACAGAAAGCCAGCACTATTATCCATAAGATACTACAAGTGGAGAAAAAAACATGGCAAAAACAATACACCAGAGCCGGGACTTCCTACATGAAGTAAACAAATCTGACTAGTGTTAGTACTCTTGTCATTGATGAACCTTTATTTTGTGGTACTGGGAATATGTTTTTGGAGACAAGGTCCTGCTTTGTAGCTCAGGGTGACGTGCTGTCTTCCTGCTGTAGCATGTGCCACTACTTCTGACTTATGTTGCGCTGAAGATCAAATCCAGGGTCATGTATATGATACATAATCACTCTACCAAATGAACTACAGCCCAGCCACTACACATTCATTTTAATCTTAGCTAATAAAAAAAAGTAAGGATGTACCATGCTTGAAGCTTTTGGCTTTACTTCTAGCACTGTAAACAAAAAGAAAAACCCATGTTGATGTGGTGTTAATACCAGCACTCAAGAGGCAGAGGCAGGCTCTTCTACTAGTCCCCAGCCAGAAGCTTTCTTTATTTTTTTAATTTTTTTATTTTTTTAAAGACAGGGTTTCTCTGTGTAGCTTTGGAACCTGTCCTACAACTCATTCTGTAGACCAGGCTGGCCTCAAACTCAGAGATCCTCTGTCTCCTGAATGCTGGGACTAAAGGCGCACACTACCTTTAGTCCCAGCCAATCAGAAGCTTTTAAGAACAACTTTAAAAAAAAGACTTTAGTTTATGTGTATGGGTGTTAGCTTCTGTGGTTATTTTTGGCTATATCTAGAATTAATTAAAACCCAAATAACCGGGTACACATGTGAGGGATTTTTTTTTTTAATTAAGCCATTTTAAATGTGAAGTTCTCCATACCCCCCCCCCCCTTTTGTTTTGTTTTTTGAGACAAGGTTTCTCTGTGTAATCCTGGCTGTGTTAGAACTAGCTCTATAGACCAGGCTGGCCTCGAACTCACAGAGACACCTGCTTCTGTCTCCTGAATGCTGGGATTAAAGGTGTGCACCACCACAGCCTAGCTTGGGAAGACCCATTTCTAACCTGGATCTTTGAGGTGGGAATCTGGGCCACATCTTCTGCTGGCAACCTATGTAAAGGCCATGGAAGGAGGAAGATTGCTATTCCTCTTTTTGCTTGCTAGCTCTGGCTCTCCATCTCCCTAGCAAGTTCATTCACTCACTGGCATTAGATGCTACTTATTCTGGATTCCAGCACACACTGAAGACCAGATTATGCATCCAACCTTGTGGACTGAACAACTAGGTTTTCGGACCTTTCCTTGGTGGACCACAGCCTGTAAATCACTATAATAAGTCCCCTTTCGGTATATAAAGATAAGTCTATGAATTCTGTTCCTCTAGAGCAGTAGCTCTCAACCTTCCTACTGCTGTGACCCTTTAATACAGTTCCTCATGTTGTGGTGATCCCCAAACACAAAGTTACTTTTGTTGCTTCTTCTGTTGCTACTTCATAACTGTGATTTTGCTACTGTTAAAAATCGTAATGCAAATATCTGTATTTTCCGATGGTCATTCAAGCCCTAGAGGGGTTGAGACCTACAGGTTGAGTGCTCCAGAGAACCCTGATGCGTAGCCCTGCATGCATATATGTGCACCACATAAATGCCTGATACCCACAAGGGTCAGAAGCCTGTCAGATTCCCTGGAACTGGAGTTATGGATAGTTGTGAGCCATCACACATGAGCCTGGGTTGTCTACAAGAGCAGTAAGTGTTACTTTATTTTTCTTTTCCAAGACAGGATTTCTCTATGTAGCCCTGACCATCCTGGAACTCACTTTGTAGACCAGGCTAGCCTTAAACTCAGAGATCCATCTGCCAGCCTCTGCCTCCTGAGTGCTGGGATTAAGGGCATGCACCGCCACCACCCCACAATAAGTGTAATTAACCAATGAGCCATCTCTCCAGCCCTTAGAACAATTTTTTATACAAAAAAAAAAAAAAAAACCCGAAATGTTTGTGATTTACTTACTTGAGAATAAGCTTTTCCACAGCACTTTCTCCGATAAAACCAGAGTCTCTTAAATCTAAGGTATACTGATTGAAAATTTTTCCAGAATTGAGAAAATTAAATATTTCTTCACCTGGATGATGATCAGGAATAGCATCAATTGTAACTGAAAATTTCTTTAGAAATTCCCTGAAACACAAAGACCATTGAGTAATGAAGAACTAGGACACAAATGGTTTTGTATTTAAAATGAAGGCAGTCAGTCGGGCAATAGTGGAGCACACCTGTGATCCCAATACTCCTTAGGGAGAGGCAGGCATATTTCTGTGAGTTCAAGGCCAGACCGGTCTACAAATCGAGTTCCAGGACAGCCAAGGCAACACAGAAAAGCCCTGTCTCAAAAAGAATGTTTTGTCCTTCTCTTTAAAGTTCGTAGTGAACACCACTGATAAAGATTTATCATGTACCTTGTGAGGGATTTTTAATTTTATTTATTTTTTTGTTTTTCAAGACAGGGTTTCTCTGTGTAGGTCTGGCTATCCTGGAACTCACTCTGTGGATCAGGCTGGCCTCTAACTTAGAACTCAGAGATCTGCCTGCCTCTGCCTTCCAAGTACTAGAACCAAAGGCTTGCATTGCACCACCATTGCCTGCGTGCCTTGGTTTAAATGTTTGCCTTCCAACAAAACCCAAGTGTATCTCAGTCACTGGGCAGCCAGCCATCAGTGGCCCAGCTATTTCATAAAAGTCAAATTAAAAAATGGTTAATAGTTTACAGATGGTGTGAAAAAGCATTACCTGTGTTCTTCCAAAAGGCCATCCTCATCATCTGTACTGTCCTGGTCACCAATTCTGATAGGAGATTTAATGCCCCGGCCTTGTCTTATGTCTTCCTGTAGCTGCTTCTGCAGTTCATCTAGCCTGAAAATTAAAAGAATGTACTAATAAATTATTTATATTTATTTATTTTTGAGACTGGTTCTCTCCATGTAGCCTTAGAACTCTCTCTATAGATCCACCTGCCTCTGCCTCCCGAGTGCTGGGAGTAAAAGCATGCACACCAGGCCAGACTTATGACTTATTTAAAAAAGACAACCAGAGCCGGCACTTGGTCTACAGAGCTAGTTCCAGGACAGTCAAGGGTACAAAAAGAAACCCCGTCTTGTAAAACCAAGCAAACAAACAAATAAATGACCACCCCACAAACAAACAAAAACCACAAAAGAAACCCAGATAACTTTAGCTGTTATCTAAAAGTAACCCCAACAAAAAACTCTTACTATATACTCTATTTTAAACAAATTCTGTTAGAATACAGAGTAAATCATATCTCCACAAAACATTATACTATTTTAAAAAATGCTACTTTATGGGTATGTGTTTTGCCTACATGCATGTCTGTGAATCACGTGCACGCAGTGCCCATAGAGGCCAGAAGAGGGTGCTGATCTGGCAGTGGAGTCACAAATGGTGAGCCATCATGTGGGTGCTGGGAATCAAACCTGGGTCCTCTGGAAGAGCAACCAGTACTCTTAGTCACTGAGTCATCTTTCTAGCCCCTTGAATATTTCTTTACAGCTAGAAATTTAAGAATGATCTGTCCAAACCAGAGAACAGAAAAAGAAAAATGGTAAATAATGATCAAATTTGATTATCTTCTCTAATCTTTAATACTCATTGACATCTTGCAGACCAACATCCTGATAAGGTTAATTAGGTTTTTGTCTTCATCACAGTCATCTTCACCACACCTAACACTGAGCACTTACTATAGCACACTTAAACATCAACTCTTGGTGAGACTAAAGGAAAATAAGCAATCAATAAACTTACTCTTCTATCACTACTGATGGGTCAATCATCACACCAAATATTACTTCTGTCTTTGGTCTGAGAAAGGTATTATCCCTACTACCATTGTGTCTGCACATGTGTGTACATATCTAGATCTTGTGATGTATCCTAGGCTGGCCTTACACTTGAGATCTTCTTGTCTCTCTCCACTTACGTGTTATTACTGGTGTGTACCACCACATGTATCAATGTTTAATTTTAAACATTTCTCTAAATTCAGAGGCAAAAACTTTTAACCTAAATGTCTGAAATTTTTCTATAGTTACTTATATATTTGACAAGTTTAAGACTTGTATATATTAACTTTTATATAATGTAGGCAGTTAAGACTTACTTTTAAAGTGACTTAAAATTGATTTTGAAACTGGGAGTGGTAGCTCATGCCTTTAATCCCAGTCCTTGGATCTTTGTGAGTTTAAGGCCACTGAGCCATCTCACCTACTCTAGTCAGCTAAACTTTAAATGAAGTTTTATGGGCTCGTTTTATGGGTAGTCTTTGAACAAATAAGGTATGATATTCTCACTAGCAATAAGTCTGTAATCAGTCACATAATTTTTAATTTAAAGTTTAATTTATATATGTGTGCCACACGTGTGTGGTTTTCCATAGAGACCAGAAGAGGGTGTTGGAGTTCCTGGAAGCGGTTGTGTGCTACCAGACATGGGTTTTGAAAAACAAAATCAGTCCTGTTGGAAGAGCAGCAAGTATTCTTAGCCAGTGATCCTTATCTCCAGGCCTACTGTTTAAAATTTTTATTTACTTCTTAATTTTTTTTTTTCGAGACAGGGTTTCCCTGTAGTTTCTAGAGCCTGTCCTGGAACTAGCTCTTGTAGACCAGGCTGGCCTCGAACTCAGAGATCCGCTTGCCTCTGCCTCCCGAGTGCTAGGATTAAAGGCGTGCGCCACCACCGCCCGGCTTACTTCTTAATTTTTAAAATTATATTTAAGCCAGACATACTGGCACATGCTTTTAATCCCAGCATGCAGGAGGCTGTGGCAGGCAGATCTCTCTGTGAGTTTGAGTATATAGTGAATTCCAGGATGGCTAGAGATACATAGTGAGACCCAACATCAAACAAAATTAATTTATTTGCATGTGTACATGTGCATGTGTGCATATATGCATACTAGGTTTGCATATATGCTGGAGGATAACTCAAGAGCCAGTCCTCTCCTTTAACCATAAGTCTTAGGGACTGAAATCTGGATGCCAAGCTCAGCAGCAAGTGCTGTTACTCATTTATTCACTGAGGTAGACACTGAACTCATGGCACTCTTCCTGCCTTAGTCTCCCAAGTTCCTGAATTCCAACAACTGCCACTATATTCAGCTAGTCACATAAATTTCATTAGGGAAATTATGACCCTCAATTTTTAGAGGTATATAAAGTGGGCTGCTTATTATCATTTTGAACTATTCCTCCAAAGAGTAACATGATATAGGAATAAATGTACAGTTATCTTGGTTTCAAATTTTATACTGAATGTTGGACATGGTGTACACACCTGTAAACCCAGAATTTGGGGAAACTAGGAGCAGAAGAATCCAAACTTTGTGGCCAGCCATAGCAACATAGTGAGATCATGCCTAAGCAAATACCCCTTCCCTCAACCCAAGAAAACAGTAACAAAAATGCTTGAAATTGGTAAACATGAAAAAAAATGGTTTTTCAAATTTTATTAATGGCATACACCATTAATCCCAGCACTCAGGAGGAAGAGGCAGGGGATCTCTGTGAGTCTGGTCTACAAAGTAAACTTCAGCCAGAGCTATAGAGAAACCCTGACTCTAGAAAACAAAATGAACAAACAAACCTCCAAAATAAATAAAATGATTATTTCTCTAAGTGGAATCAATTTATTTATAACAAAGAATACAATGGTTCCTTATTCAAAATAGTTTATATCATATTATACAAAAACTGAGTTTTTTCAGAGTTAAATGATGCTAAATTTTAAAAAACTAGGGAAAGCTTCATAAATCTATATGTCATCCTCACACAGGAGCCATGTTAACCCTCTGTATTGTTCCAAATTGTTGCTAAAGCAAGCACAAACAAAGAAATTCTAAGAAAAGGATCTATCTTTGTGCCAACAATAAAAACTATAAAAAACTATAAAAATAAAAACTGAACAGACATTATTCAAACATAATGAAAAAGCTGCCGGGTGGTGGTGGCGCACGCCTTTGAGGCAGAGGCAGGCGGATCTCTGTGAGTTCGAGGCCAGCCTGGTCTATAAGAGCTAGTTCCAGGTCAGGCTCCAAAGTCACAGAGAAACCCTGTTTCAGGGCACACAATAGACTTAAAAAATAGATTTAAAATGCCAATCAAGGGCTGGAGAGATTGCTCAGAGGTTAAGAGCACTGCCTGCTCTTCCAAAGGTCCTGAGTTCAATTCCCAGCAACCACATGGTGGCTCACAACCATCTGTAATGGGGTCTGGTGCCCTCTTCTGGCCTGCAGGTATACACACAGACAGAATATTGTATACATAATAAATAAATATTTAAAAAAAAATAAAAATAAAATGCCAATCAAAATCATGATGAGAAAACATTCTGTGCCCTTTAAGATGGTTATTATAAAAAGAAAAAAAAAGTGAGAGAAAATAGCAAGTGCTGGAGAAGATGTGGAGAAAAGAAATTCTCCTTCACATTGGTGGTTATGTAAAATGCTGTGGTTGCTGTAGAAGACAGTGTGGTGGCTCTCCCAAATCCTAATAATCACCTCGTGATTCACTAAGTCCACATGTGGATATATACCCAAAATACCCAAAAGGAGGTACACACATTATCATAGCATTTTTCCTCCCACAACAGCCAAAAAGTGGATACTGCCCAAGTGACCATGATAAGTGAACAAAATGTGGCATGTATTTAAGACAGAATAGTTAACCTTAAAAAGGAAATTCTAACCCAGTCTTCACTACAAACAAGACATTATGCTAAGTACAATATTCCTGATCTAACAAAGAAACTACTAAATAATCTCACATGACATATCTAGAGTATCAACTTCATAGAAACAGGAAGAAGAAAAATGGTGGCTTGCCAAAGGCAGGGAGGAAGAGCCAAATGGTAACTGACATGGAGTTTCAGTTGAGAAGACAAAGAACATTCTGGAGCTAGGAGGTGGTTATGATGGCTACACTGATGTTAGTGTGCTGAACTAAACTGAACGAGGGCTGTGGTGACAGCTGCTGAGTAAGCGCTCACCGCACAAGCATCAGGACCTGAGTTTGAATTCTCAGAACCCACATAAAAGCTGGACATATATGCCAGGCGTGGTACTGCGCACTTCTAAATCCCAGAACCCAGTAGGCAGAGGTAGACAGAATTCTGTAAATTTGAAGGCAGCCAGGGCTACCCAGTGAGACTCTTATCTCAAAAAAAAAGGGGGAGTGGATGCATAGCCTAAGTGTCTGTAATCCCAGTGTGTCAGGAGATGGGTGGCGGAGACAGGAGACTCTCTGAAGCTCACAGTCAGCTGGCCTGGCATACACAGCACTGAGGAGACTGCCTCAACCCTATGGAAGGAGTCCTTAGAGCTTCACATGCAGGCCACAGCAAACACACACTAGCACTTTCATGCACACACACAATAAAAATAAGTTCTACCCATGCTTTTACTCAAAGATATCAGTTAAGACACTGTTATACCAAGCAAAAAGAAATTTATAATGATGCAATACAAGGTATACTATAAAGCCTCTTCTGATATCTCATGAATAAGAGAGCACATCATATTTCTACAACAGTTGACAGGAGAACTGTAATAAAGGTACTCCTATAAAATGCATGTTAACTTCTAGTTCCCTTGGTATTTCTGGTGCTGGAGCCAGAAGTCAGGGCTTTGCACTTGCTTGATAATCACTTACCACTTGAGCTAAATCCCCAGCCCAATATATACTAATTTATCATTTAAGTTAAATGAAGCCAACCACATAAGCAAAACAGCTTGTTAAATTTAACAGATTATGATTTTAACCAACCTTTGTGTGTCTTCCATCTCCTTTACAAGACGCTCTAAAGTATTTGTATAAGTTCCACTCTGAGAATATTCCTAAAACAAAAAGAAAGTTTAACAAATACTTTATAACTTATCTTAGTAGAAGAACTGGGATAATAAGTTATTCAAAGTACTAATGACTATTTTCTGTCAGTAACCTGAGTCTGGATGATGCCCTTCTTAAAGGAAAAATTTTACCATCATGCTTTAAATCTAGTATTCTGTTCTGCAGACAATCTGATTCCAACATTCATCAGGAGGGACACTGCCTGTAAACCCTGCTAACCTCTGGATCTAAATGCAAACACCCAAGGGCTCTGTGGCGTCCCTGACTTTGGTTCTGCATTCTATTTTAGTGAAATCAAACTACCACTAATTTTTAGGTGTTACCATGGAATATTATACCTTCCCCACCAAACTTTACAGAAATCTTAAAACTAATACAGTTTACTCCCAAGATAGAATGAAGCACTTTATAAATAAAATTGCACACCACAATTAACAACATTTCTACACTCTACCTTCATTTACAGCAGTGGTCTCCAAAGCAGGGGGTGTGCAAGGTGATCCATTGGGGTGCAGGAAGAAAATAATAGAACTTCTATTTATATGGAACTTCTATAGAAACTCCAGTAGAACTTAATCTATAGTAACTTCTACGTAACTGCCACAGGAAAATACTTAATTGTTCTTTTCCCTTCTAAATTCTGTTTTTGTATATACTTTATTTCAAAAGTACACAGTATTATAGTGGTACATGTATAGAATCTATAAGTTACATTTATATTGGAGTACATGCTTAAAGTTTCCTTTCAATAAAAAAGTACATGTGATCAAAAAAGTTTGGAGACCACTGATTTACAATTATAAAATTGAAGATATGGGGAACTCATTTACCAAAAGAGAAAATCACACCCATGTCAGTCTAATGAGTTGTAGTAGTAAACACTGTAAAGTAAGTTAATAATCTATCTTCTTTAATTCATCTTTTCCCCATCAAGTGAAGACAAATTATCACAGAACTACTTACTATGTAGTCTGATGACTGGGACCTAAGGCCCTTGGAAAAGGCAGGAGGCTTTCCTGAAGCTGGCGGAGTCTGGTTGAAGTTCAAAGCCATTATTTCTTCCAGCGATTTTAATGTTTCTTCTTCCTCATCACTCTCTAAGTTGTAACCTAAACTTTCATCATCACTATCAAAATTACCCCTCAATTTCCTTGTCAGTGCACTGCTACCTGCATTAGAATTTCCTGAACTCTCTTTATCTGAAGGTGCTGCAGGGCTTGGGACACGCGGCACAACTTCCAAGGCAGCTGGGGGGGACTCTGTAGGAGGGCTGTACTCTGAATGCAAAGATCCCCCAGAACTTTTCCCTGAAGATTCATTAGAAACAGCCTTAATAGTCTTTGCTTTGTGTTCCTTGTGTTTGGAGGATTCTGCAGAATGCCCAGAATGTTCTTTAGAGGAGGAACGCTCTTTATCTTTTTTAGGAACTGGAAGAGTGCAATTTTTAGCATTTAACGGTACTCGAGAGGAAACAGCACTTGGAACATGGGAAAGTAAAGGTAGTTTTGTCTCTTTTGATGGCACAGAGCCAGCTGTTTTACTTTTCTGAAGGTTGCTAGCTCTTTTAACTGCAGATTTTTCCTGAGGTAAAGGTAAGTGGGGCTTCTGTATTTTAGTCTCTTTGGTACTTGCTGCGTGGACTTGGTCACTATTCCTGGAAGAATGGTGGCCAGAATTTGAAGGTGCCAAGTCTGCAGAAGAACGCTCTATTTCATCATCAGGTTCCTTGGCTATATCTTCCAAGCGCAGAACACCACCCGGTGTCTTCAGTGCAATGTGTCTTATAAACTTTTCCTTCTGATGTGATGTGTCTGGACGCTTCTCTAGGAAGGACTCTTTTGCTTTTGGTATGATAGATTCTTTTGTGCTTTTCAGATCTGAGTCCACAGAATTCCTTTTTCTTTTGTCGGAGAGTTTATTCTGCTTAGAGCCTAAAATTAATTTTTGTCACATCAGTGAAAAGCATACTGTTCTGTCTGGCTCAAGCTTATTCACAGAACTCTGATGAAATGTTTAAACTGAAATCATTCACTATGTATATGTGATGAAGAAAGGGAACTGAAAGGAATGCTCAAGAAATTTAGAGCTAAATGACAGGTGCTCAGTGTTATTGTTAGTCTATTTAGCTACTATCTTACCAGAGGTATTGCTCCCTAAAATCTAAGACTCTGTACACTGGCACTATGGTAGTAAATGAGGGGATTCCAGAGTACTTCTGCTCAAAGTGGACGTTCTTTTCAAGCCCCCAAACCACCTGGTTCTAGAATCAAATACTTCAAAAATAAAAGTATGGGGGTTTTAGATTATAAGCAAATATAGAACTAAAAGACAGACAAATCACTTGGGAGGCAGAGGCAAGGGAATCTCTGTGAGTTTGAAGTCAGCTTGGTCTACATAGTGCTCCAGGACAGCCAAAGCCACAGAGAGAAATCAATCAAACATACAAACAAACAAATTCTACCTTGCATTGTGGTGCATACCTACAATCCCTGCAGTAGGGAGTCTGAGGCAGAAGGATCATGAATACAAGGTCAGTCTGGACTAGAAGGGGCTGGGGGAATTGGACAGCCCTGTTTTAAAAAACAAAAACATAAAAACACCAAACCAAAAACTAACCGTATAAATAGACTCATCCAAATATTTCCACCAATTCTTATGTCCTTCTAGTTTCCAGTTGCTATGAGTTGTGCTGTGTCTCCCCAAATATGGTCAACTACTGACCTTTACTCAAGGATGAGAACTTAACTGGGAACAGGGTGTTCACAGATATACCCGACTTAAAACAAGGTCGATGTGAAGGATCAGCTTCCTTACTAAAATAGGAAATTTAGACCCAAATACAGTTATGCCAGAGGGAATACACAAGATACCATGTTACTGAGTGATGACATTTTAAGTCAGGGAATACTGAAGCTTACAAGCTTGAAGCTGTAAGATGTAAAGATGCAGTCTTTCCTGAGAGTAATCAGAGGAAGGCCTTACCAACGCACTGATCTTAGACTTCAACTTTCTACAACTATGAGGTAATAGTTTTTGCTGTTTGAAGCTACCCCAGCTTGGGTACTTTGTTACAGATGCCTGTGTTCTTTAACAACTGCAACCAGAAACACTTCAATAGTTATTTATTTGCTCAACGTTGGCGGTGAATGGCTTTATCCTAGCATTCAGGAGGCAAAGGCAGTTCGAGGCCAGCCTGGTCTATAGAGCGTGTTCCTGGACAGCCAGGACTATACAGAGAAACCTTGTCTAGAAAAAGCAAAATAAAACAAAATAAAAACAACGCAGGAAGAGAAATCAAATGACTAAAACCAAGGTTGAAGTAGTTAAACAGATTATCTTTTGTTTGTTTGGTTTGTCAAGACAGGGTTACTCTGGGTAGCTCTGGAACCTGTCCTGGAAGTCGTTCTATAGACCAGGCCTGCCTCTGCTTCCTGAGAGCTGGGAGTAAAGGCATGCACCACTACCACCTGGCTTAGTGTTAAATTTTTTAACACTGTAATTCTGTTTTTTTGTTTTTTCGAGACAGGGTTTCTCTGTAGCTTTGGAGCCTGGAACTAGCTCTTGTAGACCAGGCTGGCCTCGAACTCACAAAGATCCACCTGCCCCTGCCTCCCGAGTGCTGGGATTAAAGGCGTGCGCCACCATCGCCCGGCTAATACTGTAATTCTGGATCCCTACTTAAATCTTTTTATACATAGTTGTCATCTCAAGTTGCTTCAGATCTTTCTGTAGGTAAAAGAGATTTAACACGAATGATGCCTCCCAGACCCCTAAACTAAACCAGGTTCTATCAGGCTCACTCTCAGTGTTTAAATTTCAATGTTCTATTTTTTCTCCTGTTAAGAAAAGATACTTTAAAGAACTCCTGAATTCGGTGGTCATGGTGGTGCAAGCCTTTAATTCCAGAACTGAAGAGGCAAAGGCAGGTACATCTCTGTGAGTTCAAGGTCAGCCTGGTCTACACAGGATTCCAGGACAGTCAAGGCTATAAAGAGAGACCATGTCTTAAAAAAACAAAAACTAAACAAAACAAAAACACCAAATCAAAACAGACAAAAGAATTCCTGAGCTAACAATACCTATTTGTGATATATCTTCTCAACGAACAGACATTAAAGTATTAATATCTTGTAGATGTCCTTGAGATGTTATTTTAGAAAGGCATCTTTGTATTTGAAATATTTGGATACTGTTTTAACTTCATACAAAGCATTTCAACAGTATACAGGAATACAAGAATATGCTGCTGTTCATTTGTTCTAGGACAACATCTCACTGTAGCCCAGGTTAGTCCCAAACTTGGCAATCCTCTTCCCTCAGCCTACTGAGTGTTAGAATTACAGGTATGTGCCTCTCTCCTAACACCAAAATTATGTTTCTTGATGTAGCCAAGGATTCAGAACACATTCCTAAAACACACTATTAGGAACTCCTGAATAAGGCAGAGAGAAATCAAGACAACAAATTATACAGAATAAATTCAAGCACTTTTTTTTTGAGGTCAGTTCTTACTCAATGTAGTTCAGGCTGACTACAAGCTCTAGATCCTCACCTCAGCCTCCTGAGGACTTGAAATTAAAGATGTGTGCCACCATACCTAGCTTGAAATAATATTCTTCTGGGATGTAATTTTATAAAACTCTTATTATCTGAGACATTTAATTCTAGAAAGGGAAATGAATATTTGAATAAATTTATTTTTAAAAGTGATATGAAGAAGATTCAAACTTACTTAGAAATTCTATGTTTAAATCTGATGCTACCTACCTGAAAGTTCCCATGAGTCTGAAGATGATCTTTTTCTTGAGAGATGTCCATTTTCCTATGAGGAAGTAAAATATATGAACTTACATTTGAACAGACTTCATCTATACTCAGAGGTAGTTTTTTTTTTTTTTTAAAGAACTTTAAAGATCTTAAGTAAGGGTATGGGCTGGTGATGTAGCTCAATGGTACAGTGCTTGTCCAGAGACAGAAGGCCCAAATGAATGCAACACCAAATACACACACACTGCCATCTGTATCATAAAATATGCTAAAAAAAAAAAATCACAAAAATGAAATTCATGGTTCATAAGTTAACAGTAATTTATACTCATAACTCAAAAATTAATACAATAGTTGAAAGCTATTAGTTCATGGACCAAATATTATATCTACTCATCATTACCAACATTTATAGTTAATGCACAATCTTATTGCAAAGAGGCCTCTGAATTTACAATACTTTCTAGTAATACACAATGCCAACTAAGATTTCTTTTTATTCACTCCTGGAATGTTAGTTATTTCTGGTTTATCTGATTTGAAGTTCTCATAGCAGCTTATCAACTGTACTTCTATGCAATGTTGGGAACTCAATGCAAGGTTCTTATATACTTGTAAGCAAGAACTGAACCAGAGCTGCATTCCTAGTTCTAAACTGTTTTTGTTTCTGAGCAAGGATTAGGTTACAAAGACCAGCGTAGTTGATTTTCTAGGGAAGACTGAAAAGCTCTGATGCTAATCTGAGTCTGTATTCTCAAGAGAAAAATTTTAGGAACTAAAAAATACATGTAGTTTTCTAAGTCATCAACTATGTTTCTAAGACCATGCCCAATCAAAGATTTATTTATGGGGCTAGAGAAACAGCTCAGCAGTTTTGAGTTCCTGACCTCTTGTAGGACTTGAGTTCTTAGCACCCACATCAGGCAGCTCACAACCATCAGTAACTCCAACTCCAGGGGATCTGATGGCTTCTTTTGGCCTCTATGTGTACCTCCACATACAGGTTTAAATAAAATAATAAGTCAAAGATTTATATATATCTGGAACAGTGATTCTTCAACTTCTGGAATGCATCAGTTATCCTGATGTCTTTAGAACCAAGAACTGCTGGGCTCCAACTCCACTGTTTCTCTAAGCAGACACTGCATTTCTGACAAATTCCCAATTGCTGCTAGTGCTACTACTGCTCCGAGGACATTTTTAAGAACCAATGCTCTAAATTGTTTCTTGTTCTTTTCTATTTACCATTCCTTCAGTACTTACTTTTGGAAATCTTAACTTAAAAAAAAAAAATAACTATACTTGCCTGAATGTTTACTTTCCGCTAGAAATGATCTTTGCTCCCTAGTCTGAAAAAATTGGGTAAAGAAATTTACTGAATTCAATGTAGGGGAGTTGGAGGAAACCTAATGAATTCAGTGTCAGCCCAAATTATGTACCTGCATTTCCTTAAATGTTACGGATTACTAAGTATGTTTAAACTTAGGATCTAACCATGGTACAGCAGTGGTAAAGCTAACCCAGTCATCTTTGTACATACCAGATTTGACAAGTTACTCTTCCCAGGTACAGCATCATTCTGTTTGCTGTGCTCATGCCTTGGCTTACATTTTTTCCCTACACTAGAGGATTTTAAGGAAAGACTGCTTGTTTCTGAGAAAGAATTTTCCGAGTTGATTCTCTGCTCCATTTGTTCCTTTCTTAACTTCTTCTGCTCTCGTTCACGGCAGTAAGAAGCTAATGACAACTGGAACCGAGCTCCCAGGGGGCTTTCTCCTGGGTGGTGCCGGGACAGACTGCTTCTGCTACTAACACTTCTGGAGTTGTTCTTGAAGATGTCACCTTCTGTCACTTGTGCCTCCTTTCTGGAGTCTTCATTGGTCTTTCCTCGATCTCTCTCATTCTTGTCCCTGTTACTTTCATGAATGAACAGTGACTTCCTTCTCTCTGGAGACCGGTGTTTTTTCTTTCGTGCCTTCATCTCTTTGGACAATCGATAAGAGGAAGGAGCATACATACCTGCTCCTTTAAGTAAATATTTGGAGCCTACTGACATACAAGGCCGACGTGACTCATGTACACCATGATCTTTGTGGTGCTCTTTACCACCTTTCATGAAAGCTTCTAAAATAGGACTTTCTTCTGATGACATTCTTTTGGGTTTGGGTTTTTTTGGTGATGATAATTTCCTTTCAAATTGTTCTGTCCCATTGATGGATACTCCATTTCCTCCATATTTGATGTTTGATTTTTGTGGCGAATCCAACATACGTTTGTCTAAAACAGCCAAAATTATAACACATACAAAATGTATGTTATTAAAAATAAACTAATATTTCTATTACTATTTAACTATCAATTTATAAATTATTGAAGCTACTAAAAATTCAAGCCAATTAATATTTGGGTAATAAAATACATTTTGGAAGAGAGAGAAATTAAGAAATAGGTTTACCTTTTATGAAGTTTACATTCATGAATCCCTTCTGCTACCTCATCTAACCTCCCTATGGCTCCATTTGTGAGCTACTGTATTAGAGAATAAAAATAATATAAACATTGGGAAGCAGAGGCAGACAGATCTATGAGTTCGAGGCCAGCCTGGTCTACAGAGTGATTTCCAGGACAGCCAGATCTACACAGAGAAACTCTGTCTTGGGGGAAAAAAAAAATCAACACTATAAACTGAATTATTTTAAATGTTAAAAATGCATAACAAATGGCTCAATGTTCATCATATCTTCATTAAAACTGTACAATTTCCAATTCCTAACAGTATAATTAAAGTTCGGAGGCCCTCTTCACCTCTAAAACAACCCATCAAAAATACATTAACAACATGCATACCTTGTTTTGAAGCTGGCTTGAAGAAATCTATGATTGATTGTTTCCTGAAAACAAAAGCACAACTAACATGGCATCACAAAATCAAGTATTAAAACATAAATACTTTAGATTAAGGGGAATGTTAGATTTACATAATACCAGCTGGATTTCACTCTATGTAACTAATCAGGTTCTGACAATAGTAATCATACTTTGCTAAGCCATAAGAAAGTTGAAAATATAACCAATTTTCTCTGTTTATATATACAACTGAGACAATGAAATCAATAATACTAAAATGGCAAAACTTCAGTGTAAATCTAGGGAAGTAGTGAGGAATGGTAAAAGATCATAAACCTTCACAAACTCTTGCAGCAGGAGCAGAGTAACAGATGGGAGAAACACCTAGGTTGTTTCTAAGGGAGGTAGTTGAAAGGAATGTGCAAGGCAAAAGCAGAAAGAATCATTTGAGTCTAAACTAAGCAACAACAAAAACTAGAATGAGCCACAACTTATGTTTCAAATGTTTTTTTCTTTTTCTAAATCTAAGATTCCTTAAGATTAGCCAGCAGCAGTGACACACACCTTTAATTCCAGCACTCAGGAGACAGAGGCAGGTGCATTTGAGATTAGGCTGATCTATATAGTGAATTTTTGGCCAGTCGGAGCTACATAGTGAGACCTTGTCTCAGGGGACATCACCCACACACAAACCAAAAAACCATATAAACAAAAACACAAAAGAGATCAAGGGGTTGAAGAGATGGTTCAGTGTTTAAGACCCTTGCTGTTCTTGCAGAGAAGTGGGTTTGGCTGTTCAATGTCTGACTCCAGTTCTAGGGTATGTGACACCCTCTTCTGGTCTCCTCAGGCACCAGGCACACACATAATGCAGATATACATGCAGGCAAAACACTCATACACATAAAATAAAAATAAGTAAAATATTAAAGGGCTGGAGAGATGGCCCAGAGGTTAAGAGCACTGACCGCTCTTTCAGAGGACCAGGGTTCAACTCCCAGCACCCACATGGCAGCTCACAACTGTCTGTGACTCCAGTTCCACAGGATCCAATGCCCTCACACATACATATATACGAAGGCAAAAACACCAATGTACATAAAATAAATTTAAAAAAACTCTTAAGCATTTTTTTAAAAAACAGCATACTACCCAACTAAAATGAAAAACAGAGATGTGAAAGTTAACATGGAAAAAAAAAACCTAAAATCAAACTGGTTTAATAATTTTTATGGGTTACTATGCCCTAACATGGGCACACAGCAATTATTACCAAAACCTAAACTCTGACTTACTCATGCACGCTGAGCTGTCAGCTTATAAAAGGGCGATATTACATGTATAGGAAAATTGAGTAAATAACTTACTGAGGGGCTGGAATGGCTCAGCAGTTAAGAGCACTGACTGCTCTTCCAGGGTTCAATTTCCAGCACCCACATGGCAGCTCACAACTGTCTGTAACTCCAGTTCCAGGGGATCTGACACCCTCACACAGGCATACATGTAGGCAAAACATCAATGAACATGAAATAAAGTAAATAAGTTATAAAAAATTTATAAAATGTATGCATTTTGCTGATAGCCAGTAGCAGTAGGCTACTAGCGTTATCTCCTCTGTGGATGGATTTGATTACTCAGTGAAAAGCTTAAGCAATCCAAATCCAAGGCTGATGTCCTTTTCTATCTTGTACATTTTATTGGTCACATAAGAAGAGCAATGTGCATCATTACTGGTTTACTTAAGACTCAAAAGGTATGTTGATAGAATCTAAATGGTTCTGAGAGATAAGTTACAGGCTAAAGGAGAATATATACATTTGTTTATAGAAAGTAAATTACATTAGGTAAATTAACTCCACCACCAAGTAAAGGAAGAAATGCTAGTCTGCAAAAGGAAGACAAGTGATTCCCTATTATTGGTAGCTGGAAAGGTGGAAAAGAATCCATAAGCAGGTAATGCAAATCAAAATAATACTACTAGTTCTGCTAAATATAACGCCCTATCTCTTCCCTAAAGCATTAAGCCTAATACTCCTCCTAAATACACTAGAAAGAGGGGGAAAATGGCTTTAGGTAAATCACATAATTATAAATGAAACTTTCTAGAGGTAAAAATAATTGCTTCCTAAATTCGAATGCACAGAAATGTCCATAACTTCTCTGTAACTGGTTAAAAAGATTATGACAGCCTCACAAACCTTTATTTGAAAGTTCAGGGACCAAACAGGTTAGAATTCTGGATTTACTGGACTTTGGGAAGGAAATAATTTGAATGTATTATATACAGCCCCCAGCATGGTCTGGTGTTGTAACCTGTAGCCAAACATACTAATACTTCTCCAGCAAAGCTTATGACACCAGTAGAATAAAGGCCACTCACAACCTCGCATTAACTCTGGCCAGCCTGCCTCGGCTGCCAAATGAGCTGTGGTAAAAAACTTAATGGAAGCATTTGTTTTTCATAGCTTTCTGGCATTTAGAATTAAGATAGAGGATTGTGAGTCTATGCCACAATACTTTTAAAGCATAAATTTACTTTTAACCGTGTTACTTTTAAAAATTAAATTAAAAAAGACAGTACCAAGTTCATAGATAATTTAAGTACATTTTATTGTCAGAGGATGTAATTTGATGAAATTCTCCATCATTACATAGCTCCCAAAAAATCTTTACGAGAGAGAGAGAGAGAGAAAGAGAGAGAGAGAGGGAGAGAGGGAGAGAGAGAGAGAGAGAGAGAGAGAGAGAGAAGAAAAAATAAAGAGGAAAAGAAAGCTTTCTTGGCGAGGCAGAAAGTTACTCAAGGAGAAATCGGGCGCATTCCAAAAATCTTTTTAGTATAAATGATCGTGTACACTGTACTATAAAGTAATTCGTGTGTTTTCCTTACCACATCTTACATAATTTCACGCACAGTGTAGAAACCACCAGCATCAGAACGATCTAAATAGATGCACTGAGTAGGGAGGGTCCCAGGTCAAGCTCTCGAAAAGAATAAAAATAACCTTCTACCTAAGGCGAGCTCTCAGTAGCTACCGTGGTCACTAGACCAAAAGCAACATCCCAACTACAGAAAAGGAGACTCCAACTCCCAGAAGCCCCCGCGCGGAGGTGGGGCAAGGGTTTGCAGGGCCCTGAACATCAAGGCCTGAGCTCGCTGAGGATGGCGGGAACTGAAGAGCAGCCGTCCGCAGTCCTCCCCTTCTACCCGTGCCCCCGCGACCCGGCCCCTTCTCAAGCCCTCTGCACGGTACCTGTCCCCAGGACTTTCTGTGCTTTTTCCCGCTGCAGCAGGGGCGGTACTACCGGGTCTCAGATGGCAGCGCGGGGGCGACGACCCCGGGGCTGGGGATGAGGGGAAACCTGGCCTAGCGGGCATGCAGCGCCTTGTCATGTCGGCGCCGCTGGCGACGGCGGCATGAGCTGTGAATGGAGAAGCTGGGTGCGTGGTTGCCGTCTTGCTGCTGGGACTCGGGGAGGCTGTCGGTGCAGAGGTGGGCGGCACCCCCTACTCTCTTCATGGCGGTTCTCTCTTCGGAAGTGACTCCGGTGTGAGCGGGAAGGAACCTGAGGACCGCCAGGGGGCGGGCCTTACCTGAGGTGCCGCGTCTTGATTGGCTTACCTGGGGATCACTCTGGTGGTGACCCAATGAAAAGCCTCGTGCTAGAAGGAGAAGGCGGGGTTTCTGGAAGGGGGAGGGGAGAGTGAAAACTGCCCTCCCCAGACCCGTCACGTGCGCCTGAGGCGCGCGCTTCCGCGTCGGGGCCGCGCCGGCCTTGGCGGGTGCGTGGGAGTGGGAAAGGAGAGCCTATGGTGAGTGCTACGACAGCTGGCGACACCCGCCTGATCGAGGCGTAGGGGTGATGTTTGCAGAAGTAAATCCGAGCCTGCAGCTGTCTACAGTGAGGTTGTCCAACAGTTGTCGCGATTGTGCTTAAGGAAGAGCACAGCTGCGCTAATATTACATAGTCACTTTAGCATCTTAGGCCAAAGTGCCATAATGCTGTCACCATTTCCTCAGTAATCTGCTCTGTCCATTGTGATTTGGCCGTTCTGTGAGGGATCTTGTATACAGTAATATGCTTTTGCCCCTCCCCCCCACTCCACTAAGGGCAGGGTAGGGAGGACTTTTTTTTTTTTTTTTTTTTTTTTTTTTTTTATTCTGTAAAAGCGTTTGTCTGTAATGGGTTTCCCTTGAAGTCCCTGCAAATAGACGTTTTGGGGGATTTTTGTACGGATCATTCCTCATTTGTCAAGGGCCGCTGCTTTGAAGGCAACCGGTTAGTCTGGGTTTTCTTTGTAAGATGAGAGACTGGTCAGACAGTATTTCTGAGTCTCACACTCCCTGTGTATAGAATGGGTATATTACTTCTCTGGGTAATTTTAAGCCATAAAAAACATCAATGTAAACAGGTTTAGATTCTGTCATGTAATTGGTACAAATACATGGTTCCCTTTCCTTTGTTCTTCAGACTCCTGTGGAACAGGCCGGTTGCTGAAGGGAAGGCCTGAATCCAAGCACTTGGGAGACTGAAGAGACTGAGGCCGTGGCTATGGTGAGAGTTCAGGGCATAAAGGAACTTGCTTTCACAACCCAGGACCACATGGCAGGAGAAAACTGATTCCATCCAGCGAGTCATCCTGTGGCTTTTGTCATCATACACACACATGAAATAAATGTAAGGAAAGAGAGAAATAGCCTGGTGGTGGTGGCGGACGCCTTTCATTCCAGAACTCAGAAGGAAGAGGCAGGTAGATCTCTGTGAGTTTGAGGCCAGCCTGGTCTATAGAGAGAATTCCAGGACAGCCAGGGCTATCTATACAAAGAAACCCTGGGGGGGGAGGGGAGGAGAGATTGATTGATGTTAATCTTGACTATGTAGCAAGATCCTGTCTCAAAAGAGCTAAATAAAATATTCCAGAGACTGAAAAAAATTCCTATTATAATGCTTGTTAATAAACAAAATAGCAATCTCAAAGATGTCCAGGATTTAATTAAGAGGAATGTTCCCTCAATTGGATAGAACAAATTCCTAAATGACACACAAAAAAATTTGAACAGGTCTTCCAAATTTATTGTACTGAGACTGAATTGCTTCTGTTTCTAAGCACACTAGACTGACCCAAAGTTCACCTCTTTTCTCTTCCCTGGTAGCTCTCAAAGAGGAAGAATTAATGAGAATAAAGCGACCAATAAGCTGGCAAAGTAGGAGGTAGGAGGTAAAGAGTGAACACGGGTCTTCCCAGAGCACGCAGCTGTTTATGGGTAGGAAAGCTGTAAGGACAGAAGGACCAAAATCAAGGGCACTTTTCAGCTTCTTATGACGGGGAATTCACTGTGCTGCTTATATGTATTATTTGATACATTTTAAAAAAGCATAATAGATGCTGAAAATATGTTGAATAATGGCCTATGTTTATGCCTTTTTCCGTGCATCATTTCCTGTCCCTTCCTTGATGTAGTACTTTCTGTCGGCTGTTTCTACACTAGGAAGTCCCTGCTTCCATAACAGCACATCCACAAAACTTTTAAGATGATGCGTTTCATTGCATGCTCAGTCCATAAAAAGAATAAAGCATAAAAACACATTCTGCATGATCAATTAGCCGCTTTTCTTGGATTATAGTATTTGAATCATTCAGCCTCCAAACCATCACTTTAAAGTCTCTACTCATGCTGCCAAACAATAGTTTTCACATTTTCTTAATCTGATCAGCAGATTATGAAGTTAAGTGAGGCAAGAAATCCCTTGATCAATAAATGGAGTCATAATGAAAGCACAACTTTAAAAAAAGCTCTCCTTAACTGGGAAGTAGTTGCCTAAATCCTCAATAAACATCAAGGCTTTTCTTTGCTGTGCAGGAAAAAGATTTGGGTTGCAGGGTGAGATGCATTCAGTATTACTAACAAATGGGTAGAACTTGAGATGTTCCTTTCCTCCAAAGAGAATTGAACCCCTGTCATGTGTTTATACTCACTTTTCACTTTAAATGTGTACATATACACTATGCACAGACATATATATTCCCAGTCAAGGGCTTCCCCCACCTCTAAGGTACTGAGGATGAAATTCAGGGTCTCGTGCATATGAGGCAAGCACACTGCCACTAAGTTATTCTCAGTTTTGTGAGAGCTTTTTGGTTTGTTTCCTCTTGTACTTTGTAGTGGACTGAAAAATAGATGGCCAGGGAACTATAGACTGTAAAAGCTATCAAAAGAACTCTCGTGTGTGCTCTCATGGGGTGGCAAGATAGGAGAGAAAAACCGAGATGTGGATGGGGGATGATGAACAGTGTCAGCAAGACTAGGTGAGAGAGCTAGCACAGAGAAAAGAATTTGAGAAAGGAAGGCCAGACAGTAAACAGCTAGTTAGGTAAGATTTCTGAGTGTGGGGATAAGGAAGCAAAGGCTCAGAACCTGGAGTGGCTTTTTAAACTTTATTTATTTGGTTGGTTTTCCAGACAGGGGTTTCTCTGTGTACCCCTGGCTGTCCTCAAACTCGATCTGTAGACCAGGTTGACCTTGGACTCACATATTCACCTACCTCTGCCTCCTGACTGCTGGGATTAAAGGCTAAATTATTTATTTATTTATTTATTTAAATTTTTTATTTTTTTATTTTTTTTTTGGTTTTTCGAGACAGGGTTTCTCTGTAGCTTTGGAGCCTGTCCTGGAACTAGCTCTTGTAGACCAGGCTGGTCTCGAACTCACAGAGATCCGCCTGCCTCTGCCTCCCGAGTGCTGGGATTAAAGGCGTGCGCCACCGCCGCCCGGCTAAATTATTTATTTTTATGTATGTGAGTATTCTGTCTATGTGTATGTCTGTGGACCACTTGCATGCCTGCTGCTCAGAGAGGCCAGAAGGCAGCAGTGAATGGCCCTAGAACTGGAGTCACAGGCAGTTGTGAGCCACCATGTTGGTGCTGGGAATTGAGCTCTGGGTCCTCTGGAAGAGCAGCCAGTGCTCTGAACCGCTGAGACTTGTCTCTAGCCCTGCCCCTCCCCCCCCTCCCCTCCCTGTGTGTATAAAGTATTTGTGAGCTATCCGGTACTCTAGCAGCAACTCCGAAGTCAGCAGGCTCTGACACTCATGAGAGGAATGGGAGAGATAGCCAGGGAAAAGTGTCACTAGGGACAGCAAGCTCTGGGAACAGTGACTGTCTAAGGGATGCCAGCGAACTCAAGCAGTCACAAAGACTTGTGATCTCACAGAAAACCTCAGCACTCAGGGATTAAGAGAATAAAGACTACCAGTACATAACAAAGACTCGCTAAAAATCTAGAAACATGGAAAGCAACTTCTGGCTTTACAAGAATGGCATGTTTTTGTGTTGGGATTGCTCTACTTGGAAATTAACTCCAAGGCTCTCAGAGGGTGCCCAAGGGCAGGCCAAGAGACAAAGACCCATGTGCTGGGGAGAGGGTGGGGGTAGGGGTGTGTGGAGGGTGGTCTGAGAGGGGGATAAGGAACAGACTCAGAGAAACAGGAAACAATTAACTTGAAAGCCTGACAGAGAAAGACAGACCACATAAGGGTCTCAAGAAGGGAAAGGTGAGCTCACCATGGCTCAAGACACACACACACACACACACACACACACACAGAGCACCTTTGCAAACAGATGTTGAACTCGACAGGGCTGAGCAAATGATTGGAAAAAGCACCAGTTTAGCTTCAGGGACCACCTGCGAGGTGCCAAATTTAATATAACGTCACGCAACCCAAACGTCCTAGGAGTGAGTAGTGAAACTGCAAACCCCGCAGCTAAGGATGCCTGTTTCATGTTATTTCCCTATGGAATGTTTCAAGACAGTTTCCCACACAGACACTTGAGAAATATATTCGTGAATTTTAACATATCTAACAATTCTTATACTACTGCTTAGTTACTTCATTCTTTGTCATCTTTGCTGGGGATCAATTTCAGAGCCTTATCCATGCTAGGCAAATGTTCTGCCATTTAGTTACATCCCTGACCCTTTTGAGACAGGGCCTCACTGTCTCACTGAACTCACTAGGTAGACCATCTTCCCCACAATCCTCCTGCCTCTACCTCCTAAGAACAGGGATTATAAGCATGTGCCATCACAGCTATTTTGACTTTAAGCATGTAACATACATAGTACGTGTACACACACACATGTTCTATGGACTTTTTTCTTTGTGACATATACCTATGTTGGTGTATATACATATAAGAGGAAAGAGTGAGGTCCAAGTTTCTACAGTGGTAATAGACTTGTCTATCTAAAAACGTAAGGTAAGTTTTGGGAATTATTGGTTTCAGAGACTCCAGCCTGCAGTCAGGTATTTCTCACACATGGTTAGTGAGCCCTTAGAAATTTTGAAACTGAATAAGTAACAACTGCCCCAGGATGGGGCACAGAGAATGCTAGTGCAGGTCACATGGTATATGAGCTCCGAACTGATTTGAATTACAGATAATCTTTCCTGAAGACTTGAATGTTAACTTCCTGACAGGGAGAAATCTCTGTACATTTCACTGTATATAGTAGGAAACACTGATCCTTCTTTTTCTATTAGTGTGTCTTTGCCTTCCTGTACTATAACCACCTTCTAGACAGAGAGGAGGCTGATTAACCTCTCTAGGGTCTTCAGTAATCTAGTGCCTGCAAGAGGGATATGGGTGAGAGGGGATAGTTCAAAATGTCCATCATGAAGAACTTGATTTCCCTGGAGCTGTAGAGAGTCTTTGGGGGTAATAATTTGATCTCAGAACTTTGTACTGCTCTTAGCAGAATTCAACATATTGACTATGATGTGTGTGACTTATTTTTATTTTGCAGGTATAGGTATTTTGCCAGTATATATGTCTATACCATAAGTATGCAGAGACTAGAAAAGGGTACCAGATATCCTGGAATTGGAATTTCAAGTAGTTGTGAGCCATCATGTGCATGCTAGCAATTGAGCCCAGTTTTTTTGAAGAACAGCCAGCTTGTAACCACCGAACTATCTAGCCCCAACCATGATGCATCTTGTATTTTTTTATGGTGCTAGGGATGGAACATAGGGACATGTAAACACACAGACACATACACATTCATGCTACCACTGTGTTACACCCTTAGCTTCATAGGTCTTTCCTTTATTTCCAAGCTTTAAGTTTGAAGAACACCATAATGCTGAGCCTGAGTCATAAGATAGCCTCCTAGGAAGGTGTGCATTTTAGCCCCAAAGAGGTTTTTGTTTGTTTTATTCTATTATTGTCTAGATTTTGTGAGATGCTGTCTTGCTCGTGTAGCCTGGCTAACCTGGAATGTACTATGTAGACCAGACTGGCCTTAAACTCACGATCACGGAGGGTTGGGATTATAGGCCTATATTTCTGTATCAAGCCCCAAATAATTTTTTAAAGACATGGAAAATTTTTTCCTGAACTTTTTTAAAAATTGCTTTTATTAAACTACATATTTTTCTTTGTTCCCCTCCCTTCCTCTCCCCTCTCCTTTTACCCTCTCCCATGGTACCCATGCTCCCAATTTACTCAGGAGATCTTGTAAAGACATGAAAAAAAATTTAAATTCAAGATATTCTATACAAACTTCTAGATTTTGTTTTGTTTTGAGTAGCACAATCAAGGTTCTCACACTTGCCCCACATGGACTAGGTAGGTAATGAAGAAATATTTAGTAGCCAGGAAGCTACCTTTAATCTCAGCATCGGGGAGACAGAGGCAGGTGGTGCTTTGTGAGGTTGAGGCCGGCTTGGTCTACATATAGAGAGTTCTAGTACAGTGAAACCCTGCCTCAATCAATCAATCAATAAAATTAAAATTGAAATAAAATCAGATCCATTTTCCTATCTCTTATAGAGACATGGAGTCAAAGAATATTTCTTAACACTGATGATGTCCACAGCAAGCACTCATTGGACATGTGGGTCAGACCCTGTTCTAAGCAGTTTCTTGATTCTGACCATTTAATCACCACATTCCTACAAATTAGAAAAGGTGGCCTGGTCCAGCGTCCATATCAGCATGATGATAAATGGTACCTGGTACTTGGCTCAGCATGGAAGGAGGTGGGACTGGGAGCACTGGAGGGCACATTCCTGACTAAATGGGGGCAGTGTCTCTAGACCATAATTTCCTCATGGGAATGTGGGTCTGTTGCTTCTCCTCACAGCACCAAACCCTGGGGAGCCATGAGTGAGACATGACAGGCCTGCTGTCAAAGCAGGCAGTTCCCAGTGATTTCACATACACCCCAACACTTGTTTATTTCTATAGCACTATGAGATTATGTTCACCCTCCAACATACACCCCACTGTTTGGCGCAGTCCAACCAAATGTCTTTAGGAACCAAAAGAAGTAATGAACATTTCTCTGCCTAAAGGAATGTTCCAAAGAGTAGGCAAGATTTTTTTTTTTTTTTTTTTTTTTTTGTTTTGGTTTCTCTGTAGCTTTGGAGCCTGTTCTGGAACTAGCTCTTGTAGACCAGGCTGGCCTCGAACTCACAGAGATCCGCCTGCCTCTGCTTCCCAAGTGCTGGGATTAAAGGCGTGCGCCACCACTGCCCAGCTCAGACCTTATCTTAAAGAAAAATTATTCAGTAAGAATCTTGGCCAGGAGGTGGTTGCACATGCCTTTAATCCCAGCACTCGGGAGGCAGAGGCAGGCGGATCTCTGTGAGTTCGAGGCCAGCTTGGTCTACAAGAGCTAGTTCCAGGACAGACTCTAGAAACTACAGGGAACCCTGTCTCGAAAACAAAAAAAAAAAAAAAAAAAAAAAGATAAGGTCTGGCCTTGAACTCCGTATGTAGCCAAAGATGACATTGAACTTTGGATTCTCCCGCCTCCACTTACGGAGTGCTAAAATTGTAAGTGTGTTCCCACACCAAGTGTGTGCATGGGATCAAATCCAGGGTTTCCTGTGTGTTAGGCAAGCATTCTACCAACTGACTACATCCTCATTCTTATTTAAAGAAAGTGCCACAAGTACCAATACCTATGATAATCTACAAGGATCAAAAATATATAATGTACATGTTCTTATACATCTTACAGATAGACATGAACATTCATAAAGATAAATGTATGCAAGCATTTCTTGTCATAATATCAGCAGCAAAACATTGAAAGAGAACTGATTGGTTAGACAAATGATGATAGAGCCACATAGTACACCACCAGGCTGAGTGTATAGGTAGGATGTGTTGTGGTTAGCATACACCTGACTGCCTAGCCTTCCTTGCTCACCCTAAGCCTTATTGGGTTACCAGTAAGCAGATCTTACTGATTTTGCACCTCAAGTACCTTTGTAAACTCTTGTTTTTTTTTACAAATATAAAATATATAGATATATACAAAGAATAGTATAAGACCACATCCACTAGTTTGCATTCCCAACTGTTAATTTTTTATCTAGTTAGTTGTTTTCTCATCTTTTTATTTTTTAAAACTGCCATCCCCTTTTAATTCCCCTCTTTCCCACTATCATGGTTTTGAAGTCAACTGAAAGGGTCTCTCATGCATATTCAGTCAATAAGAATGTATAGGATTACTTTCTATATATCTTAAAAATATACACATATGCTGGGCAGTGGTGGCACGCGCCTTTAATCCCAGCGCTTGGGAAGCAGAGACAGGTGAATCTCTGTGAGTTTAAGGCCAGCCTGGTCTGCAGAGTGAATTCCAGGACAGGCTCAAAAGCTACAGAGAAACGCTGTCTCGAAAAATAAAATAAAAAATTCACATGTGTATTTCATTTATGTTAATAAATCGTTAATAGTCTGCATTTTTATTTGCCCATGACAAACCATGCTGCCATGGACATCTCTGTCCCCATGTCTTTGTGTCTGTGTGCAAGAGCCTCTACGGGTTATATAATCAGAAGGGAAATTACTGGGCTATGGCGTGTTCCTTTATCAAGTTTACTGTATGCTTCCAAATTGCTTTCCATAAATGGCTGAATTACTTTCCCCCATTGACATACAGGAGTATCACTTCTTAGTGTGACCTCTAATATTTCGTTGTTTTATTTTACATTAGCCTTACTTATTTGGTTTAATATCTATTTCTATATTTAAGAAACAACTTGAATATTTTTTGTTAATTGCATATTTCTATATTTTACCCATATTCCTTTTTCTTTTCTTCTTCTTTTTTTTTTTTGAGATGGGGTTTCTCTGTGTAGTCTTGGCTGTCCTGGATCTTGCTCTGTAGACCAGGCTGGCCTCACATGCATAGAGATCTGTCTTCCTCTGCCCACAAGTGCTGAGATTAAAGGCTTTTGTTAACATTGCCCAGCTGGAAGAATCCTTATTTTGAGTACTCAAAAATCCTTCCTGTCTCTCAGCTGCACCTTGACAGAGGTCAACGGTCCTCAGACATGGTGACCATGTCTTTGGTGGCCTCCTTGTCTTCCACTTTGCTTTGCTTTAATCCTCTTTCCACATTAAAGCCTCCACTATCTCTAATAAGCCACTCTGACCATGCTGTTCCTAAATTCACATCCAAGAAAACTAAACAAAGTATCATATAAGACATGGCTACCCCCCACCCCTCCACCCTCTGCCAACTTTTAAGATTCGCCATGCCAGATGTGACACCTTCCGATCTCTCACTATCTTCTGTGTAGACCATCATCTTTCCTGGTGCTTCAGATGGACAGGGCTCTGACTGCTTGTCTCAAGAGGCAAAACAGCAGGGTGTGTAGGAGTGTATGTTCTGAAGCCAGCCTACCTGGGTTTGAACGGTCTTTTTTGTTCTTAGGGAAGTTGCTTAACCCCTCCATGCTCTAGAGTTCTCATGTGGGAAATGAACATAGCAGCGGTGCTGGCCTCATTGGTTTGTATTAATTGAGTTAATACATATAAAGAGCTTGTAATAGTGTCTGGCAGCATCTAGTAAGTGTTCAATAAATCTTCATTCTGATGATCACTGTTATTAACTAGTTACTAATAGCTGTCATTTATTTACATCATTATGGATGACACTTGGCAGGAAGATGTACCTGGATATCCCCAACTGAAGGTCTAGGAGTCACCCAGAAGTCACTCCTGGCTGGGGTCCCTGACAGGAATGTTCTTGTTCCTTGCCTATGTCCCTTGACCCTTCTTCATCCCAGATACTCAACTTCTTGACAGAAACAGCTAGAGGTACAGGAAAACACATTGTATCAAAGGAGCCTGGGAACATTCTTTGCTTTGTAAAACCCTGTGCTGCCACAATCCCACTCATCAAGCCTGCCTTCACTCTTGAAGCAGGCTTCAAGTCCGAGCGCTCAGTGGCATACTCCAAGGCTCTGGGCCAGAATTCCTCCGGAATCCAGTTTCCTGTGTTGGGGGCTCACATGTCCCTCACCATAATGTTCTCTTTCTGAACTCTTCCAAACACAAACTTTTTACTTTGTGTTCTCCTTATGACCTGGGCAGAAAGCAGCCCTTCTGAGAAGCCAGGAGCAGAGAATTAACATGATATTTGTGTGATAGGGCAGAGCCAAAAAGTGCTACGCCTGATTTTCTAGAGGCCCGGCTGCTGGCTTCAATCACAATGAAGCACTTAAATGTGGACAGGTGTGAGAGTCAAGGATCAGCCTGGGAAATTCGGAGCCACTCTGGTTCGGCAGAGCAAATGGGAAAACAACAGGTGTCTGCAGATGCACCGAGCCAGAGGCACTGCACCCACAGCTCACTCGGGAGATTGAAGTCTCATGAAATGGGTCCCTTTGTGACGCCCTCCCCGTCCCCACACACTCGTTCTCCACAGGGCTTCAGAAACTGCATCCTGAGGACTTCGGCCAGCCTTGGTTACGGGTACTTGGAAGTTCAGTTTGACTCACTCAGGATTAGCTGCCCTTGGAACCAGAAATTCTGACATTTTTAGGCTGTTGGTTGATTATAGAACACTGCAGCCATTTGTATAGTAATTAAGGGGACTTGGTTTGAGCACATGGTTAGGACCAACAGAACTGACAGGACATAGGCCCACTGAATGGGGACCCCAAATCTATGGTGCTCAGAGTCACTAAGATTTCTCTGAAAATGTGGCACTCTCAGGCTTGACAGGCATATTATGGGAGGGAGAATTAATCTGAAAACCCTCCAATACTGGAGTTAGAAATTGGGTTGGAGAACTCTGTAAAATAGGCATTTCCCTTACTCTTGCCTAAGGTGGACAGGAGCCAGAGCCAGGGCCTACTAGGTGAATCACACCTAGTGTGATTCGTGAGTTTTTGCTAGCCCCTCTTACACTGTGAAGTGATGGCAAAACCCACTTAAAACTGACATGTCCCTGTGTTGAAAACCAGGCAGGGAAAGGCAGTTGCTCTTTAGTGAGGCTTAGAGGCAGACAAACTCAAAGGACAAATGGCAGCTACCAGAAGGAAGGAAGGAAGTAGAATACCTGAGTCTGCCGCACAGGGAAAGAAGAAAGTTGGAGGAAACAGCCTGAAAAGAGTAGGTGAACAGCTACGAAGTTCATGTGTAAAGGATGCTGCCTGTAGCACTATTATTCATAACCACCAGACTGGAAATAATTCAAGTATCCATCAAAGGACAACTAAGTACCCCACAGAACAACTTTATCCTGGAATATTATACAACCATTAAAAACACTGGAGAGAGAAACCCTGTCTCGAAAAACAAAAAAAAAAAAAAAAAAAAAAAAAACAAAAACACTGGAGAAGATATAAATGTGCTGATACAAAAAAAGATATCTTGAAATAAAGGGGGAAAAAAAGCACAGTGTACCAAAGCATGCATACAATGCAATCCTTTCTGTGTTGTGTGTTTTCTTCTTAAGGTCAGACATGTAATGTTTACTAACATATTCCTGTATTGCATAGACAATATCTACAAGGAAGCGCAGTTATTCTTTGACTGACGGTGTTACAGCCTGCTAAACTCACGGTAAATTGAAAACATTAAGAGTGGAAAATGCATTTCATACATCACAGTCTGGCCACACAGTTCACTGTAGAGTGCTGCTTGCGTCTTCTGGCTGATGAGCTGCACCTTGCAGCCCCTGCCCAACACCCACCAGAGAGTATTTTGTAGCATATTGCTAGGCCAGGAGAAGATCAAAATCCCAATGCACACTGAATGTGTGTTGCATTGACATTGTCATAAAGTCTAAAGCCATTAAGTGGAACCATTGTAAGTCAGGACTATTTGCATAAACACGGTTGGCAGAATCTCCAGGATTGGATTATAAGAGAGGAATCAGGGAATTGTTACTTTCAACTTTGGAGTCTTATATGGCTTGTCAAGTTTTTATACGTACAGATATTGTGCCTGCATGTATGTCTGTGTTCCATGTGGGCGCCTAGTATCCAAGGAGGCCAGAAGAAGTGTCTCTGGAACTGGCTGCAAGCTGACCATATGAGTACAGAGAATCGAACCTGGGTCGGCTGGAAGAGCAGCAAACTGCTCTTAACCACCGAGTCATTTCTCTAGCCCCTTGGACTGACAATTTTAAACAACTTTTTACTTTTTAAAAAAATTCTGTTTTAAAAAGACTTTGATGATTTCAGCGGTGAATTTCCAGATGTCCTATATAGCAGCAGGCCCTCTGTATCAGTGGATTCAGTTGTGTGAAGCAGGGACTGGAGAGTGGCTCGGGGGTTAGAAGCACAGGCTGCTTTTCCTGGCCCCCATATGCTGGCTCATAATTGGATGTAATCCAGTTCCAGGGGGTGCTGAACCCTCTTCCTGCTTCTCTGAGCATCAGGCATACACATAGTGCACATACTTACATGAAAGCAAAAGACTCATACATATCAGATGAAGATAAATATAAATTTTAAAAATTTTGTATGAGGGGCTGGAGAGATGGCTCAGTGGTTAAGAGCACTGCCTGCTCTTCCAAAGGTCCTGAGTTCAATTCCCAGCAACCACATGGTGGCTCACAACCATCTGTAATGAGGTCTGGTGCCCTCTTCTGGCCTGAAGATATACAGACAGAATATTGTATACATAATAAATAAATATTTTTAAAAATTTTGTATGAGGATTGAAAATATTTTAGAACAAAAAGAAACCTTTGTTCTGAATGTGTACAGACTTTTTGTCATCTTTTAAAATAATTTCATTGTTTTAGGTATTGTAGTAGTAGGCTGCTTGTTGATTCCCGGCTATTCAGACCCAAAATAATCACACAGAGACTGTATTAACTAAATCACTGCTTGGCCCATTAGCTCTATCTTCTTATTGGCTAACTCTTACATATTAATTTAACCCATTTCTATTAGTCTGTGTATGGCCATGTGGCTGTGGCTTACTGGTTAAAGTTCTGGCATCTGTCTCCAGCAGGGCTACCTCTCTGACTCCGCCCTTCTTTCTCCTCTCCCCCACATTCACTTTAGTTCCCCTCCCTCCGCTCCCCCCCCTATTAGCTCTTTCTGCCCTGCTCTGCTATGGGCTCAAAGTAGTTCTTTATTCATTAACCAATAAAAGCAGCTCATAGACAGAAGGACCTCCCACACCAAGGTATTATAAATAATCTAGACGTAACTTAAAGTGCTATGTGCAGATAATACAAGAGACTTGAACAACTTTGGATTTGGGTCTCTGAGGGGATCCTGAAAAACTTTTCAACTGGAAAGGTTTACTCTTGCTTCTTTTCTTCCTTCTCTTCTTTCTCTTTTCCCCTCTCCCTGTTCTATCTACCTATCTCCCCTCTCTCTCTGCAGTGATGAGAATGGAATCCAGGGCCTCATACATGCTAGGTGAATGAATACTCTACCCCTGAACTATATTCACAGCCTTCATTGAGGGCAACTTTGCATTGTTAATTTACATTCTTTTCAAGCACATGTAGAATATTTGAAAAAAAAAAAAAAAAGCCTAGCAGGATTCAGGGAGATGCCAACAGGATGATAACAGCAAAGGGTGCTCTGGATGCTCTGTCTTCTCTAGTGTAAGAGACTCAGTGACAAGCAAAAGTATCATATTAAGGAATACTTAAATAACGAGGATATCCATGCCTTTTTTGACAGAGGTAACAAAGGAAAAACGTGCTGGTGAATTTTCTCTGTTCTTTTTTTCAGCTTTCACTTCTAATTATGATGACAGAACTCTTTGCTTCTGTGTTGAAATGCCTCTAAATAAATGGTCAAGCTAATTATATCTCACCTTTTTCCTTGAAGGACCGAAGCAGGTCTGTTGCTTGTGAATGCAGTTCGGAGTCTGAAGAAACCCTCTCGCTGGTGGTTGTAATGCTCATTTACTACAGCATGAAAAATCCCCCAGGATCCTAATGCATGCCCACAGTCGCCCACGTCTCAAGAATCCTGTTTTTCTCTGGAGAGGCGTCCACACCTGCCAGTCACAATAATGCTTAGATATTGACAGGGACAGATGTCCAAAATAGCTTACATGTGGGGCGGGGGGGAACCCAAACCCACAAGCTACAGCCAACTCTAGGGTTATAGGCTTGACTGCATTGGTAGATTATCTACTTATGCATATAGTTTAGGCACCAAGAAAGGAAGGAGGATCCACAACTTTTGATATTCTTTATTTGTAATGCTGAAGATAAACCCAGGCCTTACACTAGGCAGGCAGGTACTTAACATTGGAGGGAGAGGAGGGAGAAAAATAACCTTTTGGGGTTTTTTGTTTGTTTGTTTCTTTTGTTTTTCAAGACAGGGTTTCTCTGTGTAGCCTTGGTTGTCCTGGAACTAACTAACTCTGTAGACCAGGTTAGCCTCAAAGAACAACAATCTTTTTGAGTAAACACATTTCTAAGAGAGCACTGAGGTCATGAGTAAAGAGAGAGTGAAAACTCAGGCATTTTGCTTGTTTATTGTTTAGCACTTCTAAAAACCATTATTTCTTTTTATTTTATGTGCCTGCATGTATGTCTGTGTACCACATATGTGCAATGTCAGTGGAGGCTAGAGGAGGATGTCATATTCTATTGAACTGGAGTTGCAGATGCTTGTGAAGGGCCATATGAGTGCTGGGAACTAATCCGGGTCCTCTGGAAGAGCAGTAAGTGCTCTTAACCGCAGAGCCACCTCTCCAGCCCTGCTTAGAGATGAGGGAACACAGTTAACTGCAAGCTTGAGATTGTTTAAGCTCTTCAGGGTCAGGGTTCTTCTATGATGGGAATTTCTGACTTCTGGCCCCACTGCCCACCCCCTCAATCTGTCTGGGCTCAGTTGGCTTTCTGATTATTAAGACTTCAAACTCTGAGCCGGGCGGTGGTGGCGCGCGCCTTTAATCCCAGCACTCGGGAGGCAGAGGCAGGCGGATCTCTGTGAGTTCGAGACCAGCCTGGTCTACAAGAGCTAGTACCAGGACAGGCTCCAAAGCCACAGAGAAACCCTGTCTCGAAAAACCAAAAAAAAAAAAAGACTTCAAACTCTGAGTTGGGAAAACTTGTCCATAGTCCCCACTACTCAGGAAGCTGAGACAGGAGGATTGATTGGCATGCTTAGGCAATATAGGAACCCCATCTCAGAAGATAAAGAAAGGAAAATGGAAAGGAAAAAAGAGTATGTTCTCCATTTTTCTTTTTTGGCTTCCTTATCTCATAGAATTGATATCAACTTAGACCTTCTAATGAAACCTTATCTTTTCCTTCTGAATGTTTTCTTGTGCGTTTCTTTATATAAATGCCTTAAGAAGCTAGATAAGTGTAAAATTTGTATGTAATCAATGAAATATTGAACACAGGGAGTTTTCCAAAAGCTGTGTCTAGGAGCCAGAGAGTTAGCTCAACAGGTAAAAGCATTTGCCTCCAAAACCCGATGACCTGAATTCAATCCCTACAACCCATGTGAAATGCTGAGCCGTGGCAAGCATCTGTAATCCTAGCACTCCTAGAGTGAAGTCGAGCTCATGGACAAGGTAGCTTAGAGTATGCTGTGCAGCAGCAGAAATCCGAGACCTTACTTCAACAAGGGGGAAGACAAGCACCCACCCAGGAAAGCTGTCCTCTGACTTCTACAAACTCCATGGCCTACATATGCTCCAACCCCAAACAGAGTTCTGTGATTAAATCTGAAGCAACAGCTGGGCATTGTAGTACTTAATTGTAATCCCACACTCCTGAAGTGGAGATTAAGAGAGTCAGGAGTTCAAGGTCAGCCTTGACTACTTCTCAAATGTAAGGTTAGCCTGAGCTATATGAGACCCCGTCTCATAAACAACAACAAAAAAAGGGACTGGAGAGATGGAACAGCAGTGAAAGCATTGGCTGCTCTTACGGAGGATTCTAATTTGGTTCCCAGCACCCACATGGCAGCTCACAGCCGTCTGTAACTCCAGTTTTTAGTGACCCAGTACCCTCTTTTTACCTCCATGGGCACTGCATGCACGTGGTACAGACATACATACAGGCGAAACACCCATACACATAATAGAAAAATGTCTTAAAACAAGACAACCCCGTATACTTGTGCACGCTGTCAGTCAAGAGGCAGAGGCAGGTGAAGTTCTGTGAGTTTTAGGTCATTCTGGTCTACATAAAAAGTTCCAGGCCAACTAGAGCTACATGATGAGACTCTGTCTCCCCCCCCCCACCTCCCCAAAAAACAGGCAAAACAAAAACAATAAATAAGCAAACATGGAGGTAAACTAGCGTTTCTATGGCCAAGGATGCTTACCAGCTTTGTGACTGAAAATAGGCCCTGGAATGAGGAGGTCCCCTCGAAGTGAGAAGGCTACAGTTTTCGAGTGGTGGGGCTCTCCAGTGGCGAGAGGGACTTTAACCAGCAGAGAGGTTCTCTGGGTGGAGCATTCTTCAGGGGTTGGAACTTCCTGGAGAAAGGCTGTTGGGGCCAGCTGGGATTTACTGGGGTTTATCTAATAATCCTTGGTCTGGAGACACAGATTGCTGTCTGCCTATTTTTTTTTTAATGTGCTGTACCAAGATAAAACCCCAGTAAATGATAGGCCTAGAAGAACTGAAACCCCTTGAAGTAATGGATCATCCCCAAGGCCACCCAAGCAGAGAAAGTGGGGAGGAACACGGAACTCTGGAACACAAGAGAGGGGTAGTACCTACGGAGGCCTTCCAGGAGTCTTGTTGGAAGGGAGCAAGAGCCAGACCTCAGAACCAAATCTTATATCACCTGGAAATTTCTTTACTCTGTAGCTCCCTGGGTTGTGTTTTTTCACATTTTCTACCTCTGTTTCCATGGTGATTAGCAGTGAAGCAGTTACCAGTAAAACAGTACAAGCTGAAAGATAAAATGTATCTTTAGAGGCAGGCAGTGTTCCATTAGGAGAAGAAAGCAGGCTGGCCCCAGAGCTGCCTTCTGGCAGTGGAGGTATCTGTCCTGGCATCCAGCTTGGGCCAGGGAAGGCTTGGAGAGAAGTAGCAGGTTTAGTTTTTGTAAAATGTCCACCATTATTTGTCCCTGTATTGTATTTAATTTCCCTGTGTTTGTTTTTATATTTCTAGCTGAACCAAAGAATGGAATCATGACTCACACGATCCTGTATTCTGGAGTGCCTGCTATATGCCGTCTGGTAAGGAACTGGGCTGAGGCTCGGTATAGTTTATTTCCTTCTTTTCTTAGTTGAAAATATTTCTATATAAGACAGGTATGGTGGTGCATGTCTTGAATCCCAACACTCCAGAAGCAGAGGCAGGTAGATCTCTGTAAGGTAGAGGGTAGTCTGATCTATAGAGCCAATTCCAAGACATTGAGAACTGTGCAGTGAGACCTTGTCGAAAAAAATTTTTAATGCGTATACATGTGCAATACATAACTATGCCCTTACTTAACTTTTCTCTTAGCACCTCTTCAAATTCATATAATTATGTGTGGAGGCCTAAAAATATGAGCCTATTTCCACACTGAACAATTTACCTCTCTAGTTCCTTCAAGGTTATTGTGTTTCTACCTCTAACAAAGGTCTCACCTAATTGTGGAATGGAGAGTTCTGCTCTCTCAAGGTTATTGTCAACAGGTGTGGCTAATAGCCAGACCTTGTGTTTCAGGAATGGAGAAGTAGATATGTTTCTACCTCAAACAAAAGTCTAAGGATCCTTCTATTTACATCTATTTCCCCCCAGTGACATCAACTGATGATTTGAAATTGGGCACAATGGATTTACACCATAGAAATCTCCAGATGTTAAAAATGATGCTTTGGGGCTTGGAGAGATGGCTCAGCAGTTAAGACTCCATACTTCCCTCCCAGAGAACTCAAGTTCAGTTCTCAGCATCTACATGGCAGTTCACAACCATCTGTAACTCCAGGTCCAGGGATCTGACACCCCCTTCTGGCCTCTGCAGGTATTGCATGCACATGGTCCATAAACATAAACATAAGTAAAACACCTGTTCACAAAAATAATAAATCTTTAAAGGGAGAGGACTTTTCTTCTGGTTTTAATTGGCAGGCCATATAGTTCTTACTAGTTTGTTTCTATTCTCCCTACCCTAAGGTTGTGAGAGAAGGACTAGTTCAGCCCTTCGGGAGAGCACTAGCGCTCTTAACCATTGAGCCATCTCTTCAGCCCCTTGTCTATTGTTTTTATTTTTTCTTTTGCCAGACAAAACTTTTTTTAAAAAGTTGTTTCGAGGTAAAATATGTTTATACTTTCTTTTACAGCTTCTTTGTTTCCAGTCGTGGTGTGTAAAGTACCCCTCCCTTTCTCTACCAAGCTTATAGCTTCCTAAATTTTCAAGATTGTTATTGTCTTATTTTTTCACATTTGTCTTTAATCTATACAGAGTTCATATTTGTAAGTAGTATAAAATAGGAATCCAGTTTTATTTTCTTCCAGATGGAAGTTGACTTGGCACCATTTATTAAATAATCCATTCTTTTTCATGGAATTGAAATACCAACTTTGTCATACAGTAAATTCTCATATGTATACTTGGTCTATTTCTGGGCTCTCAATTTTATTCCACGGATCCATTTATCTATTCCCATGCCAATACCAAATTGATTTAATTACAGAGGTTTTATAGTTCGCTCTGATATCTGGGAAGACAAGTCTCACTCTTTATTTCTCCTTCTTCACATTTTTATTTGCCTCTCCCAAGTATTTATTCTGCTATGTAACTTTGAAATCATTCAGTTCATTTTCCCTCCAAATAAAAACCTTCTTGTTATCCAATTAAAATCACATCAAATGTGCACATTAATTCTGATAAAATTGATTTTTCTATCAGTATTCTTTTATTATTTCCAAAGATAGTTGCTGAATGCCTACTTTGTGACAATCTCACAGGATAAAACAATAGACAGACATAGCCCCCTTTCTCTCTTTTTTTTTTTTTTTTTTTGGTTTTTCGAGACAGGGTTTCCCTGTAGTTTCTAGAGCCTGTCCTGGAACTAGCTCTTGTAGACCAGGCTTGCCTCGAACTCAGAGATCTGCCTGCCTCTGCCACCACCACCCGGCACCCCCCTTTCTCTTGAAGGCCAGACTATTCCATTTATCTTAAGTGGCCTTGCAATTTCACTCTTGGGTATATATTCAGTAGAAATGAGTGCTGACACCCACTTCAAGATAGTACAAGAACACTCATAGCAACTTTATGCACTAAACAAAAAGGAAGGCACGCCACTGTTCCAATAGAAGCATGGGTAAATGGTAAGTAGTCTGTTTCTTATATGGTGGAATAACACACAGCCATGGAAAGGAGTGAACTTCTGATACCTGCAACAACAGAAATGACAGGCTGAGCACAGGAAGGTGGATGCCCGTAGTTAGTAATACAAGTTCAAAGTCAGGCCCATTTATATAGAGAGAATAATGCCTCCTTTGGGGAGGTGAATGCTTATGGACTGTGAGGGGACAAGGGCCCCTTCTGGGACAGCTCATGCTTTGTCTTTGTCCTGGCCAGGGAGTGTATGAATTCACAAACCTATTTATTGAGTCGTGTACTTGAGAACATTTGCTTTACTGTTCTAAGCAGGGTTTCAATTAAGATGAATAAGAATAAGAAGGAAATTTACTACCACATAAGGTTGGTTTTTGCCCCGCCTGGGTGTTGAGGATGAGTGGTCCGGGTGGGCCTCCGCCTTCTGCTTTCCCTCTCTGGGAAAATGACTTTCTAGTGTTTTCCAGCCTGGGCTTCTGCAGTCTTGAAGCTGCTGCAGCGATGATCAGCAATGATTTTCTAGCCTCTCCTCCCTTAATAAATTTATGAGAAAACATCTCTGGGCGAACTCCAGTACGGCTCGTAGAGAAGAAGCAGACTTGGACCAGCCGGCTCTGACTCCCTCTCCCCCACTGGTCAATAAGAAACCACGGGGTTCTTCTGCCTTACCCCCAAAAGAGTTATAAAAGTTCAGTAAGTGCCTGGAAAGCAGGCAAGACTCTGAGATGCAATCTGGATCACCCATTACCAATTTGCTTTGCTCACCCACCGTAGTGGCTGGGCCTTATGCTTCCTAGGGGAAAATGAGCAGTTTGGATGCCTGCTCCCTCCTTCTCCCTTCTCCATCTCATCCACTCTCCTTTGTTCTCCATCAGCGTGCTCCCTAATGGGGGGCGGGTGGTCTATATTTGTGGCTCTTTGGGGAGAAAACTTGGAGCCCAACTTGGGGTCTCACATGTAACCCCAAGACTGCAAGCGTGAGATGTTGCCTGTGGCAGTTCTAAACTGCGGCTTGCCATGTGCTGCCGCCGAGCTGCAGCTATTTCCTGCCATTTTGTATTTCTGATCTCTGGGGTTGTGAGTGACTCAAGCTTCCCAGTTCATTGTGAGGACATGTCCCACCGAGCTGACTGCCTGATGCTCCTGGAGGACATTCCTAACCCACTGCTCTGTAAAGTTATTAGAAGGCTAGCTCCTGAAATCACTAATCCCCAAACAGCCTCTATTCTCTCCACTGCTGGCTTCCATTCTTTGATTTTATGCACAGTAGTTCCCAACTCAAGGCCAAAAATTCTACCCCATGCCGAGCCACTTTCAAAGGAGAACCAATATGCTAAGACTGGAGGGGGATTGTGAATAGCAGCTAATTGTCAGTTTGTCTAGTGAAAAGAGCTTCCTCTCCCCCCCAGCAGGCTGGCTATTTGTTAAAGTTTTCTGGGGTTTTGGAGCACCTCGCCGGTAGGGGCAGTTCAAACTCAGCGGTTTTAATTATTAATCAGGTCAAAGGCGGATGACAGTTTTTCTTCTCTTCAGGGAAGGGTCTTGAGAGTTCACAGGGGGCATGTCCAGGCCCTTGTCCTGTGATGGAGAGAAAGGAGAGGAGCAGGCAAATGATTGAAGCCAGAGCAATCTTGAGTCGTTAATGTCAGACCGTGTGGAAAGTCGCATCGGGGCCTGTGGGCTCATTGTAAGGAATGTAGGTCTCTATCCTTTCCAAAGATTCGAACAATTCCATGTTAGCAGCACATATGAACATGGATCCTGTTGCATGTGCCCTTGCAAAGCAGAGCACAGAAGAGGTGGAGACTCTTCATATGTGTCCACTCTGGGGTGTCAGCTTCCTCCAGGTGACAGTGGGACAGCCACCTCTTTGCGAAGCACGCTGTAGGAAAGGCCGAGGCTTTTCCTAGTTTGGGTCTGTAAAGTCTCTAGTGCGCTGACTTTGTGTTTGCCCTACCTCCCCCACGTCTTTTTGATCCCTAGGGATCGCCCTTCTCCTCTTGGCTTGAGACCTCAGCTTGACAAAATCCAGAAAAGTCTTCCCGTTCTGCCTATTCGTCAGCCATTCCAAACAATCCCAGCAGGCACTGCCTCTCACCCTTGTTGCTAGGCAGATTCCCTGGTTGCTAGGCCACCACTGTTTCTTCTTAGCCTGGGAAAGGCGTCCAGATTTCCAGTGACCCACTGAATCCTCAAGCTGCCCACCCACCAGCAAAGTGAGTAGATCCTAAACCTTATTGTGTGTGAACTCGGTCCCCAGTGTAGATCAATTCCAAATGGGAAAACAGGCAGCAAAGTCAGGGTGTTCCTTATAGAGGTGACCCAGTATGCCACATGAATGATGGGCAGGCCATCTGGGAAGTTTCTCTGGACCATGGCCTGGACGTGCCCCCCTGTGAGCTCTCAAGACCCTCCCCTGAAGAGAAGAAAATTTTTCTTCAGCCTTGACACAAGCTTAGACAATTTTCTCTGGTTTAAGTTCTGACACTGTCAACCTTAAGGGCTCAGAAAACCTTATGTGCAACTAGAGAGTTCCTGGTCCTAGTGGTAGAGAGTGTTACGATTCAGACAGGCTGAATCTACTACTAATCTATAATGGATCTATGTAATCTACAATGAATCATATGGATCTAAAATGATTCTATAAGGATATTGCCTTTGCTCTGTGGGTGGGTGCAGAATTTTCAGGGAACAGGATGTAAGTGAACTGGTGTGGAGCCCAATTTGTAAGAAAGATTTATGTATTTATAGCTATTTCCCCCCCCCCCACCTTTAAACCTTCCTACTATGTTTCAGGCAAAATATGGGCTGATTTACAAGATGACATTTAATTTCCCATGTTAAGTATGAGAAAAACAAAAATGCTTCAGCCCATTTTATTAAAATATTAGTTCAGGGCCATCAGAATGGCTCCCGGGTAAAGGAGCCAGCAACCCTGACAACCCGAGTGTGGTCACATGGTGGATGGAGAGCGGTGACGCCTGCGGACTCCTCTGACCTCCACACACAAAATAACTGAAAAAAATTCTTTTAAGCAGTTTAGGTTTAAATTGTTACCGTCTAGGGGTCTTGATAGGGTTCATTTTCTCCTCCAATTAAAGAACTAGAAGGCAGAAAAGCTCTGGAGTGTGACAGGTGGCAGCAGGGAAAGTCTCAGGTACAACAGACAGGATCGGCCTGTGAAGAAAAGTTTTGGTTACGAGTGAGGACACACGCACAGCACACACACACATCGCACACACATGCACAGCACACACACACACGGCACACACACAGCACACACACTGCAACACGTTACACACACACCCACATATGCACAGCACACACTTACATTGCACACACACACAGCACACACACACAGCACACACGCACATCACACACATACCACACCGCACACACATGCACAGCACACACACACAGCACACACACACACACAGCACACATGCACAGCACACACACCATACATACATGCACAGCACTTACACATACACCTCACCACACACATATGAACACCATACACACACCACACACACACGCAGCACACACATCACATATATACACACGTCGCACACACATTGCACACACCACACACACACATCACACACATTGCACACACACATCATACACAGCACACACACATCACATGCATACATGCACAGCACACACATACCACACACACACACACACACACACATGCACACAAAGCAAAGCACACACATAAAGATCTAGAAAAGCAGGGAGTGGGGATGACACCGTGTGTGGGGGTGGGAGGACAGGGACCCTGAAATCTGGTCTATCCTCAGAGGACTGGGGGCTTTAAAGGATCTTTGAGGGGGCCTTCCTCCCCTACATTAGGGTTAGTCAGTTCAAACAAAGGGAGCCTGATGGGCCCACAACTTCTGGCTAAACATATTCTGATCTGGCCTTGGACTTGTTAGACCAGTCTACCAGCAGGGGGCCTGGAAGAAAAAGCCTGCCAGGCCTTTGTCACAGGTCAGGAGGGTGAAGAAGAAGCCAGAAGTTAGTCATCTTTATTATCTGTCTGTGGCTCCTCTCCCTGTGTGTTTACTGGAGATCTGTTTAACTCTCATTCCCTCAAAATGACTTCAACAGAGGCTGTTCGGCTAAGATGTAAGAGAATCAGGATTGGAACAAAGCTGGGTTAATAGGTCCCAGTTGTCTGGGAATGTGCAGGTATGGGTTGGAGGAGAAACTTGGCTAAGGGATACCAAAGTGCTGGTGAGTCAGCCAAACAGGGATTTCCTAGGAATAAGGGTCCATGTGGAAGTAGACCTTGGCTGAGCCTCCATCTACACATGAAATTATAAGGCTCACCCAGCAGGCCTTGGTCTTCAGGAGCATCTTTGAGAGAAGGGCCTTTGGATTCTTTTTGGCATTGGGTGAATATTTGTGTCCAGTAGACTGGTGGAACATAGAGAGCTCGCTCTGGTTTGGTAGGCATCTGAGTGGTACAAACTGGTATTTTAAAAGGACTGCCAAAGCCTGGTGCTCTAAGACGAAGGATCCTGGGGAAAGTGTGGTTGGATTAGGACCACTGAACTCTGCAGAGCAGTGTTCTCAACCATCCTAATGCTATGACCCTTTAATACAGCTCCTCAAGTAGTGGTGACCCCCAACCATAGAATTATTTTTGTTGCTACTTCATAACTGTAGTTTTGCTGTTGTTATGAATCATAATGTTAATAATATCTTTTTTTAAATATTTTTATTTTAGGTTTATTTATTTATTTATTATGTATACAACATTCTGCCTCGATGTATGCCCCGCACACCAGAGGAGGGTGCCAGATCTCAGTACAGATGGTTGTGAGCCACCATGTGGTTGTTGGGAATTGAACTCAGGACCTCTGGAAGAGCAGCCAGTGCTCTTAACCTCTGAGCCATCTCTCCAGCCCTGTTAATAATATCTTTTATGGCTGGACGGTGGTGGTGCACGCCTTTAATTCCAGCACTCGGGAGTCAGAGGCAGGCAGATCTCTGTGAGTTCGAGGCCAGCCTGGTCTACAAGAGAGGACAGGCTCCAAAGCTACAGAGAAACCCTGTCTCAAAACACAAACAAACAAACAAACAAACAAAAAAAACCCAAAAACCAAAAACAAAAAACAAAAAAACCTTTTATGCAGATGGTCTTAGGAGACCTCTGTGGAACGGCTGCTCAGCTCCAAGGGCGTCATGACCCACAGGTTGAGAACAACTGCTGTAGAAATCTGGGACAAAGAAGTCCTTCCTTATCCAGAGGTCTGATGAGTATCCCCATCCAGGGTGCACAGCAGGCATGTAGTAAATCCCAGATCTGGGGACCAGAGCCTTAGAGGAGCCTGGGTGGCGGGTTCTGAAAGCCAGGGAGAGCACAGTGAAGCTTGGTAGTGGAGCTGGCCTCTGTTTGAAGCTAGAGTGAGAGAGTTCTGTAGCCAAGTCCTAAAGAACCAAAAGTGAGAAGTCTGAGTATCCAAAGAGATTGTTACTGGAAATTGTAGGGGTCTCATCTGGTATCAGGTAAGACGAGAGAAATCAGGGTCTCCCTCTTAACATTCTGAGTCTCATTAATAATGTAAACAGCGGATGAGGACAGCATCCTGAGGCCTGCTCATGTTTACCTGCAAACATGAACAGACTCAGACAGACTCCTGAAGACAATTTTAACTGCATTTAAAAGGAAAGGCCAGGGCAGGCAAGCTGTAATCTCAGCAGCTGCCGGGAAGAGGAGAATGGAGGAGAGACAAGGGAGAGGACAGGCCATGCTGGTTAAGACAGCAAGCACAGAGGCCAGCTGGGTCAGCCAGCCATATGGCAGGGAGGAGGCTGTAGGGAAATAGTAAGGAAGCCCAGAGTCTTGGGGACAGCATGCTCAGAACATAGATAAAAGGAAAAAGAAAATGTGCATTTTTCTGAGTAATGTAGAAAAGCAGGCAAGCTAACAAAGTCTCATGGTTGTGGCCATGTAAGCTTCTGTGGATGGAATCAGGAATTCTGGGAAGGAAAAGTACATGATTTCATTAAAGGAGCAATTATTCCACCTTTCTCTTTAGCATGGCTTATGGTAAACCTGCCTTCCTGAGGGGCAATTCCTTAGCCAGCCTAGTCTCTCTCTCTCTCTCTCTCTCTCTCTCTCTCTCTCTCTCTCTCTCTCTCTCTTTCTCTCTCTCTCTCTCTCTCTGTCTCTCTCTCTCTCTCTCTCTCTGTCTCTCTCTCTCTGTCTCTCTCTCTCTGTCTCTCTCTCTCTCTCTCTCCTCTCTCTTTCTCTCTCTCCTCTCTCTCTCTCTCTCTGCTCTCTCTCTCTCTCTCTCTCTCTCTCTCTCTCTCTCTCTCTCTCTCTCTCTCTCTCCTTTTTGAGACAGGTAACAGTCCTGGCTGTCCTGGAACTCTATAGATCAAACTGGCCCTGAACGCACTGAGATCCGCCTGCCTCTGCCTCCCAAGTGCTGGGATTTAGAGCACTGGCTGGTTTTAAGTTTCTTGATCAGTTTTCCCTCAATGGGCCTTTGTTGCCACTCCGACAACTCTGTCCTTTTTCTTCCTACCTTGTCTTTCCCCTTCCCTCCTTCTACCTTTATTCCCTCCCTTTTTGGGGTAGGGCAGGGGTAGAGATTGAACCTAGTGGTTTGCACCTACCAGGCAATAGCTTTACCATTAAACTATTGTAGGGCCTGGGTCTGCCCTTATTCCGGGGGCTCATCTTGAGGACAGTTTCTGGTCAGATGACTAAGCATCCTGTTTGTTCCTGTGCTCCCTCTGCCCCGCCTGGTGATTTGTTGTAGGGCATTGTTGACTCTATTGTTGGTATGGTAATTTCCCACCTGCCTAGGTGGAAGTCCTTGTGCAGTAGTTAGATAAGGTAATTTCCCACCTGCCTGGGTGGAATTCCTTGGGCAGCAGTGGGATATATAAGATTTTCCCCAAGGTTAAATAAACGGCTTTCGGCTGATCTCCTTTCGAATGACCCAGGTCTCTTTGTGTGTTCTTTCAATCTCCAGGCCCTTGTCCGACTCGCGTAAGGTACAGTGGCGCGTGAACTGTACCGAGGGGGTAACACAGAATCGGGTGTTACAAACTATAACTCCAGCCCTCTTGTTTTTTTTAACTTTTTATTTCGAGAAAAAGTTTAAGTTTCCCAGACTGGCCTTGAACTCATTCCCAGCCCAGACAGGCCTTTCATTTGTGATTCTCCCCCGCTCAGCCTTCCGAGTAACTGGGGTATCAGGCCTGCATCACCAGTCCTTTCTCTTGCAACAAATTTTCTGGGATTGGATGGGAATTATTCAGGAGGATAATCAGTGCTCTGTATATTGTCTGATTCTCTGCTTTTGCAATTTAGGTTTTTGGCTTTTCCCCAGTTTCCTATTGAAGTACTTTCTGAACAATCTCAACCTTGTCTGGACACCAGAAATTTGCCCAGCTTTGGGCCAAGACAGCCAAGGGGGCTCCAGGGCCCCTGGAAATTTAGCAGGATGGGGTTAGCAGCTGTCTCAGCTGGATTTGCATGAAACAGCTGGTGGAGCCAGGGCAGGGAGAGGTGAACTCTCAAGAGAGGAAGAAATTGGGAGAGAGAGAGATGGAAACAGCTGCAGTTGCTAAAGTCTTTCTGCCTGGACCCTTCCATTTGGAGGCTGCTGGGCCCCTCCACTGCAGGGGCTTCTGGGTCCTTCCATCGCAGGGCTTCTGGGTCCTTCAATTTAGAGGCTGCTGGGCCCTTCCATCACAGAGGCTACTGGGCTCTTCCATGGCAGAGGCTACTGGGGCTCCAGCTCTCCCCACATGAGTTTATTCATAAAGCGGAGCCCTATGGGCTGTAAACAGCGGGTGAGGACAGCATCCTGAGGCCTGCTCATGTTTACCGGCAAAGCTTCACAGCACCTGGGGTGTGACTGGGCTGAGATGGGGTGGTCGATTACATCCTAAGCCACTGGACCGTGGCTGTCAGGGGTACATGACTTTCAGTTGAAATAGAAGAGGGGAGGAATTTGGGCCTCTTCTGTTATTTTAGTAACCTGAGAGTCTCAGAAATTTGTGAGTGGTTCTGGCTTGTGCCCACTTGGAGAACCCTTCCCCCACTTCCACCTCTCTTACATGGGTGAGTAATAATTTTTACTTTATTTTGTTTTTTGTGTTAAGAAAATGATGTGATAACCACGGAGCAGCAATAATGACTGAACACTAGCTGGCCTTCGGAAGGACGGGCTAGAGGGCGTCTGACCGCTCGGAAGCTTGGTGGGAGGACCTTTCTCCTGTCCCGTGGGTAATTTTCAGTCTCAAGCTTGGTTCCTGGGCAGCTGTGGTGAAGCGGAATCTTGATTCTCTAAGTAACTTGATGGCTTAGTTTAGGGCTCGGTTGCTGTTCCATGAACTGCCTTGAAATTTAATCACTCAAATTTATTTTCTAGAGTGTTTTCCACAGCCTCCTCCTCTAAGCCCATTAGTCTTCACCCTGTGACCTGACAGAGCAGTTATTAAAGATCCCTGTGGTTCTTTGCACTAGATTTAGGGGTGTGGGTAACTCTGGAGGCAAGTTCTAACTGGAGTCACGGTTGGGTGGGTTTTCCCTCAATTGGCTGTGAATCCTCTCCAGGGCATCCTGGAGGCCCACAAGGAGAAACCTACCTCCTCTTCATTCTTCAGAAGGGAAGTGGTAACTTCTTCTAGGACTGGTGCTCTCAGGCTGGGACTGTGTTGTCCTTGTCCACATTCAGTGTCCTATTTAATAAAATGGAGATAATTACACATTTAAAAATTGTTTTATTTTGAAGACAAGGTCTCATATATCCCAGGCTATCCACAAATTCCCTATAGAGCCAAGAATGAGCTTCAACTTCTGATCCTCCTGTTTTTACCTCCCAAATGTTGGGATTACAGCCACCATGTTTTATGTGGTGCTGGGGATCAAAGCCAGGCTCTCTGCATATTAGGCAAGCTCTCTACCAACTGAGTTACATCCCTAGCCCAAGATAACACACTTTTTTTCTTAAAAGGTGGGGGGGGGGGATTGTACAGGGGCCAGTGAGATCAGTGAGATGGCCCAGCAAGTAAAGGTACTTTGCAAACCTGGTGATCTAGGTTTAATATCTGGAGCCCACACAAAGGTGGAGAAAAGCAGCCATACAGAGTTGTCTTTGGCCTCCATATGCACATGTGCAATACACCCACACCAATAATAAATAAAAATTTTAATAAAGGGGCAAAATTAAAGCCAATGAAAGGGGTGGCAGGGGGCTGGAGAGATGGCTCAGAAGTTAAGAGCACTGGCTGCTCTTCCAGAGGTCCTGAGTTCAATTCCCAGCTACTACATGGTGGCTCACAACCATCTGTACTGAGATCTGGCGCCCTCCTCTGGTGTGCGGGCATACATGGAGGCAGAATGTTGTATACATAATAAATAAATAAATCTTAAAAAAAAAAGGGGTGGCAGTATAGAGCCCAGCACACCGCAGGAGGGTACAACAAATGGCAGCTCCTAGCTCTTTCGCCTGGACAAACCTTCCTTTTGGAATCTTGGACACTTTATTCATCTGGTTTAGAAACATCCTTACAAAAATTTCATTTCAAGAATAGTTCCATAAATCAAGCATTTGGCTCTCTCCTTCCTCCTGTGAGGCCTTCCTCCTGTGAGGCCTTCCTCCCAGGCCTCCGTGATGCTCCGGAGTTGCTGGCAGCAGATGTTCTGTGCAGCCGGTGGACAGGGGTTGTGTAGGAGAGTCTCAATTGTGTGACCTCCCCAGGCTGTCCCCCCCGGGTCTGGACACTCCTACTCTGTGCTTAGCTGGCCTCTGGAGGTAACACAGGGCTTGTTCCTCTTTTGCAAGCTATGCTGGACCAGTTAAAGTTTATTCTGTAGAAACCTCCACCAAGAAGTCAAAAGATGAGTTTCCTGCTCTTAATAGATAATTTTTATTGGTTTTGCAATAAACGTATGAAATAGAAACAATAGCAATAAACTATCCCAACAAGAAATCGAAAGGCTCAGGCCCCCAAAGCCCTTCCTGCCTCTCCTTAATGAGTCTCTAATTTATAGAGCAGCCAGTGGGCCTACTTTTCTTGCTCCAAGCTTTGCAAACTCTTCCATCTTGGAGGCCCGGGTGCTCTGAGGTCTGGTGGACTCATTGCCACATAGTCGCTGTAATGAAAACTGGGACATAGTAGAACCAGACAAGAGGAAGTGGTGCTGTCTCAGCCCTGTTTCTTCTGATTTTGAAGGTCTTTCTTCTTTGGCTTCAAGTTTGTCACCAGAGGGTAGACTAGGAGGACAGTCAGGATGGCAACTCATACTGAAATAGCCAAGGCCACAGTTTAACTTAAAAAAATAAATTGCATCTACTTATTTGGTTTTTTTTTTGTGTGTGTGTGTGTTTGCATATGTGTGTGTTAGGGGCACACAGTGCACAGGCAGAAGTCGGAGGACAGCTTGTGGGAGTTGGCCCTCTTCTACTGTGTGGGTCCTGGGGAACAAACTCAGGTCATCAGGCTTGGCAGCAAGTGTGGTTACCCAGTGAGCCATCTCACCAGATCTGTAATTTAACTTTTAGAGATCGGAGTGACCAGGGGGTAGGCCTAAAATACACCTGGAGGCTTAGCCGAGGCTTTTCAGCTTTGAAGGCGCTATCTTTTTGGAATGTGTAGAATATTTTTAGCTCATGGTGTGAGTCTCAGAAAACTCAAGTGGGCACCAAGAGGAGGGATGATCTCGATGTCTTTGTAGATACTAATGAGACCTCCCGGGGCGGTTCTCAGGGGCAGCTCAAGCAAGTCGGAAGCCTGGGTCCCTGCCCCACGGGGGTTTACTTGCTGGATCACTGGCAGTGTGAGAGCAGTGATAGCTATAGTCAGGACTGAAGGCTCCACATGACCGTTTGCCCTGAGGCCTGAGGCTCAGAGAACAGGTTGCCTGTGTTCCCCATCATGCCTCAGAGGAGGTGCAGACCTCAGGGCTCATGCCTCAACAGTCAGAGAAAACAAGACTAAGTGGGGTTCAGGGACAGGATGGCTCAGCATCTGGGTGGGCAGGAAAGGCCCCGGGAAGTTCATGGCAAAAGGACACAGATGGTCTTACTGGAAGTAGGGATGCTTTCCTTCAATCATGGAAATATTCCTTCCTGCTTGCCATCCTCTTCCGGTCCCTTCCTGTACTCTGGGATCTTTCCCACCATGCTTCTGTGAGGTTGGAGCTGGGGGTAAACCTTTTCCAGAATCTGTAGCTGCACCCCAACTCTCCATTCACCCCCTTATCTCACCCCCCCTCAGGGGGCTTGAAGGAAAGACCGCTGACTTTGCAACCCATAGGCCCAGCAAGTCCCCATCTATGGCACGCTGTTATGCTTCGAGGACACAGGACTGTGAACTCGAAATTGTCTCGCCTTTGTCACCTCCTGGCAGGTCTTTAGAGCTCGGGGAAACAGTGGAGCGGTACAAATCGCAGTGGCGTGGTAAAGCCCCCCTTACTCCTGATGGGCTGCCTGACTCATATCCGTTTCCCTGGCAAAAAATAAGTTTTTGTTATTGCTGGCTTGGCAGAAGCACGGAAGAGTGCACGAGGATCTACTGCCCCATGCATCACTGGCCAAATTGCCTGAGAAATCCCAGCTCTAGAACTTTTCATCGTTGGCTGTGATGTACTGAGCAGAACGGCAGCTCCATTTCCCCAGCGTGGCTCAGCGACGCTGGCACTTAGCAGATCCGCTCGGCTTGCAGCTCCCAGCAAATACGGCCTTTTCTCTCCCTTCCCCTCCCCGTGGCCCTTTTTGCCCCTCACCCTTTATCTTTCCCATCCCCCCTGTCTGCTCATCAACCCCCTCCCTGCCTCTACCCAGCAGAGCCATAGCTGGAGAATCAGGAGGAGGCCCACAATGTCATTTCCCCATCACTCTGCAGCCAATGCCACACTAATGTTCTTTTAATGCTGTGATGCTGCACTAATTAATAAGCATCCTGCACAGAGGCCTCGCTCAACTCTCCTCCCCTCTCCTCCTCTTCCCTCCCTGCCCCTCCCCAGCAGCCAAGGAGAAGGCCTCCTCCTGCCTGACATTCTGGCATCTGGCAGCAGAGAAAGGATTTCACCCCTCTACCTGGTCTGCCTGATATTGCTATGAGAGATAACTGTATACGAACCAATAATCTAGCCTGACAATCCAATTTACTGACCAATAGCGCACAATCCACCATGTCATCGGCAGTGGGGAGGCCCATAAATTAGTTCCTAGTAATTTATTCTGATCAATAGAATGGGCAAAGTCACTTGTCTCTTTAATCAAAGGCCCTCTCAGAGATGTCAGGGCAGGCTGCTGTGTGGGAGGGAGCGAGGAGGCCGTGGTTCTTGGCACCACACCCCTCACCCTGGCTTCCAGAATCCAGCAGAAAGCCTCCTCCAATAGGAATAGTATGGACGGATCTGAGGTCCACGCTGCCTATTTCAAGTGGGGAAACACTGGTCTTCAAAGAGACCAAGGGCAGAGGCAACCCAAACTGTGGTAAACAAGTGGCTCCAAGGACATCCTATCTCTTTGGAATGTTCAGCATCTTCCTTCCTCCCCATCACAGGGAGAACCTGGTCCTTGTGCTGTCTGTAAAAAGATTCCCAGGTGCTGGGAATGTGCCCCTCCAAAAGTCTGCTGTGTAGGTAAGTTCTCGCTGGTTCTCCGGAGGCTCAGCAGGACAGAAGACTAGCACTGAACTTCAGTCCTTTCCTGGGGTGGTTAAAGCATCCAGAGAGGAAATCTACATTAGCCCTTAGTAAAGCAAACAAGCACTTATCTGTCTTATCTGACTGGAGTTCACACTCCAGGACAGCAGGCGTTCTCCAGAGGGCTGTCACCTGGGAGATTTTCCTCTCATGATAGCATTGATAGCTTTCTGCTCTCATCTCCTCTCCCACCCTTGTGCAGCTCACCCCATCATCCACCAGAAGCCCCAAGCCCCGATTCTTTCATGCATGGTCTAAAACTTTCACAAAGGCATGGTGGCATACTTCTGTAATCTGAGCAGCAGGGAGGCGGAGACAGGAGGACTGAGTGGTTAAAGCTAACTTAGGCTACATAGAAAGTCCCAGGCCAACCCTGGGCTCCATGGCAAAACGAGCTCTCAAAAATAAGAACCTGGTCACCTGGAACTCAGTGTGTGGGGGTATGCACATGGGTGTGTGTATGTGTGTCTTGGGGGAGGGCAGAGGAAGATGTCTGGTGTCCTGCTCTGTTGCTCTCTACCTTAGTCCCTTGAGACAAGGTCTCTTCTTGAGACTCTACAGCTAGGCTGGTGGCCACAAGGCTCCAGTGAGGGTCTACAGAGATGCCTCTACTCTAGCAGAGGACCTGGGTTCAATTCCCAGGACCCACATGAACCCACAGGGTTCAATTCCAGGGGATCCAGTGCCTGCATTTGACATCCTTATCCAAAGCCCTCATCTTGCCTCCACAGGCACCAACATGGTACACATACATACATACAGGCAAAACACTCATTCACATAAAAATAAATCTTAAATTTTTTTTTTTGAAAAAGCAAGAAGAAAGCCTCAGCCATCTTCCCGTCTCTCTCCTCAACACGCACCCCCAAGGGCTGTGGTTACAGATGTGCTACATGTGACTTCTTATGTGGGTTCTGCATATTCGAAGTTGTCCATCTCTCCAACCCAATATTGGCCCTGTTTTGAGCCTTATATTTTATGTGGTTTTTGTGCACGTACAAGCAATGCATTTGTATCTCTCTTCTGTTAATCTATCTATTGTCAGTTTCCTTCATAGACTAAAACATTGACCCTTCAGAGGCAGGATGAGGGAAATTCTCTCTGCCTTTGTACTAGTATGGCAGCTAAGAGCCAGAATGACTGACTGGCTTTGGATTCCTGCTTCTCCACTTCCTATTTGTGAGGCCTGGGGCAAGCTGTTTAAACTCTATGACTCAGTGGGACTAATAACAGCATCTACTTCAGAAGAGTAAGAAGATTCAATAATTTAATCAAATGATACAGGATTATTTAATAGATTATTATTTTTGAGAGTTTTATGCATCCTGGTTGGTCTGAACTTGCTCTGTGGTCAAGACACACCTTGAGTTCCTGCTGCTCCTGCCTCTGCTTCCTACATGGTTATATTATAGACATGTGCCACCATACCCAGCTTAAATTTATATAAAATGAAATTAGCAAAAGAGTAAGTAATATGCTTAGAACAGTACTGACATACTGACATGTAGTAAGGCTCTTTTAAGTGTTCGTTAATGTAAACAAATCCAGAGTTCAAGGGACGATGTTATTCGGGGCTCTCTGAAGATATGCCAAGTCCTTGAGATGCTCTACTTCCTGAGAATGTTTTCTGTCACCTCCCCTTCACTCCTCATCTTCCTTTTTCAAATAGATAAAGACTCCGTCAACTTCTGCTATGTCTTTGGGGCAGAAGAGAAACTCCAAATATTTCTCCAAAAGCATATTCCCTCCTCCAGGCCCCGGGGTTAGCCAGTGCGCTGGCCTTGGGGAAGGACCAATCTTGCTTTCAGAAAGAGCAAGCCTGCTCTTAGTGAGTGGGAAGGACCGTCTGGAGTTGTCCTAGCTGTAGGGACTTGATGAAGGACACCATACTCTTTGATGTGAACAGGGTGTAGAAGACAGCAAAGGCAAAGCCTGGTTACCTTGGGTCCTCCTAACTCTCCCACTGACCGTGGGTCCTTGGCCAAGTCACTTCAGGTCTGACCTTGATCCCGTGTTTGAGAAGAGAAAGGAATGGGGAGGAAAAGTTTCCAAGTCCCTCACTGTGACGCTGTGGAATTCTGTGTGGGTCCACCAAGAGGTCTGTTGGATTTTCTCCAAGTGTCCTTTCCTCTGCTGTGTCCTCCTCCCCAGTAATCTGAAAATCTCTAAACTAATATAAACATCGGCAATCCAGGGAAATCTAGGGTGTCTCAGACTGTTGTAGTCACTGAGTGCGACAGACTGCCTTCCTGAACTGGAGTGGAGGGAATCGGTTTCCTTAGATGGAGGTTTCTATGTCCGTTACCGCCATTGTGACTTTGGTGACTTCTGCTCTGTCAGGGTCAAAGCCAGGACTTCTGATTGTAGGGAATCTCTGAAGGCCTTTCTGCTAATCCTACTAGTTTTTAGTGCAGAGAAGCTCATGCTGATTGACACAGACTCACTGAGGCACAGGGAAGAAAGCAAAACTCCACTTGCAATTCTAAGCTCCTGTGATTGTCCTTGGACCCTGTTCTGACCACCCATCCCCCTGTAACTGAGCTGGGCTGGAGGGCTTGAGTACATAATCACTGGTGTGATGGGGCCAGGTTGGAGGCCCGAGGCCAGCCCAGGGTGGCTGCATGGCAGGTGGACACAGTTTCTGGTGAGCAGGAATCTGGCACCCTCTGCTGACCCCGCGGCAGGAGACAGCTGGTCAAACAGGCTAGGGCTGCAGCTATCGGAAAGGGGGAAGGGTGGGGTCTATGACTAAGTGGCAGCTTACTAGTCAAAAGAACAGTTCCTCTCTGAATAGATCATTTTTATTGGTTTTGCAATAAGCTTATGAGACAGGAACAATCGCAATAAACAAACTGAACAAGAAATCGAAAAGATGGCCCCCGAAAGCTGTTACTGAGCTCTTCACACCTTTTCTTAATGAGTCTCTAATTTATAACAAACTCATCACACCAGCACCCCCAGGGTTCTGGCACTGGGAACTCCCAGCATCTGTCTGCGTGTGGACTGTCACTTTTTAGGTGCCTGAGATCTGGTTCCAGCAGTGGCGGAAGGCTCTGTAAAGTAGGAGGAAGCATGGGTCCTGGGAGTCCCCAGTTAGGCCCTTGCTTCTCATGGCTATCTCTGTGTGTCCCTTAGATCTCTGCAGAATGGAGGAGGCTGGCTCTGGGGACCCCACTTACTTCAGTCCTCTGCCCCAGGCTGGTGATGGAAGCCAGCTTCTTTTAGATTTCTAGACTAGTTTCTATGGAAGACTGTGATGGCTCGGGGCTTCCATTGTCCTCGGAGAGACATGAGCCACTGGGAAGGAGCTGAGTCTTTTTGCTCCTAGGGTTAGAGGCTCTGCCAGGGTGAAGCCATGTCTCCCCCTATCTCACCCTGCAACAGGTTAAGGCTGGAAGGAGGGTAAATACTTCCCTGCAGTCTAGACATGCATGAGGCCAGGGCAGAGTCTCCTTCTGGTGGGGCTACCTAGGGAAAGCCATATCTATTCCCTCAGCCCTAGCTCCTGACTCAGGGTCAGTTTCCCCTCAGGTGGAGGCTATAGAAGGGCACGATTCTGTTTCTACCCTAGACTAAAGTTCCTGCAAGCACCACCTTCTCCAGCTCCTTTTTCATCCAGTGAAGCCTCTTCCTAAGGTAGCCTCCGGCCCTTTCACCTGACCCTCCAGGAGCTACTTGCCAGTCCCCTGTGTGTTTCCTGGCAGTTGGGCATGAAGGAAAGCTTCCGGACGTGGGATCTGCAGTCTGGACCAGGCTATGACCACATTCCCATCTGTAGGGGACCAAGCGCCTTATTGAGATGCCTGCAATCCTTGGAGGTGGCCACAAGATGTCAGTGCCAGGCCATACAAATGGTTCCTGTCCTGCAAGGTTTGGAGGAAATCAGATAGCAGATAGTGAGTCAGTCAGGGCTTGGCAGCCAACCTCAGCCTTATGCCTCTCTCTCTCTCTCTCTCTCTCTCTCTCTCCTCTCTTTTCTCCAAAACTCTTGTCAGTCCTCTGTATCTCTTTTTTGTTCCTGATTCTTTGCTCCAAATGGGGGTTGCTAGGAGGGTTGAAGGGGTGGGGGTGGGTTTCTGAGACTCCTTGGCATCCTGCTCTGGGAAAGATGGGGAGCTTGCATCCCTGATGTAGACTCTTGTGGAAAAGACCCCCCCCCCCAGTGTGTGTGTTCAGGTCATCCTAAAGAGATAAAGACTGTACCAATAATAATTATATACCCTCTAGTTTAAAAAAAAACTAGAAAAATGTTTTACAATTTTTCATCATATAGAAATGATAACTGTTTAAGGAAATACATAAATATACATTTAAAGCACATTTAAACATTTTTGCAGCACATGCATGCATTGAACATTAATACCGCATTTAATATGCACAAAGTTTATATTTTAGTCTATCAGTTAAACTGAAAAAAGCCAAACAAAACTGAGAATGCTAGTTTGGGGTTTCCTGTATTGGTGTGTGATGCTGCAAGTGTTTTATCTGGATAGACAAATTCAGATCTGGAAGGTAGGTGATCTTCCAAATGTTTGTGTTCTCGTTGGCTATGTTGACTTACGTCTATGATCCTACAATCCCTGTACTCAGGAAGCTGAGGCAGGAGGATCACCAGAAGTTGGAGGCCAGCCTGGATTAGCCAGGGGGTTCCAGGCTAGCCTGGAGAGAAAGGGCGAGAGGAGTCAGGGAAGAAATAGCCCAGTCAAGTGTCTGGTTTTATACATGCAGAAACAGAGGCCCGAGGTCTGCAGCTTAGCTGTCCTGTGGACCTAGGACCCTGCCTTCTGCGCAGCATGTGTGCTTCTGTCTAGATGCCATGGTCTTAGTAGTTTATGTATTAGAAAATTCTCAGACTTCCCATCAGCCAACAACTTCCTGAAGAAGAACATCAGAAGGAAACACAAAGAAGGCAGAGATGGGAGGAAGAAGGGAAAGATGGTACAGTGTGGCTCTTTGCCAGCTTGGTGCCCACAGGTGTGGACGCCTGAGAGTAAATGTATCTCGCTGGGGCAGCCCTGCCTACCTGTGGCAGGTCTGAGTTTCCTGTTTGTGTCTGAGTGGAGAGCCCTTGTGAACGCCCTCTCAGAGCCAAGGCCTCCTTGAGAAGGCATTCGTGCTTTGGGCTAGCAGGGTGGGAGCCAAGGTGTACCAGTGTTAGTGTGCATGCTGGGAGCGATGGGGTAACCGTGAGTGAGAGCGGTTGCTTCATCTCTAGCTTCTCTGCCCCGGCCAGACTGTCTCCCCACAACCCCAAGGGTTTCCGTGTCCCTGCCCCAGCAGCAGTGAAATTCTTTATCGGTTGAGGCACCAGCCCCCGTGTCGGGATTTCAAGGTTCCTGTCGGTTCCATCCATCTTCTGGGGCCTCCTGGTATTAGCATTGATCTACAGGGGAAATGGAGAGCGCGCCTGGGTTATTATGCACCCGCCCGCCTTCCCTGGGCTGTGATTGAGTGCACACAGAGAATTTTTGAAACATGGCCACCCTAACTTATTCTGTCTTCCTGCCAATAGCGTGGCATGGGTCCAAATTACGGGTCGATACCAGCTGATCTTTTTATGTTAAACTGTGATGAAGTTGCTTCTGTGTGGAGATGGGATTAGGCCCTGGGCCCTCATTTAAGGGAGAACTTTTGGGATGGGAAAGGGGGAAAATCCCAGAGTGGGCACGGGGAGTGGTCAGCGAGGCATAATGTTGGGCAGGGTGGCTGAGGGCCCACAGTATGCAGTACGCGAAGGCTTGGCTCCGGGCCTGGACTGCACGCATGCATGAGGAGCATCAGAGTCAGCTGCCTTGGGGCCCCCAGGCTCCCTGATTTATTCCCTTGTGGTCCTCCCCACACCAGGGAACCTCGGCTCCCCCATCAGACCTTCTAGTTGGTCAGCCAGTCTGCCCCTACAGAGGCCCCTCCTTGCTCCCTTCCAAGGATAGAATTCCATTTTCCTCCAGCCCTTTCCACTCTTCCCCCACCCTGCCCCCACCTCTACACACCTGCACCATCAAACGGGTTTGTCTTTAACCTCCAAACAGGGAACTTTAATTAAAGAGACAGTGACCCCTTTTATGAGTTTAGTCGAGTTGGGTTTCAGGGCCCATGTCACTAGCGGCTCACATAACGCTGACAAAAGCTTGCAGGCCCCAAGAGGAGCGGTCTGCCTCATAGACAGTGCGATGGGGTGCAGGGGAGCTATTGGGGGAGGCATGGGAAGAGGGAGCCATCATAGGGTCAAGAACCCCAGTGTCTGAGTCTGTGAGATTGGAATTTAAGGGGGTGAGCTGGCATCCCCAAGGTGGGGGGCACTGACTGTGCAGTACCTTTGGAGTTTAATCCCACAAAAGGATGTCATGTGGGTCCTAGCAGTATGGTGGCAGCCCCTTATGTCACCGTCAACTGCCAACAGGGCCTCGCCTCGTGTTCTTGTCTGACTTGCTTGTTGGTTTACATTCTTACACTATAAAACTGGAAATGATTTCCCAGGGGAATAGACTGGCTAGAACTCACTCCAAGAATAGTCATTTTTCTCACATATTTAAGGAAAAGTGATTTCATGCTAAGACGTGATTGCTAATAACTATAATAACAGCCCTTCGCATATGGCACAGCATAGGAATGCTGTCCTGTGTCTGGAGGTTCTGATGCTGATGTTGTTCCATGCAGGAGTCTAATTCAAGACTTCCTGTGCCTTCAGTTCACCATCTCACCCCCTCTCCCCTAAAGACCCTCAAGACCCCTGCTGTTGTCAGTCTAGTGTTATGAGTCTGAAGGGCCCTTATCGTATGCTGAATCACCTCCTCACTGTTGATTTTTAACCCAGGGCTTCTCCAGGCCCTGTACGGGATGTTTGCTCACCCTTTGATCTGGTTTCTTGATAGCCTTTGGGAATTCTTTAAACTAGAGAGGGTGCCCAACCTGCCACACTTATTCATTCAACAAACTTGGGCTGTTCAAAGGAATCAATGCGTAATTGATTATTTCCGTAAGGGAGGCTTTCCCCAAAGTGGGGTACACTCCAATTAGCCAGAGGCTGATAAATTTTCAGTTATCTACTTGAAGAACTAGTCACCTAAACAACTTGATATGTCAAAACCTAGGGCTGAGCCCAAAGTAGATTTGTGGAGGAGAGACTCCCCTCTTTTCTTCTTCTTCTTCTTCTTCTTCTTCTTCTTCTTCTTCTTCTTCTTCTTCTTCTTCTTCTTCTTCTTCTTCTTCCTCCTCCTCCTCTTCCTCCTCCTCCTCCTTCTTCCTTTCTTTTTCTTTTTTCTTTTTCGAGACAGGGTTTCTCTCCCCACTTCTTAATTTCTTCTGCTATCATGGTTCCCTGACTACCCCCATCTTGTGACTCATGTACATTCCAGACAAAAATACTTAGGTGGATTATGGGGACAACAATGAGGAATAAAATGACATAGATACAAATGTGTGTGTGTGTGTGTAGACAGCACACAAACCAACACTAACATCTAACTATCCCTCTGATCAGCGGGTCTGCCCCGTGCACACAGAGCATAACCTAGGCACGTGAGCAGTGTGTCTATGTGTGTGTCTGGGAGTGCACACACCCACAGAGAGAGGTCACAGCCTCTTCCCGGCTCTCTGGAGGAGGGATCTGGAGGCCAGAGGGGTTGGGGCATAATTGGTTTTGGCATTTCCTACCTCCGCTGTCCGGGAAGCTCTCTCTGTTTCATCTACAGCCTGATCAATCCCTAGTCATGTGCGTTTCCACATGGACGCTCCCGGCCCCCCAACTCACCATGCTCTCAGAAACTTCATTAGGACCATTAATCTGCTGACCCAGGCAAATCGCTGTCTCTTCCTGCTTCTCGGCCTCCTACCCCTATCCTGAGACACCCCTGACCAGGCAGAAATCCTCTCTCATGTTGAGCTTACACCCCCCACTCCACTGGCTTTCCCAGTCTCCACTCCGTCCTCCTCACCCCTGTTTGCTAAGGCTTTCTCAAATGTGGTGTTTTGTTTGTTTAGTTCACGTTTGCCACCAGTACCCAGAAGCAGAATGGGTCCCATATGCTTGCCCCTTAATAACGAAGGCTGTGGGGTCAGACTCAGGCTATCAGCAATCAGACGAGGTAAAAACTGTAACATGTATGGCATGTTTATATTCTGTCCATATTAGGCTAGATGCCCTTACTCAGGACCTAAGAAGAAGGCATGATTTCCTCCATGCCTTTTAAAACTGCTGCTGCTGCTGTTTGTTTTTGAGACAGGATTTCATGTAGTCCAGGCTAGTTTCAAACTCACTGTATAGCTGAGGATCTCGAATTTCTTTTTCTTTCTTTCTTTTCCTTTTTTTTTTTTTTTTTTTTTTTTTTTTTTTTTTTTTGGCTTTTCGAGACAGGGTTTCTCCAGGGTTTGGCTGTCCTGGAACTTACTCTGTAGAACAGGCTGGCCTTGAACTCTCAGAGATCCACCCACCTCTTGAGAGCTGGAATTGAAGGTGGGACCTTGGATTTCTAATCCTCCTGCCTCCACTTGCTGAGTGCTAGGATCACAGGTCTGTGCTACAACATTTGGTTTCATGTGGTGCGGGAGATGAAACCCCGGGGCTTCATGCATACTAGGCACCCACTCTAGCGACTGAGGTACATCTCAAACCCTTGTCTGTTTTTGCGTGTTCGCCTCTCTGTGTGCCACAGTGCACATGTGGAGGTCAGAGGACAACTTGCAGGAGCTGATTCTCTTCTACCATGTGACGGATTCTGGGGATCAAATTCCAGTTGTCAGTCTTAGTGGTAAGTGCTCTCACCTGCTGAGCAATCGCAAGCCTCTGTTTGGTTTTTGTTTTGAGACAGGCTCTAAGTATATAGCCTAAGTTGTCCTGCAAATCACTATATATCCCAGGCCAGCTCCTAGTTCACTGTCCTTCCCTCAGTATCCTTTGTGCTAGGGTTACTAGTGTGTGCCACCTTGTCTGGCTCTAACTCCCCCATTTAATGGGGGGAGGAAAACAGAGTCTAGAGCAGCTAACTGCTCATTGATGAACTGTAGAGAGAGAACCCAACTTAGCTCTGCCTGTAACAAGCCATTCTTTCTGTTTTATAGACAGGAAGAGGTTCTAGGTAAGCCTCCAGGAAATTCCTTATGTAAAAGGACCCTGGCCTGAGGATTGTCTTATTTACTCTGTGCCAAAGCTAGGCTTTGAGGCTGAGGAGCAAGTGTGTGTGTCTCCTGTCCTCTTCCTGTCTGCCTAGAAAGGGTCCATGGTGTCCAGCTCCTGCTGTGTCCTGGTGCCAGGACACACTTCCTCAGCTGGTCCAGCCTCACAGGAGATGGCCCTGCTTCTTCTCTGGCCTCTATGGCTGATGTGCTGAGCCCATTGTCCAGGCAGGAACAAAGACTAAGGATTTAAGCCCAGTGACCAGGCAGCTCTACCAAGCAGAAAAGACTGTCCCCCCTCGAAACTGGGCCCAGTCAGGAGGGGGATGTGAGGGGGAGGTTAGGAGGAGGACCTGAGAGAAAGGGGACAGGGAACCTTTCAAAGTAACTAATTAAAGGGCCTTTGCCTGCCCCCTCCCCTGGTGCCTAATCTCTTTGGGGCAGTAGCCAGACAATGTGCCTGCCACCCTGCCCCCCTCACTAGAGTTTTAAAACAAGAGACAACTTGAAGTTAATGAGCGCCACCTGACGGGGGTCCCCTAATGAGAGGGGGCTGCTGGGCAGCTCACACATTCTCTGGTTCCATGAATAGCTTCCCTAACCCCCTGAGTTTTATTCAACTAGGGCTAGGGGCAGGGGGGCAGAAAGGAAAGGCCCTGCTCCGTGTGGAGCACGTGGACAGTGGTTTGGTGCTGGAAGGAGGGCCCACCTCCCCTCCCCCATGGCCCATACCCAACTTTGAGGCTGAACCTCACCAGGCTTTGGCCTGAGCTGGCTGAGTGCCTCAGGGCCAGCCAGCTCTGCTTCTAGGTCCTTGGTCACTAAAGTGGGCTGTTTGCTTTTCCAGACAGGGCCCTGAGGCAGAGGAGAGATATTTTGGGACTGCAGGGCTTGGTGGCAGGGCCAGGGGTCAGGAGTCAAGGGACTTCCAGAAGTAAATTAGGAAACCTTTCTTGGACATTGGAAAGTTTCTAGCCCATGTAAGTCCTCAAGTCTGGCCTCATTTCTGAGGCTTTGGTTTCTGATCTCTGTTGAACGCCCACCTTTGATGTCCCCCTTGCTGTTCCCCTCCATCTGGTTCTCCAGGTCTGACCTTCCTTGTGACCAACTGTGACTCCCTTGGGCTGAGCACCTTCAGTCACCAGCCTAGGTGGTGAGCTTGGCAGCCCCCTGGGTGCATAACATACATGGCTGTGCAGTAGCCTGGGGGGTCAGGTTTGAGAGCGCTTTGGAGACATCTGGGGGAAATGGTGAACAGTCCAAACTTTCTACTCTTAAACCAACAGACACCCCTGTCCCAGGTAACTGTCCCTACATTGACTGTTCATCTTGGACTTTAGTCCAGCCTTCACTGGAGCCTATAGTGGGACTCAGGGTAGAGACTTTGAACTGAGGTGGAGACTCTGTGAAATGGGGTACAGGGTGCCTGATCTTTGCTCTCAGACCAAATAATAACCATCGGGGCTCCTTGGAAATCCTCCTCCATTATCCAATAAGAAAGGCAAAACCTGAGGGGGCGGTAGCATTCTGAAGATCCAGTGAAGCTTGAGGTGGAAGGGAGGGAGGGACAAGATGGTACGGGGTCTCCAGCCAGCAGAGCTTCACGGACAGAGGTGACTGATTTCCCAGCTACTCATGGTGAAAATATCACATTTCATGCTTTGTTGCCAATTCATAGAAAAACCCTATTAAAACTGGGTGGATTATTTATACAGTTTAAACAAACGATGATCAACTATTTTACATGTTTTGAAAATAACGTAGAGTTATGCTGCCTGCGTGTACCTTGTCCGTTGTGTGGCTGACTTGTATACTGAGTGTTTTATGAGTGGGTTGAGTGAGGTAAGGGAGAAAGCATGAGGTGGGGAGCTGGTGTGGCTGTTCTGTCCAGCAGGGGGCGCCCTCTCCCAGTGTCAATGCCCCCTTCTTCTACCTCAAAGCCCAACAGATGAGCAATGAATTCATATACCCTTTTTGTTTGGTCATCGCTTGCTCACAACCCCTGGACCTGATTTAAGCTCCCCACGAGAAGCATTTGTAGAACTTTGGCTATATGGGACTGAGACTTTGTGACTGGATGTATACAACACAAATACTCAGGAGGCCATGTGTCCAAGTGTGTCTGTGTGTGGGATTTGTGAATGTGGCATGTCTCTGCTGACTGATGCTATCCACCTTCCTCTTAGTCAAGGCCCAAGGTTTCTCTGTCCTCCCACACACTGGGCCTCTTGCACACACATTCACGTGTGCACATACATGTGCACAGGTTGTGCCTATGAACAGGAGTGCTCTCTGGGAAGTAGGTGCAGAGGCTTATGGGGTGGTGGGCAGAGGCAGGTGGACAGACACTAGGCATTCCAGCCTAGGAAGCATGAATCTCCACCCCAACTTTAAAGAACTCTCAGGAACACCCCGAATTTTCCCAACACTACTCCATGACCCTCCCAGCCCCCAGAGAAAAACATTCTAAGTGATTGAGCCCCCATCTGGTCAGCCTAGAGGCTCATCGTGGGAACTTGGGTCTAGTTCAGCCCCAGGAGATATGAGAGAAGACAGGAGGGAAAGCCAGATGGCCCTTAGGGCAGGGACCGTCCTACATCAGGTCCCTGTGCTGCCTGTCCCTACCCACCAGGTCCTGCCTCAGCAGTTTTATTACTACCGGGAGATAACGCTTGCAGAGAAGCAGCTTGTTCTGAAGGAGAATGTGCAACCCCACCCCCACCCCCTCGGTTCAGCCTTAGGGGCCAGGCCTGGGCCTAGGTTGATTGCTGGGATTACCCTGAAGAGGCCACTGACACCACTTGTCCTAGACAGTCCTGCGTGGGGAGAAAGGGGAAAGGGCTGAGGGAGGAGAGGTGGGATTAAGAGGGGAGGGTAGGCTTCCTTGAAGGAAGACAAGAGAAAGTTTAATTTGGCAGACAGGGCTGTAGGTGGGAATCTGGGAACAGTGGAAGTTGGGCATCCCCAACAGGGACAGAGAAGAGCGGGAAGAGCAGGAGTCACTGAGGGCACAGTCGAGTGTGAGCACTCAGTGTAGTTGAAGGTGTAGGTGACACAAGATTACTGTTGGACTTTTGTTGCTATTTACTGCTATTTGCATGATGATCGTTCCCACGGTGACAGAACTTCCCAGAGCTGAGCATCTAGATGAGGAACAGGCCCAGCCTTGGGTTGTTCAATCTCTCCTCATGGGCACCCTGTCTGTGCACTTCTTTCCTGACTGCTTCTCCCTCCCCATCCCTCCTTTTTCCTTTCATCCCTTCTCATTCTTTTTGAGACAAGGTCTTTTTATGTAGCCTAGGGAGTCTAAAACTCACTCTTCTCCTGCCTCAGCCACACAAGTGCTGGGATCGCAGGAGTTTCTTACCTGGTCTAGCCTTTTTTTTCCTCCCTAGGTTTGAAGCCTGGGCTAGCAGTGAGTCCTAAGGATACCCATCAATGGAGAGGGACTCCGTATCCTGGCCTGGAGGAGCCGGCACCATCCTCACCACCTTCTCCACAGCCTGCACTTTATTAGAATTTATACGTTGCCCCGATTGAGGGGGAAAATAATTAACATCCCTACAAATATATCGTAAACAAAATATTTATTAGAAATAAATAACTCATTTATTTTACATATTTCATTTCAACAATAACATTACCCAATTTATCATTTAACATTTTTGCAAGACAACTTAACGACTACTTATTAGCATTGCCATTTTTCACCCGCGCACCATAAAGCACGGGCGCTCCCCAAATGGCCTGGCACAAGCCGAGCCAGGAGCTTAGAAGACCCTGGGGAGGGCTGTGGATCCCCTGGCCCACCCCATCTCTGACACACTCCAATGTGTGCGCGACTGACAGCTGACAACGGAAACATGGATTCACCTTCAAACATAGACGCCTTCCACTTAAACACACGGCACTGCTCCTCACGGAGCAGAACCCCCAGAAGAGACACACACTAGCATGCAAATACTTGCGTTCACACAAATCCTCCTCCCAACACACTCGCCTTCATACACATGGATGTTCATGCACTCACGTGCACATTCATACAAGATGTCCATGGTCCACACCCCACAGCACACACAGGCAGAGGCTTTTGCACCATGTCCACCTCAGATCTCATATGGTGGGGTACAGAGAGGAGTAGCCATCTATCTATCCACTGTCCCCTTCAGCACGGGATCAGGCAAGGCATAGCACCCAAGTGGGACTTGAGACCCCGCCCCCACTCCAAATCCTACCTATGACTGTTTAGGTCTCGCTTTGTGTTCCTTTTCTGTTTCCCCAGCTCAGCAAGGACTTTCTGGGATCAAGTGCTCAGGTTTTTTTCAGACTTCTGCTTCAGGAGGTCATCCTGAGGAGCCTGATCTAAGTTTCTCCACTCCCAGACCTCAGATGTGCCAACTAAAAGAGATAACCAGGCCTCTCTCAGTTGCCTGTGTTCTGGGCTGGGAAGTCAATCTGGGGCTCTGCACTACAATTCTGGGTCCCAGTGAAGTGAGATCAGACTATCCACGGATAGCAGATAGTTAGTATAGTCCAGACCCCTACCTACCCAAGGTCAAGGCCGAGTCTACCCCCATTGCTTCTTTCCTACCCCTATGACAGAAGGAGAGAAGGGAGCAGGGAGTCCGGATGGCAGTTGGGGCCTGGACACCGTATGTTCCTACCTCCGGAATTGGTCTGGGGTCTGGTGCATTCCTTGGGTCAGGACATCTAGCAGGTGCTCCTAAATGCCAATAGAATCGAGCTGTTGCCCCCCTGCCTACCTCCCTAATTACTAAGCAGTACACATTCTAACATATCTGTGCAGACTCAGACTGAGAAAGCAGAGGGGCACACACCCCTCGAGGACACACATACTTGTGCACACATGTGTACATCACCGTGAATTCTTCCTGGTCAGTTCACCCCGCTATGTTCAGGGTCAGCCCAACCTATGGTAGATCAGATACTGGGTGGGTGCTGAGGGTGCAGACTGAGAAGTTCCCTTTCGGTGTATAGCTTCTCTGCTCTCACCCTGGGAGGTAGAGGTGGGAGGCAGGGCAGGGCAGGGCAGGAGGCCCTTTGGAGTCAGCTTAGCCAGGGCTTGGGGGCTGGGGGCAGGGCCCATGGGGAGCACACACAATGGCTGAAGGTTGGAGGGTCTGAAACTGGAGACTTTAATAAAAGCCACTGACAGCAAATAAAGCTGCCAGGGGAGTCCCATTACCCACAACAAGGACCCTTTGTGAACCAAGCAGGCTGCACTGACCCTTCTCCACCAGGCTGGCTCCATCCCACCCACCCTGGGCCACAGCTCCCTGCTTTCAGCCTGGCCCATTCAGCTCAGTGGCCCCTCCAGCAATACAGGAGCACAGCGGTGTGTGCCCACAGACTGGAAGCTCCCCTCTATGTCTTCCAGGAATCAATCCCCTTTGATTCTGACGTCTCTGGCTCCAAGCTGTTTAGTCCAATAAACCCATGCAGAAGAATCTCTTGTCAAATGAGCCCATGCTGTGGGCTCCACTTGCCTGTCCAGTGGGAGGTTGGGGATGGTGGTGGAGTGGGGCATCCGTGGATGGCTTGGTCTTGATGTCGACCCTGATACAGTCCTTAACCTGCCTGTTCCTCTCTGGCCCCCAAGGCTGATTCCCGTGCTGTGGTGTGTCACAAGGCTGCAGCCTGAGGGTCAGGAGACCTGGTTGAGTCCCATAGCTGTCTGTTCCTGGCGGTTCATCCTTGTGGGAGTCAGTTTTCCCCTCTGAGCCTCAGCGGCCTTCAAAGTGGGGTTGATTTAAAAGGGTCCTCTGAAGATTCATGGCATATTGTGGATCTCACTTATAAACTTTAGAGGCCCCCCCTGCCCCGCGCACAAATGAGGGCTATCATAACAACTTGTTTTAGCTCTAATTTGGAACCAACTGTGACTTGTGCATTGACTTCCAAGCAAGTCAGAGTCCCATGCTGAACTCTGTCTTAACTATATTGCTAAGGGGACAGGCATCTCCACAAACAGTTGCTCTGGGGGAAATTGAAGAACGGGGTAGAACTTATTCTAGGTTTTGACATCAGCCAAGAAGCCCATTCGTTGGTGGAATGTTTAGACGCTATGGGGGGTGGGGAAGAAAGTTGGGGGTACTGGCTTGGAGTTTGGGCAGACTTGGGAGGTGAGATGAGAGCGGTCCCCTAGCTCAGATATGTTGGGAGTGAGAAAAGGGAAACTTCTCTGAGGTTAGGTGCCAAAGCAAGAGGTAGAAGGGGGCAGCCCACAGGATTTGGATTGTCACTTTAAGGGCGAGGTGGGGCCAGAGATGGGGCACCACCCAGGGTGACAAGATGGGGTCCGGCCATCACAAGTCCCTCCCAGTCCGGCAGGAGGGGATTCTGGTGCTGGGCGGGGAGGGAGATTAGGAGGCGCTCTCAATTGCCTTAATGGGCTCTAAGAGGCGCGATCCTATTACAGCTCGGGGTGCCCCGGGGTGCCTTGCTGGGAAGACAAGCTAATCTGCCATGCAAATTAAATCCTGCCTCAAGACGCAAGGCCTGCTTAATGTGATCCATTACACAGTTTACTTGTTTATATCTAATATTGGAACAGGCAGCCCGGGCGGGCGGCAGCGGCAGGCGGAGCGGCCCAAAAGCAGGAGAGTAAATTACTAGCAAAATGAGCTTTTCCAGCCTCCGCCGCTGCCGCCACCCGCGCAGGCCCGGCTCCCGCGTCCCCGGCGCCCCCACCCGCCCTCCCGCCCGCCCGCAGAGTCCCCTCGCACGGTTTGCTGTTCCGTTTTCTCCCGGCTGGCCTTTGGGTCGTCTCTTTTTTCTCTTTGTCTTTCTTGTTCTTCTTCTGTCCCTTGACCAGTGTCTCTGTCTCTGTTTCTTCGTCTCTTTCTCTCTCGGTCTTGGGTTCAGCCTCAAGTCTCTCCTGGCTGAGTCGGCTTTCTTCTTGGCTTTCTGTCTCTCACTTTTGACTCTGGGTGATTCCAATCTCTTCCTGCAGCAGTGTTGGACACTTGGATACTTTGGTGATACCGGGTAGCCCTGTGGTCCGGTGTATGGAAGTGAGGTTGAGTTCAGCATTCCTGGGCTCACACAGCTGCACATAGCCCTGCGAGGTGGGCTTGGGGATGCCTGGCAAGGGCTCAGAGAGCAGAGTATTTTACTAGTGACTCTACTTGGCTGTGCTATCTGGAAGGCGTTACCTGGCTTTGTATGCAGTGGTTCCTTATATGGGTTTGCCAAAGTAGGTACAGGTGTGCATCAAAGACCCACTGAGTGTGTGTGTTATGTGTGTGTTAGGGGTAGGGCCTCGAAAAACTAGAGAATTTGTCTTCCATCTCTTCTCCTGGACTTTCCTGCACCGTTGGGCTAGTTCAATGTGGGCGCGCGATCCCAGCACCTTCTTCACACCTCCTGGCTGACAGCCACCCACCTTCTGACTCTTGGCACAGCTCCACAGCTTTCAATGCCCCCAGGACCACCCGATTGTTCACCACCTGTGTGTCTGGTGTGTAACCTTTTCCTGTACCGTGACTCCTCACCCTGGCCCATATCCTCCGTGGAGATCACCTTTAGGTGGGAAATCCCAAGGGCTGAGTCTGCACCAAGTCAGAAGCAGATTGGAAAAGGATGAGAACCAACAAGCAGTGTCTCTGAGTCAGAGACACTCAGCACTGAGGATATGGTAGACACGGGATAGACATGCAGAAGGACTTACACTGGGGAACAGACACAGATTGGAAGGACAGAATGCCTGTGTACCTGTGACTGGGAATTCACGCTCAAGCCTGCAGGAAATATAGACCTGTCATCAAGAGGCCAAGTGATTGAAGCTGGGGGCACAGGGGTACAGGAAGTACTACCCTGCTTCTGGGATCACTGGGCACCTGTCTTGTGGCCTCGTGTTGAGACGTGAATGAAGCTTCCGGACCCCTGGTTTTGCCTTTGGTTCTGAGGGACTCTCAGGCCCAGAGCAGGCAGGGCAGAGGTGTGCCCACAGCCAAGGCCGTGCACAGCTGTTACTTGTGTGCCAGCCCTTCATTGCACACACTCTCACACATGTGTCACGTGCCATGCTGGAGGCTTGCCAATGAGGTTTCCTGGCTTTGGTCCATAGTCCTGAGCTGGGGCCCTAGTCACAGCCTTCATGGCCATGACTTTTGGCGAGTTAAACTCCACCTCTATGACGGCCCTGCCCCTCTCAGGTCAGTGAGTGGTAATGACCCCTACTCTTCTATCTCAGCCATCTGGGGATCCTGGCCCCCCAATGCTTTTGGATTCCCATGAACCTCAAATGCCTCAGTCCTTTAGCTTCTGTGGACATGTCTTCTCGTCCCTGACCTCTGGCCCTGGCTGGGCGGGGCACCCGCTGAATGGAGAGTAGGAGGGAAGGTGTGAGTCTGTGTGTCTGTGTGGAATGGGGGCTGTTTAGATAAACAGATGGCAACAAATGGCATAAAATTATATACCCATAATGTCAGTTCATAACATTTTGTTCGACATACTTGATTTAATCGCTTAGCTGACGATTTGGCTTTTGGGCCCATATGGTGGGGAATGAAGCTGCGTGGCACCCGCTCCAATCTGGCTCTTTTATCGCCAAGGCTGGAGGGGTGGGGATGGGGGGGGTGGGGGGAGAAGAAGGGATGCAGATGGGAAGAGAATGAGCTGACAGGAGAAGGGCCAGGGAGGGGTAACTGTTGGGACTAAGGGGGACTGGACCCTGGCAGGGCAGATGACTTCTGAAGACAGTGTGGGCAGAGAACAAGTCATAGAATGAGAGGACTGTCCCCAAGAGTCCTGGACGCCATGCCTACCATCACTTAATGTTGCTAAGGCTGTGACTTCAGTGACTCAATGCTATCTTTTGCACTTTCCAAAACCAACGTTCTCTGGGGTTATCCTATTACTTTTGCTGAACTTAAAGTGTGTGTGTGTGTGTCTGTGTGTGTGCACACACCTGCATGTGTATGTGTGTGCTCATGCCTGTATATATCTACTTGTGGGTTCATGGGAGGATGTCTGGGAGACTGTCAAGTGTCTTGTGTGATGGATAAGATCTGTGTATATCACCTTTCACTTTGAGCAACTGTGAGGCTATGAGTGAGACCCGGTGACAATGTCATAGGTCTGGCAAGACTGATATCTGGATGTGAGTGGGTATGAATGTGAGTTTGGGTAGTGATGAGGTGATGTGGCTGTGTTTATGCAATGGATCTGGGGGGACACGGAGTTGAGGGTTGTGCAGGGTGTGACTAAGTGTGCAAATGTTTTAGATGACTGTGACACACAGTGCATGCTCAAACAGTATTCCTGAGTGTGGGTAAGCAGTCATCTACTTAAAGTTTGTTTTAGGTGTGAATGTTGACCTCGGGAGTGCTTTGTGTGTGTAGGAATGTGTATCTAGGCTCTTCAAAGCTGGCTTTGCAGGGTGTCCCCACTCAAATCTCCCGGCGTTCAGCACAAATCACTGGTTAATTTAGCGAGCTCTAGGCCAATGCTTCAAAGAAAAGGGCCAGACCTTTCCCACAGAGATGCTCTACCTTCTTCCCATCATCAGTTCAGCCTGGTGTGCTTACCCAGGGCCTTCCTAGTCTCAAAGCTGTGCCAGCCCCCACAAGTGAAGAATCTGGGCCCAAATCAGCGCCCATCACTCACTTCGAAGCCTCATCTACCCCCTGCTGGGTGCTGCCCGCTGGCTCTGGAAATAGGGGCTGGCACCTGCAGAGGGCTGGGAGCCCTCTTTCCTCTCCCTCCTCCTCATGATCCACATCCCCCAACTCCAGCGCTCGCTTTGTGTGCTGAGGCTCCTGTGCGTTCCTTGGGGTCTGACCCGCCCGTCTGACCCCCGAGTCTGTCGCTGTTGTTTCTCCTCTACATCTTCATGCCCTAGACTTTCTTTGTCTTTGCTTTTCTGGCGCTCCGTCCCGCCCTGCCTTCCTCCCTCCCTTGCTCCATCTCTTCTTCGTCTCTTCCCCCCTTTTCTCTCCTTTCTGCTTCTGGCCATACTTCTGAGGGTTTCTGGAGTTACAAACCAGGGCTGGGGTAGGATGGAGGTCATAGGTCCTTAGAATGGCCTTCTATTTTTGGGAAATCATCTTATCCTCCTTCCTTTGAGCCAGAATGCAGAGAGATCTAGTGGTGTTGGGTGGGAATATGATAGAGCAGGAATGGGCACACTGGCTGCTGGTCCCTTCTCTAAGTGAGTGTTCCCAACACCTTAATCCCCACAGGATGCTGTGATTTGATGAGACCCTGAACTTCTTAACAGGCTACTTGGTCACTAATTTTTTTCAGTAACCATGGGTATGTGTGTGGGAGATGGTAGTGTAGCTCAGCAGTAGAGGCTTGCTTAGCATTCCCAAAATTCCAGGTTTGAGTCCCAGCACCACAGGGGAAAGAAATCCATAGGGCACTTGTGATGAACCAAGCACTGAGCTAGGTGACATGAACACAGTGCTCACAGGTTCTTGTCTACAAGGGCCTTGCTGTGTAAGGGAGACAGGTGTGCAAGCAAATACTGATGCCAGTCATCCAGGAGGCAGGAAAGAGGCCCAGTGTGGGGGTGTGAGAGCCTTGGAGAGGAGGCTCTCAGCTGTACTAAAATGGTTTCCTTCTCACAAAGAGAAAAAAGGGACAAACAACAGACATATTGTCCCCTTCCTCTTGTCCTCCTCCACTGGAGGTCAGACCTGGGATTCGGCACACACCAAGAAAGTTCTCTCTATCTGAGGTATATTTTGATCTAGCATTTTCTTTTTCTTTTTCTTAGCAAATATTTGCTCAATGTAGAAAGCTTCAAAGGCACAGAAAAGCTCAAAGGAAAACAAAACAGAACTTAAACTAAAATCCAAATTACTGATTTTGGAGACAGGCTCTTACTATGTATCCTGGGTTGGCCAAGGACCAGCTGTGCCATTCTACCTAGCCTGGATTCTCCTGCCTCAGCATTTGGAGTGTTGGGATTATGGGTATGCACTGCCAAACTTGACCCAAATAGAACTTTTTTGTTTTTGAGGCAGGGTTTCTCTGTGTATCCCTGCCTGTCCTGGAACTCACTCTGTTGACTAGGTTAGTCTTGAATTCACAGAGATCCACCTGCCTCTGCCTCCCTGAGTGCTGGGATTAAAGGCGTGTGCTACCACCACTTGACTCCAAAGAGAACTTTTAAAGAAAACTTGTAGGCAGAAGAGATGGGTTAGCATTTAAGAGCACTGGCTGCTCTGGCGGAGGACTGAGGACTGGGGTTCAATTCCTAACAGCCACAGGGTGGCTCAAAATTGTCTGTGACTCCAGTTCCAGGGGATTATGCACCCTTCTCTGGGCTCCCTGGACACGGCCTGTACATGATGCACAGATCATACAAGCAAAACACATATGCATATAAAATAAAAATAGTTTATAAAGTTAAAATAGAGATTTCAGAGAATCCTGAGAGATAGTAGAGTTTTAAGTTTTTATTAATTTATTAATTTGTTATTTAGGCACATTCTCACTATGCAGCCCTGGCTGGCCTGGGACTTTTTATGTAGACCAGGTTGGCTTTGAACTCACAGAGACCCACTTGCCTCTACCTCCTACATACTAGAATTAAAGGCATTGGGACCTGAGCAGAAAGATCAGTTAAGAGGCCACTGGGGGGGCTGGAGAGATGGCTCAGAGGTTAAGAGCATTGCCTGCTCTTCCAAAGGTCCTGAGTTCGATTCCCAGCAACCACATGGTGGCTCACAACCATCTGTAATGGGGTCTGGTGCCCTCTTCTGGCGTGCAGGCATACACACAGACAGACTATTGTATACATAATAAATAAATAAATAAATAAACAAACAAATAAATAAATATTTTTTAAAAAAGAGGCCACTGGGGAAAGGTAATGAAGGGTGACAACTGGGGCTGTGCAGTGGGAAAAGGAAGACTGTATGCACAGGAGCAGAAACTGACTGGAAGTGGGGCTAGGAGTGGGAGAGAAAAGGGAGCCAGGAGAGAGGACCAGGTCTTTAGCCTAGGCGGCCGCGAAACTCACAGTGCTGTTTGTTAACTTGGGAAAGTAAGCAGAGAAGGGTTAGGGCAGAGGCTGTGGGAGTCCTGGTTTTGGTTTTGAACATGTTGAGTGAGAGAGAAAACATCCATGTAGAACTGTTCAGTCGTTGCTGGACCACGGTCCTGGAGCTTAGTGTGGATTTGCGGGTTATAGTTCATCCCTGTGTGTTTGTCAACAGCTGTCCGCTTGGTGGCTGTCATAGGTTGGGCGGGGGTTCTTGTGGTGACTCAAGCCATCATGTGTGAGGCTCATAGCCATCAATGAATAAGTAATGTTTGACAGTATGAGGACACTTACCAAAAGGAGAGAAGAAGGATACTAATGTACCAGTGTCAACAGGCAGTGCAGGAACCAAAGCATCTTCTCTCACATCATGGAAGGCCAGAAGGCCAACATTGGCTGGATGTGTCCGGCGCTCCCTGCTCTCCAGTTCTCCTTATGCATTCTCATGCATGACTGTGAGGGAGCCAGGCTCCCTGATGCCTCTTCCCACTCATGGAGTTGAGGAGGACACATTCAACAAGCATGCTTCTGTCTGATGCAGATCCTTCTCCAAGTCCTGACCCTGAAGGAAGCCAAGTCTGCTGGTTATGGCCTTCAAAACTCTCTATGACATGGCTCTCCCTGGCCTCTGCCTTGTGCACAGGCCTCAGAACTCTTTTCCAAACCAACTCCCAAGCCCTCATCTGCCTCACTCCCTTAAGTTCTTTCCCTTGACACCATCTCCTTCCCTGAATCAGCCCAGTGGATCCCATGACCCGACTCAAGGGGCTCCCATCAAGGAGTCCCCCTGTGACTCTGGAAGCCTGTATGGCCCCTCTAATGGTCTTGTGCAATGGTCTCAATGCTTGTGTGTGCCTTCTGCAGTTCATGTGGAAACCTTGACCCTCATGAGCTTATGTTAGCAGGTAGAGCTGTCGGGAAGTGATTAGGTCATAAATACAAAACCTCCATAAGAGGGACTCCTGCTTAACTGGTCCCTTCCACCATCTAGGGACACAACAAGAAGTTGCCATCTGTGAAGAAACAGGCCACAAGCTGCTGGTACCTTGACCTTGTAGTTTCCAGTTTCACAACCATGAGAAATAATTTTTTGCTTTTTTATTTTAAAGGCTATGTTTGTTTATTTATATATTGAGACAGGGTATCATGTTGTTCAGGTTGACTTCAAACCTTTGATATAGCCTAGGTTGACTTTGACCTCCTGATCCTCCCACTTCCACTAACTGCAAGCATGTACCACCACACCTAGGTTTTTTTTAATGGTGCTGAGAATTGAACCTGGATCTTTGTGTGTGCTAGGCAAATACTCTACCAATTGAGCTATAGTCCCAGCCCTCAATCTTTGTTCATAAGATACTGAGTTTATAGCATTTTGTTATAATATCCCAAATAAATGACAAATTTCTCTTTAGTAAGTTCTGAGTAGCTCATATACAGTGGCTGTCTTTTTCTTGAGTCTGTCCTTACCTTTCGGCAAACAAATTCTCCTGGTAGGGCTTGGGGTTTGCTCCTCTTTATAGCTCCTGGCACATATTGGGCGTTCAGAGCTATAGGTGGTAGGCTAGAGTAGGCTGGTAGGAGAACTGGCTGCAGTTGGTTGAGGCTGGGTGTTGGCCTGAGCTGGTATTGGCTTGGCTGATGTAGGAGGCTCAGTGTTTGGGGTAAGGACGGAGCTGTTGTCAAGGTGGAACTGGTGGGGAGGTGGGTTGAGCGCAGGGGTGGAGTTGGTTTTGGTCTAGTGTTGGGTGTCTGGGGTGTGACTTTAGAAATAAATGCAATGTTAAGAGGCAAACAAGGTATAGGAATCAGGGTGCTAGGTGTTGGGGGCAGGTGAGTGAGGACAGGATGGGGGGAGAGCAGGAATCAGGAGCTGAAGAGGGCCTTTGAGACCTCTCCAGGGTTCTGACTTTCCATGCTGCTGATCCAGCGCTTCTGCAGTAGCCAGCTTCTCCCCAGAAGGAGAGGAAAAGAGAGGTCCTGGGGAGAAGAACCTGAGAGGGTGAAGAAGGATTTTCATTATGAAGTTAATTAGCTTCAGAGCCACTGCACCTTTCAGGACGAGGAATTAGAGGGATTTAATTGCTTTATCAGCCTTCCCTTTGATTTTCAGCAATCAGGCCGATTCCATTTAATTTAACTGCCACAGACGAGGAGAAAATTGATGCGCTCACCTGCCTCGGAGCAGAAAGAGAGAGAGTGGGGAAGAGGGAGAGGGGGAGCCAGAGAGACTGGCAAACACAGAGTCTGCAGATTAATGAAAACCAACAGCATTTGCTCACAATTGGAGATGAAGTGTGCCCTCGAGGTGTTTGGAGCTGTGGATGTGGGGCTCTGTGTACTTGTGTGCTCGGCTATGTGGGAGTTTGTGACTAGGCATGTCTGCGTGGGTGTGACTGTGGGTGGTTTGGTAGATGTGGAGGTGGGTATGTGGGTAAATGCTGGTATTTGGTTGTAGGTATGTGACGTTAGAGGTGTATGATTGGCTGTCAGAGACCCCTTGCATACTGCAATGAGAGCGGGAGTGAGGCTGGCTGTCACAGCCCGTGGAACTATGAATAACACAGTGACTGTATGTGTGTCATCGTGCGGGTAAGAGCTACCCGTGTGTGAGCTGCACCGACATTGGCTCATTTGTTCAGGAAGCACTGAATGAACGGCTGCCAGAACCAGGCGTAGGGCTGTGGGGCAGATGATGGAGACAGGGTCCCTGCGTTCAAGGCTGTGGTGCACCAGAGGAGGCTGGGAAACGATGCCATGGTTGTGGCACAGACTGTATGGATGATTCTGGTAGCACCATTCTGGAAGCTCTCAGAAGAGATGCTTAAAAGACTACAGTTTCTGAGTAGAGAAGGGACTGCTGGGGATAGGGAACAGGACAGGCACTGTGGCCGGATCCAACAGTGTTTGTGGCATGACAGGAAGCTGGGGCTCTCAGGAGGGCAGACCCTGGAGCAGAAAGGACTCTAGAGCCGTGGTTCTCAACCTTCCTACTGCTGTGACCCTTTAATACAGTTCCTCATGCTGTGGTGACCCTCAAACAAACTGTAATTTTGCTACTGATATGAATCATAATATAAATATTTGATATGCAGGATAACTGATATGTGTCTCTCAAGGGGATTGGGACCAACAGGTTGAAAACCATTGCTATAGATAGTGCTGGAAAATGTGGACTTTGAATGGGAAGTAACTCTCAGATATGTATTTCAGAAAGATGGGTTTGAGCTAGGTGGTGAGGGCGCACACCTTTAATCCCAACACTTAGAAGGCATATGCAGGTGGATCTCTGAGTTCAAGGTCAGCCTGGTCTACAGAGAGAGTTCCAGGACAGCCAGGGGCTACAAAAACAGCAACAAACCCCCCCCAAACAAAACAAAACAAAACAAAAACAAAAACCTTTCTCAAAAAACAAAAACAAAACAGCAACAATTAAGAGATGGGTTTGGTTGCTGGATGGAAGGGGTTGGAGAAGCAAGACTTGAGGCAAGATCTCTGGAGGATGCGGGGTGGGGGGGGGAGAGTAATGATAGCCTGAGCAAAGAAGGAAGAGGGATTAGACTGGGTAAGATGAGCAGGACTTGGAAAGGGGATAAGGAAGAAACATGTGTTAGGGGTTTCTGAACAGCGAGGCAGTAAATGGTTCCTAGGCAGCATCTGGAGTGAAAGCATGACATCTTAGCCTTGAACACGTGCAGCCTAAGTTACTAGGACATAGAGTTGCTGTATCCATGGAGCAATTAAATACAGGGCTGGAGTTCAGCAGGGAGAACTAGCCTGAACATGTAAGCGCATGCCTAGGAGCAGAGGAGTGGAATGTGTGTGGATCAAGAAAAAAATGGGATGTGTAGCTCTGTGGCGGAGCATGTGCCTAACACGCAGCTCTGTGGCAGAGCATGTGCCTAACAACGCAGCTCTGTGGCGGAGCATGTGTCTAACACACAGCTCTGTGGCGGAGCATGTGCCTAACATGCAGCTCTGTGGCGGAGCATGTGCCTAACACGCAGCTCTGTGGCGGAGCATGTGCCTAACACGCAGCTCTGTGGCGGAGCATGTGCCTAACATGCAGCTCTGTGGCAGAGCATGTGTCTAACATGCAACTCTGTGGTGGAGCGTGTGCCTAACATGTACGAGGCCCTGGGTTCCACCCCTAACTCTGCAAACAAAACAAATCAAAAATCAAAATCAAAACCAACTAACCAAAAGAAGTCCCAAACCAAATCCAAAACCCAAGAATGTCCAGGGCAGGACATGGTGGTACATGCCTGTATTTCTGAGGAGGCTGAGGAGGGAAGATTGTGGACTTCTGGGGGCTGGGGGAGAAAAGAAGGACCAGAAAGATGGCTCAGCAGCTAAAAGCATTTGCTGCCAAGCCTGATAGCCTGAGCTCAGTCCCGAGGACCCAGTTCTGGAGAGTTGTCTTCTGACTTCCACACGCACACTGTGACATGCACACATCCTCACACAACCAACCAATCAATCAACGTTAAAAAAACATTTAAAGAAGAAAGGAGTGGGTGGAGCAATGGTTTGGTGGTTCTTGCAGAGGACTGGGTTCTGTTCCCGAGCCCATACCAGGTGCTTCAGAACTACCTGTAACTCCAGTCCCAGGAAGCCTGATGCCCTGTCCTGGTCTCTGCAGGAGCCTTGCTCATGGTGGACATAAATTTATGCAGGCACAGGAATGGGCACACACACACACACACACACACACACATTAAATAATAAATAAATCTTTAAAGAAAGAAAAGAAAAAGAGGCTGTGGTTTTGTAGCATGGTTGCTAGGGTGCTTGCTTAGTACACACAAAGCCCAGATCCTCATTAAAAAGGGGGTGGGTGGGTGGGTTGTGGCAGCCCCTGCCTATACTCTTAGCACTTGGGAGGTAGAAATAGGTGGGTCAGAAGTCCACGGTCATCCTTGGCTCCATAACAAGTTCAAGGCCGTCTTGGACCAGCTGAGACCTTGTTTCAAAAAACTAAAACAGAAAGAGGAAAGTCAAGGACAAAAGCCTGGATCACTCACGGGAGAGGAAGCAGAAAAAGGAACCAGGGAAGACTTTGCAGATCCAGAGCCGCACAAAGACAAACTGGAAGATGGGAGCAACTAGCACAGCAGGGAGCTGAGTGCAGTTCTTAGAACTCTAGAGTTAAAGGTATCCAGGAATCAGTGTCCACTGGCAAGGGATGGGACTCCGAGTTCCCAGCGTGTATGAAGTTCGTGGTGAAATCCGGCACCGCTGCACACGGGGTGAGTAGGAGGCATAGAGATTAGATTAGAAAGGTGACTTGGGCGGTTCAGGGCTTTGAATGTCAAGCTGCAGGTCATTAACAGTCCTTTAACCTGTAACCAAGCACTAGTGACTGTCTTCAAGAAGGATGATGACTGATCAAATTTTAGCAATCACTCTACGCTTGATTGTCTCTGAAATCAGAGCTGGAGACTGGACTTGGGTAAAGACAGCATATTCTGGAGGTGACTCCAGGGAGCAGGGATAAAGAGCAAAACAGAAGAAAGCTGTTGCCACTGCCGACAACTGAAGCACAGCTGTTAGGGACCCTCTGAGGAAGCAGCGGCAGAACTTGAGAACTGTGCCTTCACGGGACAGGAATCTGGGCCTTCACCTACTGAGTTTACGTCCCCTTTGGAAGGTTGCTTTAGAGCCTTGGCATGTCTTTTCCTGGGCTAGCTGTGTTGCCTGACACTCGAAGGCGGCTGGGAGGAGCCTATGGAAGGCTCTGATCCAATGAAATAGACACTTAAGACGTAGATTAGAGGTGTTGGAACCATGACTGTCGTTTAGAGGGGGCATTGCCCTTGCAGAGGACCTGAGTTGGGCTTCTAGCTCCTAGGTCAAGTGACTCACAACTGCCTGTAACTCTATTCTAGGAGATCCTATGCCCTCTTCTGTTCCCTATGGACACTACACTGACATGTATACGCCCCAACACATATATACACTTAATTAAATTAATTAATGAATTTTTATTGTTTATACTGAGTCTCTCTATGCAGTCCTGGTTGTCCTGGAACTCACTGTATAAACCACACTGGCCTTGAACTTACAGAGATTTGCCTCTCTCTGCCTTCTTAGTGCTGGGATCAAAGACCTGCAACACCATACCTGGCTCTTTTTTTTTTTTTAATTTAAAAAGATTTTAAAAAGAAGTGAACCAGGCTAGGGCAAGATGTAGTCATGTGACTGCACTGTCTAAGCAATCTGAGGTAAATAACAGAGGACTGTCTGGGTAGAGGGAGGGCTGTCTTGAAGGTATAGAATTAATTGCACTTGGAGATAAATTCCACGTTTAGCATTTGTGAGAAGCAGAATAATAACCTACCAGTAGCCTGGTACTGAGAACCTGCAATTACCTTGCAAAGCTGGGGGAATTAAGGCTGCTAAGGGTCACTGTGTGTGTGTGTGTGTGTGTGTGTGTGTGTGTGTGTGTGTGTGCCACCCTTATAAACAAGGGACAGGAGAGTCGGTCTCAAAGGCTTGCTATGCTTCTTCATTGCCTCTGAAGATGGAGGAGGATGAGCCAAGGGATACAGGTGCCTCCAGAAACTGGGAAAAGCCAGAGAATGAGTTCTACCTGACAACCTTCCAGAAAGACTGGCCCTGTTAACACTCTGATTTGAGCTCAGCAAGGCCTAGCTATGTTTTTGGCTCCACACTGAAAAATAATGAATTGGGGTTGTTGTAAGTCACTTATCATGTGGTCTCTGTTACAGCAGCAAAAACAAAGTAAAAGCGAATCCAAGCATGAGGCTGGCATGGTTCCTGAGGAAGTTCTAGCAATGGCTGGATAGGAATCTATTTACTTATTTATTAAATTTTATTTTATTTTGTGTGTGTGAATGCTTGCTTATATGTATGTATGTGTGCCACATGCATGCCTGGTTCCCAAGCAGGTCAGAAGAGGGCATAGGATGCCCTGAGAGGCCGTGTGGAGGCTGGGACTAGAACCCGGGTCCTCTGGAAGCTGAGCCATCTCTTCAGCCCCATGGATAGGAAGGGGAGAGAAGTAATTCCCACCCCACTCTGTGGCTCCAGTGACTCCCTCCCTGAGTCGTCAGCGCCCGAGGCGAAGCTGGGGATGCAGGGGGTATGGGGAATGGGGATGGCTTACGCGTCATTTCATTCCCAGGCCTTCATGCACGCAAGCAGCATGGAGGTGGCAGGAACTTTAACAGGAGAACTTGTCAGAAACGACATGGAAAACAACACCAACAAAAAAGGGGTGACCCAGGGGACACTGCCCTCAGAATAGACTAGTGGGGAGATTAAGGTCGCTCTCCCAGAACCCTCAGTGGGTTCTTGCAGGGGTGTTGTCATAAAAGGAACAAGCCCTCTCTTCACTTTAGCTTCTGCCTTACCGTGTGTCACCATCGTGACAGTACCTGTCAGGATGGGCTATAACTAGGGGAGCTCTGACCAGGGAATGCTGTTTTGACTTTTAGTCTCCGCCTGAAGTAATTAAACTGAACGTCTTAAAAAAAAAAAAGAAAAGAAAAAAGAAAAAAGCTGGGCATGGTGACGCATGCGTTTAACCCCAACACTCAGGAGGCAGAGGAGGCAGGCAGATCTCTAAGTTGGAGGTCTGCCTGGCCTATGTAGTGAGTTCCAGGACAGTCAAGGCTACACAGAGAAACCTGTCTCAGAAATAAATAAATAAACAAACAAACAAACAAACAAATAAATAAATGCCCGAGCACGATAATTTCAGTATAGCGACACAGTCTGGACGTACAGTGCTTCACACTAACACAGTGATTCTGAAAGGACGGAAGCCAGTGAAGTTGCTCAACACTGGCTGGGGACAGAACTGGTGGTAGTGGGGGGGCAGGGAATGGTGTTAAGGCTGATGGAGAAGTTGTGGGTGGAAGAGGCCCTGTTGATGTTGGTCGACCTCTAAATAAGCTCCGTGGCTCCGTCTCTCCCCTTCGCCGTCTTCTCGCTGTCCCCAGGCGCTCGGTTTTGCTGGAAGTGGCCTGCAGAGCATCTCTGCATTGCTGTACTGGTTGTAAGTTGCACGACTCGGATGCGTTACTCGTATACAGTGCAATATGAAATTCTTAGGGTTCTCATTGCACAACCTTGCCAACAGTAATGCGAAAGAGAAGGGAAAACAAGAGGGTGTGTTCAATTCGTTAGAGACAGGATGGGATTTTCCCTTGGCTCCTTCTGAATATAGAGGCTCAGCTTGCCCGGAATTAAGAAAACAAAAGCAATCTTAGGCACAAAGGTCCTGGCAGAGTGGGAACAGGCCCTGAAAGAGACCTGGCACTGGCGGCCAGGCTGTCAGGTGTCCATGCCTGTGCCCTGCTGTCAACCCTATTCCTTGGGAGGACAGCTTTTCCCTTTTCCCCCACTGCCTTTTGATTAGAATGTGGACTCTAAGTTGGAATTAACCTGATTAATGTAATGAAGGCAGGGCCGGCTCAGCACTGCCCGGTGATGAGGGGAGATGGATTGGGAGCGAAGGCGCTGGGATGGAGGTGCAGCCATAATTGGCGCATTTACTGCTACCTGCCTCGCTGACCTCGCTGTTTAGCCCATTAATGATGATACACAAGCCTCACTGTCCAAAGATAATGACAGAGAATCTCAGGGGAGGGACTAGACCTGGGACCTGGGGTCTTGGGAGCCACAGATCAGAGGGGGCTGAGGGTGGGGGACTTGAGCCATGACATGGCTAAGAGGATGCTGGGCCGAGGGTCTCTGCAAAAATGCTTGGGGACACAGAGCTCCTCTGTCTAGTGGCATGATTTGGAATAACTGACCAGCTTCCCTAGGGTTGCTGTAGCTGGCCTGGAGCTCTAACTTGGCAGAAGGGAGTCATTCATAACTTTCCTGCTCAGAAGGGCTTCTGGGAGGAGGGCTCTAGGAAGGAACCTGGAAATCTTTTAGGAGGGGCTTAGGGAGGCAAGAGCTGACCAGTGCTTTCCTTGCTGACTCCCGCACCAGCCTGGGGCAGAGAGAAGAGTTGATGGAATGAAGACGGGGTTTTGGGGCTGTGGTAAGGACACATTCCTTTGTGCATTGACTACAGAGGATCTGTGCACTAGTGAATAGGAGGCATTGTACTTTAATCAGTTTCCCCTGATGTCTCTATGGTTTTTTGAATTGGTATGGCCCCCATAGACTCATGTGTTTGAATGTTTGGTCTATAGGGAATGGCACTATTAGAAGATGTGGCCTTGTTGGAGTAGGTGTGGCCTTGTTGGAGGAAGTATGTCACTGTGGTGTGGGCTTTGAGATCTCATATGCTCAAGTTACACCCAGTGTGGGACATAGTTCACTTCCTGTTGCCTGTAGATCAAGGTGTAGTTACCTCTCCAGCACCATGTCTGCCTGTATACTGCCTTGCTTCCCGCCATGATGATAATGGACTAAACCTCTGAACTGTAAGCCAGCCCCAATTCAGTGTTTTCCTTGATAAGAGTTGAGGTGGTTATGGTGTTTCCTCACAGCAGTAGAAACCCTAAGACATCTAAGAAGATGAAATGGCTATCCCTAGTCTCATGCTGTCTCTCCATGAACTTTACCCTACTCATGTTCATTCACTCACTCTCATTCATCCATCCATCCGTCCGTCTGTCCATCCGTCCGTCCATCCGTCCGTCCATCCATCCATCCATCCATCCATCTAGTAGAAGGCTGTCTAGTGTGGTGAAAACTGTTGCTACCTCCAGGCATACTCCTTTCCCTCTCTGAAATTCAGTTGGTTACTCTGTGAGAACAAGGTGATCTGTTAAACAATGCAGAGGACACACATCTTTGAGATACCTGTGCTCTGCCCTGATGGGTATGGACATGCAGGCCCTTCTAAGAGTAGCCAGGGCGAGGTGTCTTGCCAGCCCACCTGGGCTCCATCAAAGCTGCTTGCACCTACTTCCTAGCTTCTTAACATCCAGCTATCTTTGTGGACCAAAACTGAGTGCATGGGTGACAGAAATACTTTCATTTTCTCCTATGAACCACTGGCAGACCACAACCATTACAGTGAACCTGAACAACTGATTTAAGCAAATTTCTCTTAAAATTTGGCCTCTTATTCCAAAATATCTATGAGATTTTAACACTGTCTTTTGCAATTTAATACATTTCATGACTTCTAAAGATCTGAAGAAATAAGAAATAGGAAAAAAAAAAACCAAGAATGGAGTCACAGTGCAAAACTCCAGAAATTTCCTTCTGAACCTACTTCCATCTACCTTTGCCACACATTTCTCCCTTTGGATTACGGCTTCTTTGTAAACCTGCTTTGGTCATTGGTATGCACAAATGTTCTGTTTGGTGCCCACTCATTAAAGATGTGTTTCCGGGCATCTTTGTTCTTCTTTTTTTCCCTCTCTCTACTCCTCCAAGATCCCTCTATACTCTCCTCTCCCCCAGATCCATTTCCCTTCAGAAAATAGCAGGCCTCCAAGAGACAACAACCAAACAGGACAAAACAGGACACAGCGAGACAAGGAAAAGCTCTCATGTTGAGGCTGGGCAAGGCAACTCAATAGCAGGAAAAGAGTTCCAAGAACAGGTAAAAGTCAGAGACACCACTGGCACTGTTAGGAGTCCCACAGAGAGCAAGGGAACATTTGTTCTACTCACTACTGAGTCTCCTGGCCCAGGTCATCTCTCTTTGAGGATAAAGTCTTTTCAAGACATAGAAGGTTCTGTACAGGAGGGAGAGAGAGAGGGAGAGAGAGACAGAGTACAGAACATCTTCCAGGGTTGGACAGTATTGTATCCATCCACTAGCCTGGTACTAAACTTTCCCCTCCTTCTGGTGGACACAGAAACTCTCAGGGAGAGAGGGAGGGACTGTGAGGGACTCTCTCACCTGTGCTCTGAAAGAGCTCTGTTCGGTTAGGTCAGCTTCAACGTTTTACACCAGTGGTTCCCAACCTTCCTACTGCTACAACCTTTTAATACAGTTCCTTATGTTGTGGTGACCTCCAACCATAAAATTATTTTTGTTGCTACTTCATAACTATTTTTTCTAATGTTATGAATGGTAATGTAAATATTTGACATGCAGGATATCTGATATGCAACCCCTGTGAGAGGGTCATTCGACCCTCAGAGGGGTCATGTTCCTCAGGTTAAGAACCACTTTTTTTGTTGTTTTTGCTCTTCTGGAACTAACTCAATAGACCAGGCTGTCCTTGAACTCAGAGATCAGCCTATCTCTGCCTCTTGAGTGCTGGGATTAAAGGCATGCACCTCCACCACCCAACGAGAACTGCTGTTTTAAAGAAGTGTCTTTCCCTCTCTATACATAAATATGAATGCTAATAGAGAAAAATCTGGTAGATTCACATATTCAAGTTAAAACATCACCTATAATCCTTGTATTGTCATTTTAAATATTTTGGTATGAAGTCTCCCAGGCTTTAGTTTTTATGCATACATAATCAACATTTTATTTTTACCAAAATAGAACTCTTTAATACACATGGTTTTGGAAACTTTATTTCTCACTTAATAACATATTGTGGAAAGTTTTTCTTGTAGTCCTGCAGTAAAAATGACTAATGGTGCATAATAGCCTCCTGTGAGGATTGAATACTATTTAGTTGGTGGACACTTGAATATGCTTTCTCTGATTATAAACAATAATGTAAGAATATTCCTAAGTCTACGTGAAGTTCTGAATCTGCATCAAGAAAGGAGGAGGGGAGGAGATGGCAATTTTTAATAAAAAATAAATAAACTGGAAAAAAAAGAAAGGAATGTGAGGACGTCACTGTGACCATTGTGGCTGCTTGAGAAGTTCTCAGATGAGGTCAGATTTGGCTGAGGTTCTAAGTCCACCATGAGAGGAGTGAAGAGTGACCAAGATGGGGGACGCCTGCCTGGCAATGACTCGGCTTGAAAGAAGCAGAGGCTGCTAATACTGCCTGGAGAGGATGGCTTTTCAGACCCTGAGGGTGCCTACCCTGGTGAGGACTCCACAGAAGTCACAAGGAGGGATGTGGGAGGACCGAATATAGAAGGTTACCCAAAGTGTGTCGCTGAGTGAGAAAAACAAGTGGTGGGCAGACATTTGTCATGTGTATGTATACGCAAAATTTTTCAAGTAAATTAATTTAGAAAAAACATCTGAGACAGTGTTTCTCTGTGTAGCCCTGGCTGTCCTGAAGTTTACTCTATAGACTGTAGCCAGTCTTTGTCCCACCAGTCAGCTTCCAAATAATGACACAGACTTATTATTAATTATGAAAGTTTGGCCTTAGCTTAGGCTTGTCCCACTGGCTCTTATAACTTAAATTAGCCCATTTATATTAATCTGGTTTGCCTCACAGCTTTTTACCTTTCTTTCATTCTGCATGTCCGACTCACTCCATGTCTCATTGGCGTCTGACATGTGCCTAGATTCCTCTCCTCCTTCCTCTCTCTGCCTGGAAATCCTGCCCATACTTCCTGCCTAGCTATTGGTTGTTGAGCCCAGAAAGATACAATATTACCTGAATAAACAGGAAGTGCAGAGCAAGCAACTTCCAAAGCTATAGAAATGAGAGATATTTGGCTGCCTGAATAGTCACCCAAGGTTCCTCTGTAATGTCAGGAATCCATCTTTGGCCTACAGGCCTAGACTATCTGAAAGACTTTTCTGCGAAGCAGGAATTTTGAAGGACTGTCCTATCTTGTCTTGACAAAATTCAGCAGTCAGTTTCTTTTGTGTTGCTGATTGTCCAATTTGGAAAGCATACTGTCAGCAGTTGAGGCAAGGGCAGTTTCTTGCCCAAATGGCTAGCTCTTGCTACATTGGAATTAAACTCCATATGGAATTTCTTTGATTCCCATCATCCTTTTATGAAGTAGATTGGTGCTGCCAGGAACAGATGTGTCTCCCTGTCATGAAAAACCTTATGCCTTTAAAACATTTTAAATGCCATATTCTGTAGGTCTTTGAAGGGTTTAAAGACGATCTATTTAAAATATATCTGTTTGACCTTGAAAACATATCTAATATGACTATAAGTTTGATTGATGACTAACTAATAAGCTGTCTTTCTTTATTATCCAAAAAAAGTTTTCTTTTTTAATATTTAATTTATTCATTATTATGTATACAATATTCTGTCTGTGTGTATGTCTGCAGGCCAGAAGAGGGCACAAGACCTCATTACAGATGGTTGTGAGCCACCATGTGGTTGCTGGGAATTGAACTCAGAACCTTTGGAAGAGCAGGCAATGCTCTTAACCTCTGAGCCATCTCTCCAGCCCCTCCAAAACAGTTTTCAAGGACTAGATTTTACATTACATTTTTAAATGAGCTGCATAGGTATACAATATCTTAAACAAGAGTAGAAATGTATATACAGTATAACAAAAATAACCTTAGATTTGTATCAATATTCAAAAGTTCATACCAATGCAAAATATTTGAGACTAGTGGTTGTTCAAAAGTAGACTCAACAATCTACCCTTTTATCCCATCGTTCTATACTATATCCCCCCTTTTCCCTTCAGAAAGAGATCCCTGAATCTAATCTCCTTGTTCAGTATTTTATCCTGACCTCGATCAATAAGAACTTGTAACCAGTGCCCCCCTAAAAGAGTACAAACATCCATACTCACCAAATGATCAAAAACCACCCACCCCACCTCTTGGGAATGTGGCCATCGTGTTCTCTAGACTGCTTCTTGTTGTTTAGGGGTGTTGGTATCTTTAAGGGACCCTGAGAAAATAATGGTCAAGTCCTGGGAGGCTAGTTGTATTATTTTTTTGTTTAGTCTCTGTGTGACGGGAAAGTGTAGGACTATCTGAAATCCTGGCTGGTTAGTTCTGTGAGGCTGGACCATCTCAGCTAACAGATTTGATGCTGTTCTGGATGCAGAATTTTGAGGAAACTTGAGCGGAGGCATTCTGAGAGGCTGGACCATCTGGGCTACTTGTGTTCATTAGTATCTGGTCCTTTCCCCCTGAAAACATATGAACTTTTAAAGGTAAAATACATATCTGCATTTAATGCAAGCATGGAGTGTTCTGTGTGTACAAGTCAGTTAAAGATTTTTTTTTTTGTTCTATGGGTTTGGGCAGGTAAAAGGCATCTATTAACCTTACAAATCTGTTTGGACTATATAACCAAACCTCTATCCATGCATGTAATAATAATAATTCATGAGGACTCTGTAGCCAACAAGATTTATCATGTCTCCTCCAGTCTCAGAGCTGTTCCTATAGCTTATACCTCACCTATCTTGTAGACTTTTTTTTTTTTTGCTTTTTCCCTCATATCTGCAGTCAAGATCCTTAGGAGATCTCCCTTGATCAAATATAAACTTTATTAATTTTGAGGAGTGTTGGGAGGCAACTTAGTTCCCAGCTGCTCGGCTCCAAAATAATCACACAGAAACTATATTATTTAAATCACTGCTTGGCCCATTAGCTTCTAGCTTCTTATTGGCTAGCTCTTATATATTAATTTAACCCATCTCCATTAATCTGTGTATCACCATGTGACAGTGGCTTACCGGGTAAAGTTCCAGCGTCTGTCTCCAGTCTTCTGTGGGGCTACATGGCTTTTCCCTTACTCTGCCTTCTTCCTCCTAGAATTCAATTTAGTTTTCCCCACCTAGCTCTGTTCTTCCCTCTCAGGCCCAAATTAGTTTCTTTATTCATTAACCAATGGAAACAACGCATGAACAGAAGAACCTCTTACACTACATCTCTATCAATCTGTGTATCACCATGTGGGAGTGGCTTACCCCGTAAAGTTCCGGCATCTGTCCAGCAGGGATACATGGTTTCTCTCTGACTCTGCCTTTTCCCTCCCAGCATTCAGTTTAGTTTTCCCTGCCTAGCCCTGTTCTACGCTATCAGGTCAAGGCAGTTTCTTTATTCATTAATGGTAATCAGAGCATACAGAGGGGACTCCCACATCAGAAGAGAACCATAACTTTTTGTTTACTGCAGAAACAAAGGTATAACCTCTCCCACAATGCAACATATTTTTTGACTTCCAACTTGAAGTTAAGAAATCCTTATAATACATAGGTTAGTTTAGTTTAGCAGTTTCCATAATCCAATGTCTCTCAGCAGCTATTGTCTTTTGTTTATTAAATTTTTTTATTTAAAAAATTTATAATCAACAAAGTACCATACAGGATACAGACACTCTGTGTACTTCCCATCTTAATATGGCTTTTTAAAACATTACTTTACTCTTCCTTTAAAGACCTTACTTTATTATTTTTAAACTATTTATTTTTTTTATGACTGTCTATATTCATTTTCCTTTCTTTCTTTGGCATTTAAGCACATTTTAAAACATACTGTACCTTTTTAGAGGGTTTTCTATATCTGAACCTGGCTTTACTAAGTATCTACAGTATTATCTGACCACGTGAGCCAAACCTTAATATTGCTGCAGTTCCACACAAGGTGCTGGCTGGCTAAAACCTGCAGACAATGGCTGGGAGCCTCCTTTCTGTAAGCCACGGGTCACCTGAGAGACTGCAGGATTAGGAAGCTGTATCTGACTGGTTGCATTTTTGGAACTTTTTAAAAAAGATTTCTCAGGTCCTATGTAGAAATGTGTGTCCTCAAGTTGGACATCATATGTGACAAGTCTTTGTCTGTCCCTACAGTCAGCTCCCAAATAATGATACAGAGACTTAATATTAATCATGAAAGCATAACCTTATCTTAGGCTTGTCCCACTAGCTCTAATAACTTAAATTAACCCATTTATATTAATCTATGTTTTGACTTGTGGTTTTTTCTTTCATCCCATGTCCAACTCCCTCCACATCTTGTTGTCATCTCCCATACACCTAGATGCGTCTCCTGTTTTTCTCTCTCTGTGTGTAAGTTCTGCCTGTACCTCCTACCCAGCTACTGGCCATTGAGTTTTTTATTACACCAATCACAGCTTGATAATTGTTCTTTTTTTTTTTTTTTTTTTTTTTTTTTTTTTTTTTTTTTTTTTTTTTTCGAGACAGGGTTTCTCTGTGGCTTTGGAGCCTGTCCTGGAACTAGCTCTTGTAGACCAGGCTGGTCTCGAACTCACAGAGGTCCGCCTGCCTCTGCCTCCCGAGTGCTGGGATTAAAGGCGTGCGCCACCACCGCCCGGCGATAATTGTTCTTATTGTATATAATTTTACTATTTTATTTAGTATTCACTAATTTTATTTAGACAAAAGGGGGAAATGTGTGATACTTGTACAGTGTGTGAAAATGTATCACTGTGCTTGGTGGTGATGGCACACAATTTTAAATCCAAGCACTCTAGAGGCAGAGGCAGGTGAATCTCTGAGTTCGAGGCCATCACCACCTCACTGAAATTAAGTTTTTAATCAGATAAAAACATTCTCCCTGAATTCTTCCTTATGTACAGAATCTCTGTGCTAAAAATATTTTTTTTCAAATAGTTTCCCTTTCATTGTTTCATTGTGGTAGAAAAAGAGAAGAAATGCACCATTTTAGTCTTTACAATTACACACACACACACGCCTACACACACACACACGCCTACACACACACACGCCTACACACATACACACACCTACACACACACACACGCCTACACACACACACGCCTACCTACACACACACACGCCTACACACACACACGCCTACACACACACACACACCTACACACACACACACACCTACACACACACACACGCCTACACACACACACGCCTACCTGACACCCTTGGAGGCCGGAAGAGGGTGTCAGATCCTGTGAAACTAGTTACAGATGATTGGGTGCCCCCATGTGGGCCCTGGAAATCTGGGGATTTAACCTAGGTCCGCGGGAAGAGCATCCATTGCTCTTAACCCCTGAGCTATATCCTCAACTCTTATTTTAGTAATTTTAAAGTATTCATTGATTATTCAGTGTGTTGTACAACTACCACCCCTCTCTATTTAAAATATATTAATTGCGCCAATAAAAAATAATGACAATTATCACTCCACCATTCCCTCGTGCCAGATCCTGACAACCCTATTCTACTTTCTGTCTCTGAATTTGTGTACTCTAGGAACTTTGTGGACATGAATTCACATATTTATCTTGTACACCGGAGTCATCAGGGTTCATTCCTACAGGGGTGTTTACCAGAGAATCTTTCCCTTCTGTGATCCAGCAATGTCCTATTGTTTGATTATGGCACATTTTGTTTCACCAGTCGCCTATTGATGTGTAGACATTCCTTCTTTAAATCCATTCCTTCAGATTGATGTTCTGTGTGCAGATACTGACTGGGAGCCTGTTTTCTGTTTTTTCAAATGGGAAGAATGTTAGCAGGCTGTGTGTCAGCTCAAATCAGCCGACTTCTTGAACCATAGCTAAAACCCAGGAAAAGACCTGTAAATAAATATCAGCTTCCAATATCAGCTTCTTTTTCCTGTGTGCGTGTGCGTGTGTATGCGTGTGTGTGCGTGTGTGTGTGTGTGCGTGTGTGTGTGTGCGTGCGTGTGCATGCATGCATTATGGTGCCCATGTGGAGGTCAGAGGACAACTTGTTGGAGTCAGTTCTCCCCTTCCACCATGTGAGTTCTGGGAACCAAACTCAGGTTGTCAGGTGTCTTTACTCATGAGCCATCTCACTGGCCCCAAAAGTCTTATGCTAGGATGTAAAGAACCTAGCACACTGCTTCCTGGGTACCAAACAGTGAGTACAACTGGCAGGAGCAGGACCTTGGTATTGGCCACACTCCAGGTTCGTATCCACTTGTCCACAAGTTTTATTTATTTATTTTTTTCAGACAGGGTTTCTGTAGCCCTGACTGTCCTGGAACTCATTCTGTAGACCCAGCTGGCTTGGAACTCATTAGAGATCTGCCTGCCTCTGCACCCTGAGTTCTGGAACTGGGTGCTGCTGCCCCAGCTGCGATCCTTTTTTGCTATTATTTTGAGGCAGGGTCTCACCTAACTCAGGCTGGCTCCGACCTTGCTGTATAGTCGAGGATGATTTTGAACTGTTGAGCCTTTTTCGCTTCTGTCTCTGGCATGCTGGGATTACAGGTGTGTGTCATCACACCTAGTTAAACAGCAAACACAGGGTTTCCCGAATGCTTGACAAAACTCTACCAACTGAGCTCAAGGGCCACACATATTCCTGACATTCTACCAAATCTATTGGAAAGGCAGTTTGGGATTCTTCCTGCACACCATTATATTTGGAATATCAAACTGAAATAGAAGACACACATACTGTGTCTGCTTTTGCTATATAGATGGTTAAAACATGTGCTATATTTAATCCCAGCACTCGGGAGGCAGAGGCAGGCGGATCTCTGAGTTCGAGGCCAGCCTGGTCTACAAGAGCTAGTTCCAGGACAGGCTCTAGAAACTACAGGGAAACCCTGTCTCGAAAAACCAAAAAAAAAAAAAAAAAAAAAAAAAACCAGAAAAAAAAAAAACCCAAAAAACAAAAAACAAAACAAAACAAAAAAAAATGTGCTATACATGTATCATACAGAGCTTGGGTATTACAGCCCTAGAGTTGTTGGAGGCAAATATTTATGGAATTTCATATGTAGTTTAAGGAGAAAAAGCAAGTTATATGGATTTATGTGCATAAATGCAGACCTCTGGAAGAATGTATGGCAAACTGTAAGCAATAGAGAATGGATTAGAATGGGTGATCAATGAGAACTTTAGCTTCATCTCTAATATTTGTATTTTGTAGAGAATGCATTTATATATTACTAATACAACTAAATGTAACATATATTTGTTTAATGCCCAAGATCTTTAGGGTAGAAGGTTATGATGTAGGATTAACCAAGACAGAGAGAGTCCTCTAATTTTTCTTTACGTTTCCAGAGTTAAGGTGAGTGATTTCAAATCAGAAGTAGTAGGGGAAGATCATAATTAAAAGTCCAGATATAAGACACTTGAGACTCTGCTGACAGGGACCTTCGGGGACTAATAGAGGATGGGAAGGGTCCTGTGGAATGTTCATCCCACAATGGGAAGGACCCTGTGGGTGGTCACACACAATGGGAGGACCCTGTGGAGTGGTCACACATGATGGACCCTGTGGAGTGGTCACACATGATGGACCCTGTGGAGTGGGCACACACAGTGGAAGGACCCTGTGGGTGGTCACACACAATGGGAGGACCCTGTGGAGTGGTCACACACAGTGGAAGGACCCTGTGGAGTGGGCACACACAATGGGAGGACCCTGTGGAGTGGTCACACACAGTGGAAGGACCCTGTGGAGTGGGCACACATGATGGACCCTGTGGAGTGGTCACACACAGTGGAAGGACCCTGTGGAGTGGGCACACATGATGGACCCGTGGGTGGTCACACATGATGGACTCTGTGGAGTGGACACACACAATGGAAGGACCCTGTGGAGTGGTCATACATGATGGACTCTGTGGAGTGGACACACACAGTGGAAGGAGCCCGTGGAGGAGTCACACCCAGCACAGACAGTGATAGCTTTTCATTGTTGTGGTGCAATAACTGGGAACATCAGGGGTACAGGAGCGAAGTTTGGCTCACAGTTCATGATCACTTGGTTTTGGACTAAGGTGTCCAAAATGTCATTTTGGGGAGCACGTAGGAAGTGAAGCAAAAACGTGTTTCATCTCATGGCAGCCAGGAAGCAGAGGGAGAGTAGAGGAAGGAGCCCATATCCCAAAATACCCTCCAAAGGCTTGTCTCCTGTGACCTGCTTCTTCCAATTAGGCTCCCTTACTCAAAACCTACCAGCTCCCAACAGCACCACTGTTTGGGGCCCAAATCTCACACATAACTTTTAGATGTATACTCTAATATATGAGCACAGGATCTGAAAATTAAAGATTGTCAAAATGTTGTCCCTTGGAAGAATTCTAGAAATGGTTATTGTTTTTGGAAAAGTAAGCAAATATGTACATCCTCTAATCTCAAGTTGATATTCTAAACACAATGGCATGCAGGAAGAATCCCAAGATGCCTTTCCAATAGACTTGGTAGGGTGTCAGGAATACATATGGAGCCCGAGCTGCAGCTTAGATGGTAGAACCCTGCTTAGCATGCAGGAAGCCCTGTGTTTACTGCTTAAACTAGATGTGGGGGCATACACCACATGCTGGCGGTGGAGGCAAAAGGAGCAGAAGTTCAAATCACCCTCAGATATTCTTGACAAGGACGGTGATAATTGGCAGAAGTCAGAATGTTTCCTCCATTAACCAACACCCAAGGAAGAAACATTGTATTCTGTTGTTGATGAGAACAACTAAATAAGTTGGTAGTGGGCAAAGGTTTTGGTTTTCCTCTTTTGCATCTGTTTTGCCTTCCATAAGGCAGTTTGTCACGTTGTTCTGTGTGTGAGAAGTGTGGGCTTCACGACAGCTGTGTCTAGAGGATTTTAACTAACCCAAAGAGGGATGATGCTGTGCTTTATGTCTTGCAGGTGGGAGCTCCTTGAGGCAGGGACTCAGCCCCACGTGAGGTTTCTCTCTCGGAGACTCAGATGAAGATGTGGGTGTCCAGCTCATTGCTTTCAGATGACACCAGGAGCAACAGGACCCTCTAATAGACTGGATGACAGGACTTAGATCGGAAATGATCTCGACAAGTGGAACAATGATCTGCATGAACAAACGGCACACGGGGAGGGTGGGTGTGGAGTCCTGCAGGCAGGCAGAGATGAGAGGTTCACCACATAGCTTAGGGGTGGATCACAGAGAAAAGGCTGAGGTTTTTCAAAATGTGTTCATCTCGAGTCAGTTGTGTGGCACTACCTGGAGTGTGTTGACTCCCAGACTGCCTCAGGAGAGTTCAAGTCCTGAGAAAGGAAACATTAGTGGTCCTGCTGGACCCCATATTTTGCTATGTTCAGAGCTAAAAACAAAAACAAAAAAACCCTTCTTTTAAAAGTTTATTAATTTTGAGCCAGGCAGGGTGGCACATGCCTTAATCCTAGCACTAGGGAGGTAGAAACAGGAGGATCTCTAAGTTTGAGTCCAGCCTGGTCTACAGAGTGAGTTCCAGGACAGCCAGAGCTACACAGAGAAACATCGCCTTGAAAAATAAAAAAAAAATATTTATTTGTATTTTATGCATATGTCTGTATACATATACCTGTGCACCTGTGTGTATCTGATGCCCTGTGAGGCCAGAATAGGACATCTGATATCCTGAAACTGGAGTAACAGTGATGGGTAGCAATGTGGGTGCCGGGAATCGGACCAGGGCCTCTGGGAGAGCAGTATACATTCTCCTGTCTGTGGGACGACTTTCCAGCCCCTAAACCCCTTCTTAAGAGCAAGGGAGGGAAGCTCGCAAGAGTGAGGGATCTAAACATTCTCTTATGACTGGAGTGATCATAAAATTTATAACTTTAGACTGGGACCCATTTGAAAGGGAAAACAAGTTATTAATAATTGAAATGTATAGTAATTCCACTTTGAGAGTTCATTTGGAGAAACTGGGACTTTTACCCCAGAGAAAGCAATCATAAACATACGTATATGGCCTATTATTATTTTAATTTTTAAAGATTTATTTATCTTATGCATATGGTGCTTTACCTCCATGTATACCTGTTTGCCAGAAGAGGGCATCAAATCTCTTACAGATGACTGTGAGCCACCATGTGGGTGCTGAGAATCAAACCCAGAACCTCTGGGAGAACACCTAGCGCTCTTAGCTGCTAAGTCGTCTCTAGAGCTCCCATTTCTAATATTTTAAAATTTGAAGTAAGAGAATTTGGTAAAACTTGGTAGTTTCTAAAATTTGAGGTATAAAGTATGAAAGTTTACTGTATTATTTCTTCCCATTTTGTGTGTGTCTGAAATTTTCATACCAAAATGGTCTATTTATCTAGTCCAGAAATGAACTGAAAAGAATATGCAGCTGTCTTCTGTTAGCTCCTTACCAACAACCTTTCTGGTTGTCAGATTGTCTAGATAAATCTTTTGGTGTGTCATTCCTTATTTTCCTAGATGATGCTTATATGCACATTTTAATGTTTTGTTTTTAGATGTACTCTGCTCACCAATGATGGAGGATTACGATGAGGGTCCAATATTACCATCTATATTCATTTTTTTGTAGTCTCCTAATATCCCAGTATTTTATCTTTAATAAATTAAATCTATTTTCAACAGTTGATCAATGTTATTTTATCACACTTCCTTCCTTCCCTCCCCCCCCTTCCTTAGCTTTTCCATTCCTTCCCATTTTTACCTTTATTTTTGGCCTCGTTGTAGCCCAGGTGCTCCTCAAACCTGTGTTCCTCCTACCTCGGCCTCCCGAATGCTAGGATTACAGGCTTTTGCCACCATGGCTGCCTTGTCACATTTAATTTCTCATATAATGTTTGTTTTTCCCTAGAGTTGATAATTGCCTTATGTTTTTGCTGTTGTTAAATTTTCTAGTCACTTATTCCTAATTCATTGCTAATAGAATAAAGTTTCCTTTGCTTTTGCTAAATACATATTGTGATCTCTAGTACTATGTTTTTATTTTAATAGTGAGATATTTCCTTGGTTTGTTTTGTTTTATCTCTTTGTTTGGAGGCAAGGTCTTGCTATATTGCCCAAGCTGGTGTAGAACCTGCTACATGCTCCAAGCTGGCCTTGACCTGTCTGTCTTCCCAGTGGCATGCTTTTGGGACCTGAATGTATCCATTAAGGGCTGCCACTTGGACAAATGACTATTTTGAATGAATTAGAAAAAAGTACTTGTTACAGATAGATGAATTTTATTTTATTTTTATCTTTATTTTTGTAGGGTTTTTTTTTTTTTTTGAGTCAGCTGTATAACAGCCCTAGCAGTCCTTAAACTTGCTTTGTAGACTAGGCTAGCCTCGAACTCACAGAGATCTGCCTCCTGAGTGCCGAGATTAAAGGCGTGTGACACCACACCAGGCTTGACAGATACAATTTAAAGGGGAGCTTTCTAAAATGACAAATTCAAAGATTTAACTCTAAGGGAAAATTAGTAAGAAATCCCTTTCCTAGAGTTGGGTGCAATCCCTCATCAGGACCTTGTCATGGCAAGCAGAGTGAAAAGGGGATTTCAGCTCTCTCCGATGGGCTCAAGCCAGATGCCCTCGGCTGTGGAACACCTGATGACCATATTGGTGAGCGCATCCTCAATCCTGTTTGGTACAAACAACACCGTCATTGTGAAATTTTCCTTTTCTGCCATTTTGAGGATTTTGCTCATTTCTCTCCAATGTTAGATCCTATGCTTACTGGATTTCAAGCAGTCTCCTTTCTTGGTTAATTCCTTCTTTTTTTTTTTCTTCTGCAACAAAGTTTTTCTGTGTGGCCTAGGCTGCTTTGAACTTGGTATCTGCCAGGCTCAGCCTCCTGCGTACAGAGATTACAGGTGTGCACTCTGTGCCCAGAAACCCAGTCTTTGTCCATGGTGGACACTCTCTAGCAATTTTTCAAGGTAACATTCACGAGAGCTGAGTTTGGGGAGACTTTGGATGTATGTTAGTGACATTATTTCAGTTTCACCGATGATTGATATGTTTGGTTGGGTATAGAATTTTAAATTTGAAATCACTTTTCCCAAGAAAATTTCACTTGATATTTGCCAAAAGGCCACGGAAATTTCCTAGGAACTTTGAAGGCATCATTACATTATTAAAGTTTCCATTGTTGCTGCTGAGAGGTCTTAGGCTATCCTTCTGAACAGTCATATTGGATCCTTCATGCACCCCTTTCTGAGACAAGGTTTCTCTGTGTAGCTCTGGCTGTCCTGGAACTCCATCTGTAGATCAGGTTGGCCTCAACCTCAAAGATCCGCGGCTGCCTCTGCTTCCCCAGATCCCAAGGTATGCGTCAACCACACCCTGCTTATTACTTTTTCTCCTATTCTAGAAGCTTCTATTTCTTCTTTGATGTTCTATAATTTCATTCAAATGGACTTTAGTGTGAGAATTTGTAAATCTATTGTACCTGCCTTTCTTAGGCCCCTTCAATTCAGAACTACATTCACTTCTGAGGAATTTCTGTAATTATTTTATTTTCTCACTCTATTTCCTTTTGTTCTTTTTCTGACATTCTTGTATAATGTTCAAGCTTTCTGTACTTATGTTCTCGTTTAATGTGTGTGTGTGGGTGCATATATGTATGTATGTGTGAAGACGGAGGACAACTTCATGCATTGTTCCTCAGATAATGTCCTCTATTATTTTTGAGACAGGTACTCAATTGTTCTGAACTCACAATGAGGTTAGGCTGCATGGCTTGCGAGGCCCTGCTTTCCCAGTTCTGGGATTATAAGTGTGCCCCACAATGCTTAGCTTCTTTTTACATGGGTCCCGGGATCAAATTCATATTCTTGTGTTTGTGAAGTAAAAATCTGACCAATTTTGCTATCTTCTCGGCCACAGTTAAACAGTTTCTCTTCTTCCCAGTTTTCATCTCTGTTGTCCTTTTTCATGATTTCTTGAATTCTATCTTGGAAATTTCTACTGGATTTTTTTTTTACTTTTGACATACACATACACAATGTACATATATTGATTTCATGGAATTAAAAATTATCATTATCTTCTTAAAGTATTTATTTATTCATTTTATGCACAGGGGTATTTTGTCTACATGTATGTCTGTATACCGTGTGCATGTCTGGTGCCCTTGGAGGTCAGAAGAGAGCATAGAATTCCCTCAGGACTGGAATTATTATAGATGGTTGTGAGCCACCATATGGTTTCTAGGATTCAACCCAGGCTCTTTAAAAGAGCAGCTAGTGCCCCTAAACATTGAACAATCTCTCCAGAGCCTCTCTGAATAATACTGAATCTACCAAAAATTGAAAATGTAACATGTTCTTGTTTCCTGGAGTGAGTTCTTTTTTCTTCTTTGATGGTACACAACATAGTTTATAAACGTCTTTTTTTCTTTCATGAATTGTTTTTATTCTTTTTTAATTAATTAATTTATTATGTATACACATTCCAGAAGAGGGCACCAGATCTCATTACAGATGGTTGTGAGCCACCATGTGGTTGCTGGGAATTAAACTCAGGACTTCTGGAAGAGCAACCAGTGCTCTTAACCACTGAGCCATCTCTCCAGCCTGAATTGTTTTTATTCTTCAAACTCTTTTTCTTTATGGTTTGTCGAGACAGGGTTTTTCTGTGTAACAGCCCTGGCTGTCCTGGAACTCATTCTGTAAACCAGGCTGGCTTCGAACTCACAGATCCACCTGCCTCTGCCTCCCAAGTGCTGGGATTAAAAGCAAACACCACCACAGTCCAGACAAACTATTTTTTCTTGGAGCATTTAATTTTGGAGTTTATCACTCTTGGCCAATGGGAGCCTCTAATTGGTGCCCTTTTGCTTTCTAACAAGACTTCCAGAACCTTCTTGCCTGTATTTTGTTCTATACCTGCGGTCTTCCATTTCCCCTAAAGAGTTCTGGTTTCTTCAAGTCAAAGTGGCGTATAAAGACCGCAACCTGGGAACTAGAGGTGCTTGTTGCTGTTGCATTGCTTGACTCCTTGCTCTTCATGGTGGAGACCATCCTGAGATAGATACTTTTACAATTAAGATGCATTGAGAGTTATCGCCGGTCCTTCCCAATCAAATTCAAGATGAGGGAGACTTTATTAATCCTCACTCACCATTTGTTTTTGTTTGTTTCTTTGCCCCACACCCAGAGCCTCCAAGAACATCAATATCATTACGTATTTGCTTTATTAGTGTATACCCCACCAGGGATGTATGTGGAGTCAATTATTGGATTTTAAATTACTTGAAATAGTTTCTCTCTATGTGATGATGACACCAGCTCAATAGACAGTTAGGTTCATTTATTTCATTTTGCTTTGGAGTTTATTTATTTATTTATTATTTGCTTGATTTTTATTGTGCCATCATGTAAAGTATTTTCATGCTTTTACATTCAAATCTATAAAATAAGCTGTGCTTGGTGATCTCTCTCTTCTACTCCATCCTCTCTTCACTTTGTTTCTTCCCTTCTCTAGTAATGATTTTAAAAAACATTTTAATCTTTTCAGTTCATGAAGTGTAAGCAAATAAGTATATTCATATTTCTCATTTTAAGAAAAGATAAACGGTTTCTATTATGTGCAATTTATCTACCTTAATATTTGCCTTTTAAAACATTTTTGTAGAAGAATGTGTTACATATTTATCTTGTGACTTAACCTGCCTCCTGATTTTTCTTATGTTGGCCCACTGCACACTTCTTAAAGCAAACAATGTCAAAGGTATGGATTGCTACCCCTCTCCTGCTGTGTGATTTGAACAAATAGGTTCTTCTCTTTGGGTGTCTTTATCCTCATCTGTAAAATGGAAACAGTGAGACTCTCCTCATAGGCGTTCATCATGGCTGAGCAGGAGGAGCGCTTGGCACCATTGTCAGTGCGTGGTAGGTCAGGTAAATGTGAGCGTTCAATCTTGTCACGGTTCGAGCTGGAGTTTCTTTCTTAGTCTTGTCAATTTGAAGATTCTAAGGATCTTCCACTTTTCCCTTCCTTTTTTCTCTCAGAGGCTGAGTAAGCTGTCATATCACTGAGTGACGTCAAAGAGATTCAGCTGCCAGTCGGCAGAGATGGTCCTCCTGACCTAGGACCAGCCTCCTCCATCCCAGCTGACTCACAATGCTGTGTCCTGTCTTTCAAAGCCACCACCACGTCCTGCCTCCTCTACTTTACTTCTTGGCTCAGCTCCTTCTGTCTCTGGATGCAGAATCCTTCCGGCAACAACCTTTATGCCTCTGTTGCATCCTAAAGTATCTTTCCAAAAATAATAAATGTCTTTTTATTCCATTCTTAGGGTACCCGGACCTTAGTCTAACATATCCATCTTCCTTCCTCTGCCTTTGAGACTTTATCATCACATGACATTATTCCTGTATCTCCATGATGTCATTTCATCATTACATCAGTACATCATCACCGAGCTACACGATTGCACTGTCAGGTTGTCATTCTGTTGCTGGGTTCCCCATACAGTTATGTCAGCACTACAGTCAGGATTACATGGTTACTTTATGACAGCCAAGTATTACTAACCTGCAATGCCTTGGCCCATCATTTCTTGGTTAATAGTAGTAAATTGTCACATGGTTATCTTATTTTGGAATATGTCATTACAGCCCTGCACTATGACTTTCACTTCATGGTGGCATGTCTTTGCTGTATTGTACAATTACGAGATTATTGTGGTTTAGTATTTTGCTATTATTCAGTTGAAGAATTACAGACACCATTCGCACTGAAATACAAATTTAGAGAGTTGAAGATGGAGGCAGGAGCATATATCTCCCAATTCCCTGAGCTACTTCACTGTAACTCTGTTTATGGGACATCACACCCAGGCACATCCAACTCAGGCATGGATAATCAATATACAAAATCATGCTCATTGTTAGAGTCCCGACTTGATCCCTCTTCCTACCTCTGCGAATGGCCCTACCAGCATTCAGTCTCACAGAATGCAGCCTCGGAGGCAGTCATTTTTACTCTGTCTCATTTTCTCATCTTCGTATCTAATTGATAGCCAAGTCCGGATCTGCTTGCTACTCCAGTGAGTCTGCATCAAGACCTTCTTGGAATCAGATATTTGGGGTTAGTGCCCATCCAGACACTTCAATCTGCTCTGCCCCTCGAAGAAGACTTCTCCATTACAGGTCAACCTGAATCTCTCTCTCTCTCTCTCTCTCTCTCTCTCTCTCTCTCTCTCTCTCATATATATATATATATATTTCTCTCTCTGGATATATATATATATATGAATGTATATATATGAATGATAGATATTTGTGTATATAGATAGATAGATCATTCTCTTCTTCCCTCTCTCTCCCTTGCTTACTGTATTGACCACTTTTATATTGCTGTGACCAGAACACTTCACAGGAACGACTTAAAGAACAAGGGGTTTAGTTCCTCATGGGTAGAAGTTCTGGCAGATCACCACAGTTCATGGTGGCAGAAATGTGCTGAGTGCTGGTTATACCATGGTAGATCCGGAAGCAAAAAAATCAGACCAGAATAAGGGACTAAAGAGCCACACCCCCTGCCATCTACTTCTACCAGCTAAGCCCCCCTCCCAAGTTTTCACAGCCTCCTGAAACAACACCATCAACTCAGGAACAAGCCCTAAAAAGACAACCTTACAGGGTCATTTCAGATGATGCACTAGCCTCCTAATGGCTTCCGGCCTCTACTCACCCTTCAACCTCTCTGTCTAGTAGCAGAATTAACTTTTCAAATATCACTTTGCATTGAAGATGCCAAACTCAGCCTGGCATTCATCACCCATTTTAAAATCACTCCTTCTTGTCACCCAGTTAGTATTCAAGTCCTGGCAGCTCAACTTCTAATGACCATGTCATCAGTCTGGGAACATTTCAGCTGTGTCCCCTGCCAGCACAAGACTTCAGTCAGCACAGGCTCGGAGCCAAGCCTGCTTTACCCAGACCCCATCTCTGCTCCTCTAGGATGTCTACCAGCAACCCTGGCCATCTTCTCTGAAACTAACTGCTAGCTTTCAGGACCTACCCTACCCCCACCACTGTCTGAGCCCCCTCAACACAGTAGTGTGAATCCCTATCATGGGGTCACAAGTTGCTTAAATAGTCTGAAATTTTCTCACCTCTTTAGCCCCTTAGCCTGTCCTGGGCTCCCAGCAGACTCCTGATTCTGAGGAACCAGGTTCTTAAATCAGGATAGGACCTGAGCCAACGCAGGTCCAGACATGTAAACATCTGAAAAGTGTTTTCTAGTATCTACTAAGATACATGGACTCCATTCTCATGGAACTTAGCAGTTTGGTAGGAAGAGAAAATAAGGGCTTGGATAGACAGCTCCATGGGAGAGCGTGCTGCTTTCCCAGAAGTCCCGAATTCTCTCCCAGCGCTCACATTAGGCAGTCATGGTCCCCTGTAACTTCAGGTCCAGGGGATCTGCTGCTCTCTTCTGGCTTCTGTGGGCACCCACACGCGGCATACACTCATATTGACGTACACACATGCACATAAAAAGAAAGAAGGAATGTACAATTACTAGGATGACCTATGAGTGAATGCCTTGTGGAAGTTTGAAGAACTATAGAAGTGTCTCACAGGGTCAGAAAAGGGTTCTGCCTACAGCACATTAATCCAAGTTTGGGAACATAGCTAGGAGTTAGTTAACTGACTGGTGGGAGTCTAGGGGTAGAAGGAGTGAGTCATGCTACAAGAACAAGGTTTACAAATGCCAGCAAGGAAGGTCAGTGGGGCTGGAGACAGAGAACACCAGAAATCATGCTAGAGATGTGTCTGGCTGGCAAAAGAGGCGAGATCACATGGCCTGTGAGTTGTTTAAGAGTTTGAATAAGATCTCTTGCAGGCTCATGGTAGTCTACCAATGTGTGTGTCGGTGTGGAGGGGTGTAACAGGATGTTACTTGTGTGTTTGAAGATTGTGGTCATTCTAAACAAAGGTGTAAGGCTGGAGTTGAGTCAGAGGTCATGATAGCTCAGCCTGGGGTGGTAGAAGAGAGCTAGAAGCAAGGGAACAACTAGATTTGTTGTATTCCCAGGGCTTTAAACTCTTAAAACTTAGATTCTGATTGGATAAGAGAGACGAGTTAGAGGAAGGAGCCAAGATGACGGACAGAATGCTGACTTGTGCGGCTGAATGGATGGTGGTACCAGTCCCTCAGATTCCCATCAATGAATGGGACAGTTGTGCTTTGGGTTACAAACGTCACCTAAGATGGGTGGGTGTAATAATAGAGCAGGATAAGAAGTTATGGTGTCTAACTCAGTTAAGTGGTTGAGACGCTCTTTTCGATTGGGCCAGCTGGTGGCAGGGCCATGACTAAACTAGATGGGAGGGGCCTGGAAGTGGAGAATCTGGAGACCTGGAGGCTTGGAAGTGGACCCAGGGTGGCCCAAGGCCTGGGTGACTCCAGCCTTCATTGGTGACAGACGGCTGGGCTAGGCCAGGCTGCCCTCTCCTCCTCTGATAATTAATCCCGCGCGGGGGCCGCGGGCGATGACAGGGCTGTCTAGCGTGCACTTAAGCATTAAATGACCAATTTCTGTCAGACTAACTTCCCCAGCCTCCCCATCCCCTCCCCTGCCGCCTACCCCCTGCCTCTACCCCCTCCCTCTGCTCCTTGCACTCTGAGTTTTTCAGCAACTGATGGCTCCTGGTTCATTTCTGTGGAATTAATTGGTCCCTGAATGAATTCTGTTGACAGGGCAATTTATCATGTGTTTGGGCTGACAGTGCGGGTGTGTGTGGGGGGGTAGGGGGTGGGGAGATAGACTGGGAAGGGTCCGGAGATGGGGGAGGAGGTTCCAGGTTGGGGTGAATATTGGCTATACATAAGGGCCTGAGAGGCATAATTCTAAGGGCTTGGGGTACCATAGAGTACCCCAGTCATGGCACCATCCTTTGCTGCACATCTTGGTGCCAGAAGCTTGAAAGCAAACCCCAAATTAGAAAGAAACCCTAAAACTTTGTCTGGCTTCTCTTCAACTCTTCCATCACCCAAAATTCAGGTGTTTTCATTGGGAGAACTCATTACCATCCTGCACTAATGTTGAGAGAGAGAGAGAGAGAGAGAGAGAGAGAGAGAGAGAGAGAGAGAGAGAGAGAGAGATAAACATTCTCATGCACTTAAGGAGTGAAGGGCTGATTAGTGTAGAGGTAAGTGGACAATCCCCAGGGAGCTGGGCGCTCAGCCGGCCTGGCTAACAGGGGCCTGAGGGACTAGCTAATTAGGGTATTGGGATGGTTTGGGCAGGCAGGCAATGGGGAGAGGGTGGAAACGTAGTTGGCCTCAAATAGCTGCTTCCTTTGTCTCCCTCCCTGTAGGCCCTACCTTGCACCCTCAAAGGCCTCCTCAGGCCACTTTCATTTGCCTTAATGCTTATGGTCTTGATCCTAGGGACCTCCAGGCAGACGCTGGGAAGAGAGACAGGAAAAGGAGATGGAGGATGGAGATGAGCCATTCAGTCTCCTCCTGTACCTTCTCCCTCTGCCTGGAGCCTCCAGAACTTTCAGGAACTTCCCCTGGCCACAGAAATCGCTAGAACAATATACAGTTACCAAAGACTGGACTGGAAAAGTGGGAAAGGGCCCTAGAAGCCATCAGCTTCTATGAGGAAACAGGCATAGAGAGGGAGAAACTTGTCACATAGTGACCTTGCAGGATGACTTCTGGGTTTCTTCTACCCTTGATTTGGCTGAACCTCTGCACTTAACATCTTTTTTTGCTGTTGTTGTTCTGCTTCAGGTCAACATAAATGGGAATTTCTGTGTGAAATTCCTCCTCTACACGTGTCCAGGCCTTGGCGTTAGACAGTCACAGTGACCAGATAGTGATGCTGGGATCCAGGTAGTTAGGGAGGGCCAATAAAGGATGGGGATGTGGTGGGAGAACAGGAAGGGAATGGAATCTTGGACGCTCAGGTGTGTGGCAGGAAGGGTGGTGACGAGTGAGCCACAGCGTTGCCACAGAGACACGGTTCTGCCCCTACAGATTTCCTTCTGCATCCTCGAAGAGGGATCACCATAATTCCCTGGCCTCCTCAAGACTGGATCCAGTCCTGTCCTCCTCTCAGGAACAACACTGTATCTCCCTATACACCTTTCCACAAGTCTCTCTCTGCCTCTCCCCTCTTCCTGGGCCCTCTTTCCTCTGCCAGCAAAATTCTCTAAGCCCCATCCACTGCCAAGGTGTGTGCCTCTCCTCATGCCTTCAGGCTTCCTTCCACAACCCCTCTCAGCAACTGCAGCAAGTTTGTCCAGGTAGTCCTGAGCCTGAAGAGACCCTCTCCTGAGCTCACTGGCCACGCCACCTGGCCCCTCCTGCTCCCCCTTTCAACTGTTCTAAAGAACCCCCACATTCTGTTCTCTACTTCGTTGGGCTCCTTATCCTACCTACACCTTCTGAAAGCACAGCTGAGAGGTCACCAAGTCACCTTGCAACAAACCCAGTGGCCTTTCAGTCACTGGAGAATCGAAAGAACCACATTTGATTTCTTCATGAGAAATTACACTTCTATGTGTCAAGGATCTGGTTGTCTATTTACTTTTTATTTATAATAAAGTCAAAACTAGACTTGAAGAAGTACCCTCAAATCTCCCTCTTGCTTTGTCCTCCCCCACACTGCTCTGTTTTCAGAGACACAGGCTTGCATTAGATCGTTATTGGGCTTTCATTTCTATGCAAACATGAAAATTTCTTGCCTTCTGTCTCCTCATACAATGTTTTCTCTATTTTGCTTTATTCAAAAATATAGCCTTGTCAGTGTCTGGAGAGATGGTTAAGAGCACTTGCTTTTCTCGCAGAGGACCCTGGTTCGGTTCCCAGCGCACACATCCGGCCGCTGACAACTGCCTGTAACTCCAGCTCCAGGAGAGCCAGTGCCTCTGAGGCTGGCACGTAGAGTACCTATTTACATGCAGGCACTCACACGTAAAAACAAGCAAGTCAAACGGTGGATAGGCTTATCACATCTCCATCTCTGCTTCTTTCCGGAGCCCATCTAATTGTTCAGCTAGTCCCCTCTTTTCTGGCTTCCCTGCACTGAGTTATGGGTGCCCGCACACTTCCTCCACTCATGGGCTCTCCTTATGTCCCAGTCCGTGCTATTGGCAGATCGTTCTTTCAAATAGCAGGCACACAAAGCGATTCTCTTTTGCCTATAAAAAATATCTAAAACCTTTAACAGGGTTTCATGTCCAGAGCTTCATGGTTGCAAACAACACCCAAAATATATTTGTTTAAGCCCCCAGATGGAAGCTGTATTGGCTTCTAACCCTGGAAGCTATAAAACAGGCCCTTATTTCAGATCTGTCTGGATCCAGAGGCTTAATTATCACTGCCAGGACTCTCTGGTGCTCTTTGCTCAACTGTGCTAATCTCTGCTTGATTGAGTGGGCCTCACTTATGGGCAGGCACTCTGCACAGTAACACATCAGAGGGGGTCCTTATGGCTCCTGGGCCCTCAACATTGCAGCCCACAGTACAGGTGGAGACCTTTGCTCCTTCACGAGCCAGTAACAGTCCTGCTGAGATGCTGAGAGAAAAAACTACCCTCCCTCTCTCCCTCCCTCCCTCCGTTCCTTCCTTCCTTCTGTCATTTTTTCCTTCCTTTCTTCTTTCTTAATTTTGAGACAGGGTTTCTCTGTGTAGCCCTCACTGTCCTGAAACTCACTATATAGACCAGGCTGGCCTCAGTCTCAGAGATCTGCCTACCTCTACCTCTTGAATGCTGGGATTAAGGGATTAAGAACAACTGCTTCTAACTTGTGGTCTGTGCCCTGCAGCCAGACACACAGGGTCTTCATTATCAAATGGGGTCCCAGGCCGCATGTGCGGTCAGGAGCTGATGTGGCACTCTGCCAGTACCATAAGAACTTCACAGGAACTGATTGGAGCTTTGGGTTGTGAAGAACAGTTACTTGAGACGCATGGGGCTTATAAATCTCAAGCCTTTGGTCTGTGGAAGGACCAGGAGCAGCAGCTGTCTCCTGGAAACTTTTAGCAACTCAGCTGCCCCCTCTGTGGCCACTCCTCCTTCTCTCCTCTGCTCCTGCAAGCCCCTGCCTTTGCCTCCAGCCCCCTGTTGACTCACCTCATTCGTGTTTGTCTGCCATGTTTGTAGAACAGCTATTGTGTGCCAAATGCTGTTCTTGACATCCCAACATACAGCACTCACACAACAAACACAAAGTTGCCCTTATGCCTCTTTGTGCCCCATTGGCAGACGATAGGAGAAAGAAAAGTATATTGTAACTGGGTGTGGTGATACACACCTTCAATCTCAGCACTCAGGAGGTAGAGGCAGGAGAACCTCTGTGAGTTTCAGACCAATCTAGTCTACAGAGAGAATTTAAAGCTAGTTGGGGATATATAGAGAGACCCTGCCTCAAAACAAAAACAAACAGACGAAAGCACATCCTTCCAGGTACTGCTAAAACAGTATGAAGCAGGGAGCGAGTGGCGAATGGTTGTGCAGTTTGCTTCTTTATTTATTCCAGTACTGCAGGATTAAACCCCCAGTCTTCTGTGTAGTAGGCAAGCGCTCTACCACTAAGCTACATCACCAGTGTCTGTATGCTACTTTATTTAAAGTGGTTGAAACTGAGAGAGCCAGTCATGAGCTATCTAGCAGAAGGATTTTCCAGGAAGTACATGTTTGCTGTGACCGTGGCATAACCCAGAGGTCAGCAGAGAGAACCGCAAACTGAGAGCAATAACAGGAGGTGAGATGAGGTGGTTGTGAGGGTGGAGCATGGGCAAACAGCCAGAGAGTGGAGAGCCTGGGAGTCAGTCAGGATTCACTCTGACTGGTGGAGAACCAGCTGAGGGCTTTGAACAGCTGGGAATGTGATCTGAGCATAGCTGGGAGGCTCATTCTGGTTGCTACCGGAGGAGAAGATGGAAGCAGGAAGACCAAGTAGGGCTTTTTCCTTTTCTCCCTCGCCCCTGCCCTTCTCTCTTTCTCTCTCTTGTATTTCTTTACAAGTGGCTTGAACAGTATGGTAGAGCAGGAAGCAGGAAATGGGCACATTCTGAGCCTATTTTTAATGGAGACTGATTTTGCTGATGGACCAGGTTGACGTGCGAGTCCATGAGAAAGGTGGGAGACTGGGAAGATTTGAGCTTTAGCCTTGAGGATCGAATGGAGCTAACTTTGCTGACCCAGTGAAAATTAGGGAATCCCCTCAGGGTCTTCATGGGGCTTTGCCTCTCCTGAGGAACAGCCTTAATTTCTCCATACTACCTACCTCTGCTTTGTGAGAAAGGAAGGAACACTGACTCAGTGTGAACTCAGCCCCATCTGCTTTGTGCCTGGGCAGGATGTGACTGTGGGGGACACAGCTTTTCTTAAATGGCAGGTACCATTCTGACATTCTCACCAGTGTCCTGGCTACTAACGAAACCATTTTCAGCCCCATCTGACATTTCCTCTCCTTATTCCTCCCCAAGTACCTGACACTCTAGCCGCTTTGGTATATTTTCATGTCTTTGTTCCCAACTGTTTGCCCAACCTGGGGCACATTTTCCCCCCTCTATTAAGCTGTTATATTTGGTTACATCACTTGGGAATCTGTGCCAATGAGGTGGGGTAGGGATAGCAGACAGAATTTGGGGACAGCAAAGTGAAGCTGGGAGACCAGATTCTCTTGGTGTCTGGGTGGGTGCAGGGGCTACAGTTAGACTAGGCAGCTGGCAGAGACCCCAGAGCAGGTTTGGGGGCTTTCAGGCTGATTCCAATATGAAACCAAGCACTCCAGGAAGGACATAGTGTGAGATTTCCACCCAGAAACAGTCATTGTAAACAGTGTGGCCCCTGCTGAAGATCAAGAAGTCTTAGAACTTCTGTTTCTATGTTTTCCTATTTCGTTCATAATATCCTAATATCTTTATGGGAAGTGTAAATAAATAGATTTACTTAGATTGAGGAGAACTTCCAGAATTCTTTTACAAATGCCTTAGTATGGCCAAAGAGATTGAAGAGTGTCTTTCTGGAGACTGGAGGCCAGGAGGGGAATCAGCCGCAGGGTGAAGTGGGATTGCCTGTTCCTGCGCAGGAGTGTAGGTAGACACAGGTGAGAAGGGAGAGAGAAGATGCTGGTGGTTTGCCAGTATTTTGGGGGTCCTGGTATCCCCCTGGTGACATGATATGAATAAGCCTGGGTAAATAGCTCTAGGAAAAGGTCTCTGGCATGTTGGTGGGAAGGAACTGTCTGGAAGGCACTGCCCCAGCCAAGCAGGGAAGGTCACTCTTCAGTCTGCTTCCAGATCCTGCTTGCAGCTCTAGAGTCAATCAGGAAGTTAGAGGCTTTCATGTGGATGGAGGTTGAGAAGGAAGTTTATGGAAAGTTTAAGCTTCCTAGAGTTAAGAAGGAAAGTCTCTCTGGGTGGAGCACGGATAAGGGCTGGTACCACAAGTCTGTGTCAGCAATAAGGAAAGGTCTAGAGCCGACAGGATGCTGAAGAGATGGACAGGGGACATTTCTAAGTTTCTCTGATACAGCAGGGCAGGCATGGACAATCAAGGCATCCCTTCTCTAAGTAGGAACAGACAAACAGGACAGACACAGATCTTCCCTCTCACCTGAGTGCAAATATGTTTTAAAAGACCAACACTATTCTTCCCTCTTCACTTCCAGACCCCTCTAGGACACACAGGCCCACACAGAACAACAAACGTGTTTCCTTACATGCAGGAAGCAACTCATCCACCCACCCACTCACATTCTCTCTCCAGGTGCACCCAGACCCTAAACCTGAGCCACTAGTTTCAGCTGCTGCTTGACAGGTCCTAAGTGGGACTCTGCAACACCCACATGGTCCAAGAGGTCCCACGAGCCAGCTCTTAGGGTCTAGAAACAAATGTTGAAAGAGAAACTCGGGGCCAAGGTCTGCGGCCTGTGTGGTGTCTTAGGGGATACAGCACAAAATTGGACAGCTGAAGCCACTGGGGGAGAGCAGAGAAAGACAGGGCTGCAGGCTACCCCTATCCACAAAGAGAGAGCCCTAGCTGTTGCTCATTCTGGGAACCTGCACCCTAGGTGTAAAGGTTGCAGGACACTAGCAGCAAGGCAAGGCTGATTTCTTAGAGAAGGGTAATGTCAGTTACTCTGAAGTTCCAGAAATCCAAAACTCCTCTCTCTCTCTCTCTCTCTCTCTCTCTCTCTCTCTCTCTCTCTCTCTCTCTCTCTCTCTCTCTGTGTGTGTGTGTGTGTGTGTTTGGGGGGGGGGGGGGGGGTGAGGAACAGACTTCTCCCGGCCATCATCAGAGTTCAGCTGCAGTCCAGGGGAGTCTTGGTCAAGGATTTAGAGGAATTCGCATTGGGAGTGGAGTTGAATCCTTGACAGAATTATTGAGGGTCCTCCAGTTGGAGTACAGGGGCAGGGAGAGACAAGCCTGGAGCCATGGGGAGTGCCATACAAAATTTTATTATTATTTATTATTATTTATCGTGTGCACAAAAAAAAAGGAAGAAAGGAAGGAAGAAAGAAAATAAAAATAATTAAAAAGAACCGACACGTTGAAAGTGGCGGAGGAGACCAGAACTGTGGAAGACCTTTCGAAGGCTAGGCCTGATCCTGGATTCCGCGCTCCTTGAGCGGCCACCAGCCAGACACAAGACTGGGGTCAAGCCTGGCCTCGAGCTCGGACCTAGGGCTCCGCTGCTGGGCCCGGACCAGGAGCCGGCAGTGCCCTTACACTGTTCTCTTTTCTCACTTTCCTTTTCAAATAAAAAGGCTCGAAGGGAAGAGAGATCTGGGCTAGGACTCCAAGCCTTTTCGGATTTGTTCAAGGATTTTTATTTAGTTACTTATTTATTTTTTCACTTTTATTGACTTTGTTTCTGTTATTTCGAGTCGTCACGATCCACGGTTGAGGAGACATGCAGGGAGCATCGCCGCTACCGAGAGAGAGCAACTACAGGACGGGGAGGGACAGGGCAGCCTGGCGGGAGCACGTTGGCAAGGCCACAAGGGGCTTGCCCGGAGGCTGGCTTTGCCACTTTTAATGTAGCCTTGGCGGCCTGGGGCAGGAGGGCCGGGACCGAGACAGAGACAAGTGAGGCAGAGAAAGAGACACAGAAGGGGAGAGCAGCAGAGAAAGGGGAGATGAAGAGGGAGGGAGAGATGCAGGGAGGTGAGAGCGGAAAACACGGAATTACAGAGAAACAGCCAACAAAACAGAGGCGAGAGGTGTCCACCGGACCATGTTCGTCATTTTGCATAGAGATTTCTTTCATAATTTTTTTGTAAAGTAAAAAAAATGCCCCCCTCCCCCAGGACGTGCTGTGCTTGAGTGGGCATGTAGCTGTGTCCCCCCTCCCCCCAGCGAGCGGCGACCCTCACAGCATGGACAGCAGGTGTATCTACAGGCAGGGCGGGCGGGGGACAGGGACTCTACGGTACCCGGCGGGCGGGCGGGGCGGAGAGGGAGGGGATATGTACATAGAGAGGTTCGCCTCCACACCACACACACCGTACTTCTACAAAGCAGCCTTTTGGGATTTTGTTTTGTTCGTTTATGCAAAGACCATCATATTAAATAAGTGTAGACTTTAGGGGCTCTGTTCGGCTGAGAGTGGATGGAGTGGGGCAAGCAGCCCCCGGTTTCCATCTCCCGGGCAGCTCGGTCGTCAGTTCCCTCCTGGCTCCGACCGCCCGCAGGTTGGGAGTTTGGGGTGGGGGGCAGCAAGTTACTGCTGGGAAAGACCAGTGCTGGCAGCCGCAGTCGGAGGAAACTGTTCCCGCGGTGGCCCCGATGGGGCTGCGTGCAAGGTGTCCTGGGATGAAAACGCGCAGGAGGGGAAAGTCAGAGGCCAGCAGATGGAAGAGGCGCTGAGGTAGGGGCAAGGCGGGGCCGAGAGTAGAGTCACTGCAGGAGATCCCACGCCCTGGGGAACTAGGCAGTCCGGGTGGACGAGCTCAGTTGGCGTCTGCTTGCCTTGGGTACCAGCCTTGGAAAACTCTGACGTCCCAAACGCTGTCCCTCGAGTCCGATCCTCGCTTCCCGGTGCCACTGTAAGCGGCTGGACGCTGACAGAAGGCGGGGTCAGCCTGGCAGGCACAGGGGGTGGGGTGGGGCAGGAGTTTCCCCAGGGGTTCCGACCACGGCTCCTCTTTCAGCACAAAGTCCTTTCCTTAGTTTCCCTAGCTCAGCTTCTGCAGCGAAGCCTCCCGGCGCCCGGGCGTTAGAAGCGGGCTGCCCCCGGGTGGGCCACGCTGATTGTGTGTCACAGAAACGTGCCGGACGCGCGGGCCAGAGGCTGGCGAGCTTCCGGGCGGCGCGGTGGCCCAGGCAGGCAGGGAGGGGCGGCGGGCGGGGCTGGCGATGAGCCGGGGCCTGAGGGTCCCACCCGCCCCTCCACCGGTGCTGTCAGGCCAACGACAGGGTGACGTGAAGGGCTGCGGGGGAGGGGGGTAGGGTGTCTCGAAGTGGAGGGGTGGGACTGGGACGGTGGCCGAGTGGCAGCTCGTCGCTTCGGTCCTCCCTCCCTCTGGGGTGGGCGGTCAGACTGGGACGATGTGGAGGCCGAAGCTGTCTGCCTGAAGCTTGATGTGGTCCCCGCGGTAACTAGTGGCGGTCATAGGCAGCGGCAGCAGCGGCAGGGGCGGAGCCCCGGGGGGCGGCACTATAATAATAAGGGGAACCTGGAAGTTAACACAGGAGAAGAATGGGCTGGGTGAGAGGACAAACAGGAGAACAAAAAAGGAAAGAAAAGCAAAGAAAAGCCCTCCCCGGGTCCGGCAGGATCAGGACTGGAGGAATGTGACCGCCCTGAGGCCAGATCCCCAGGAAGAGTGCTGCGTTCTCAGGGCGGGAGAGGGACAGGACAGGTGATTCCTGGCGGCCACAAGCCAAGGGGTCCTACCGGCCCCTGCGGCCAAGAGCCTTCCAGTGACCGAGAGACAGGGGAGGGGGAAAGAGGCAGAAGGCAAGGCGCCCCCGAGGAGTCCTCAGGCCCCAGCGTTGCTACAATGAGTCTGTCTCCCTGGCCCATCCGGGTACCCAGAGTTAGGGTGGTCTAGAGTGGGATCGCTGTCCCGAAGCAGCCTGCGCGCCCGACCGGGCGGGCGAGCAGGCTAGCCGCTGAGCCGCCCGCCAGCCAGGTGGCGTACTCACTTAGTAAGGCAGGGTTGCTGAATCTCCAAGCCTCGTTGTAGGCGGTGTACTGGGGATGGCTGTAGGGGTTGCCTGAGAACTCGCTCCCTGTGGGAGGGTGGGGAACTGGAATTAGATGTGCTCAGTGTGCCCGGTTGGCCTCTTCTGCCCGCCCCACTAGCCCCAGTCTCAGGTGTTGCAAGCAGAGCAAGGGTCCGTGGGGACAGGGTAGAGGTGAGGCAATCCACGCTCCCCGCGTGGGGACAGCCACCAAAGGCAAGAAGTACCCGTATCTCTGCGCACCTAGGCATGGAGGGATCTGTGGGCAGGTTTGTGCCTGGGCTCCCCCGCGAAGCACTTCTGGCTACCCAGAAAGGGTTTGGCTTGGTCTGGCTGTGCTCTCTTAAGTAACTTGGGAGCCCGAGAGCTTTTATGGTGGACACCTGCTTTAGGAACTTCATGGGATTAAAGAGGGGGAGAGTGGTGAAGGAAAGCCCTTGAGACACTTTGTCCCAGAAAGTCCTAAGAATGGTATCTCAGCGCTGTGCCAAAACTAGGCAGGTGGTGATGGTGTTGTTCTCCCGGGAAATAACCCCTTCCACTTTTTTCTCCTGAGGTCCACAATGAGCACCACGCAACTGGAGAAGGAGATTTGCAGGAACCAAGTGGACTGCCCGCAGGCCCAGGAGCCTGGGTAGTGGAGGGCACTGCCTTCCAGCGCTGCCTCCCTCCCTTCAGGAGGAGAAAGGCCAGGCCTATGGGTTTCCCCCTCGCCCTTTCTCCTGTGTGATGACCCCAGACTGTTTACAGTGATCCCTAACCGCGGGTTAAGTAGAGGAGAAGGGGCCGCACTCCAAGAAGGAGCTGGGTGGGGGTGGGGGATGCAGCCACTGGAAAGCCTGTTTATTGACGAGGAGGGAAAGCATGCGTGCAGCAGGATAATGAGCTTCTGAGCTCAACTGTGACCAAGAGGAACTGAGCTATCTCCTTCCCCATCGCTAATGAAACAAGTGTAATTTCCTCATCAGCACTAGATTCTGTTTAACGACTCCCCCCTTGCCACCATGAGCTCTCTGCGGCTCCCCTCATCCCCACCTCCCTGCAGACTCCCCACCCCCACCTTCCCACTCTTTCCTCACCCCCACCTCCCTAAGACCTCCTCCAGCCTCCACCTGCACACTGATCTACCTCCAAAGCCTCTCTTGCCCCCCACCAAGGCTTCTACTTGCCTTCTGCAGAGCCTGAGTGGACTCCCTTCATCCACACCTCCAGCTTCTCCCAGTCCCTATTCTCTATTGCCATTGCCCTACAGCGGACTCCCTCGTTTTCTCCACCCACCTCTGCTCACTCAGGGCTGTTCCTTGATGGATGAGGCCAATCACCCTTTCTAGCCTCTCCTTCTCCCCCTTCCAGTGAGAGTTGAACTTCAGGAACAGGGCAGACAAAAGACTCCAGAGGCAGTGGGTTGCAGGCTGGGAAAGTCTTGGTCATTTTAAGACAAGAGATTTTGGTGTTTCTTTGCCTTTAAACCACACCCATATGGAATGGACAGTGGAGATAGCAACCACCAAGGCTTTAAATACAGTCTCTGCCTCCTTAATTCCAAACCCAAGTACAAGGTCTCTCAGCAAAAAAAGGTGCGCTGGAGTCCCAGAGGGGCCCAGAGGCCCATGTCCTCTGAAGAAGTGTAGAGGTGTTCTAGCTTCTCTCTGAAGTTGGGGTCTCTCTGTTTCCCTCCTGTCCTCCACTTTGAGACTAGCTTTCTTCTCTCTCTGAATTAGGGTTGGTTCTCTATAGTGCTTTCCCCTCTGGCTTGGTGTGGACCAGTGTGGCTTTGTCTGAATGACTGCCATGCCCCTGAAAATGGTTTTTGGTTCCAAGTTTCCATGGAAACCAGGGCAGGCTCTTCCAAGCAGTGTCAGCTAACTGGGGTGGGCTGGAGCATTGGGGCATAGGATTGGATGGTTGGGTGCTGAGGAGGGGCCATAACCTACAGCTCAGTACACAAGGGGCACTTCTGAAAGTTTCCTCCTGGCATGACTTCTAAAGGAAGAACTGTGGCTTCTAAGGAGAAGGAGGGATGAAGGACAATGGTTTGCAGGACAGTGGTTTGTTGGCTCTCCTCCCACTCCCAGTCTTAGACTACAGACCATTTAGCAGCTCACCCACAATTTAGATCAGACATCTCCAGTATTGTCACCTACCAGGCACCATTCCTGCCAGGGTGGAGGTAGGATAGCTCCCCTGGCCAGTGGGGGGCACATGAGGGGGGTAACCAGGTAGAGTGGTGCTCGCCATATCACGACCTGGAGAAACACAAAGGGGAAGGCATGAGGCCCGGAAGAGAGGGGACTGCCTCAGCTCACACCTGGATGCTAGGGGGAGGAAGGGGATGTGCATCTGAGCAATCGGGCCCCTGAGTGCCTGAATATGGTCCAAATGTCTAGATGTGTGTCCGCCATCAGCCTTGTGCGCGTGTGTGTGTGTGTGTGTGTGTGTGTTTTATGTTGCTCATCGTATATCTGTGCATACATGTATGCCTCTCAACTGAGGAGGAGATGGGCGGAGATGACCTGGGTTTACTCCTCTGAAGACACTTAGCTACTGTTCTAGCTGACCTCTCATCCTGTCTACTGCTCTAACATCTATCTTTCCCTCGGGTTGAAGATACCTCACTACCACCTCCACAAGAGTAGAGTCCTTCTAAGCGGACCTGTAGATGCCAGGCCTGGACGATGGGGGACTAACTGGTGGGCTATTTTGCTATGGTTGGCACATAAGTGATAGAAAACCATCTCTGAAGTGAATCAGGAACTTTGAGGGCAAGCAGGATTGGATCAAGTTCCAGTGAGCAAAATCTGTTCCCCCTACCAACAGCCTCCCTGGAAGCCTCTATTAGTCAGAGCCTACAGAGTGGGAGATGGGACTTCCCTTGCCAGAAGCAGGGAGTCGAGGCAAAGTGAATCAGTATTCGAGAGATACTTCCACCCAGAGACATTTGTCCTGGAACACAGCAGCGTGTGTCCATTTCTGTGGAAGGGTACCTTCTAGCATACTCCAGTCTTCATGGACAGCATTGGTTCCTTCCTACCTCCCACACCCCATACACTAGAGCCTGCCCTCTCCGGGGGCCCATGTGTCTGCTGCAGATTCCCCTGTCTTCCTCTCCAGATGGTGTCATTCTATTCCTTGGGCCTCTGTCCAACCCTGGGAAGGCAAGGTGTGGCTGGAGGAAGTCATAACACTCTGTACACCACCCCTAGTTCACTTTCTGTCCCTTAGTTGGGTCCTAGTCATGGTTAGATCCATGGAACTTTTCATGCTATTCCATAGCATCTTTCTTCGGTACCGTCCACTTGATGACGTCACCTACTTCATTCCTCAGATGTATGCTTTCTCATCCCTGCCTCGACACCTGTGAGAGGGTCATCCTTCTCTAGGAGGAAAAAGCCACTGCTCAGGCTTTTCCATTTCCTGCTGCCTGCTGAATGCCCTCATTAGCTGTCCGCTGTCACCTCCAACTCAGTAGGAATAAAGGCACATCCATCTTCTTCTCTGTCAGTTTCCCAGCCCTTTTGAAGACATACCTAAAACTTCAGAGCGCTAGACACAGCCTTCTTTCCCCATCCCTGCTAATATGCAACAGATTCTCCTTAGCCATTTCTGTTGTATTCATTTCTATTCTCTCTGTCACATTTGTAGTTCGACCCCCGGGTACCTGCCTTTGGCGTGCTCCAGTGATTTCTCTTTGCTTGTATTCCTGCCTTCACAGTCTTCCCCCTTACCAATCTAAAATGTGGCTGCTAGCCCTTCCGAAACACTGCTTGCTTTCATTGTACCACTTCCTTGTAAATACTGCCATTGACTCCCTGTAGGCTACAGTTTGAATAGGGAACTCTCCAGACTCCATGTCCCCCAGGTAGTCACCCCACTTGGCTTTTTTTTTTTGGTTTTTCGAGACAGGGTTTCCCTGTAGTTTCTAGAGCCTGTCCTGGAGCTAGCTCTTGTAGACCAGGCTGGTCTTGAACTCACAGAGATCTGCCTGCCCCCACTTGGCTTTCTTAGCTCTGATTCTTACCTCTGGTTGCGTTTGTTTTCATCTTGTAATGTAAAATGCCTGTGTTTGGATATGACCTTTGCTTCCTTCTTCCAGCTCAAGCCTCACCATTCCCATTCTTGTACTCGTCAAGGAAGTTCCAAGTTTCCATGACATCTGTGCTCCATGGCTGACTATGTCAATGTCATTATATTGCAAAACGCAATGTCAGTTCTGCTGTTTCATGCCAAACCGACCATAACTCAATCAAGGGTAGGGCCTACGTTCTGATCTATCTCTGCATAGGTGAGAGCGCAGTAGACTCTCAGTAAGTACTTATTGACCAATTCTTACAATTCCTCCATTGCATCCACAGCCGATCCCTGATGGATGATAATGGGTTCTCATTGTTTCATATTGTGTTGGTCTACTACAGAGTAGCATAACCAAGACGGAATCTGCTTGTGTCTTTTCCCTTTAACAATCAATTGAAATGGGGCTGGAGAGGTAGCTTTATGGTTAAGAGCACTGGCTACTTGCCGAGAGGACCCAGGTTCAATTCCCAGCAGCCACATGACAAATCGCAACTGTTTCTAACTCCAGTCCCAGGGGACTGATGCCCCCTTCTGGCTTCTTTGGGTACCAGGCATGTGGTGCCTACACACGCATGCAAAACACCCTTATTTATTGAAATAAAAGCTTAAACATTTGAAAAATAAATTAAAACAGCAGTGGGATTTTTACAAAGATTTTCAGTGGTAGGTTTATCTCTGGTGACTCAGATTTACTATGCAACAGAACGGTTTCCTTCTATGCCTGTCGGGTGTGGCTGTCGCCTTACTCGTCCTGAAATGCACTAATCAGACAACCAGCAAAGAAGATGCCACTTCTGAATCCCAGGCAGTAGAAGAATCTGCATTTGCTTTTTGTTTGTCCTATTTTGTTTTGTTTTAAGACAGTCTTACACCTAGTTCAGGCTTGCCTTAAACTTGTGATCCTCCTGCCTCAGACTCCTGAATACTGGGATTACAGATGTGTGCCACCACATCTTGCTTGTGTTTGCTTTGTTGTAGGTTTTCTTGTAGTGTGTGTGTGTGTGTAAAATTTGTTTTTTCAAGGTTGGATTTCTTTGTGTAGCCTTGACTGTTCTAGAACTAGCTCTGTAAACCAGCAGACCTCGAACTCAGAGATCCACCTGCCTCTTCCTCCCGAGTGCTGAGATTAAAGCTGTGTTACTGCCTGACATCTGTATTGACTTCTATTGCCAAAAAAAGTGCACATCTCCTGAGCATCTCTCAGTGGAGAGGACCTGAAGCACACAGCAAGAGAAAAACACCTATCAGTTCCTAGAGAGAGAAATGAATTATATGGCATTTATTTGCCAGAGAAGACGCAAGAGAAAAGGAGATTATAGGAGATGTGGAGGTTTTGAAGAGATAAAGAACATGATTCTTCCAGGTCCTGTGATCTCAATATCCATAGAGCAGCCAGGAAGCAGAGTGTGCCTCCCTCCTTCTTTGCCCCTCCCTTCTTATTCTTTCTATTGTTTTTCATTCTGACATCACGCCTTTTTGTTAATAACAGGAAAATTGAATTTGATCTTCACTGCTGTCATTCTTACAACTAATTGAACACAAGTTCCCCTACAATGGAAGGTATTCACATGAAACAACAGATCAAAACAAAACAACAAAACTCAGAAGAGACTAAGAAAGGGTGGATGGTCCAGAAGCTGTCTCCAGTCAATTCTCTTGCAAAGTTTATTCTCACAGCTACCTGGCCTGCAAAATGGCATGTTCAACTTCCAGCAGGTAGAAGATATTGCCTGCTGAGAACCACTCTCTGAACGATTGATTAGAAGGCATGTTTCCAAATTCTACTTTTTAAAAAAAAATCTGTATCTTTAGGTAGCAATTTAAAATTTGAAAAATATGGGAGAAGAGGCCCGTGGTGAGGAAAAAGCATCTGAAGTTTCCAGTGTTTGTCCTACACCTGTGCTGTGTTCTGTAGCGGCGGCGTCACAAGAGGTGCCGGTACAGGACCTCTAAGTCAACACGGTGCCAGCCGCTGCATACAAAGCGCGCTCAATAACTTCATTAGCACACAGATGACACCTGACAAGCAGGGAAAAATTGACCAAAGTCTTGCTAGAGCCATATATTCTCCTGGAACACCATTGTCAATAATGGCAAACACACAGTGCAGGAAGTTTTCAAATTACTAAAACTATCATACCGTTTGCCCAGCAGCGTTCTTTGAGCAAGCCTCCTTTGGTGAGGGAATATCAATCGGAAGCAGAAGAATTGACAGAGCGCTGGGTACTGCAGCCTTACAGGAAGACGGGCAGATGGCGGTGGGGGTGACTCAGACACTGTAAGATGGCAAACAAGCCGAAGCACAGAAACAGGAGAAAAGCCTACACGGCAGAGTGCATCAGTTATGAAATATGTGCCATCCCGTGGAAGACAGGAAGCAGTAAAACATTGGCTTGCTCACTGACACTGCCAGTAACATAAAAAGCACCAGGAATCCAAACGGATAAAAAGTCAACATCCCTGTGAGGGAGTGGGCATTTCATATGGCCTGCTTGCCTTCTGATGCTACAAAGCTTTCAAAGATGAGTCTTTGGGATGACCATGCCCTTCTTTTAAAGGTAGAGAGATGGGGACACAGAGGCATAGTGACTCTCCTGTGCTACACGGCTAATAAATGATAGCACCAACATTAGAAGCCATGTCCATGCCGCACTGCCTTTAATGGCAGCATGGACCCAGATACTCCCCCAAAAGAGCTGAAGAGAAGGAAAAGAAGTTTTCCAGCAAGCAAAACCTCATACCACTACATTACCATTAAGATGAGGCAAGGAAGAGAAAAGGGACACAAGGAAGGAACAAGTGTGTGGGAGGTCTGTAGTAAAACTCCACAGGGTGGAGTCTTCGTCTCCTTTGAGAGTTCTTTAACACAAAAAAGCCCCTGTGAGAAGCAGCGGTAGTGGAGAGTCTTAAAGTACCCAGAAGTGTTAGAAGCACTGTACTTGATGAGGATGTCTTCGCAGTTCAACTGCGGGAGTCCCTGAAGACTCCAAAGCCAATTTTTGCAGCAGTCGCTCTGTCTGAATCAGACAGTGCACTTTCGTCAGGCATTCCTTAGCAAATGGGCCAGAGCAAATCAACTGTTTTGGAGAATTTAAAGTGCAGCCTCTCTCCCAAGCATGGGCAGAAGCAAAGTCCCAAGCTTTATGAAGAAATTAGAGGTTTTAAGTCATCAGATAGTGTGTGCCGTTTGGTTGAATCAGCAATCTCCTGGCTCCTGGTCTTTCTAGCATCCATTGAACAGCTACCCTGTGCTAGTCTTCACCCTCATTATCTTACATGTGTTATCATCTCCTTTAATTCTTATCAGTTCCACCAGTTGAGCTATCTTTAATCCCTGATTTTTCAGATCAGAAACTGAAACACAGAGGAACTAAGGATTATGGTCAGGATTTCACAGCTAATTGACAGGGAACCTGGACTATAGAAATGATAGACCAGGAGATTGATACCGAATGATACTCCCAAAATAACAGACCTAAAGACAGAGTAACCTGGGCTCATGCTAAATGAGCCAGTCCTTTAAGAGGACATCTTAGACTGTTTTGGTTTGGTTTCTGGAGACAGGATTTCTCTGTACAGCTCTGGTTGTCCTGGAACTCACTCTTAGACCAGGCTGGGCTTTAACTCAGAGAGATCTGCCTGCCTCTGCCTCCTGAATAGGGGGATTAAAGGCATGTGCCACCACCGCCCGGCTCAACACTGTTTGTGCATTTCAGCTTGCCTCATTTTTGTGCAGCAGGGGCTTTTAGACTAGGGTTCATTGATTTGGTAGGGCACCACAGATATATTCAAGGGTTCCATAGAAAGCTATATGTAAATATTACTATACCTCTTTCTGAGCAGGAGGTACATTTTAAAAATGGTATTCTCAAAAGTATTCATGACTCCAAAATGAATAAGCTATGCTTATAAAGCAAGAATGCAAATGAGGGAAACTCTGTCCTTTGGTAGAAGAAACTGATTTGCTTGTACCTTCTCAAACAACATTAATGAAACCATATAAGAAACAGCCAAGTGTGAAGCATCAGGCTTATCTCAAGTCCAGGTCTCGGTCAGTGTTCAGAACGTCAGAGGGAAGCTGCCTAGGCACAGAAACTGCTTCTAGAGTCTTTGGCAACAAGGCTCATTAGACACAGATTTACACAGCAGAAGTTCTACCCAAAGACTTCAGAGATGCTTTTGCTTGGCATCTTTCTCGGAAGATGAGCATTTCTGCTATCCATTTGACACTGCGGAGAACCCTAAGGCCAGAAAACATAACTCTTGTTTTACTGCCCTAGCCTCACGTTTGTCTGCTTCTCATATAAGGTGGCAAGAAGGAAGACGTTAGATTTCCTCAAGGCTAGTGGTCTGTGCTTACATCTGACACAAACATAGTGCATGCAAGAATATAGTCGCCGACTTTTTAATTGCTGCCTAAATTTTTTCTATCTTTGCATTTACAAGTTGTATGTAATACATTAAAACAGTGGCTCTTGAATCTATAAATGATGCTTTCAAGAGAGGGAAATCGTGTTCTATGTATTTCATTTTGGTTTTTATTTCTAAGATTTCCAGACTCTCCCAAGGTTTGCCTTCTAGAACAGAGGAGCCTGTGGAAGGACCCCACTTACACCATTGTGTGAACTTGCCTGCTCCGGATTCCAGCAGAGGGGGCTGTGCTCACAGCTCAGGGTGGCTGTTCTCCTAGCTGAGCGGCTTGTCCACTGACAGCTGGACCTTTAGTCCCCTGAGGTATCCTAGGCAGAGATGCTAGACCTGCACTGGCTCAGTGAGGTCTGTGCCTTGACCGCCAAACATCTGGGCACAACTGGTCAGGCTATTTCCACCTTCTCCTCTCACACAAGGCCCTTATAGGGCTGTGCTCTGCAGCATGGGGGCGGAGGGAGCCCAGGAGGGGGCGTTCCTCTAACTGGGCACGGATGGAACTGCTGGCTCAGCCTGAGAGAAATCTAAGGAGAATCGCACTTTCAAATAGCCAGAAGGTAACTTGGCTCACTTACAGAGGTAGAAATTGTGACTTAGGAAGGTACCGTCTTCTCTGACTCCATGAGCAAATGAAAAGCAGAGTTGGGCAGATGCCAGTGCCCAGGCCGTTGGGCTCAGTGCATAAGAGACCCTCGTGCTGGGTGGGCAGAGGTTAAGCCGGTTTGCACAGTCTCCTGCTACTCCCAGGTCTCCCAGTTCCTCTTTGGCTTTATTTTGTTCTCTGAGAGCGCTGGGTTGTCAGCTCTAATCCTTCTGAAAGCACAGTGTTTCTCAGGCTCTCTGTGTAAGTGAAACCCTAATCCTAAGGAAGATGGCCACTTAAGCTGCTGGAGCATTAGCCTGTTCCTGGAGCCACCGCTGGATTTCCTCCTCTCTGCCAGGCAGCCCCACTGCCACCAGGGAGGAGAGCAGAGGATTCCAAGCTGAAGGCAGCAAAGCCCCTCAGAGTGACAAGAGCGGCAGGACTGCCTAGCAGAGCTCAGGGTTAAAGAGGCATTGGCTTATTTGTCCTGAGGGTCTTCCTGTCACCTTGTGGGTATCTGGTTTTCTGAGAATCAGATTTCAAGTCTTGCCTTGGTGGCTTTAGGGCCACGAAGACATTTCTGAGCCATACCTGTGACATTCTTTAGAGCACCACCATTTAGAATTCCCGGTCATTCGGGAAAGGCTGTATTAGCAGCCTTCTCCTTAGACAGCCTCTGCTTAGGAAGTGCCAAAGAGTAGAGCAAACAAACTCAGTGTCGAGGGACCCTCTTCAGGCCACCCTAAGCATCTCTAAACAACATTCGGCAGCTGAAAGGGTCTTTCCACCTCCCTCACTGTGAAAGCAGGGTGCTAGCCCAGGTAGCCAGCCCTCCTTAGCCCGAGCTGGGTACTGTACAACCGCACATATTTAAAGACCATGGGTTTTGTCAGAATGTTTTGATTCACACTAAGAGGCCTGTCTCTCTTATTGCTAAGTAACTTAGAGTGCATGATGGAGGAAAAGCGTGGTTTGTCTGACATGCCCAGCATCTTGGGCTTGTTTCATGGATAGAAGAGATAAAGAGAAGTGGTAGAAACTCCCATGGTGTGGACCACATTCTGGCTCAGCTTAGAAGGCCACAGAACAAGTCTGCTAAGATGCCCCAAACCCTTGTCATCTTCCCCATGATTCCCTGTGTGGTCCCAGTGTGTGCTTCTGCTCAGTCCCACTTCTGGGGAGACTAGTCCAGCATTCCTGGGATGGCTGGTAGGAAAAGACGTGGGTATGTGTTACAACACTTCAGCTTGGGTTCTACTCTAAAGAGTGAGCTAAAGGCTCTTCTTCACATCTCTCTCTTCAAAAGGTAGACTGAATAAAAGAGGAAAGGAAGAGTCCCACCCAATGCTTCCCTAAGCTGCAGGCCCTGGGCACCAGCATATCTGTCAATGTCTCATTGCTATGGAAATGCCTCCATAATTAAATCACAGTGAGGTCTGGGGCTTGAGGTCCTTGGGGACATAGCTAGAGACCTCAGAGATAGCTAGAGGAGGCCTTACCTCTTTGCCTCAGGCCTTCTCTGCCTAAATAGAGGTGTTGAGGAGAAGCCCTCTGGTGGGGGCTGATCACCACTGGAGTGGGGCTCTTTGACTCTCCACAGGTCTGGAGTTGCTCTCTTCTTTCAAGGTTCGAGGGAAACTCTGGTGTCTGTGGTCTAAATTCCTCCAGCTAATCAGGGGCTGTGAACCAACAGACAAGAGTAGGAGACTCCCAGCCTCCTTCGGCAGCATTTCTGAGCTTTTATTGCCTTCTCCTACCTGTAAGGGAATAGCCAGGGGCTATGTGTTTATTTTATGGGGGGAAATGCAGTTGCATTGGAAGGGGGGTTGTTAACTACAGGAAAGGGGAGGTCCCTGGAGGTGCTCAGGACTCTGAGTAGAGGAGGAGGTTTCCCAGGGTTCACAGCTCTCTCTGGCAAAGGGTCACTTTGCTGTCCATTGGAGATTCGGGGAACATGAGCAAGATGCTGCACTGGCACCCTGCAGCCAAGGTTGTGCTGCCTCTAGCCCCCAGGACCGGGGTCAACCCTGCTTTAGCTCTGAACCTGGGGTGTCTAACCCCCTTATTCTGTTCAGAGTCGACAGTTTCTACCTCCTCTGTCTCTGCACTCCCCTCTTGGGTAGCACCCCAGATCTTTCCTGGACCTAAGTGACAGCTTCCTTCAAAGCTGTAGTTTCTAGACAGCCAGGAAAATTGCCCTGAGCTCTTGAACAAAACTACCTCCTCTCCACCAAGGCTGCAATATTCACAGGGGAGGGCAGCGCTGTTCTGGCTCTGAAATCTCTCCTAGTCAATATTATACAGAAGAAGAGCAAGACTCTGTACTGAAAAGACCGAATTGAGGTAAACTCGGAACGGGCTGGCTCCTCTTCCCGTACTCTCACTGGCCTTTTGGGTCTCCAGTGTCTTCCAATTGGCTTGGTACCAGGGGAAACGGCTCCTGGGTTTGAATCTGGGCTAAAGAAGAAGCTCATCTTTCTCTTTGAGTTTTTCCTTAATTGCTGTTCACTTTGGGGTATTCCATGAGAGCTAGCTCCTGGGGACATTAGTTGTCCTCTGTATCACTTCTGCTAACTTTCCCTTACGTTGATGGTTCATAGGCACATGAAATGTGGAAGCATTTTTATGATGAGCTCATCTTCTATGGTAGGTTCTTTTGTTTGTTTTTTGTTTTGTTTTCTCAATGGGAGTCCTCTGCATCTTGGATCATGGGCTATCTCTATATAGAAGGTTTTACTTCATTCCTGCTCACACCAGAGTAAACTATTGTCTTCCACAAAATTCCATTTAAGTTCTTAGCGTGGGGTTCTTATGACATGAACCTGGTCTTAGGTCTGAACTTTCCTGGCCCCTTTCCTCACAATGACATGTGCCTCTCTACTTTGTTTCCCTGGGTCATGAGGAAGAAAGCACCCGTGGCTCTCCAGTCCCTGAACAGTGTTTCCTTGTTCTGTCTCCATTTCTCTTGGGTCCAAGATCACACCTTCTGCCTGGTGCACTCTGTCTTAACATCTCTGCACTAGGGTTTACCTTATAAGAAGGCCACAGTGTCTCACAACCTGCTTTGACTCTGACTTTCCTCTGTTTCTGGGTCCAGAGTGAGGTGTGACTGTGTATTAACCACTTCTGCTGCTATATTTTAACCAGCTCTGTCTTATCTATAAGCTTAGTCTGCCTTGTTTCTGAGTACCAGGGCCGTTCCTCTCATACCCTTGACTCTACTGAGGGGGAGAACTGCATTTGTGCAAGGCTCGCCCAGGGCTTGGTGGTGTTGCCCACTAGAGGCCAGTGAAGCCCACTCTATGCAGACGCACTCTCTGGGGGCATGTGTGCTCCTTAGCCTCTCTGAGAAGCATCAGGGCTATGCTGGCACCAACTCCCCTCAGCATCATCACAGCCCGCATACACCCAGGAAGGAAACTTGCCCTGCTGTAGAGCAGATTTTGCCTAAGTCAAGGCACTCTCGAACCCCCAGGGACTTTGAGGATTCTAGAACTTGTTTTCAGCTTCTCCTCTCAGAACAACATTACTTTTGGGGTCTCTGCAGGCTTCCCTACTGCCGCAGCCTGGGCCAAGGCCAGAGAGGAAGCCATGGGGAAGAGGCCTCTTGCTGCTCCCGGTGATGGGAAACTTAAGAAATAAATGCTACAACAGTGACCTCAGCAGAGGCCTCTCTGTAGATCCCAGATCAGAGGGCTGGGGAATAGGTAAGGGTTAAAGGCTACTACTCCCCTGTGGGGTCCTTTGAAGAGGGTAAGCAGGCTTTGAAGGCAGCTCCAAGCAACCGCCCTGAGGAAGCCTGAGGCCAGAGTGCCCCTGGCCCACTCTCCCATCTAGTGGGTTCCCTTTCCCTTATCACTTAGTTGAGACTCGGCTCTGTTCCAGACCGGCAGCCTAGAGCAGTGGGCTGGAGCAAAGAGATGCAGCCGAGCTAGGGCAACCCAGCGGCGGCAGAGAGGAGAGTGGGTGATAAATTTAAATAACCAGCTTGACTTGGCAGCTTGCTGAGTTGTGATGCAGTGAAATTAAAATCTCGGCAGAACTTCCAAACGCTACCCTGAGAAATTGGTGTCTTGCCTTGGTTCCCTGCTGGAAGCTGGGTGGGGAGGCTCTCAGGCTGAGTCCTAGCCTGTGGCAGCCACCCTTGCCTGTGATGTGATAAGCTGTGTCCTGGCCCACTGGCTCCCACTCTCCCAGCCACACAATAGTACAGGCTCCTGTCTCCTCTCAGTCCTGACCTTGTGGAACAGCTGTATCAAGTGGCTGGTGAAGTTTGAAATCAGCCTCTAGTGCCAGGAGGTGGCAAGAATATCAATAAGGTCTGGTTTGCAGGTTGGGCCAAGGCCTTCCCCGCCAGCTTCCTTAAGACCCATTTCTTAGGGTTTGCCTCTTCTTAGGGAGGAGGCTGAGCCGGGTACCTGGGGATTTGCGGAATGCCATGGCACATTAAAGGCTATAGGCACAGCATGACCTGGCAGCTCCCTGATTTAGCACCCATGAGGTCATGCCTACTACTAAGTTCCCTTTTTCCTCCACGAAAGCCCTTACTATTCTCAGATGAAATAAGCTTTTAAAGAATGTTTGTGAGCTGGATGGAGTGGCTCACTTTTTTAATCGAAGCACCCAGGAGACTGAGGTACTTAGTTGGGCTGTTCTGAGTTCGAGGACAGCCTGGGTTACATAGTGAGGCTCTATGGGGGGCGGGGGTAGAAGAATTGCTGCAAACACACCAAGAGTCTCTCTCACCTCCCCAGCATGCTTGGAGCCCAGTTCTCACAGATGTCAACATCTCTCTAGAACTCACTCAAAGTCCATTTGTTCTGCCTGTCCTGGCCATACTGCTTCTTGCTACCTGTCAAGTCATGGTCCAAAAAAGCCAGCACGCTAAACCTGTCCCCAAGATGGCCCACGAAGTCTCTGGGCAATACCCGTTTCTCACCTTGACAGTACCTCCAGCAAATTCTGTTTGTCCCCATAATAAACACATCATGAATCATTCATCTTTAATAGATTATGCAAATTAGGAGGACATAAAATCAACAAAGATCAATAGCTTCAGCCGTTTAATTGCCAGCTAAAACATTTTAAGAATGAGCATAATCTGCAGCTCTTTCTCGAGCAATGGCGCTATTAATCCAAACATTGGCTCTTGGTCTAAGTGTGAACAAAATCATTCTCTGCCCCCAGCCACCCCTCCCTCCCCTCCCCCACTCCCTCCACACTTCTCTCTTTTTTGGTAATTTCCAGTTTCTGAGCGAGTTTCCCCGTCATTACCACTGGCGAACAGCTCCGAATGTTAATGGTTCTGCTTTTGTTACTCCTCGCTTGATTGAAATGTCGCATACAGATTGAGACGTTAGTGCTAACTTGCCACCTGGGAATGTCAAGCTGGGTCTGAAATGAACTTTTCTCACACTTGGATCCAGATGGATCAGCCGAAGATGTTCCCAGGCTGAGCTGGGACCGTTCCAGGGCCATGGGGGGGAGACTGGTGGGGGCTGCTCAAGGTGGAAGCATTTTTCTACATTAGCCCCCCAGGGTCCCTTGCAGCAGGAGTCCTGCCCGGAAGAGCCACATGTCCACCCCCAGGAAGTTCCTGCCTTCTGGACTGCAGCGCTGACTATAAAGGTCCTTACAATCTTTTCCGACTTTTGAGGAGCAGCCACTGTGCCGGAAAGCTGGCCTGGCATGGGCGGGACCATCAGAGAACAACTATATTGGGCTTCAGAGAACTCATATCCAGGGCCTGTTGGTCTAAGCTAGAGGGTTCTCAACCTGTGGGTCATGACCCCTTTGGGTCGCATATCCTGCATATCAGATAATTACATTATGATTCATAATGTAGCATAGTAACAGTAGCAAAATTACAGTTATGAAGTAGCAACGAAATACTTTTATGGTTGGGTTGGTCGCCACGGCGTGAGGCATTGTAGAAAAGGGTCACAGCAGTAGGAAGGAAGGCTGAGAACCACTGATCTAAGCTGTGTCCTGACTCAGCAGGCGTAGCTCAGGACATCATTCCGAGAAGCCGAGTCAGCTCAGGAGCCCATCAGAGACTCAGTCTCTGGATTCCTAGCCGAAGACGACAACTCTGTTTTTGCTGGACATGGCTGTATGGGGCATCACTTCAGGAGAGCATGGGAGATGTAGGGCTCTCTGGAGCCCCCTGGAGGGGCCTCTGAGCCCATCTCTGCCTGAGTTGACCTAGGCACCGGAAGTCACTAAGTCATCAACACCAGTCACCTCAGAGCCCTGTCCTGCTGCAGAGACTGTGCCTGCTCCCTGTCTGTGCCACTGAATGTGATGCTGGCTGCCTACAGCCTCACTGCCCTGTCCCCAGGCCGTCTCAGCTCACTCACAGGTAACGCCTCAGTGTCTCCCAATCCCCACCGAGACCCTTCTCAATCATCCTGTCTCCCAAGGTACAAACGGCACATTGGCTTTAGTGCCTCCAGAATAATAAGGTGAATTTTAATAACACCTCGATGTGTGTCTCTCTTACTTGAGCACTCTCCTGGCCTGGAAACCCTTCCATGGCACCAGGGACCTTCTGAAGCTGGCCTCTGAGGCCTCTCTACCAGCTTTCCCCTCTATGGCCACTCCAGCGCCTCTGCAACTCTCATCCCTGGAAGGCTTGGCCAGGATGCCTCTGTCCTGTATTTGACCTCCCCTGGCCTTGGAATCCAACTTTCCTCTTGGTGGCTTTCTCCAGGAAGAAGAAAGCAGAAAGGCCACAATAACTGTGTTCCACTCTTCAGGGCTACTACTACACCCTCAGGTCCCAGGCCACAGCTATTCAAGTGGCATGAGAGAGGAAAACAAGGCCCTCGGCACCCTCAGGGACAGAGAACTGTGAAGGCTGGAGGCTGGGGGCCTCTTAGGCGCTTTCCTCAGCTGGCCTATTTGCCCAGACATTCTTCTGCACATGTCCTAGCCAATGTGGGGAGAGGGAGGAAGGAAGGAAGAACAGCGGAGAGCAGGCCCCTAGCTGAAGCCCAGAGCCCTAACCACAATGTTTCAAGCCTACATCCACACACTTCTGTTCAGGAAGGCTCTCCCTCTCTATCTCTCTCTCATTCTGCAGATACCAAGGCAGGGGGCCCACTTGTCACACTAGGCCCCAGATGGCATCAACCGAGGCACCCCACTGAAAGCAGCACCCACCCTCCTGGAAGCCAACTTACCGGTCACGACGGGGTATGTCTGTGTGCCTGACACATTGCTGCCCAGCTCGGGGTTGGCGGATGCAGAGAGACCTGACTTGACTTCATCAAGCCCAGGGGTCAGGGCCGGGAGAGAGTACTCATTCCCCTGGGAGGAGAGAGAAAAGTGACAGCTCTCTATTGATGTGTATCCATGGAAAGACGCAGTGTGCAGATGGAGAGGAGGACCCTGGAGCCCTCCCAGATGGGGGAAGGAGATGGCTGGGTGGGGCAGAGAGTCAGGGAGAGTTTGGAGAGAGTGGTGGGCTAGTCTACCCTGGGGGTGGGGTTCACAGCACGCCTGGAGCTTCTTCATTAGCTTCTGCCTAAGGAGTTCCAGGGGGGAGCATAGCAGTAGGGAACCCCTCGCTGAGACATCTGGGGTGCTCAGGTTCCTCTGAGTAGGAGTCTTGGGGAGCAGAGATGGTCCCTGACACATGGCCGAGGTAGTTGTTGGGGGAAGGGCCTCGTAGGGCCTCCAGCCTGGCACTGCTGGGTTGGCTGATGGGGTATGGGCGCCCCTTTTTAAAAAACAAACAAAGACAGCCCCATGGGCCCTTTGCTCTCTGCCTGTGCACTGGGGTATGAAATTGGGGAGGGGGAGAGTCCACATGGCTAACAGAAGGGTGGGAGGGGGCCAGCCATTGAGTCTGAAAGGGTGTCCTGCCCGAAACACTTGGGTAATTGCCTTTTTATTGCAGCCACCACCAAGCCAGACCCTGGAGCTGGGCAGACCAGGAGCCTGCACAGAGCAGGAAAAGTTGCTCTGATTAATATTACGTTAAATTAAAACTGATTTTCTGCTCTTTCGGGTCCGTTTTTTTTTCCTTCCGCTTCCTGGCCCCCCCAGAGGACCCCCTCCCCTCTCTGGCTGGACGGGATTGCCTCGTCATTTCCAATTCCTTCTCGTATTGATCTTCCTGTAGAAATCAGTTTTGTAATTAGCTGCAAATTAGGCCTTCTACTGGGGGTGAAGCTGCCCCCTGATTTATCACCAGAGTAATTCGCTGTGATCGGAGAGAAATTAAAATGAACTCAATTAGGCTTCGGATTTGCTTTATGGGCCCTGCTCCGAGTTTCAGGGGGAAAAATGACTGTGCTGGTGTTTAATAGTCTAATGAAAGTAAATAAAGGTTATTCATTGTAATACAGCCGGGGACTTGGGGAGGGTGCACTGAGCCGCCCGCCTCGGCCAGCTCCTCCTTTGTTGGTTTATGGCTCAGGGCACCTTAAAAAGACTTTTGATTTTTGTTTTATGAAGACAAACAGCTTATGGGATAAAAGGCCGGGCGGGGAGAAAGTTGAGAGGCTAGGAGCTGTTGGAGTCTCTGAGTGTAAGTGTGCTTTGTGGAGCCTGAGGGGCTTTGCCAGTTTACAAGCGTGTGTGTGTGTGTGTGTGTGTGTGTGTGTGCGCGCGCGCGCGCGCACAAGCGTAAGTGTATCACAGCAGGCTGTGTTCTGCTGCACTCAGAGGCCTGACCTAGGTCATATATGTAGGCAGGCTGGGGCTATGGTGATGTGCGGTTGGAGGCGTGTGCTAGAATGAGTGTTGAGCGGGTGACCTGGGAAGCATGCGCACTTATGGGGTTTGCAGGACAGCTGGGTTACATAGCAAGAGCTGTGTGAGAGGGAAAGAGTGGGTAATGGGAAATGGGGAATCTTCTTTAAGTTTTAAAATAAAAAATTATAGTGTGGCACACATGTGGAAGGCAGAGGACTTTCACACATGTGAAAGTCTGTGGAGTCAGTTCTTCCCCTTCGCCTTCCTGAGTTCCGGTACCGAACTCAGGCTACCAGGCTTACAGCACTGGGTGGCAAGTGCCATTCCCCTCTGAGCAATCCTGCTAGCCCTGAAATGGGAGGTGCTTGGGGAAATGCTTCCAAGTGGTGTGTTTTGCTGATGTGGCGTATGCGCCAGGCTGTGATGCGCTCTGTACGCTTCTGTGTCTGTGGGCATGGTGGGCAACTAAGACAACCGTCGGCTGGCCTGGGTTCAGAGTAGGTGGATGCATCAGAAGGCAGCCAGGTGGGCTTTCCTTCTGACACAGGACGAGAGGATCTTCACGGAATTTCTGTAGGACCTCGTGAGGGCAGGGCACGGGTCGGAGCAAGGGGATATTTCTGTCCTTGTTCCAGGGTCACAGAATGCAGAGCTAGGGTGGGGGACTGAGGAATGTTGTACTGCCCTTCATAAGGAATCGGAAACTCTGACTAGAGATAATATTTATCCTTTCACCAGGGCTCATCATTTTCAGCGACTACATCCTGGGATTATTTCTCTAAGCTATGCCTTGCCGTCACGGTCACATAGTGCACACACGGCAGCCACATGAACGCATGCCGTGCTGGGCGTTTGGTGTGAGAGGGCCTTGCTCCCCAGTTCCTTTCTGTTCTGGGTGAACAGGAAGCTCCCCTCTCACCTGTTCTGATTTGATGTGCTCTGATGCCTGGAAGACATCTGGATAGGAAGGTCGTTCAAAGACCCGATCCAAAGCTTCCAGCTGCTGCTGGGTGAAGGTGTCGGCTCGCAGGTGCTTCCGCAAACTGTCCACACCGCTCTGGGAGTCTCCATTAGGGACAGAGCCCTCGGACACATCTGGGGAACACATAGACACTTAAGGCATGGGCACTAGGGGCCAGTAGAAACAAGGAAGGATGCGGTGGGTAAATGATTGGGCACTTGGCTCTGGACCGCGGCACCCTGTGCCCCTGCTAAGGTCCCTTACTTCTAGTCCATAAACCAGAGGAGGCTGGAGGCCTAGGCCTAGAGGCCTAAGAGTCTAGCCCTTCCTCAGAGCCCTGAAAGAGTTGAAGAGAGAAAAAGAAAGGAGGGCATAGCTGTATGGACAAGAAAGACAAGGCAGAGGTGGAGCCAGGGGGTCCCACAACGCTGTTTTCAAGGCTTTCTCTTCCCAGGACCTCCCCCCATCCCCCAGCCTGAGTCATCTAGACGAGGGGCTGGGTTCCCAGACAGGCATTACTGTGGAGAATTGAACTGGGTTCAGATAAATTTCAGTTCCACGGATTCCAGGGGCTGAAAATCATCAAATCTCTGAAGCTGAGTATAACACAGCGTCTGGGCAAAGTAATTAACTGCCCCCCGAGGAGGAAGGGTTCTGAGAGCAAAGCTGAGGTCCCCTGGCTGGGCTGGAGACAGAGCAAAGAGGAGCCATGTTTGGTTAGCACCCTGGACAGACTCGAGAGAACACGCCAACTGCTGTGACCTGGGCACCATTCTCGCCTGTAGGGTCCTGGCTCAGGCCTCAGTAGGCACTAGCTCCCTGGACACCTGGTTATTCCTTCAGGTTTCCATCAAGAGTCAAGGCTTGCTCCATGGAAAAAGGACTGGACAGTGACCACTAGAGCCCGTTTCCAGCCAGAAAGCAATTTGGTCTCCAAGTGAGGTTCCATGGTCCTTGTTTGCTGTTCATTGCCCTGTTTGTCCCTGCCTTCCAGTGTTGGGTCACTTGGAGCTTTTAGAGCATACTGAGAACAAAGCGCCTGCCCTACAGCCCCTTTGAGCCCATACCTAGCAACTCTCCTGGTCTTCCAGCCCCAGCCCTCCATCCCTTGGCTTCCCTCAGCCCATGATGAGCTAGGGAGCCTTGGACCACGGGCCAGCCTGTGCTTTAGGGCCCAGGGTGTTCCTCTGGGACTGTTATATATATCAGTTTATAGGTGATTATATGATATGATATAATCAATATCGCATTATATACAGTAACATCGTACAGTATCATTTGGGAGACCATAGAAAGTATTACATATTGATTAACCTCAATCTACAGCCATCCGCCCTTGCTGGCAGCCCAGATGGAGCAAAAAGCACTGCTTTCCAAAAGGACTTCCCATCTTCCCACCATACTGTGCAGGAGCAAAGAAAGAGTGTGGAGGGGGGAGGGGGAGAGAGGAAATGTGTAGAAAGACAGGGGAAGGAAGAGAATAAGAGAAAGAGAGAGAAAGACACAGAAAGAGAGAGACACACACAAAAAGATGACTCTGAGGTGGGCAGAGGCAGCCTTGGTGGCATTCCTGTGTTCCTGTGGATGCAAGACCTGGTAGCTGCACTTTTTTCTGCATGGTTCTGGAACCATGTGTGACCCTATAGGGAAACTGGACTACAGTATACTCATTTCCCCCTTTGTGTGGGTGTTCTCTGTGCATATATATGTGTATGTAATAAACATCTGGGTGAGTAAGTGTCTCGATGAGTATGAATGACAATGGGAATCCTTTTTTGAAAGCACACGTGCATATAAGTAATGTGAGCCATGCCCCCTCTCTTCCGCGAGCATCTCTTTCCAGGATGTGTATCTCCCTAGCTCCACCGCCTGTCACCGTCTGCATGGCCCACTGTGCCTAACTCTCTGCTTGCAGCCCTCCTGCTTTCCAGGGAAGCCCTGCTGCCAGGGCCCGGTGAGAGCAGCATCAGGAGACTTGGTATTTATTGCTCCTACTGAATGGGTCCCAGGGAGCAGACGGCACATTTGTCTGTGAGCATGCCTTCAAATATGTGTGTGAGTGTGAGCACACACACGTGGCAAGAGGCATTTCATGCCTCTGTGTGGATTTGTGTACATGCCTGTGTGTGGCTTGCTTCACCCTGTGACCGAGATGTGTGTGTGTGTGTGTGTGTGTGTGGGTGTGTGTGTGTGTGTGTGTGCAGGAGCTGAACTAAAGCTTTGTCCTCAGGTCACTGGCTGGAGGAGTCTCTTTGCCTTCATTTATTCAGGGGCCCTTCAGATCTTGACAAATCTGTCACTCTAAATTTGCGAGAGATTATGGCGCTCTCTCCCCAGCCCGCAGAGAGGTGATATATGATATCTGCTGCCCCTATTGATTGCCTGATCTGGTGGCAGAGGCCGGCGAAATGAACTTGAAATGAACATCATGCCTCAACTCATTGTGCGTATAATACACTACTTAATCCCACATTTTTCAGCCGCTATGGAATTCAATTGATCAATCATGTTCCACTGATAGTACTGTTTTAGGGGTTATTGCTGCTCCCTCCGCTCACTGACCTTTTTATTTATTTATTTTTTTGTACACACTGGCCCTGGTGGTAAGACAGGTTACAGAGGCAGCAAAGGAAAGCAGGGGAGGGCTGGAAGGGAAGGGAAGAGGAAAGCACTGGGAGGTAGAGACTGAGGAAGGGGCGAAGGGAAGTAGGGCAGACAGGTAGGAAGAACGGGCTAGTGGCTGGTGCCCGAGGACAAAGCTGGCAGAGAACTCTGACCTCAGGCTGGAGGAGTCCCGAGGGAGTCCCCGAGTGGGAAGAAAGGCCACAGAGGAAGCATCTTCTTCTGGAAAGGTGGGGTTTTGATGAGCAGTGAAGTACGGTAGAGGGACTCATGGCACTATGTGTGTGTGTGTGTGTGTGTGTGTGTGTGTGTGTGTGTGGTAATTGAGCTACAGGGCAGGGAGAGGAGTGCAGCTACTGCTGGGAGGCAGGGAGACATTTCCCTCCAACTCAGTCACAGGCCTGGGCTGTCACTGGGTGCTTTGTGAAGGCAATGAAGGAAGGGGGAGGATCTAAGGCGGGGGGGGGGAGAAAGGGGGGAGGGAAGAAGAGAGAGGGGAGAGGGAGAGGGAGAGAGAGAGAGAGAGAGAGAGAGAGAGAGAGAGAGAGAGAGAGAGAGAGAGCAAAGAAAGGAGATGGCAGGAAAGCAGGGGAAGGGCAGAAAGAGGGAGAGGGAAAGGAAGAGACCTTCCACACCAGAAACCAGGAGGTGCTGGGCAGCGTGAAGATGCTTAGCAAGAAGGATGGAACCTGGTGTTGCAGCTGAGTGTCCAGCTCTGGGGAGAGTCTGGAGCTAGGAGCGGGTGAGATGGGAGGCTAGGAAGAGGAGGAAAGGGGGAGAGAGCATGAAAGAAGAGGGTGGGAAAAGTGGAGTAAAAGAAAGCGGTGGGCAGTGCTTGCCACCTGGAGTGCCCTCCCTGAAGCCATGGAGACAGCACTCAGGCAGTCTGGAGAAGAGGCCACTGCAAGGGCCAGCCAGGGCCTGAGGGGCTATCTGGCAAAGCTGTGAAACTATGGGCAGAGTCATAATTGTGTTCTGACCTAAGTTTTTTACTGAAAGGGAAGGAACACATGAGAATAGTTAGGTAACACCAATCGCAAAGACAATTCCCCACCCAAGAAGTTCCTATGGGCAGGGACCATGGATTTCTGTAACTCTGTGCTAGGCACGACACATATCAGGTGCTCACTAGCTGACTGACTGACTGACTGAATGACTGACTGACTGACTGACTGACTGACTGAATGAATGAATGAATGAATGAGACTCTCCCTTAAGTTACTCAGAATGAGACCCCTGGCAGAAATTTTCTAGACTGGCCGGTCTCACCAGATTGGTCCAGCACAAGTACATGCTGTCGTTTGTCAGGTCAGTCCTACTGCCTGTTAGCTTCTGGCAGCATCACCTCAGGTCCCCTGGAAGTCCTTCCTGCCTCAGGAATGCCACCCACTTACCTGCAGTGCCTGAAGCTAACAGAAAATTGTTCCTAGTCCAGGGGAATGTTACCTAGAGCAGGTGGCAGAAGCTGCTCCAGGACAGGGTTCAGGATGTACACGAGTCTACATTTGAATGCCCTGTGCCAAGAAGGCTGGAGTATGGTGTCTGTATGTTCTGAACTTTCTAGAAAAATCCCTATTTACAATATTTCTTTCAAGACTCAGGCTATGCTTTTAGAGAGAGGTGGAAAACGCTGTTGTTGGCTTTTCTCAACATTTGTGGGAAATGACTGGGTGCTGGCCCAACAGTTCCCACAGATGAGTCAATCCTGCTTTCCCCTGGCCCCTGCCAGACACCCTAGCACTGCCCAAGGATCAGGAGCCCCTTGGACTGGGATGTGGTTCAGTGAGAGCATATACACAGCACATTCAAGGCCCTTGATCCTGTCTCCAGGACTATAACACAAACAAACACACAAACAAACAAAATAATGAAAAGAATTCTAAAACGTACATGGCAATGCATACCTGGAATCTCAAAATTCAGGAGGCTACAGCGGGGATATTGTGAGTCCCAAGCCAGCAGGGGCTATCTAGTGAGACCCTATCTCAAAAGAACCAAAGACCAAAAAGCAATGCTTCTGCGCTTCAGAACTCATTTAATCCTCCCAACAACGCCGTGAAATAAACTCCATGGCACTTATTTCATGTATAAGGAAGCCAAGACAAAGGACATTAAGTAGCTTATTAAAGACCATGACCCTAGTAAATGATAGTCAGGATTTGAGTCCGGTCTAATACGAGAGTTTGCCTTCAAATTACTTTACTCTGAAGCCTAGGTACTGAAGCCAGGGGTCCAGTGGAGCATCACTTGGCCCTATTCAGGGTGCATCCCCAGTTCTTTGCTGGTACTTTTCTCTAAAGTGAGGCTGATCCCTATGGTGTGTGCTGGCTGAGCACAGACTACTTAGACGATTAAGGCTCTTTCTACTAGTTGGGTGGACAGGCTATAGCTGGATTACTGAAGCCCATATTATCTTGTTTGACTTCTTACTTATTCACAGATCTTGGATTATTTGGGCTTCCAAACAATTACCCAATATTGCTAGTAATTAGTCCTCTTTTAACTTTGGAGAGAACTAAGGTTCAGAGTCACTGAAGTACAGATTGTGTAAGGGTTAGGGGCCAACTCTAGGGCACAGCCACCAGGGACCCCAGCACAAGGAAGTTCTTCAGCAAACGGATAAGCTCTAGGTTGATCTGAAAGACAATACTGCCCGCTCAGCTCAATAGTAGGAAGCCTCCGTGTAAAGAACAACCATGAACGCAAAGGTCATCTCCACTGGAATACTGCCCCCAACATGCTCACTGTGGCTTCTTCCTGATATAATCAAGTTTGCCTTCTTTCTGTCTCTGCCATCTTCCATTGTCTAGACTTTGTGCAATGGCATGTATTACCTCTAAGATCTTTATTTAAAAATGTCTCAGGACTAGCAGGGGAGCTTAGCGGTGTTCAATGTCCAACACACATGCACACACACACGCACACAGCTCAAAAAGGAAAGAAAGAAGGAAATGTCTTACCCCTCCATATGAACACCTCCTAACAGTCTTATCCCATCAATACTGTCACCTCCTCTGTTCGTGAGCTGCTCTGGAGCAGACACCGTCTCATACTGGACCCCGGGCCAGAACCCTTAATCTGGTCAGTCACAAATGGGAACGTCCAGTGAGGTCTCAGCAGCTCAGTGAGTAGCAAGTCACTGAACACCATGACTTGGGCTGGAGACAAAGGAGAAACGTATCCTCTCTTCCCTGTGTTTACCTTCACCTGGATTCCAAAAGTGGTCAGTGAGAAGGAAGGGAGGTAGATGGAGCCATGCACTCACCAAAAGAGAGGTGGGTTATGGGAGCAGGACAGAATTAACCATCTCTTTTGTCAGAAGGCACCAGGGCTCCTAAAGTCTACACCCTCAGGGTGAGGTGAGCTGGGACAGTGCACTAAATCCCAGCAAACAGGATTGATTTGAGCTTTTAAAATTATTCTGGTTTTTTTTTTTTTTTTTTTTTTTTTGACAGGGTTTCTCTGTGTTAAGAGCCCTAACTGTCCTGGAACTTGCTTTGTAGACCAGGCTGGCCTTGAACTTACTGAGGTCGCCTGCCTCTGCCTCCCAAGTGCTAGGGTTAAAGGTGTGTGCCACCACCACCTGGCTGATTATTTTTATTTTTAATGCTATATAGGCATGGGTTTTTTTCCTGTGTGAGAATATGTGCATGTGAATGTAGGTGCTACAGAGGTCAGAAACATGGGCTCCCCCTAAGCTAGAGTTATAAGCAATGTGAGATGCTCAGTTTGGGGGCTGGGACTTGAACTCTGGTCCTCTATAAGAACAGCACATGCTCTTAACCAGTGAGCTATCTCTCCAACCTCCAAGAAACTTTTTACCATAGGAAAAAAAGCCTATATAACTTTTATATTAAATTTTAATATAAAATTTAATTTAATATAAAAATATTAACTTTTTTTTCTTCTAGAGGTGGCGACCAAACTCAGGGCCTTAAATATGCTAGGCAAGCATTCTAGCATTGAGCTTTAGTTGTCTAAGAACAAACACAAAGGTGCAGTGGTCATGGAAAGACGAACAGTACACTTTTGCTTAAACTTATTAAATCTGCTCAACTTTACTAGGTTCTTGTTATCGTCATCATCATCATCATTGTTTTTCAGATAAAGAAATAAGTCTCAGAGAGCAAGTTGCTTTGTCTAACAGAGAGCTGGTCAGTAGCAAAGCCTGGATCTAAAGCCGGAAATGTCTCTTTCTTCCAAGAAAGCCGAGTTTGCCTTTGTCGTCCGACAGCTCTCAGCACAACCCTCATTTACTGTTCACTTCCTGCCCTCTTGGACAGACTCAAGGCATTTGCCACACGCTGCCTCTAGCCCTCCCTCACTGAGCACCTGAGAAAGAGATCCTGTCCGTTCAGTTTTACAAACAAGGAAACAGCTGTGGAAAAGTTCAACATGACCACAAGAACTGGTACAGAAGGGCAAAGAGTGTGGAAGAAAACAGCAGAGGCTGGGACAGGAGCATTAGATTTATTCTTCTACCTTATTTCCTCCACGTTCTTCCCCCTCAGAAGGGCTCACCCCCAGCCTGTCCCCCAGTCTCCCCAGCTGCCGGTTGTTGCAGTTTCAAACTCAATTGTTCTCCCCGGTACTGAGGCAAATGGAGTCATTAATTACCTTCTATCTGCTGGGCTGAGTTCAGAATGCGATCAATAGCTCTCTTGTCATTCAGGGCAGTCGGCCTGCGCAGCCCCGGCCCCACCCCCCATAGCAGTGGCACAGCAGGACCTGGACAGGTTTGGGCTGCCATTTGGGACCCCCCCATCTGATAGTGGGATGGGGATGAGATTGCTCCCCAGAACAAGGAATGAAGGGAGGAGGCAGAAGGAAGAGGAAAGAAGCCAAGAAAACAAAGGGGCATGAGCAAAGGAGTCTGGATGGGAAGAAAATGGAGAACGGACATGGGAAAGATAAAAAGAGAAGACAGGAAAGCCTGGGAGAAGAGTGAAGGAGGAAGAGAAGGAGAGAGAGAGAGAGAGAGAGAGAGAGAGAGAGAGAGAGAGAGAGAGAGAGAGAGAGAGAGAGAGAGAGAGAGAACAGGTGTCACTGTGTCCTGCAGTGGCCTGGGTAGGAGATAGGATGTGGTACCCCACTGCTTCCCACCTTAAGATGGACAACCTTGAAGTTTGGTCTGGCCACAAATACCAAATCAAGCTTGGAAGTCATGAAAAAAAAAAAAAAAACCCTTGGAAAGCCAGGAGTCATGGGGCCCGCCTTTAGTTCCAGCACTTGTGAGGCAGAGGCAGACTGATCTCTGTAGTGTAAGCTCAGCCTGGTCTACAGAGTAAGTTCCAGGACAGTCAGAGCTAGATAACAAGACTTTGGAGAGAGAGAGAGAGAGAGAGAGAGAGAGAGAGAGAGAGAGAGAGAGAGAGAGAGAACAGGTGTCACTGTGTCCTGCAGTGGCCTGGGTAGGAGATAGGATGTGGTACCCCACTGCTTCCCACCTTAAGATGGACAACCTTGAAGTTTGGTCTGGCCACAAATACCAAATCAAGCTTGGAAGTCATGAAAAAAAAAAAAAAACCCTTGGAAAGCCAGGAGTCATGGGGCCCGCCTTTAGTTCCAGCACTTGTGAGGCAGAGGCAGACTGATCTCTGTAGTGTAAGCTCAGCCTGGTCTACAGAGTAAGTTCCAGGACAGTCAGAGCTAGATAACAAGACTTTGGAGAGAGAGAGAGAGAGAGAGAGAGAGAGAGAGAGAGAGAGAGAGAGAGAGAGAGAGGGAGAGAGAGAGAGAGAGAGGGAGAGAGAGAGAGAGAGAGCGCCAGACCTTGGGAATCTGGCCAAGGCTTTGGCTCTGGGCAGTGTTAGGTCTGCCCAGCCCCCTAACCCTGGCAAACCCCACATGCTACCTTTGGCCACACCCAGCTTCTAAACACTGAGTGAGTTCACCCTAGGGTGAGAAGCTGGGGTGGCTGATAGTATCCCTGCCTCATGCTTGCTATGCCATATCCACTTACTTCTGGGAACACAATATTAGGGACCTTAAAACCAGGCTGGAATAGATATACCATCCTTAAGACAAAATCTGGCCCTGGAATAAATGTAACATTCCCCAGGGCTGAGTCTTGACTTTTCTTGCTCACATTCCTTGTGACCTTGGACAAATCCCATGAGCTTTTCTAAACTGAGTTTCCTTAGATACAGATGAAAAGGCTGGGGATCATCCGGCAGCAACATTGGTTTTTCCCCTCTCAGTGATCCAACGCTATCTACCCAAATCTCTGCTGTAGCAATAATAATAATATGGACCCAGATTCCAGTATGATACCAAACCCTATGCTTAACAGGAACATGTGGATTTAACTCGTAGAACAATAGCATGTTCTAAGTGTATAATCGGTTACTGTAGTAACACATTCAGTGTTCATAGGAAAAACTTTATCAGGGAGTTTCTCTTATTATACCCATGTCACAGGTAAGAAAATAGAAGTTTGGAAATCAAGGGACTTCCCCAAGGTCACATAGAGGCAGCTAAAGCCTCGCTGTTGTACCTCTGGAAGCTAAGCTCATAACCTGGGGAAACTGAGGGCTTTCAAAGATAGGTAACTGCTCCAAACAACTTACCATAGCCAATACGTCTGCCCCAAACAACTTACCATAGCCAATACGTCTGCCCCAAACACTTACCATAGCCAATACGTCTGTCCCCAAACACTTACCATAGCCAATACGTCTGCCCCAAACAACTTACCATAGCCAATACGTCTGCCCCAAACAACTTACCATAGCCAGTGTCAGAGCCAAAAGTAACCTCTGTAGGCAGCACAGTTACATTGCCATGCTTGCTCTCTTTACTGAACTGTCTCTGAAAGCAGAGACCCCGCATTTTCTTGTCTTTGTAAACCTAGCATCGAGACTGACGCACGTGATCTCAAATGTTGGCCGACTCATCAGATTCCAGGGCAGAGGTGGATGAGCCCTAAGCTTGCCTCCCTACCATTTCACTTTTCAGAAGGAGAAAAGAAGCAAAGATGGCCTCACCCTCACCCTCTCCAGCTGCCGAGTGTGTGCTGAAGATGCTTTGATCTGATTCCATCTTAGAGATAAAATCAGAACAAAACGCAGGTTCAGAGAGGCTAGGTAGTGTTTCTGTGTCACTGAGACGATCACCTGTCCTATCCCTTGACTCTGGCCAAGAAAGAGAAATGGATTAAAGGGAAATGATGGGGATCTGGGGGCAAAGCCACCCTGTCTAAAGCAGGCAAAGGAAAGGGACATCAGCAGAATCCCACAGGAAGAGAAAACACACATGAAACTCCATGTTAAGAGATTCTAAACGAAGACATAACCCCACAGATGGCAGATGCTCCGAAAGATGAAATTCTGCCTCCATAAGCTTAAACCTGATGAAGTAAGAGGACTGGGAGAAAGGGAGGGCCGACCGAGAAGGGCACTTAGGGAAAGCACCGTTGCCGCACACGACTAAGCTTTAAAATATGATGAGCCTAGACTTTAAAAGGACATGTACATTGAACAGTGGAAGATTATGCAGCCATTAAAAAAATCATGTTTTCAAGGAATATGTAATGACATGTGAAAATGCTACTATATAACGTTAAGTAAAACTAGCAAGACACAGAGCTGCGTGCAGAGCAGCGCTCCAGCTTTAATTAAGAACTACATATCTAAAGTTGCACATGTATAGGAGGAAAAGGCTCCAAAGTATTGCCTCATTTCAACACTGGTTATCACTCAATGGTGAGCTTATAGATTTTTGGGTTTTTTAGAAACATATTGTCCTATCCAAATATTTTACAATAAGCATGGACTGCACTTACAGTCAGACAAAAGCACCCTGTCCCCCAAAACGGTACAAAACAGATGGAAGGAGGGACCATAACCAAGGAGAGAGATGAGAGTAGCATATGCCTGCAGAAAGACAAAGACTCAGAAGGAGCCGAGACAATGCAGAGGGGTCTTCCTCTGCTTAGAGGGGAGTCACAAAGGAAGGCATGCTGGGCTCAAACCTTGGGAAGAAGATATGGAGAGGAGAGGTGAGAAGAGGAGAGGGGAGAGGAAGAATGGGGAGGAGAGGAGAGGAGAGGAGAGGGGAGAGGAGAGGAGGGAAGGGATAGGGAGAAGAGAAGAGGAGAGGAGAAGAGAGGAGAGAGAAGAGAGGGAACTCCTAGCTTGTCTTTGTCTCCATAGGAAAAGGCAACGATGCCCAGTGTGAGCCCAGGGAGCTGGAGAGGGAGGGCATTTCCCATGTGCTAACTCTCTCAGATCCCTGCTAGACCTCAGGACTCAGAGGAACCAAGGATCCTATTATTAAACTGTTATTGCTGAGTCCTTGAGTCCAGATGGTGGTTTTCAGAAGATTTTGCAAACGACACTGCAACGCATTCAGTCTTAGGCTTTGGGTATTCTTCTGAAAATAACCGAATATTACATCACCAATTTGCAGGGACTAGAAAAGAAAAGGTGATACCCCGGAACCTGAATGCACTCACTGAGAATAAGTTGTGACACATTAAAATGCTCTCCCACCCCTGCCGCCATGATGAGTGTGCCCAGTTGCCTTGCTGGAAGACACAACTCTGTTTTGTCTTTTAAAACATTCCTCGTAGCCGTCCTGCCATGATCACAGCATCAGTCATGTTCTTCCTGTGTGACATGTGCACATCGGCATATATGCATCTGTCTCTCAACTAGATGATAAGCTTCTTGAGGTCAAGAGCTGTCCCATTTACCTCTCTGTAAGTCGATCGCACATCTTTCCAAAGCAGGCGCTCAATTTTCTTACACTGATGTTTTCTTTCTTAACTGATTTATTAAGAAAATCATGTGGATATAGAATATGTTAACATTTGACAAAGACGCCCCTCCCCTTCCCGGGGGCAGGGACAGGGTAGGGAGAGTGCGTGCGAAAAGTTGGTGACTGCAGAGTTCAGTGGTATCTGAAGCGCTGGGGGGGGGTTGCTTCACTTTTTGCCACATGATTTTCTTTCTTTTTTTTTTTTATTTTTCGAGACAGGGTTTCCCTGTAGTTTCTAGAGCCTGTCCTGAACCTAGCTCTTGTAGACCAGGCTGGTCTCGAACTCACAGAGATCCGCCTGCCTCTGCCTCCCGAGTGCTGGGATTAAAGGCGTGCGCCACCACCGCCCAGCTCCACATGATTTTCTTTATGTGAAAGGAGAATAACAACGAAAAGAAGAGGGAGGAGGAGAAAGAGGAGGAAGATGAAGAGGGGAGGAAGAGGAGGAAAAACTCCCAGGACTTCTTGGACAGTGATATAGAAGACATCCTTATGACTTTCTTCGGGTAGAGTTAAGAGCCTGAACCAACAAGATGAAAATGCAACAGGGATAAATGGAATGCCCTATGTTTAGGTTAAAAAAAAAATCAATTACACAAGTACAGAATGGGTGGACCTGGCTGGATAGCAATTGATGTGAAAAAGATCTTGAGGTTTTAGTTGACCATGAGCTTAATATGTGCTCGAGTCTGACACGGCCGCTAAAAAATCGAATGTAATCTGAGGCTACATTATGGGCGTAGAGTCTCCAGGCGGGAGAGGGGCAGAGGTTCTGCAATAAAGTACCTGGCCTTGGTTGGACTGTCTCTGTCTGTCAGTGCTCACGAATCCAGAGATAGGTGACCAGGATGGAGAGGGGACCCCCTCGAGAGGAGGAACCGAATCATGAGGGAAGCTGAAATCCACCCAGGGTTCAGCCGAGAGTTTGCTGAGAGCCTAGCAGATAGGGTGGAAATGACTGAGGGAGAGGACAACAAAGGACAGATATCAAATGGAGGTCCTTTATCACCATCCGCTGTGGTCCTGGTAAATGTCATGACCTCTAAATATTTTACCAGAAACTCAGATGCTGCAAATACTCAAAATAGAGCCAGAAAGGTATGGGGTAGGCTCCTGTCCTATGCTGTGCCTCAAGCAGAGAAAGGCATAGCTGCAAACGGCGGGCACTGTTCAGCTATGCCCCGCGTCCACGCGCAGGCTGTAGTCCAGCTAGCGGAGTTGCAGAAAGGCGAGCTCTATGGAGAAAGGCAGGCAAGACCAACGACCCTCAAGAATCTGGGACTCTCCCTTGTCACCGCTCTCCAGGTCTCTGGAGACAGCCAGTCCCAAGGCGAGCCCCGCTGCCTGCTTGCTCTTTCTGTCATCTCCCTGCACCCCTCCCAAGTGCATAGCCGCAAGGGTCAGCTCTCAGTGAGCAGCCGGCCTGTGAAGCCCTGGCTTTCCAGTACAGTGGGCACCGGGGCCCACACTGGTACAAAACTCAAAGAGGACTCCTGTGTTTTCAATACCCTACCTACTGACCACAGCAACTCATAGCCTGTCAGCTTTGAAATCTGTCTGCAGACAGAGAGATCGTGAAAATGATCATTTAAGGCCCTCAAGGTTCATAGCCAACCTAGAAAAAAGAGACGGAGTAGAGGAAGCCGAGAACCCCAAAAAATTGCATGAGCACAGCTAAGTGGCTCATTTTGGGTAAGCTGGCTTCCTCTTCCACCCCAGAAAAGCCCGCAGGTTACCCACTGCTGAGGCAGAGCCAGCCCCAAACGTGGCCCCTGTAAAAGAAGTTGGAGATGCTCAGTGAATAGAGATGGGGTAGAAGAAGAAGGCCAGAGGCAATGGGAGGGCACACAGAGGTGGTGGGCGAGCAGACAGACCCACGGGAGGAAGGAGCGCTAGGGGTGAGTTCCTGTTGGCTTACCCGCAGTGGAGTGAAGAGTCCCTATTTGAACCCCAGTTCCCTTTCTACCCCCTTCAAAAGGGACTGGGGCCTTCTGCCTGGTGGGCTCCAATTGGGTCGGAACTGGTCCGAAACCTCTCTAAAGCTAAGAGGGAAGGGGTCTTTGTTAGCTCTAAGGACACAAGCAAAGCGAAAAATTACATACCAGGCCGCCCTAAGTATGCTTGTTTAGAGAAACTGCTTGCATTTATGAAGTCTTTGGTGCGGAAAGCAGGGTTGCAAATGACTGCATCAGAGCAACAGTAAAGGCCATTAATTTCCTGTTATGTTTTCCTGTGTTGGGGGCTTTATTAATTTAATTTTACACTGTCGAACAACAGCGAGAGCTGACACTGCCACACCGCCACGGTTGGGGTTTTCTTTTTGTGTGTGTAGCAAGGCTTTGCCTGACATGCAAATCAAGGCTATTACCAGAACCAATAAAGACATGCGGAGGGGAGAGGGGAGGGCTGAGTGGAGAGGGCAGAGGAGAGAGCAGGGGACAGCAAGGACCAAGGCCATCCCTGGACAGTTCCAGTCTTAACTCAGTGCCTGGTATATCCGGCATGCCCTGGTCTCCACAATCAGCAATTCCTGCCTACCCCTTCCCCCCTCTCCTACCTCTCCTCTTCTCTCTGTTCTGTGCCTTTGTGGACTCTACCCCTAATTCTCCTCTGTCCCAGATCCTGGCAGAACTTGAAGAGACATGGGGACAGGGTGGCAAGCTGACATCTCATTGCCAGGTCAGAGTCAAGACACTCTTCCCTTTCAGCCACATTTTCCCTCACAGTCCCATTTCTCAAAAGTTTAACCAGGTCCTGGTTAAACTCAGTAGGACATATACTATACACAACACACACACACACACACACACACACACACACACACACGACAGAAGGGAGGAAGGAAAGAAGGAAGGAAGAAAACAGGAAAACTAATCCCCCCTCCCACGAAACCCATGGCAATGGAAGAGGAAAGGGACTGGTTGGAAAGAGGAGATTAGAAGAAGGGAGGGAGATAAGAAAACATTATGGGGTGATATAATAAAAATATACATGTATGAGATATCATACTGAAATCCATCATTATCTATAACTAATATTTGCTAATGAAAAACAAAACATTATAAAAATAATAAAGTTATGAATTCTGGCCCATTCACATATTCCTAGCGCACATTAAGCAAGAGCTAGCCCTGTGCTGTCTGCAGAAGGTCTGAAAGGCTGCTACTCTAACTTGATTGTAAGTCCCTCTGAGATCTCTCACGGCCTCACCTTGCCAGTCATTTATTTCCTTAAGAATTTTCGGAGAAAAGCAAAGGTCTCAAATAATCTTTCCCTAAGAGACCAGCTGTCTTCAGTAGCTACGGGGAGCCCACGTGGACATCCTCAGCATTGGAAGAAGAGGTAAGTTTCAAGATCTAGTGGTACCACATTCTAGTCCCTTCCTCAGCCAAGTCTTCATTTCCACTGCCCAATGGGAATGAAGACCCATACTTTCCCTTACTGGCTTCCACAAATTGGCTGTCCCAGCTGGTCCATAATGTCTTTGGTTCAGTTTACCATACAGCCATGACACCCAGTGCCCATACTGCCAAGTGTCTGGGCTGGTCACAGTGCCCAAGGTGGGAATAGAGATGGCAGGTGGGCCTGGAGAGAGGAGGAAAGAGGGGCTGCTGGAGCTTCTCCTTCCAAACATCATACCATCTGCATCCCTCTGTCCTGGCTTCTCAGACATCCTCAGCCTGTGTGTGTGTGTGTGTGTGTGTGTGTGTGTGTGTGTGTGTGTGCGTGCATGCGCGTGTGCGCCCACCTAAGCATTTGCACAATGTCTGTGCATTTCTCCCCCTGTCACTGGTTCACTCACTCTCCTGCCCACACTTTTTTCTTCTAGAACCACTTGGCAAGCTTGAAGCAGCTGTTGGATGGAATCCAGCTCTCCCGAGGAGGAAAACATAAACTTCATAACCTGCATTTACTTTCATGCAGGTTCCTGGGGCTGTTTTCCTCTGGCTTCTCTTTTCCTCCCCCATCTTCTCTGTCTCCATCACCTTCTCTGCCCCTGTATGTACCCTGACATATACATGTGTGGGTGTGTACACTACACACACACACACACACACACACACACACACACACACACGCCGTGCAGGTACATGTGCTATATCTAGACCTGAGAAGATGAAAGCTGGGGTTGAGCATTGAGCAGAATGGAAGGGATACAAGTTCTGCGTGTCCATTGATGGGAGGCCACAGTCGAGGGTCCTCCACAGGCTCCAAGGGATGCCCACGTCCTACCTCCAGTGGGGATGAGCACAAAGGGGCTTTGAAGTTGGCCTGCCTCAGGGAGGGAGGGGATGCTGACATTTCATAAGGACGGCCAAATGAGGAGCCACCTGGGAGCCAGGCCGCAGGCCCGCTAGGAAGGGAGGGAAAGCAGGCCAGCCTGCAGCAGGTTTGTGAAGCCTCTTGTGTGGTGCTGTCAAGGTCAGCAGGTTTGGGTTCATTGAAGGGTCAGGATGGTTTGAATTACTGGCTCTGCTGCAACTAGGCTCTGAGACTCATGACTGACTTCCAGCCCCTGTGCCAGGCCCCACCCTCTCCCAGCCTGTCTGGCTTTTCCACTGCTATGGGCCAGAAAATGAGATCCCAGACAGCCCCAAGGCCGCCATGGCTCTGAGGAAGGCAGGATGAGGAAGGGTCGCTCTCTAGTCTCAATGCTCTAGAAGGCTGCCGGCATCCTGGGGCTCTCAACCCTTCATTTTCTTCCATTCCGAGGGGTTCCATGCTGCCTGTCTTTCCCCATTGCCCATTGGTCTGCAGAAGATGGGGGCACCCAGGAAGGTGGGCTCAGAAGCAGCAGGGTCAAGGCTTTCCTTGATCTCCCTATGAGAAGGAAGAGCCTGTCCTGGGGGAGGAGAGCAGACCCGAAGCAGGGAATTTCTCCAGGGACGCCCTTGCTGGGAGGGGGAAGGAGAAGCCAAACCAGCCTACAGGGCTGGAGGGCAGCTGCCTAGGGGAAGATGAGGAATGGCAGACATATTCTGATACGATGGCTTCCCGTGTGAGGGTGACAATAAGGAAAGGTGTGGAGGACCTGTTTGCCTTTGTGCAGGAGCAGAGAGCCCCAAACCATGCCCTCTGCAGCAAGTCAGTACCTCCTCTCCCGGGGCTGCCAACCTCTCTGCTCTTTTGGTCAGTGTACAGAGAAAGTACACGGTTGCAGCGAGCCTCAGAATACTTTAAGTAACTCACTCTGGAGCCACAGCACCACAAACTAGCTGGGAAAAAGGAAATATACCAACATGACTTTCATCTCTAGTGTAGGTAGACGAATCACGTGACCATCCCATACAGCCATGGTTAAACTTGGTACCTCCCCACAGAAAAACACGACTTACTTCTGCACAGAGCCCACCGCGAAGGCTTTAGTAATACATCAATACAACCTGCATTTGCTTCTGAAGAGTCACAGGTTCATGGCCAGTGTTATCCAGAGAATTCAGCTGAAATATGCGATCTAACTGAGATAGAAAAGAACCTGCCACAGGTACAGCCAGTCTCATTTCCCTGGTTATCAAGAACGTATAATCAGAACCACAAATGAACGTTCATAAGTGGGTTTCTCTCTCTGAAGTCTTAGTGACCTTTGAACTTAACTCTTTTTCGAACTGGACAGTAGCCAGGTTTGGAGTCTTTGCTGGAGATGAACATAAATTATTAATGCAGTTGAACCCAGCACCTGCCTATGGGGGCTTCCATGATCAGGCTTTGCTTCCTGGACTGCTGAAGGACCTGTTGCTCTGAGGCAGAGCCTGTGACACATGCTAGGTAGCATCTAGCACACACAAAGCCATAAAACCCCAGCGTGATCCACAAGGAGCCTTAGTTCTCCCTTATGGCAGCTTTTGCTTTCCCTGGCTTCAGTTATCTTCCCTCTAAAAATATTAAGTGGATGGGACTGGAGGGATGGCTCAGTGGTTAAGAGCACTGGCTGCTTTTCCAGGGCTCAATTCCCAGCAACCGCATGGCAGCTCACACCTGTCTGTAACTCCAGTTCCAGGGGACCTGACACCCTTGGCTAAACACCAGTGCACATAAAATAAATAACATTAAGTGGAAAATTCCAGAAATAACAATTCATTGGTTTCCATTCATATACCTTTCTGTGTGGGACTATAAAACTGAGCTGTCTGCTCAGTCCCACCCTGTGAGCAAACCATCCTTGTGCTCAGTGTATTCCTATTGGTCACTCAGTGGCTGTCTCAGTTATCAGATTAACGTTCACAATAGCAAACTCTCACTAAAATTGTCTGCTTTATTATCGTTGTTATTTATCTCTAACTGTGCCTAATCTATACATTAAACTTTTGTATGTATGCATTGGGAGAAACAAAGCCTGTATAGATAAAATTGGGCATATAAAACCCTCCATGAGCCGGGCGGTGGTGGCGCACGCCTTTAATCCCAGCACTCGGGAGGCAGAGGCAGGCGGATCTCTGTGAGTTCGAGACCAGCCTGGTCTACAAGAGCTAGTTCCAGGACAGGCTCCAAAGCCACAGAGAAACCCTGTCTCGAAAAACCAAAAAAAAAAAAAAACCAAAAAACAAAAAACAAACTCTCCATGTGTTCAAGTGTCTGCCTGGGGTCTTGGAGAGACTTCCTTATGGGTAGGAAAGGATTATGGTATTCTCAAGAATCCAATCAGATAGCATCCTCATCTCTTACCAACTTGCTCTCACTGAACTCTTTCCCAGACCAGAGAGAGAGGTGGGGGGGGATTCGGTGGGCATAATTGTGCCCAGGTGTTTGGTTTAGGCTAAAGAAGCAGTCCAATCTCATGTTATTGGCCCAACATGTGCAACCTTATGGTGTCTTCTGACCCCCTCTCAGCTCTTCTCCCAGCTCCTTCTCCCACTGAAACAGCATGCAGTCAGCAAAGCTTCCTCGTGCCCTTCTCATGGGACAAGCTCCAAGACTGAAGGCATTGAGAGAGTCAGACTCAGTTTACAGTCTCTGCCTCTAAATGCCAGCCCACATTCCTCTCTACCTGTCCAGCTGTGCTCAGCTTCATACCCACCCCTAAGCTGCTACCACAGCAAGCTGTACCCAGAGATCCAAGGCCAGGACAGCTTCTCCTCTTCCCCAGAATCCCCCTTGCCTGTCTGGTCTCACACCGCTTCTCTTCCCACGGTTCCTCCAAAGGACAGCTGGGAGAGCTCGGTGACCAGGGCACGCCTGGTTTCCATTAATGAGATACACGAGTGTAAGCCAGCCATGGAGGCAGCCTACAAAAGGAGGTGATCACGGGCGGCCAGGAGCCGAGCTGCTCAGGTAATTGGTTTATCTATCTGGAAGCAGGGGGAGCAATCTCCGCACAGACAGACTAGCAGTAAAGTCTCTTCCTTAAGGCTATTTCCTTTGTCTTTTCAATTGCTTGCACATCCATGTGAGAGAGGGAGAGAGTGTTAAAGAGAGAGGGAGAGGGAGAAATGTTAATTTGTGAATTAATGGCTTTTCTCAGCGGAATTGTAAATTCAAATGTCACCTCACACGGTGACACCACCGCTGGTCTGCTGAAGAAGCAATGATAAGATCCCCCACCTCCCTCAGTGCCCCTCCCTCCCCAAAGATAGCTGCGGAGTGGAACATGCTACTTTTAATTTGCAATAACAACACAACAGAGGTATGCAGTAATGACTGCCTCTTCCACCCTCCTCCCAGCTTCCTGCCCCCCAGTCCAGGTGGCTCCCCCATGTCCTCTCTCCCCACCCCCTTCTGAAGTACCTCACCTCACCCTGCTGCCCCCATCCACCCCAGCCAGTGGCTGATCACATGGGGGGTGCCTTTGGAATTGACGATGCTGCAACCCTCTCCTCTCCTTCAATAATCAGGGAATTAATGACCCTGAAGTTAAAGTGAGGCTGATACGAGGCCCTGCCCAGCGCTGGGAAAAAGCCTTCATTGTTTTCAAGCAGGAGGCGGGCAGCAGTGAGGGAGATTCATGGATGGAGATTGAATATGCAATTTTCTTTCACCTTGCCAAGAGCTGCCCCTGGGCTGTGCCTGGCCTAAATTTTTCCTTTTACCATCTCTGCCTTATCCGGCCCTCCCACCTCCCTTCCATTCTTTCCAGAAAATTACCTTCAAAATTGATTTCCACTTTTACAAACAAATATAATGGGAACACAGGAAAAAACTTGGGCCGTGATGAATTAGGGCTGTCAGGTGCTTCCAGGTCTCCTTTGCTTTTGTTTTACTTCCCGATCTACTCTTTGTTTTTCCAAGGGCTGGAAAAACTGCCCCCATCCACTGAGCGGCTGACCCTCTGGGCCACCAGGCCTCAGCCCCAAACCGCTGCGGTGGCCCATGGTGGAAGGAATCCAGGCAGAGACTGTTAGCTTTCTAAGGCTCCCAGGAAAGTCCGCGCCTCTGCCTCCAGTTGGCTGTCTGCCCTTAGGACCCATTTCTCTAGCCACCACCCCCAAGCTATCCCCCTGACCCCCACACCATGTTCCCTCTAACCCTCATACCTCTTAAAGTCCAGACCAGATGCAAACCTCCACCTCCTCTAATGTGGGCAGGATCAGGGTATACCTCGACTAGAGTAAATAAGAGATAGACAGACACTGAGAGATCCCGAAGGACAGGCAGGTAGATCGGGGGCCAGATCCCCAAACTGGGAGACCAGGCTCCTCTTCAAAGAGCTGCAAAAGTTCTGAGCTGCACATCACACACAGCCTGAGTGGGAAGGACTAGTTCTCTGCCTCAGTCTCCCTAGTCTTGGGACCGGGCAACTCTCAGGCGTAGGTGTAGGACAGCCCACTGATTTGCCAACAGATGTAGGCTGATACCAGTGGGTTCTTGGGGCTAAACTATATGCAGGTCCATGCCCAGGACCATGAACACTCAACACGCCTAGGTCTGACTTAGGATTCTGCTGGCTACCGATATCAGCATGGCCATGTAATACTCTCTGTAAGCAAGTGAATTACCTAGAAAACTGCATGCCTTCTGAACATGTGACATCCCACATCGCGTGACTCCCAAAGAGCTCAGCGACATCACACACACACACACAATACACTTACTTAAACCATAGAAATATTACATAGGTTCAGAAAACAAGCGTATGTTCTCCCAGGTAAATAAACAAACTTGCATGTAGGAATAGAAAGGCACACAGAAAGACAGGGAGCCATAGCCCCAGATTAGAAAAACAACGGGACTTTCATATTTACGTGCATAGAAAAACTATAGTGGAAGTTGAAACATGACGAGCGGCCCACTGAATGACCACAGAATGACGTGGACAGGGAGAGGCAGACAAAGGTGTCTCAACCATGCAGGTGAGGCCAACTGCCTCCTTCTTTCTGGAAAGAAGTGACAAAGAGCCCTGTTGGGGTTGGGGAGTGTAGGCCCAGATAGATGTCTTTCTCTCACGGCTTCATTTCCTCCTTGTGAAGTCTGAACCTGCCTATTAGACTATTTTTTGCCTAGATACGCAGTGACCCATCATCCAGGGTGGAGCTGGCTTAACACCTTAGAGCAGTGCTTCCCAACCTTACTAATGCAGCCACCCTTTAATGCAGTTCCTCGTGTTGTGGTGTCCCCCAACCGTAAGATTATCTTCATTGCTACTTCATAACTCTAGTTTTGCTACTGTTATGAATCATAAAAAAGCTGTGTTTTCTGATCGTCTTACGTGACCTCATGAAAGGATCATTTGGCCCCTAAATGGGTTGTGACCCACAGGTTGAGAAGACTGCTCTAGACACCTAAGGTTTTAGAAACTTCTCCGTAAAAAATAAGGGTTGAGCCAGGTGGTGGTGGCACAGGACTTTAATTACAGCACCTGGGAGACAGAGACAGGCAGATCTCTGAGTTCAAGACCAGCCTGGTCTACATAGTGAGTTCCAGGACAGCCAGGTCTACACAGAGAAACCCTGTCTCAAAAAGCAAACAAACAGCTGGGCGGTGGTGGCGCACGCCTTTAATCCCAGCACTCGGGAGGCAGAGGCTGGCGGATCTCTGTGAGTTCGAGACCAGCCTGGTCTACAAGAGCTAGTTCCAGGACAGGCTCCAAAGCTACAGAGAAACCCTGTCTCGAAAAACCAAAAAAAAAAAAAAAAAAAAAAAAAAAACAAACAAACAAAGAAGTAATGGTTGTTACTACCCCATTTGCCAAAGGAGCTGGGGTGGTGAAATGACTTCCCCAAGGTCACACAGTTGAGTGGCTCTAGGACTCCAGTCCAGTGTTCACAGTTAAGGCAGCGCTGTGAGACAACTCGTCCCTGCTCCTTCCTTCCTGATACGGAGTTTGGAAACTTTCTCCACCTCAGTCTAGGGCACCTAAACAGGTGTTGATCATTCCCATAGCTCCGTCCCCTCATGTGCTCCGAGCGTCACCTAAGCACTGCTCTTGGGAACTTCTCGGAGGGCACTAACCAAGGAAACAATCCTCTCCTTCCAGCGTCAGTGGCATCCAAGGCCGAAGGGAGCGATTCACGCAGTGACGGGACTCAGCCTTTTGCAGCCATGCAGCCTGTCCTGCCTACAAATGCACAACTGCACCAGCTTGGCACCACCCCATTGCACAATTCATTGTACACCTAATTAATGCAATACAGAATCACGGCCCCTGCAAGCCCACACATGGAAGGCTGACACCAACACACCTCCCTTCCCCAGGTCAGCAGACTCTCACCATATGACTTCATTTGCAGTTTTGGGTAAGTTATCAAACTTCCCTGAGCTTCAGCAGCGCCACCAGTGGACAGCAACGCACTGGACTGTGGCTGAAAGCAGCTGCTTGCCAGGCTGTGGATTGAACCTAGGACCGTATGCCTGTTAGGCAAGCACTCTACCACTTAGCCACACCCCCAGCCTGGCTTGAGCTCCTCAGTCTGATTATAGATGGGCTGGTTCAACACTGTTTTCCAACCACAAGAGACGAGGTGTGTAATATTCGGGGAATTATGTGTTTTAAATTCCCAGAGGAGCAAGCTCTAATATACCTGCTCATGACCGTAGGCTGGAACTGAAGCTTTCAACAGGGCATGGATAAAATATCTCTCCTCCTTGGACTGATAGACAGACTGTGTCCCAGTTCCCTCATGCATACTTTCTTTATCTCCCCCTGGTCTTTCTGCCTAGGGTCCTGGATCCCTAGGAGGAGGGATCAAGCTTCTTGAATGCCACATTTCTCCAAAGAAAGTCTGAATTTTTGCCCATTCCCACAGGCCAGAGCTTGGGAAGCAGTCTCGATCAGCTCCCCACCTCAACCCTGTGACAAAAGCCGATTGACTGGCCCCCGATGAATATCCCCATGGTTGCCACTGACACCAGCGATGCTGTCAACATTCCAAGAGCCAGTGCCAGTCACATTCTGGTTACGACCAGTGCGATACCAGTAACTACTGCTGAGAAGGAAGGTCTGCACTGATGCCAGGACACACTGCAGGTATTGCCCTTGCTAATGTGGTTAGAACTAAAGAATGGGCCATGTTGTGAGGTGGAAACCAGAGTAGCAGGAGGGCAGAGGGACACCCATCATGCCTCAAGATAAGACACTTCTGGGGAGATGTCACTCCATCCGAGGTCAAAGGAGGGTCAATATAGTTGATACATGTAGGAGTCTCCCAGAGGAAAATGCACCCGGTCCTCTAGTTCCTCTGGGGTCTGGTCTTTGAACATCCATCCCAATACTTTGCACTCCCTCAGATCAGTCTCCATTTTACCCAAAGTCCTGGCCCAGGAGTTGAAGGACACACCTGGGTGTGTGTACAGCCTACGCCTGAGGCTCCTCCTGCGACAACTAACTGGCCTGCCAGCTGCTTTGCTACCTTGGCCCGACTGCGGAGTTGGGCTACATCATCTTGACACATAATTATCTCTCCATTCTTAATCATCTGAGCTGCTCCCTAATGCAAACTGGGGCCTGCTGTTTGGAGGCCTCTGGAAGGGGGGAGGGGAGGAGTCCTCCAGGTCTCCCTTTACATCCTTTTTCTCCCTCTTCTCCCGTCCCACCTGGGTCCCATGGATCAAGACTGAGATGGTGGTCAGGGAAAGCTGGCATCCCTCCCAGGGCCAGCTTCCAGGAAAAGGACAGCCCCATCTGGCCTGGGGAGGGTGATTTTAAAAAGAGACAGAGAGGTAGAAACAGGGCAAGAAAACTCCCACAAAAAAACCTGGTGGGACACCTGATGTTTCTTGTAACCTGGTTAGGCCTAGCAGAGAGTGTCTGAGGCTCTCACCATTCCTCACTTCCCGGCTGCAGCTTCTTCCTGCACTGGCACAGCACCGGAGGCCCCAGACCAACCCTGCTCCAGAGTCTTCCTGCCCAGATACATTTAGGGCTACTCTATAGCTCAGTTTTGGTCACTTCCTGTGACTCTGTCTACTTGGGCTTCCTTCTCCAAGTTCCCCTTTTGCCCACTCAACTCGTCCTTGCTGAAGCCACCCTGCGATTGCTGTTCACAGACTTGATGGAGCAGATAGAATTTCAGGCTGACATTGTTCTCAACACCCGCCTCAGCCATCCCCAGGGCCCTCCTCACAGGACAGCCCTTCTTGGCCGTGAGTTCTCTCACTACCTCCTCCGTATAAAGGCCTGGCCAGATCTCCACCACACCATATCTGATGGCCATTCAACTCTCTGGACGCAGTGTTTAACATATGCGCTAGAATATAAGCTTCCTAAGGACAAGAATTATACCTTGTTTGGCTCAGGGACCTTCTGTACTAAGTCAGCTATTCTCATAGCTGACAGTCTGAGTGGGGTGGGGGTGGAGGTTGCTGAATTTAACTGACTAGGAACAATGGATGTGAGCAGGAGGAGTGGAGAGCGTTCTGTTCCTGCTCTGGCCGACTGGCCCAGCCTGGATAGCCCCAGCCTCCCTTCACCATCCATGAAGGCCCAGGCAGCAGAAGGCGCACAAAGCCACCACTTCAGACCAATGAGGGGTGCACAGAAGGGTTCTGGTGACCTTCCGGTCCCCCTGGACACCTCACACTCTAAACAAGGCAGGTGGCTAAAGAGAAACCCTCAGGGTTTGAGGCAGACTCTACCAAGGCACTCAGGGTGCCAGGGAGCTTGGCTAAGGCCTGGATGTCAGAAGCCCCAGGGAGAACCGGGGCTTAGGGCCTCTCCCGTAGTCTCCCTGTGCCCATCAGGGGCTGCCGCCAAAACAACCACAATGAAATTTAGTGAGTGGCAAAGGCCGTGGCAGCCAAATGGGTTTGGATATTTTGGAAGAAAGAGAAATCAAGCCAGACAAGCTGTTTCCCTGTGAAACGAGGCCATTAGGGCTCCTGGAAGGAGGCCAGCACCAGGTCATCACTGTCTTGCCAGACCTGGGTCTCTCCTGCACTGTGTCCCTTCTCCTGGAGGCCAGGGCTCTTCTACTGTCTTCCCTCTGCCTGGGTCTGCAGCTTAAGGAATGTCATCTTTGTCCCTCTCTCTGTTCTTTACCCCCTCAGGAAGAGCTTGTCTACGCTTGGGATGACCACAGAACCTACTGTCCAAACACAACATTTTCCGAAGGGAAAGGAGACATGCCTGGTTCAGATGCAGGGACAACAGGCATAAATAAATTACTTCTTTGAGCTAATGGAACATACGGTCACTTCCTCCTTTATGCTCAACTTCGCAGGTTCTGTTTCATGGAGAGTATCTTTAGAAACCCGTATTCCTTGAAATGCCAGACGTTACCACTTCCCTAGCTAAGACCATGAGAGAGCTGGAGTAGGAAGCCGGCCTGAGATATTGGCATCTGTGTTCATCTGAGGGCCCAGTCCTCTCACACCAGAAGAGAACTAGCTGGCCACCAATGTACCACGAGTACCAAGCTTCTGAAAAGCACCTTGTCTCATGCTTATGCCTATCAGACTCTCCCTTAATTTTCTCTCATTCCATGTTCTCCTCTTAATTCCCCATTCCTCTTAACTGGGTTCGTGCTACCCAAGGTACTGGGTCAGGGAAAAGGAGGAGAAGCGGGAATCAGAATGGTGTCCACTCTCATGGTGAAGAGTATGGTAAGACCCTATGTCCAGCTCCCCAAGTGGTTTCAATGGGAGCAAGTGGTGTCCATGTGCTACAGAGAAAGGACTCCAGGGCCGCCCACGTCCACATCACCTGCTACCTCTAACTGGGATCAAGTGAGGCCAAAGCAGGCTGGCCTTTCATCCCCAGGTCAGATACCAGCTGTCTCTCCAACCTCTACCACCTTCCCAAGGTAAACAGTTTATGCCACTCCTCCTGGCATCCCATGGGGACAGCTGGGGTGAGTCCCAGCAGAAGGTGAGACCATCGGGGCTGAGCAGATGGTGAAGCTGGTGGCCCCAGCAGCAGCCTCCCTCCCTCGCTTCAGGAACCAGCAGGGCAGTGGGGGTACCTAGGCTTTGCTGCTAAAACTGATCTCGCGGCAGAGCAGCTGCGAGGCCAGCAGAAACCGGAGCCCAGAGTCCAAGGACAAAGCACGCAAAGGGGAGCCAAAGCTCTTCCCTCCCCCTTACCTTCATCACGTTTCCTCTTCTCACCATTGGAGCGAGGAATCCCCAGGATCCCATTGATGGAGTAGGATCCCACTGGGTCATTAGAGGCGCTGGAAACGGGAGGGGAGGCCGTGCTGGGAACTGGATGAGAAGGAGGAGGGAACACCATCAGGATAACAGTTGTGACTGGAGCCCGGGGCTGGGACAGGGGGGAACAGAGGGCAGAAGGACAGGAGCTCATATCCTTTTCCTTCCTCGGGCTTGAGGGAGGAATCACTCCCACAAACAGACAATGCAGGCTGTTACCCAGCCTGAAGTGAGTGGTGACCAGTCAACCCAGGCCTCCAGGGCCACAGATGGCATTTACTGGTCCCTCAAGCCCCTCCTCTCAAACGGATATAGTTTAGGCCCAGAAACTGTCAAGATTAGCTGTCTAGAAAGCACTTCAGTGGCCTTCTGGATAGCACAGTTCCAAAAGACGCCCTCTGGGGCCACATTTCTAGCCTTCACCTAATCCAATGGCTGAACAAATCCTTCCAAGCAAACCCCAGCTCACTGCTTCTTGGTCTCCTGGGCCAGCCCTGATTTAGCATCTGAGGTTTCCCATCTCTGACACTTGGGGAGACACAAAGCTGGTCCCAGTGTTGCTCACTCTCTCCTGGATGTTTCTGGCCTCGAAATCACTGGACAAGTTCCTACTCCCCTCTTGGGAACAAGCCAGCGAACACACTCACTGTGCTATGGTCAGCTCAGGTACAGCTCAGCACACCCCAACCTCCAGCACACTAGCCCAGGCCTGGCTGAACAAAGGCTCCCATAGCCCTAGCAGAGCTGGATCTGTCTGTCTCCTGCTGGTCAGCAGGGAAGGAAAGCAAGGCAGTCAGTGTGCCTATGCGTGGGGCCTTGGAAAATTGCACTAAGTGTTCTGGCAGGCCTAGGTTGTATCTCTGAGATCCTGTGAAGAGCTAAGGGGGCCAGAGAGGCAGGCAGAGAGCAGCAGAGGCAGAGTCAAAAAGATGGAGGAAACAGGCCAAAAGAAAAGAAGCCAGGAGGAATGATGCAGAGAGACAGAGGGACAGATCCATAGCCGTGCACATGAGGTGAGGGAAGAGGACTGGGAGAAAGAGAGAGATGGGGAGAAGAGAGAAATTTTTTTAATTTTTCTGAAAAAATTTAAAGGCTGGGTATGTAACTCCATAGGAAAGTGTTTGCCCACCGTGCATAAGGTTATGAGTTCCGTGCCTTCCTCCTCCCCCACAATTTTTACTTTTTTTTTCAAAACGGGGTTTCTCTGTGTAGCCCTAGCTGTGCTGGAACTCATTCTGTAGACCAGGATGGCCTTGACTCAGAGATCTGCCTGCTTCTGCCTTCCAAGTGCTGGGATTAAAGGCATGCGCCACTACTGCCCACCAATATTTATTTCTTTAAATTCATGTGTATGTGTGCACACATGTGCACATGCATGCCCGAGGAGGTCAGAACAGTATCAGAGCCTCTGAAACTGGAGTTACAGGTGGTTATGAGTCTTGCCTGACATGGGTCCTGGAAACCAAACTGAGTTACTCTGTAGGATCAAAACATGCTCTTAACTGCTAAGCCATTTCTCCAACACATCCCCCAATTTAAAAAAATGTTTTAAAAAAGAGGAAGTAAAAAAGTAGATTTGAAACAATGTGGCACTTATTCAGGGAGAGTGCATCAGATAGTATAAATGAGGGAGGAACAGAAGAAACACCCGAAGGAAAAGGTTGAGGGGCAGGAGTAAGGAAAGGAGAGGGAGAGGAGGGTAGAAGACAGACTGAGGAGGATGTGGGAGGCACTGAGCTGGCATCAGTACCCTAGGAGGGACAGGAGGGATTGGGGACCACGGGACCATAGATCTCCCTGGAGTGGACAGTTCCCAGAGCTGAGTTGTGTTTTCTAAGTTGATTTCCCTCTTTCCTGAGCCTTCTTACCGATGGTGTGGCCAGGGGCAGTCACTCCTGTCCCTGCGCCATCCGGTGTTGGGTGGAAAGGCTGCTGAACTTTGGTCCGAATGATCCTGCAAAGCATCACAACATCATTACCGGTCACAGGCCAGGCCCAGGCTCGCCCTGCCTGGCAGAGGGGGCCTGCTGAGCTCAGCGCAGGCTTTACCCACTGCTGTAAGGCATGAGCTTCCTTCCTGTCTGCTCCGCAGTTCACCTAGCACAGCTCTCGGCAGAGGTGGTCTGCATGCTGTCCTGCCCTGAACACCAGCTGAGCTGCAGCTTGAGTTTGGGCAGCAAGAATTAAGGCTCAGTCAAGTGGACCACAGCATCTTCTCCATTTCTGAGGGGTGAGGACCGCCCGGGTGGTTAGTGATCCACCTTCCCTCCTCAGTCACATTTATGTAGCCCCTCGTACCAGGAACACCTGGGACTGGAAGTCATTTTGACTGAATTTCCAACTAGGACCAAAATTAGGGAAGGAACTTCTTCATGTACTGAAGATAGGAGAGAAGGCAGAAATGCAGGGCTGGTCACCGATGATCCCACAACATCTAGTCTCTGCCAGGCGGCAGGCCCCTCACAACTGGCTCCTCATCTGGCTGGCTTACAGTCTCCCTTTCTGTTCTATGGTCTTCCTTGAGTCAGAGTTTCTTTACCAGACTGGTTGAAGAGCTAGCACCATGCTTTGTACACCCCCAGGAAATAAAGGAACAAATGAAACCCTCTCAGGAGGGAGAGCCCACCTCACAGGAGTCCAGAAAAACACAAGAGTCCCATAATGCGAGAGACCAAGCCCAGGGACTGGGCAATTTGCTTCTCCCTGCCTGTACCCTATCCAACTCAGCGTTGCTCCTCCCTACAGAAAGCCAAGTTCACATTTACCACCCCAGGAAGCTGCAAGCTGGGAATCTTTCAACTTAAGTTTTCTTCCTTCCTTCTTTCCTTCCTTCCTTCTTTCCTTCCTTCCTTCCTTCCTTTCTTTGACAGGGTTTCTCTGGCTGTCCTGGAACTTGTTCTGTAGATCAGGCTGGCCTCCAACTCTCTCACTGAGATTATCCCTGCCTCTGCCTCCTGAGTACTGGGATTAAAAGTGTGCACCACCACCACCCTCAGCTCAACTTGAGCTTTTTCTAATCACTTACTACAGGCACATAGTTGGGACACTTTCTCCCAGTGCTGGAAAGTTGGGGGAGGGGATTCATATTTAAAGACTGCCAGGTAGCCCAAGGCAATGAGGCCACCAGTGCCAGAGGAAGAAGCATCCCTTGAATGTAGGGACCAGTGGGAAAAGTGAATAAGGATGTGGAGCCTGACACAGACCCAAAGCAGAGCTAAGCTGATTGCAGGAGGAGCACAGGAAACGGGAGAAAGTGTACCAGGCTGTACAACAGAGCCAATGTTTGGTTCCTGTCACTAAGAAGCCACACAGCCTCACATTTATCACTTAGTGTCTTTGTGCCTCAGTGTCTCCAAGTGAACAATAATGGGCTCACAGTGACACAGCATCTCCAAGGTCTCTTTCCCGGGGGTGGGGGAATGAACCTGGTTTTAAGACGAACAAGAGAATGGTGGCGCGTTATACACAGGTGCTGGGGGGGGGGAACTAGTGAGGAAGCCCAGGCAGAACACTAGGCTGGGGCTGATGCCTGCACCTTCAGTCAGAAGTAGCAGAGGTGTGAGCACGAGGAGAGGAAACAGGGCTGAAAGCTTGCACCTGATGATAGAAACAGCTCTTTTTTGCTCATTAAAATGTGTACATCAATATTATATATAATCTATATGACCCCATATGTACTTCTGTTCATTTGCACAACTTCAGAAATAAGGACCATTGCCTTCATTTTGCAGATAGAAAACCAAAGCCGACAACGGTTAATGATTAAGGTTTCTTTAGGACCATACTGCCAGTTAGAGCGGAGCCTAAATTCAATCTCTGAAGCTTGCATCTTTTGCTACTTTGCTATCCTTCTGTCATCATGTAAGAATCAAGCCTTAGAGGTCTGAAGCCATGAGCAATGCTCAAACTAGAGGGGACGTGGTCAAAGTGATTGATCACAGGAAGCTAATATGTACACGTGAGGTACTAATGAGGGGACAGAAAGAGAGAGAGGGAGAGAGATGGAGGGGTGAGAATCTTCAAAAGAAGTAAGGGAGACTGGTCAGAGTTTGATGACTAACTGGAGTCAAGCCTGGCTCTAAAGCACTCCTGGACAATGGAAGCCATGTGGCATGTATCATTGTGGAGAACAGGCATGCAGGAAGGTGAATGGCATGGGAAGGAAGTGTGCTGTTGGCTCTGGATGTGTGAGGTGGGCGAGCCCAGGCTTGGTCTGGCACAGAAAGGAGTCCATTGGAAAGGGACACGGAACAATATGGAAGGTTGCAGTTGTGGCCACCGGCAGCACCCATATAGAGCAGGGGAGCCTGACCTCAGTAGATGGAGGGAGACTACAGTGGCAACGGTGGCCATTAGTGACTTCCAGGCAGCTGGAGCAGGATCCTGGCAAAGAGGTGCAGGGAAGAGAGGGGACTTCTAAAAGATGACGTGGAAGTTAGAGGTTGGCCCAGTAACCACAGAGGGTAGGAAGGGGTGATTCAGGGCAGGAAAGAGGAGTACCAGAGAAGAGGAAGAGGGTGAGGTTGCCAGGGAGACAATAGATGGAGGATGCAGAGCAGGGCAGAATAGTGGGGGATTAGAGTGAAGGACAAGGGCAGAGTTAGACAAAGACAACCAGAATGTCAGAAAGGAGCTTTTACAGCTTTGTACCCTTAGCAGTCAGAAGATAGAGGAGAGGTTCTGAGTCACTGAGAGCAATACGACCCCACCTTCAAGAAAGCGTAGAAGGTAAGACTTCTCCCAGGCAGCTGTTTCTACACAAGCTTCCAGTGTCTGGTGAACCTGCAGTGGCTCTGCTTAAAGACTGACAGGCTCTGGTTTAAGGAGTTCCAGGGCTGGGGCCAGGGCACACAGATAACTGGACTGGCTGGTGCAGTTGCTGTCTTTATTACCAGAGCCTCTGACCCCTGAGGCACCGATACAGATTTAGCTGAGGCAGCAAGTGATGGAAAATCACTATGCCCTGACAGCAGCTTGGTGGTGCCTGGGAGAGAAGCTGGGCAGGGTGCCTGCTATGAGTTACTAAGGCTCTTGGTGCCCATCCATGACCCCAGGCAGTGGGCACCTGCCAGGCACCAGAGCTGATCATACGGAATCTAAGAACTGGGGTCCTGAAAACTCTATGGTTATTTATATTCCTCCTACATCCTGGGCTCAGCGTGAAAGAGAGGGCACTGCTCCCTTTCCCACCCGAGCGGACTTCCCCACACAGGATGCTCTTCCTCCTTCATTTCAGTGAGAGCCCACCTACTGGGAGCTTTACCTTGCTCCCAATAAAGGGGCTGCTGGGATTGCAGTGTCTCCCAAGGATGCAGGTATAACTAAAGGAATTCAGATCTTGGTTTTGCTTTTTTTTTTTTAAAAAAAAAGATGTTTTCATTTTTATTTTACAAATATTTACCTGTATAAGTGTATAAATACTATCCACATGTCTGGTACCCATGGGGGACAGAAGAGAGAATTGGACCCCCTGGAACTGGAGTTGTGAGCCATGATGTGAGTGCTAGGAAGCAAGCCTGGGTTCTTTACAAACTCAGCAAATGCTCTTAGCCATCGACCCAGCTCTTTTGGCCTTGGTTTATTTTGTCTTTGTTTGCTTGTTGTTTTGTAACAGGGTCTCACTATATAATCCAGAAATGCCTCAGAGTTGGTCCTTCTGCCTCCCAGGGGCTGAGTGGTAGTAATACAGGTGTGTGCCGCCACCCCTGGACCCGCCAGGGGTTTGGGATATGGGCTCCAGGCTCAGTCTACCTGGGTCAGAACCCCAGCTCTGTTTAACTCTTTTTGGGAAGCCCTTGGACTTTTCTTGCTCCTTTATCTGCGAAATGAGATAGTACTACTATGGACTTCCCAGGGCTGCGGCGAGGATTAAGTAGGATAATTCATGTAAAATAGCTAGAGTGATGGCCGGTTCGATATATGCTAGCTGTAATAATAATGTTCACTTGTGTTATTATCCCTGTGGGTGACCCCTATGCCTAGCTGCTTTCAATTTAGGGGCCAAGCCAGGTGCAGGCAGGAGGCCTCCCTTCTTAATATGTCCCAACTGGATCAATGCAGGTACTCCCTGGGAAGAAATGGAGAAGACACAGCAGCAGGAGACACGGGCTGATCCCGAGGTTGCCATCAGAAAGACTTCCCAGAAGGCAGACTGCGCCTGGACTGAGTTCTGCCCGAGTGCCCTGGGATGGACCCACAGAGGACTCAGGTGATGAAGCAGATGGTGAGGTCACTTCCTCTTTGGTTAAACTCCCAGGAGACCTCCACTTCCTCGCACCTTGAAGATCAATACAGTCTCAGGTGCTCTCCCAGCAAGCCTGTTACATTGGTGAGGAGATAGCTCAACCTCTCGGACTCCTACTTAACCCTTCTCTGTCTTTCTCCATCTCTCCATCTCTGTCTCGGCTCCTCTTTCTCCCTCTTTGTCCATCTGTCCATCTCCTTGCACCCTGAAGTCCCACTATGACTGTGTGAGTTTATTGATTCCCGGGAGCTGGGGGAAAGTGGGAGGTAGGGCTGGGGTGCGGGGCTCGGGGATGGAAATAGAAGGCTATAAATTATTTGTGACAGGAAAGCAATAGTGGCAGAGTGCTGAGCACAAGTCCTGTGTCACTATTAGATTCCTTTTAGCCTGATGACACTGTAAAAAAGGTTAAGTGTCTGCTGGAATCGTACACCTGGGGGGCCGGGTTGGCCTGGGAGCAGAACAAGCCACTGAGAGCAGGTATATCAATTCTCCAGGCCAATAATATTCCTCTCATTGATCGCCACGCAAAGTTCAAAAATCTCATTACAGCCAGGCAGACCGGGAACTTTTTACAAATCAATAGAATGATATAATGTATGTATACTTAGTACAAATGTATCTATTCATCCATCCATCCATCCATCCATCCACGGTCTGCCTCAGGGTTTCCAAGTTAGCCTACCCATCATATTATGTTATGTTATGTATGATAGTATGTTGCATTATATTATATGATAATAAATGGTGTGCAAAAACTTCCCCTCAGATGGAAACAAGAGGCAGTCCTATTAGCATTGAGCTGACCTCAGACAGCTCCCCTTGGAAGGAGTAAGGCCTAGGTGGTCAGCCCTGCTAAGAGTGACGCCTCCCGGACGCCTCCCGGATGAGACTTTAGTGATTAAAGAGCACTGGATCCTGCCTGGGTGAGAGAGAGGCCATGTTCTAAGTACGTCAGACATTTGATTTGCTCCGTTCTCCCAGGAACCTGCTTTGCAGGTAGTCAGAGGCCATCTATTTTACAAATGGCAAGTCAGAGATTTGGATTTAAGAAGACTCATCCCAAGGCCCACACCCTCAACCCCTCAGCTCTACTGCTCCCAGAGAGAGACTTTCAAGCAAGCAGACTCCCAAGCTCCTGTATCCTAGACCTAGACAAGGAGGCTAAGAGGCTGCTGAAACCTACGGGTCCTCACCAGGACATGGGAATAACAACGTGTATGCCAGCTGCCCAGACACGGGATCTCCGAGAACACCCACCTGAAATCCCGCTCACTGGCTTGAAGCAGTCTGCCCTGGAAACTCTGGAATCATTTCCTCAAGGAACAGCAGGCTGCCCTCAAAAGCCTGCTCATATTATTGGTTTGCTCCAACAGCCTTAATAGTAAAGTGTCAAGTATTTGAGCATACGTCCTCTGTACATATTTAAGCCAGCTTAGACTGTTCTACTCTGGAATCTACAAAACATACTCAGTTCCTAGTATGGGATTTGTAAGGCAGGGTAGGGAATGTTCCAGACTAGATAAGATGACTGCCCACTGAGCCTATAACCAGTAAGAGGGCGGGGCCTCTGCCAGTGACTTCAAGCTGAGTGGCGATCAAGAGCTGGCTCATTCTTAAAACAAACAACTATATTTGCTTCAGCAAAGGATATTTCATCCAACAAATGCAGGTAATTGCTTCATCTCAGGTCTCTGAGCACTGCCTGGGTTGGGCATGTATCCCCGGCTTGGCCCTGAGGCAAGCCAGCTGGAGACATTTCCTAGCAAGTGATATGCCATAGATCACCCGGAAGCTGTCACCTCTCCTGATGTGCTGCCTCCTGCAGAGGACCCCACAGAACTGAGTAACCTTACAGATGGGAGGCTGAGGTTTACCTTCTCCTCACACTAGGGCCCCCGGAAATCCTGCCTCTGTCTCCACAGTGACCACTTGGAGGGCCTCCACGCACACTCTCCCTTTGTGGGCTCTACTTCTGCAGTGTGCATGGTTTAGAGGTGTGGCCCAGGCTTGCTCACAAGCTCTGTGGGGTTTAGTTTGAACAATGAGAATACCAGTGAGGTAGTCATTCCCTACAGCTGAGAACACACCTTCCCGTTCCGGCTAGAGCAGGACACAGCTAGAACACACAGGTTCTCGGTTAGGAGGGATCTTCCCAGAGGATGTCAAGATCTCTCTCTCTCTCTCTCTCAATATATATTTTATATATAATATACAAAAGATATGTGTTTATATATTATATATACATATAATATATTTTTAATTTACACATTTATATGCAACATATTTAAACATTTTATATACTATATTGTATATATTTAAATATGTTATATATATATATATATAAAAACAAAGAGTGAGGAAGAGACAGACAGACAGACAAACAGATAGGTTGGTGCTCATGTAGCCTAGGCTCACATCTTAAACTTAATATATATGTAGCTCAGGCTTACCCTGTACTTTTTTTGTCTTGTTTTTCAAGATAGGGTTTCTCTGTGTAACAATTCTAGCTGTCCTGGAACTCATTTTGTAGACCAGGCTGGTTTTGAATTTATAGAGATCCACCTGCCTCTGCCTCTGCCTCTGCCTCCTGAGTGCTGGGATTAAAGGTGTGCACCCCCACCACCCGGCTTGCCTTGTATTAATCTTCCTGCCTCCACCTCCTGAGTGCTTGAATTGTAGGGATGCTCAGCTGGATGTTATAATTAAGCTTCAAGAATGAGAACCCTACCAGAAAGCTTGCAAAAGGGTGTCCTCAGGTGACTGCCCTGGAACTACGTGCATCAGAATCCCTTGGGACATTGGTAAAACTTAAACCCCTCAGTGTCTCCTTGATCTTCCTAAATTAGAGTTTCTGAACTCTACAGTCTGAGAAGATGAGCTCAAGCTGGGGTGTGAGGGAAGCACCTGCTGGTTGGGGACTGGGTGGGGTGGAAAATCAGGAGATGCTCTTAGTGCACGAAGATGGCTTCCTTCCTGATCCTTCAGGCCACAGTTCTCACTTCCTGGTAACCCTGACTCCAACCAACAGACACCAAAATTCCAGAAGCTATCATTTCCTCTGAAGAGACTAAATTCTAGGTTAAAAATGAAAACGTTTCAGAATAGTTCTTGGACATCCCAGGATGATCACCTTCTAGTGGTTTTCTAGATTCTACATGGTTTCCTGTCCTTCTAGGACTGGCATTGAGGGTGACAGTCCTTTCACTGTGTGTCCCTGGGATCCCAGGCCAGACACAATTTACCAGGTTAGATGGGCCATGGGGCTGCCCAAGGGGGCAATAGTGATAGTTTATGTGATGAACAGTAAGCATATGGGTTGATTTCACATCAAGATATGCATAGGTTTAAAAATTAAGGGGCAATGTGTTTAACTAACCGTTTGGAAACCGGTCTGTGGTGCATGCCAAGCCAGAGCGTGACCAGACTCCCTCTTGTCACTGGCCTGGCCCTCATCTGTCAGGGCTTCCCGCTAAAGCTGCAGTCCACAGCTGTTCACCCCACGGTCCTGCCTGGGAGGGTCTCGTACCTCAGGAACCGTCTACTGTAATGGTAAACCAGTAACTGCTATAGGCTCACTACTGCAGCGAGTCTTCCCTCTGAGCCTGGCCATCCTGCCTCCGGCTCCATACATATACCCGCACCCCTCTGTAAGCAGAAGGAAGCCTGCAGGGATATTGGACTTTCTAGTGACTGCCTGGCCTTGCTGCCTCTAGCACTTGTCACCTCAGCCACTCAGGGACTCAAAAAACAACCCATCAACCGTTGTCCTGAAAGAACAGGAAGGAGCTAACGCTGTCCTTGCTTCCTGTTTCAGACATGGTGAAGTCAGAGCTTCTCAGTCTAGTTTTTAGAGTTGCCCCCACCAGCCTCCTGCCCCTCCCAGCCTCCTGCCCCCCCACCAGCCTCCTGACCCCCCACCAGCCTCCTGCTCCTATACCTTCCCAGTCCATCTCTTTCTGCTCCCTTTGCCAGACAGAACTGAAACCTTTCTCTGCTTGCCCAGTTCATACTGAATCCTCCCATGGACTCAGCTCAGCAAGAACAAGTGTCACAATTATTTTTCTTACCGCCAAGCAACAAACAAGGTCAGCTATAACAAAGAGAACTTAACTACCGAGTTATTAATATTATTGGAACAAAAGAGTCTTAAGGGCTCCTGTGTGCTAACTTATGTTCTCTATGTACCAGGCATTTTCTAAGTGCTTTATATGGACTTTAAAATTTAACCCTTGTACTCAGGAAGCAGAGGCAGGCAAATCTCTATTGCCTGAGGCCAGCCTGGTCTACACATCAAGCACCAGGAGAATCGGGACCATATAAAGAGACCCATCTAAAAAATAAAATAATAATAATAAAATAAAATTCAAGTCTTATAAGTGTCTATGAAGATTATTATTCCTGTTCTTTGATGTGGAAACTGAGGCTCAGAAATATTAGCTAACTTACCTAAGGTCACACAGCATTTCTGTAACAGATCCAGAATTTAAACATGGGTGTCTCACTCTAGAACCCGCTCCGCTAATCACTTGGTAGAAAAAGTTAGTCTTATCACGAGCAAGTGGTAGGATCTGTCCAAGGCTAAAGCTCAGAAGAAGAGCTGCACAAAACAGCAGTGAAAGTCATAACTATCATATGTTTTAAAGCTTTTACATGTATTCATTTGTGTGTGGAGTGCTTCAGGGGAAGTCAGAGCGGATCCGTTACCAGAGGAAGCTAACTCTTTACACCAGTCTGGTTTTGACCAGGGTGGGGGGATTGAACGCAGGTCATCAGTCAGGGCAGCAGGTACTTCACCCACTGCATCTCCTTACTGGCCCCTATCATTTATTTTGTATTCACTGTATAATAGACATTGTACACAATGCATTTTTCATCCAAATCCTAACCATAGCTCCATCACAGAGGTGTGTTCTCTAGTCTACCGTAGAGTCAACAGCATGGCTAAGCAACTCACCCAAGGTCACATTCTTAATATCATATTGCTTTGGATCCAGGCCTGTGACTTCAATATCTGAGAGCTAAGGTAATATAATCTCCTCTGGAAATTTCTATATTAATAGCCCTTGTGTCTATTAATTTGAGTGTGAACAATTTCCTTAGTCTTTCCACAGACGTGATTTGGACAACTGCAAATATCTGTAGACAACCAGCAGAGGTTACATGTGGCTGTGTTTCAAAACATGCTTTCCTCTCCCATGCATGTGCTATAGATTATCTGATAAGCATCATGTCTGTTACAGACAAACCATAATTTGCAAATCGTGTACACAATCCCATGATGATCCTGCATATGGATGTTTCTCTGCTTCTACACTTTAGAAACTATTTCTGTGATGAGCACATCTTTATATTCATATCTTATTCGTATCTGTTCTGATGCATTGATCTGAGATTTACAACAGTGAATATTCTTATCAAAAGCTGATCATGAATATCTGCCAACTTATGCCTGTTTCTGTTGCGAAACCCATCGATGTTCCCTTTTCAGGGTGCTTGAAACTCTCACATCGCAGCCCCGTTTTTATATTGGCCTGTGTGGCTATCGACGTGCATAAATGTGCATTTGTATACCTGTGTATCTCCCTGTCTGTGGTCACAATGGGGTGGGGGTTGGGGATGTGGAAATGAGAGAATTATTAAATGCCAAGTAGATGTGCAATAAATTCCATTGATTTTATAAACTCCAACTTGTCTTCAGTCTCCTTCCATTCTTTATCCTGGGGGCATTGCAACAAAAACCTATTTTAAATACCTTGGCCTCCCCCTCGTCCCCTCCCCAAAAAAGTGTCAATATTTTATTTGGATTTTTAACTTCGCTCCATAACAGTTGTTTGACCTCCTGACTCGTGCAAGTCACATAAATTCTGGGACTTTATTCAGGAGCCATGTTCCTGCTATTGAATAAGCAATTTGGGAGGGTGAATTAATGACTTGTGCTGTTGCTGGAAAGTCCCTGAAGAAATATTAAAATTGCTTGCAGACCGAATCGATACTCAGTGAACACCCAGCAAGAGACGGCTTCAGCTCAGAATGGCCACAGAGGCAGGAGTCAGAGGGGAATTCCTGCACCCAGCTTGAAGAGCCCCCAGCCCCCACCTCTCCCCATCATCCCTAGAGTTCTGTCATTTGCCATAACAGCCAGGTCTTATTAAACCCCAACCAGGATAGAGCTGATTTGTCCTGTCTCGGGAAGCAGGCTCTGGGGACAGTTTACTCTTTTAGTAGCGGCCAGAGCCTGGAGGCCTTGTCAGAGGTGATGGTCTAGATACATCCACCTGCTGGACAGGGGCCCATGCTGGCAGCTGCACTGTGCTCAGGAACATTGTGGCTGTGACTGTATTCTATTCTGTAGGGTGTGCTGAGGGCTGGGTGTTTCAGTGCTGACTCTATCTTTGTATACCTTACCTACGTTTTTCATTGCGCCGAGGGCCACCTAAGTTCAGCCTTTGTGTCCAGGTGGCCTGTGGCATGGTGAGTTTGCATTGCCTTACGGGTTGGTGTGTGTGACCTCGTGTGGACAGCATTGCAGCAACTGGCCTCAGGTTTGTTTTGGTTTGTGGTGTTGTATCGGTGTGACGGCACTTCTTGTAACAATGAGTTGGAGGAATGTGAGTGTTGTTTGGTGTCGTTTCTGCTTTGAATTATTGTGTGCATTGATCATATCTGCATCTCTTTATTCATAATGTATGTCTCAGAGATTAGGTTAATGGGTGTCTCCTTGGTGATGTGGGCTCAGTAATGACGCTGGATCTGGGTGGTGGCTGTGTGATTCAGTAATTGCTTTAATGGCCTTCTTCTTACAGTTGTGGGTGAGAGGGCCGATCCTTTGGCTTTTTTTTTTTAACCTTACTCTGGCCTGGTCATTTGCACTGCTCCTTTCCAGAGGAAAAATTCCAGAGATGCAGGACAAATACCCTTTGGATGATGAAGTTTAGATTTTCTATTTCTATTCCTGGCTGGAAGAGTTCTGATATAACCACACGGGTTCAGATCTGGGTGTCTGAACACCCTCCCTACACCTGCCTAATCTGGAGAGTGAAACTCTATCCCTGTATTGAGTCTAAATCCTGGCTGGGGATGGGAGGATGGGTGGAAGTAAAGTTCCCAGTCCCAGTGGGAACAACACCATGGCCTCTGTCTCCCAGAGCCCCTGTTCCTCTCCACTCTGTGGCACTGCCCCAAAACATCTTCTCCCCCACCATTCCTGGATGATGTGGCCCAGGAGCAAGCAGATGGGCGTCATGGAAGATTTACAGGCTTGCCCTTCCACTGGGGCACAGGGTGCATATTTTAGGTTTGTAAGTAAATATATGAAATCGCAGCAGGGCACAAGACAAAGCAGGGACTAGTCAGGTCTGCATTCTCTTTGGTCCAGAGTAGACAAGAACAGTGCTGTAGTAGATAAGCACATGGGCTCCAGCACCACAACTGCATGGGTTCAAATCCTGGCTCTGCTACTTAGCCCGTGACCTTGAGCAAGTTATTTGACTTCTCTGTACTCTAGTGACCACAACTATAAACACTGCTGTAAAGCCCTGTGGGGTTGTTCATCAGGCTTACATCAATTAATACATGTGATCTGCTTAGACTGCTCTGCTGTAGCAAGGACTGTCTGAAGATGTCATGAAGATGACAAGGATTATAAAGTTTACTGGGTAAAGCTGCCATGAGAGTGACCAAGTATAAACACGTGTGCAAGTATGCACATGAAATCGTAAGGCCGATCAGCAGGTGTATGTGTGTGTTTTAAGAAAAGAAATATAGAAAGTGCAGCTGGGTAGAACGGGGCTGGCAGGGAACTCTTTCCCAGTTGTTTGGACAGTCAGGGGCTGGGGGTTGACAATGGTAACAGTTGGCTCTGAACTAAGGACTAAAAAGAAAGGAAGATGGCAGCCCTTGTGTAGGTTCATACTTAACTGGAAAAACTCTGAGGGTGATTGAGCCCCCCCCCCCCCCATTCCAACTTAGTTGATTTTAAACTCTTCCAAGGGTTAGGGATATAACTCAGTGCTAGAGTAACTGCCTAGCATGCACAAGGCCCTAATCTCACACCCCAGCACTGAGTTAGCTTTATAATTTAAAACATCAGGACCTTTAACAGCCAACTTGCCTGTTAGATATCCAGAAAGAGGCTGGAGAGATGGCAAAGCATTTAAGAGCACATACTATTCTTGTGGAAGACCTGACTTCAATTCTCGGCACCCCTGTCTGGCAGCTCAGTTACTGCTTGTAATTGTAACTCCAGCTACAGGGGACCCAACAGCTCTGGCCACAAGGGCACATGCCCTCACATACCCATACCCACTCTCTCTCACACACACAATTAAAAATTAAAGAAATCTTAGTATATCTGATAAGTGACAGGTAGGCCCTAGAGTGTGGCTCTTTGGGGTTCCCAGAACTGAAGGAGGTCACTGAGCAGCCAAAGGGGGATAGCACAGGATCGGTCCTCAGCCTCATCCCATGGGATATCCCATAGAGATGAGACCCATCATCCTGAGTTGGGACATATTTGGTTTTCACCTTATTTTTGCTGGGCACCGAGTAAGTAGAAAAATCTATTAATATGCAGTTACTTTGGGCCATTGCACCAAAGTAATTTTATTTCCCCAAATCTCTTCTTAAAATACTTTTCCCTCAGCAGTGGTAGTAACTGCAGTGGTTACCAGATCCCCGTCCTCCTGTGAACACCCAGGTACAAAGGAGAACACTTGACAGATGTGACTTGGGTTTGTCAACTACTGGCTTGCTCCTCTCTTTCATCCTTTGTCTTATCTCTATTTTCTTTCTTTCTTCCCCTCCTCTTCCTGTTTGTTTCCCTTCTCTCTCTCCAGCACAGCATTTAAGAACCAGGAAAACCCTTCAAAACTATCACATGACGATTTCCCCCACCACTGTTCCATTTATCTCTTGAAAAAATTACAAATGCAAAGGAGAACAACTCGGGAAAATGCCATGGAGCCTGGAAAATGCCAACCTTCAACTCCTCAAGCAACGGCAAGCTCATCCGGAAAGAGTGCAGCATAAACACGTGAGCACGCACATGGGCACACCCACGTTCACACATGTTTACAGGCTGGACTACATGCGAGCACGCACACAGGCACGTACACACTCACACGTGCATACAGGCTGGACTACACGTGAGCACGCACACAGGCACGCACACACTCACACATGCATACAAGCTGGACTACACATGAGCATGCACACACACGTGTATACAGACTGGGCTTTCAAAGTGGACAAAGGGACAATTACTCGACTAGCTCTAGTCAGTGCTCAGAGACCAGAGGCACAGAGATTCTCTACCTCCTGGAAAAGACACAGAATCAACTCCTTCCTGAAATCAGCTGGGCTCACAGAATGCCTTGATTCTCACTGGCTTTCACGATACTCAACCCTGCTCATCGACTACACGTTTGTCTCTTTAAGCCATCTTTCTTTCTTTTTGTTTTTCTTTTCTTGTTTGTTTTTTAGGTAAGTTTTCTCCATATAGCCCCCAAGTTGGCCTTAAATTCATGAACTTACTGCCTCAGCCTCTTGGGTGCTAGGATTACAGATGTGAGCCAAGACACCTGACCCTTCAGACATTATTATTTAAAATACTTCAGTGCTCATACACAGACAAGCCAGAAGACATACATATTGACACAGACTAGAACTAGAAATGCATACTATTATTACTATTGTAATAAGAATAGTAACATTTATTGATCCCTTAATATTATATAGTTGCAATTCTAAGTAGATTTATGGCTCATTTAATCCTCATGAGAGCCTGTAAGAGACTTAAATGATTATCCCTTCCCTATAAGACTAGGGAAACTGAGGTACAGAAAGGACATGAGATTAGCCAGACTCAAAATATGGCAAATTTCCCCTGGGATCTGCCTCTTGCTTTGTGCCAAGGGGCTTTATGTGACTTGCCTGGCACATAGCAGGCGCTTAGCAGATTTCTGAATGGGTGAATGGAACAATGAATGAGTGAATGACCATGTATATTAAGGACCTTCAGATGGCAGGTTCCCTAGTGGAAACCAGGCCTAATGGACAGCCGAAGGTTATTTGGATAAAGCCTCTTCCAGTGTGTCCAATGGCTATGCTTGTCCAGACAGTAACTACTGCCACCATTGTGCCTGGCCAGCACTCAGACCCAAGTGCATCCATTAAGCTCCCTAAGCACACTGTTCCCTAGAATATTTTCTTCTGAAATAAGTATTTCCTGAAATGCTGATCCTATGCCTGAATGGAACCTGAGAAACCCAATCCACCAGGGGGACATGCTAAATCACCAGATCTTTGGCATCCTATGGACAGCTAACATCGATGATTGACTAAAGTTTTTGATTTTCATCCAGATGTTTGGGCGTTGCCATGGTCATTAACCTGCTTGTCAGCAAGTGCTCATGCATTCCCAAGACACAAGTGAACACTAAAGAGGAAAAGAACAACCCAGAATAAAACAGACTAAAGAGGACAGGGGTAGCAGTTGTTTGTGAAATCAGTCAGGCAGGCGGTGTTCCAGGAATGGGCTGCTACCTCGGAGAACCATTAGAACGTGGATCCAGCTCACAAGGGACTCGTGTGCTTAAAGACCTTTAATGACCCTCATGCGGCTGTATCCTTGACTGTCTGCAGAGCCGTACCAATCAGATCCCGGCACAGGGAGCCGATGGATCAATTCCAGTATCCAGCACAGTGAGCAGCCTGCCCACTGCCAGGCCAGCCCACCCTGTCCACACTGTCAGGATGCCCTGGATGTGTGCACTCAGGCACACGGGACCCCCACCCACTGTCAGTCCAGGTTGTAGATTTTGCAAAGCTTGGTATAAATCTGGGTTGTGACTTTGTACATGAGCCCCTATTTGTGATTTAACACTCTGCCTTTTTTCATTTCTCCTGGCTCTATTTCCCATCCTTCTAGCGTTTTAATGCTATTTACAACTTCCTTACTCGTACAACACCATAACTATTTTTCAGTGTCTCTAACTGATATACCCAAATGATTTTTCTTACCTAGGTTTTTCTCTCCTCTCAGCTTAGTTTATGTTTTAGTAAGCAGGAACTTCATATCGCTTCATATCATTCAATAGTATTAAGGGTTACTGCTTCTATCAAAGGGATCGTGGTACTAAAAGACTCATCGCGAGGGCCATTTGTTTATTCTTATGAGCACCCAGTTCCCCCGATGTGTAAGAGGCTGTGTGCGTGCAGGCGTGCATGCACAATGGCCTTCTCGATGCATGCCTCTATGCTCCACTGCCCTGTGTCAATGCCACTTGGCACTGGCAGGAAGGACCCAGCAAAACCACGATGTGGACAGCAGCTGACCCTGCAAGTGCTGGAGAGAAAGCCAGGCTGTAGGCCTCCCTGTTGACCTTGTTGAGTTCTTTCAGAAGCAGATTCATATGTGCCTAATGGGGTTCTTTCCTCCAAATCCTCCCTCCCACACCTCTTTTTACCTCAGATGCAAGGAAGGCTTATGATGACATTATTCACAAGCAAGTTTGGGTTTGTGGGGGAGGAGTTTCCATTTCTTATAGAAGGAGGAAGGTTAGAAAACCAAGAAAACGCTTTCCTACATTGCAGGGTTATCTATTGCCTTTTCTCTTCTTTAATTCGTCCTATAACGTCTCCTCACGACTAATTGTGTTTGACCTTGACCTCCAGCCTCTTCCTGCACAGTTAAAATTTGTTGCACAATGGACAGAACCTGCAGAGTGGTTACCTAGTCTGACAGGCCTAGAGACCAGCAGTCAGAGGGGCCAGACCATCACTCCACTCCTGGAAATAAATCCCATTGTATTTGCATTTTAATTTTCCACATAAACAAAAGCTCAGAGTACTCGCTTGGGCAGCATCACTGGATGAATTTAATTAGAAATGAAAAGTTTATAGGGCCCTCTTTAATGCGATTAATGCTCAGTTAACATTTATCACATTCGGGTGCCGGAATCGCCTTTTCTGAGCAGCCACTGGCCATGAAATGAATTTCTCTCAACTTTTTGTGCCTATCCTGAGAGGTTGGTCATCTCTTAAGAAGTCTGCATGACCTTCCTGAGTGTCTCCCTAGGGTCGGGAGTTGAAGAAATAAATGGGAGTAGAGGAGGAGGCAGATGTTACATGGTAGACAGGAGGGCAGAGGGCAGACAGTGGGTGTGGATTCCACCCCCCACCCCATTTCTAGAAGGAACTGGACTAGAGCCAGAGCTGTGTCCTCTGCAGGCAGCCAAACCCCAGCCCTGAAGGCTCGCCCAGCCCAGAAAGCCCCACAGCTGCCTGTTTCAGCCCCAATTCAAATCAGGCTTGAGGCAGGGCCAGTCAGTGCCACAGCATCCGGTCCTCACCTCTCTCTCCTGCTGGTGTAAGGAACCTCCTTCCCTCTGGCTTTCCCAAAAGCCAGACAGTCACACTAAGTGGAAGTGTGCCTGCCCTTCTTAGACAAGCAGAGGAGAGTGGGGAACACGACACCTCCATTGGTCCCTGGAGGAAAGCTGCCTTTCCTTATCTTATCAGATTCTCTTCGCTCTTCAATTAGAATCAGCTGAGATTGGGCTGCTCCTACCCATCCTTCTAACCCAGGGAGGGAGGAGGGGAGGAGTGAGGAGCAGGGGAAGGACTGAGGGATGCAGGACTGCGGGGTGCACCCTGAAGATGATTGCAGATAACCGTCCTGACCCTTGGTCTCATCCACACACAGGTAGAGACAGCCAGCGCTATAGCCACACACAGGTGACACACTCACTTCCAACAGAGCAAATGTGCACCCATCTCACATGGGTCCACCCTCCCAGATCCAGGCGTGCTCATAGATTGTGTCAGAACCCTTTGTGGACCTGACTGACCCTTACTCGTTGACTCACTAGGACATCTACTGACATCTACTGTCCCTCTGAACCCTTGCATAGCATTCAGCGACATCCCGAACGAGCAGACTACCCAAGTGTTGGCAGGGAGTCTTGCTTTGGGGCCAGATGCTTCTGCCAACCAGAAGCTTTCTGAATAAGGAAACCACCAGCTCCTGGTTTGACAAGCCTGGCTTCTGAGAGTTCCCAGCAATGCTAGGTCAACCTCCCAGGCTGTGAAAGCCAGGCTCAGCTAGAAACCACCAGCCTACATAAAACAGAGCCACAGAAGCCACCCAGGCCAGGTCTTTCAGCTTCTCTCAGGACACGATGAGCTTTGAAGCAAGAAAAAGGCTGGCAATGTAAGGGGCAGAATGAGGTACTTCAGCCCAACTCTCAGGGATCCTTCAGACCTGACAGTGTCGGCACCTCCTGAGTCCTCTCCTTGCCTGGCAAACATGGACTGGGCATTTAAACCCCCAAAATTCCAGGGCCAAGAAAGAATACCAGAATCAGGACAGGCAGTCTCACAACTAGCTAGATGTCATTTGCTTGAGCTCTGGGGCCCCTTTGTTGTCCCTTTATGGCCTGTTCTTCCTCCTAGGTCACTAAATCCTTCCTCGCGTTGCTCCACTGTGCCTGCAAGGTGAATACTGTTCCCTCTGCAGCCAGCTGCCATGCTCTATACCCTGCCAGGAAGAGCCTGGCACGGTCCCCCAGCTTTCTCTGCTCTCAGGCCACTGCAGAGGGAGCACACCATGGAGAGCCAGGCCTGTAGACAGGCATAGCAGGAAATCTGGAGCCTTAAGCTCCAGGTAGCAGGTAGAGGGGACTCCATTGTGGAACTCCAGAGAGCAGGGGCACCCTACCTTCTTCTTGACCTCACTCATGCTTTTCTTGGGCCTGCCAATGACAGCCACAGTCACTGCCAGGAAAATGCAGTGTGCTGAGGGGTGGGTGGTCACAGCCGTGTTCATCTTCCCATAGGTCTCTCTTAGAAAGGACAATAAAACCCTGACCTTGAGAATATGCCTGCAATGTCATTTCCTCTGCCCCACCCTCATGTCGGGAACTTCTCCCCAGATGTCGTCTCCTTTTCGCCTTTGTCACCTCTGGGCTTCTCAGAATGTCACCAGCCTACACTGCCAGCTATCCTGGGCACTGGCTTTCTCTAACCATGTCTAAGATGCTTCAGGGGACCAAATGTCCCTTATTTAGATTTTGACACCGTACCCCTTTCTCAGCTGTAGTTGGCATTCTCTGTGTTCAGTCCCAAATACTATCAGGCCAAGGAAGCTATCAGACCCCTTTCACCTCCCAGCTTCTCACCTCCTCCATCACTCTTGTGATCAGTATCATATCTGCTGTCTCTGTCACCACCCCTGACTCCCCCGCTCCTCCTCCAGGTAGAAGGAGTCCTACCAACCCCCAGGATGGCCCCAGAAGCTGCTGTACTAAGATACAAAGGAATGTGGGACCCCTCCCACTTGCTCTGAGCTTACATTGCTCTTTCCTAAAGCAGAGATCAGTGTGTGGAGTTACACAAACTAGAGGCTGCCGACTGCCGGCCAAGGTAGAATCAGACCCAATGTGTGCTTTATTTGGCTAGCACGGAGCTGTTAAAATTTGTTTTTGGGGGTCCTGCAAGGTGGCCCACTGGGTAAAGTCATTTGCCATGCAAGCCTGAAAATCTGATTCCATCACTGAAACCCACAAGGTGGGGCGAGGGGCTGGGGAGATGCCTCATTGTTTAAAGAGTTTGTGGTGTAAGTGTGAGGACCAGAGAATTGAGATCCCCAGAACCCCCACAAATGCTGAGTAGGAGTGGTGACCCATCTACAATTCCGGCCTCAGAAGACAGAGACAGGGTCCCCAGAGCAAGCTGACTAGCAAGACCAGTCTTATCGGCAAGCTCTGGGGATTAATTGACCTTTTTCTCAATGGATAAGATGAAAACTATGGAGACTGTGTTCTCTCTCTCTCTTTCTCTCTCTCTCTCTCTCCACACACACACACACACACACACACACACACACATACACACCATGCACAAAAATGGGCGGGGAGGGGGAGAAAGAAAGAATAAAAAGGGTAGAATCAGCTCCCAAAAATTGTCTTCAGACATCATGCACACACAAACAATAATAAATACAAAAACTTCCTCTGTATCAGTGTTGTAAGCTGGGCCATGTCCAGCTCCTATGACCATCTATGCATCATTTCTGCCAGGGCCCTGGATACACTGGTGTATGAGCCCTGTAGCTACACGCATTTCCATCACTGCTCTCGGAACACGCCAGCTTAGACATCGGGACTCTACTGCCCTTACTCTTGCATCCAAAGCCAAGCTTTCTGGACTGGATGATCACTCTTAATTCTTTTCTCTCTGTCTCTCAGCACAAAATACCTTCTCACCACATTGTCACTTAAGAAACACACACAAAAACAAGGCCCCAACATTTCCACGACTTGAAAATAAGCTGTGAGCGGAACTTGGCTATATGACCACTGCCCTCTGTCCCCTTCCACCTGCCTTCCTTTCCTGCCTGGTAATTTCTGGGTGCAGGGCCCTACTCTTTCTCCTTCAGGTCAGGCCATTTTTCTCTCTTCTCAAATGCCAACAGCTCTCTTGCCTAGCCCTCTTAGTTCCCAAGTCACCCTTTGATACTGAGCCTTGTCTGGCTTCACAGCCTTCTCCAGTTCTACCATGTGTTTAATTTCTCATCTGGAATCTTCCCTGTTTCCTACTGCCTGGGAAGGATCTGGAGCTTGGGCCTAGGTCCAACACAGAGGAAGCTGTGTCCGTAGCTATGTACTACTGTTACTGCCATGTTTCATCCTGGGTATCCTGGCCTGTGGTTCCCTGACCTGATCACAGTGTGTGTGTGTGTGTGTGTGTGTGTGTGTGTGTGTATGTGCACGCGCACGCATGCGTGCATGCATGTGTGTTTGGGTGTTTTTTTTTTTTGTTTGTTTGTTTGCTTGTTTGAGACAGAGTCTCATTCTGTAGACCAGGCTGGCCTTGAACTCATGGAGGTCTGCCTGCCTCTGCTGTGATCAAAGGTATACACCTCCATGCCTGGTGTGGATCAGTTTTGGAGAAAATTACACACCTGGGAGAACATTGTCTTGGCTACTGATGTGACTGGTTCCTAACTAGTTCTAGCAACAGGCCTTGGGCTCGTGTCAAAGTAAGAATGAACATATGATCACAGAAGTCCCCCTAACCAAGGTGGCGCCACAGTGACAAAGGCTCTCGGATTGGGGTTAACTGGACTTAGGAATATTGTAATACAAACAAAAATTGATGGGAAACTTGACCTCAGGTTGTCTAAATTGTGGGATGGAACCACCGTTAGCCCAGCTCTATGACTATTGCCACTTCAGGCAACAACCTCACTGACTGACTTGTGATTAACCACCCGAGCCAAGGACGAGGTGCCCAGCCTTGTACTGTAACAACAGGCCACATACCAGAGACTGTTTTCTTTGTTCTCTTGACCCCAGAGCCCTGCACCTAAGAGTGGATACAGGTAGACACAAGCGCACACAATTTCCCGCACAGAAGATGATGACCTTTACTCCTGTATGCCATTGTGCATACATTCTAACTGCACCCTGATAGCATCAAACCCAAAACTGTGACCGGCAAGAAAAAAACCACCTGTGCCCAATGGCAGCAGATAATTCCAGGAGACACCTTCTCTCCAATTAGTGTTTCCCTTGCTTGGGTACTGGCTGAGAGACAACAGTCTTCAGGATTTAGGAACCCTCTGCCTTCCCTGGGTGCTTCATTGACCATAGATGCCTCTATCTTGTGAACCTGAACTCTGGACACCTAACCTGATAGGGAAGGAAGTATGAAAAGACACAACAGGAATCTAGAAAATTCGCAAGTCGGATGGGCATCGTCTACTGGATTCTTTTAAGGACATGGAAAATGACTTCTCCTCAATGTATTCATTCTCCTCTTAATAGGAGAACTGCAATGTAACCCCAGATAGCATCATGGAGGGTCTCAGGGGAGCCCTGAGTACCAAGGCCCTGCAGGGTAGCCAGGTCTGCAGCTATAGGAAGCTGGGAGTGGACAACGGGCCCCTGGGTTAAAGTGTTCCTTCATCAGTCCTGCTTAGAAGCAGGACCTCCGTCCTCTACGGGCTCATGGGAACCCCCTCTCCAGAGTGCAGGTTTTGGGGAGAATGACTCATCTATGCTGGTTACTACTCCTGCCTTTATGTCTAAAACTGTGGCGTTCTAATCCTTGAATCTGTCTCATCATGTTGGCCATCGAACCATCGTCCGTGTACCACAAGCCCATTCCCCAGCCGTGTCCTCTAGAACACGTGTTACCACCACCACCATTCAGTGTTGCCTCTCCTTCCCGAGGTTGACTGCGCAGCAATGCCTTGCTTGTATGCCAGGAAGCATATACAACCCTGCCTTCCCAGACTCTCCTCCAGGAAGCCCCACGTCCTTCTCCAGGAGCTGCTCCTGTCTGGCAACATCTCCACTTGGCTAATTCCCCTTGTGGCCCCTCTATTGAACTGTTGTGTTGTCCATTTCCCTGTGACAAGGGCTCTGGTTACAGAGTTATTGATTGGTTTCATGCAGACAGATGGGCCCTTCCTGGCTCCCATCGAAATCCCTGGCTGTATGGGCTGATTGTTGCCTCTCGGGGTATAGGATTGCACCAGAGACCACCCTCCACGCAGTCTCCTTTGCCCGGGCTGTGGATGGTAATAAATGGAGTCAGCCTGAGCAATAATAAAAGCAATCCAGTAAGGTTACCTGTGCAGACACAAGATTTATGCCTCTTCATATTTGATGTGATTGTTTTATTGAGTTCTCAATACAGTTGGGACTTTATTTGTTTATTTTGGGGTTCCCCCTCTCTTTTCCTCTTTACATCACCTCCTAAACCCAACCCGGAGTTTTTCTGAAGATAACCCTTCATCTTCTCAAAAGTTGCCAGCTGTGGTAGGAACTCACGGCAACCAACCACTGAAAACCCACAAGCCAACTACCAGGGCCTAGTCAGACCCGGAAGTCAGCGCAACCTTCTAAGTTCCATCCCAGAACCCACAAGGTAAAAGGAGAGAACCAACTCCCACAAGCTTTCTGCTGACCTGCACCTGAGTGCTGTGCTAGGTGTGTGCCACACATACTCACTCACTCACTCACACACTAAATAAATAAAAACGAAACATTAAAAACACAAGAAACAGATCAACAACCATGCCTGCCTCACATGCCTCTCTACGTATGGGTGACCAGAATAGCAGAGATGCCCTCTAGGAAAAATAGCTTTGAGACAGAAACCTCGGAGAAGACACTGCTTGCAGCCTCTTCTGCAAAGCCTGCAGCCCCAGGACAGTTCTCTGTCCTATCTTTCTCATTCCTCTTTGGGATGAGGCCTTTTTCTTAACTCACTGACCCGCCCCTGACTCTTGGCCTGTCACCAACAGTAGTGACAGACAGTTGCAAAGATCTAGAGATGTCGCAAGCAATGTCACCCCTCTGCCCTGGCTTCCATGGTCCAAGAGTCAAATCTACGCGCTCTAGAGCTGAATTTCAGAGGCAGGAACAGACGTGTTGGTCTAGGATGCAGCTCCACAATCCCCATGGCTGTGATTAGTGACTATCAGCTCACTTAAAAAAACAAGTGGTAAACCGCTGCCCACCATCAGACCAGTGACAAACACCTGAGAATTACACAGCAGGGACACCCAAGTGACACAAACTAGCATTGCTCAACACAGCAACAAGGCTGCAGCAGGCTTGAAGCCAGTGCTGTCACTGCAAGGAGAAATGTGCTAGAGGAAGAATACGGGGTGATTGGCAAGCCCTGAGGGTCCGCTGCAAAGATCTAAGGTTGCAGAGTCCTTGACCCCAAAAAGTGTTTACTAGCCTCAAGACATCCATCAGCTAGCTCAGAGACCACTCCCAGAGGGTCTTCAGTAGCCCTAGACTCCACCTGGAGTTCTTGCTGCTCTCTCAAAGAAGTGGTCTCTACCCAGGGCAACAGTCCAACCTGAAGACTCAAGCAGGAAAATCCTTCCTGCTTCATCAAAAACTCAACCTGGCCGGGCGGTGGTGGCGCACGCCTTTAATCCCAGCACACGGGAGGCAGAGGCAGGCGGATCTCTGTGAGTTCGAGACCAGCCTGGTCTACAAGAGCTAGCTCCAGGACAGGCTCTAAAGCTGCAGAGAAACCCTGTCTCGAAAAACCAAAAAAAAAAAAAAAAAAAAAAAAAAAAAAACTCAACCTGATGAGGTAACTTGCCCCTCTTTCGGTACATGGATCTTCCATCTCTCCCCTGCCCATAGGCCATCTCCCATGCCAGGTTTCAATCTAAAGTTACCTGTTTACAAACACTGTCCCCAACAGCGGTGTCATACAAGCTGAAGAGCTGGCAACTCCACACCAAGCTGTAAGTAGCCCAGTATTTATAATGATTCAATAAATTCCACAGCCTGCTCAGAGCTAAGATTTTAGCCAATGGTTTCTGGGTGTGGATGGTTCCCTACCACACCTTTGGCCCAGAGAAGCATTTCTATGGGGATTTGCCAGGGGAAAACTCAGGTTGGACAGCCAGGGTTTTATTGTGGCAGGACCAAAGAATGCCAAAACCATTTTTAAAGCATGAAAAGCAATTTAGTTTATAGCCATAACAGCATATTTCAGGTGCAGTGACAGCATCTGTTTGGGGGAGGAGAAGACGAAAACCATTGGCTCAGGTGGGTGAGCAGGTGTAGACTTCCTTTCTTGCCAATACTGGCTCCTGAGCACCTTACTCCGGACATGTATGTATGTACGTGTGTGTGTGTGTGTGTGTATCAACAACAACAGCAAAGCGAGTGGACACCCTACTACCCCCCAAGCTCTGAACTCAGGCGCTCCCCACTTCCTAGTGCATACCGCTTTCTATACACAGAGAGATCTCCAGCTCCTTCCTACAGTGAAAATTCTCAGAACAGAAAGGCCCAAGTTCCTGATACAACCAGCACCTGCAGGAATGCCATGCCTTTATTGGGCTCCACAAGAACCTTCCCCTTCAGGGCAGAGTACCAACAGGAATGACATTGATGGCTGGGGTGACCAAATGTGTACCCATGACATACTGGGAAGCCTCAACCAATTTTTCCAAAGTACCAACCGTGGGAAGATTCTTCTCAAAGCAAAATTTAGAACAGCCTAATAGATCCCATTGACAAATTAAGCCTTGAAATCTAACTACAGAGCCAGGGCTGCCCATGTTGCTGGATGGTGGCTTCCCTGCTCCTGGGCTCATGCTCCATTCACCTTTCAGCAATGCCTACCCAGAAATGCCTCCTTCTTCACATCCAAAGGAAGCCTGTGGGTACCTCGCATAACAGACACCAGAGGCCAGCAGCCTCTGTGGCTGGTAGAGTGGTTGGGCTTGGGCCATTCTTTCCCCGCGCTCATCTCATGGGCATCCCACTAATCTACTTTCTTATAGCTTGGTAGATGCACCTTCAGACCTCTGGAGTTGTATGTTAGGGTCCCTTGTCCTCTGTACTCTAGGACTTTTTAAGAATGAAACATCCTCAAACTTGTGCCTAAACCAGCTTTAAAAATAGTTCGGCCATCCATGGATATGTGTTGGAGGGGGAGTGGACAGGGAGGGTGCTAGGCAAGGTAGCCGCCACACCCCACCCAAATGAAGCAAATCACTGTGACTTATGTGTCTTGGAGTCTCCCAAAGCTTGCAGTCCCCATCACAGACAATAAGTGTATCTCCAAACAGTCCCCAGGGCACCGCTACCCAGCCAGGTGACATTGCCCCTCACTGCAGTCACTCTTGGCTCAGCTACTGTCCTCCCAAGACCTCAGCTCTAACTCACAGCAAGGACCACCAGCTGGTCTAGAGGCAAAGTCTCGGGTGGGTGGCTCAGGGAAAAAAAAAGGAAAAAGAAGAGTTGTTCCCTTCCCCTAACTGTCACACCTGCCTCAATCCCCAAGCTTCCCCAGCTTCCTGACTTTTAAACGCAAAGCACTTATTGCTTTCTCAAACCACCCAGTGTTATTCTCCAGCTCTTTTGGAAAAGTGTCTAAATGTCAAACAGCCACACGTTTCCAGTACCTAGCTGAGCCAGGCCCAGGGAGCTGGAGAGTATCAGAGGGTGTATAATTAGCCGATCAGTATTATGTTACCCTGTTCATAACTGAATAACCATTTTAATACAGATGGCACACACTGGGATAATTTCTGGGGTCGCCTTGCAGTACGTTACAGCACGAGTGTGGCAGAGGGAATCTTCTTTAGCCAAGGTACATTCTACCAGCTAATTCTACCTGCTGTTTTCAGGATGATTTGGGATAATTCCATATCATTTGCAAAATATTAAAAAAAAGACAGGTGACGTTAGCTGCAGAAAGAAACACCATCTGAATTATTAGTCATCCTGATAATGGGCCTATGAAGAGTACAAAGAATAACAGAGTATGAAACCCTTAACTCTCTTCTCGTTTGGGGGTCCCTGAGAATGAGGGGGACCTGCTTCTGGCTGGAGTGTGACTTTCGCAGTCCTGAATCTCTGTGTACCATGGTCAGGCTGTAACAGTTCTGAAGCCAGTTTGGGATCCTGAGATTGAGGGCTGCCTGAGTGTTCTGTAATCACCCTAGACTGATATCCTGGCTGGGGTGCACATGCATAAAGCATGACCTGCGATCTCCCAGACAGCACTCCAGAGTGATCTGGGACTTAAGAGACCAAAGTATCCTGCAGGCTGAGCTGACTAGAGCCCGCATGGTCCCAGTGTCTGAACCTATCATCATGGAAAAGATTGCAGCCTCCAGAAAGGCATGCTTAGTGGTGGGAGCATCTCCCAAGAGTCAGCCACAGGGACCCTGCTCTCACTCCCTGCCTGGCATCCCGGTCCTTATCCAGTTCCCCTACTCTCTGCCAAGTCCTGGCTGGTGGCTGGCGTCTGCTTTGTGGGCCTGGATGCCAGTGCTTCTCGGCCGGAAATTGGTGTGGCACTGGCTAGCAAGACCTGTGCTCCTGGGAGGCAAGCTTTGTGGGAGCTGGCTGAAAGGGTAAAGGAGTCAGGATTCTGGATGCCCCTGGGGAAGGGTACATGACTTTAGAAAGAAAAGTCTGTTTGGAAGCGATGAATAGACAGTGGTCATTTTAAAAGCTTTGCTATGGGCTGTGATTGTCTCTAGATCCCGAGGCGGGTAATCTTGGAGTCTTAATTACCACAAACACTTGGATTCATTTCCAGGACACCGGCGGGAGAAGCCTGGCAGGGAAAACCCAGCTCTGAATTGGAAAGAGCCCTGTCTGTCTTTCTGTCTATTTATGCCTCTCAGGTCCATTTTCCTTACCCAAAGACTTCAGGCTAGGGGCTGGAAGGAGGGATAGAGGCTGGGCAGAGCGAAGATGGACCCTGGGAGATGGCCCAGCAGGCAGGAGCAGGGAACTGGAGCCCTGCCCTCTAAGCCTAGGGGGCTTTGCTCACCTGTTGATGGACGAGACGCTGGGCACTGTGTCATTGTCGCAGATGCCCTCAGCTAGCAGCCGGTCACGGATCTCCCAGGCGAACATAGTCGGGTTCTGCCGCTTATATTCAGCAATCTTGTCCACCACTTTGGGCGTTGCCACCTTGGGCTTGGAACCGCCAATCACTCCAGGCTTGATGCTGCCAGTCTCGTAGTACCTGGGCCAGGAAGGCCGTCGGGGTCAGCAAGAAGCCGGTGGTGGCAAGGGCAGGGGGGCTGCAAGCTCCAGAGCTGCTAAGCCGCTCTCCCTCCCTAGGCATCAGTGTGAAGGGAAAAAGGCCCTGTGTAGCTGAACAGACTCCAAAAGGGGCTTGACTAGGGCATAGTAGCTGGGCATGGACAGCAGCTAGAGTAGGCACCCTGGGGAATGGAAGCCTGGCCTTCAACTTAGGAAGCAGAGAAGGACCCCTGCTGGGAGAGCTGATCCCACCTAAAGCCCAGAGTCCCTATGGAACCTGGACCCTCCTTTAGCCTGCTTAATGCTGTCTTTTCTCCTCTTGGGATGCCCCTTCCTCCAACCCCATTCACATTGCTTAGCTGGGAAAAAAATAATCCCTCCTTTTCTGAATGTAGCTGCCTTCCTCGGAAGGCCCAGGGAGCTGGGTTATGTTGGGTAGACTCTACTCCACCCTCACTCCAAGGCTCAGCCACCACAACGGCCCTTTCAAAAGGGGCAGCCTTTTGATCCCTTTAAGTCTGGACCTTCCTTTCCTGCCTAGCACCTCAACTTTTAACTAAAGCCTCAGCTGGGAAGGGAGGCAGCGCCCGGCCCTCACCTGCCCAGGATTTTGCTGACACAGCCATGGCTGACCCGCAGCTGCCGGGAGATGTCACAGGGCCGCACACCCTGGTGGGCCAGCTCCACGATGCGCTGCCTCACCACGTCGGGTAGGGGCCGGCCGTTCACAAACACCCCCCCGAGCTGGTTCACACCCCCGTGCCCTGCTGGGGAGAGACAAGAAAAAAACACAACACCCCACACACAGCAGGGACCGGCCATTAGTCAGGGTCCGAAGCCAGCCACGTGCGAAGGGAACAAGCAGGGCTAAGGGGCATATCCGGGGATTGGGGAGAAAGGTGGCTTGTTTGCGTGCAGGAAAGAGGATTAGATATCGGACCCCGGCTAGCTGTAAGAACCGAGAAGCTGGCCTAGGGAAGAACCTGCCTCTCAGACTAGCGAGCTGCAAAGGAGAAAGTGCGGGAAGAGTAGAGAAGCCAGGAGAGAACAGAAGCGAAGAATGGAGAGGGAAAACAAACGTCAAAGGGGAAATAATGTCAGCAGGGATGAAAGCAGGGAGATGGGGTGAGAAAGGACCGGGTCAGGGACAGCAATGTTGCCGACTAGGAACCCGCCTGCGCCGCAGGCTAGGCGCTGTTTGGGTATCACAAGGGCTTGGAGCCAGATGAGTTTGAAGGGTCGGGGTCCTCTTGACTCAGCTTAGCGGAGCCTTCAGTATAAAGAAGGACTAAGTCAAACGCACCCCTTTTCACTTTCGCTACCTGCCTCTCCCTTTGTATCTATTTTTTTAATTGTAATTATACCATGTCCTCTTTCCCTGTTTTTTTTTGTGTTTTTTTTTTTCATTTTGTTTTAATCGGGAGTTCTTCCTTCCCTTTATGTTTTCTGTCTTCAGGTATTTGGAAGCATATTTTCCCTCTACATCCCTAATATCTAAGATGGAAAGAAATCCAGGTTAAGAAGAAACTGCAGAAGAGATAGTGATTCGGGATCCGCTGCACTCAGAGACCGCGAGGCGGCTAAGAGCCTTGCTGGTCCCCGGGAGCCGCTGATGAACGTGGGCTGCTGGGGTTCTCTTGCCTACCATGCTGCTCGGGGGTGGCAAGGTAGGTAGGGACCGCACCTGCGAGGTTAGGACTGAGAGGCACTGGGTGTTGCAGTCTAAGCCAGTTCGGGACCCTCTGACCTCTCAGACCTCGGCAGCTGCCCAGGAAACCCAACAGTAAGGGCGGATGCACCTGCCGGAGCAGAGCCCTTGATTTCCAGACCAACTAGGGGAAGGAGGGCTCCCAACCTGGAAGCTGAGAAGGCCACCGGGGTGCCAGGCTCGAGGCCGCTGCCGACTGCCCCATTTTTCGCGGCCTAAAGCAGCCCAGAAATCCTGCACCTGGAGCGGTTAACCTACAGCTGCAGTTACTCAGCAATCTAACCGCAGAGACTTCTAGCGGAAGAGTCAGGACAGACAAGGTCTGCAAACTGCAGCCACTACCCCATGGCCTCCAGCGAGTTTCGGAGAAAGCGGGCACAGCTCGTGCCCCCTTTATCTCTTTCCCATAACATTCTGCCGAGACCAAAACAAGCTTGGGAGAAGCCCCTGGACAGAGGCCTCTAATCGAGAGGCTCCGGGAAGCCAGAACCTCTTATCTTACACCCCCAGTCCCCATAGTCTCCCCATCTTGGTCCCACTCTTCTCCCCCTCCCCGCCCTACAAACCCCGACCATCAATAATTTAGGCCCCGGGAGAACTCGCGTTACCGGTATGAAAAGGCGGCAGCTGCGGGCAGATTAAAGATGAATAATTCAGCCTCACCGGGCTCCGGGCCCGGCCCCTCTGCCCCAATATATGGGATGGGGATTGCAACGGGGCACTTCTGGAGTTCAGGGCCGAAGGACCGCGGAGGACCCGCGCTGAATCAGGCCTAGAATGTGCTACTGCCGAGGGCGCCGACCCGGGCTGTATGTAGCTGCTCGCCCGCCAGCCGGCCGCCTTGCCGGCCCGCGCAGTGCCCTTCTCCCTTCCTTCGACCACCTTCTGTTGGCTTTGCTCCCCTTTCGGTTTCAGAGTGGTTCCCTGAGTCTGGCCCTGACTGGCGCGTCCCGGAAGCAATCCCCCAAAAATACTGAGCTAGGCAGCGGCAGAAGGGCCGAGACGGAGGCTGGCCGCCTTGGTGAACCGGCGTGTGGACTGTTTCATTCCCTCTGAAAAAGAGCTAGGCTTCCCGGCTGCCTGAGACACCCGCAGTAGCAGTAGTCCCTCACTTGGGTTTCCTTTATCTAAAAATTATTTAGGGAACTATATTTTATTCCGGAAGTTTTTTTTATCGTCCTGTAAAGTTAAACGTGTGCTTAGAAAAGGAATAAACAAAACACGGTTCTCTCTTATTGTATCATATTTTAAAGTACAGATCAAGGCTAGGTCTAAAAAGTTACCTCGTGGAAAGTTACAAATTATCCTTAATTATTAATCTACACATGGGGAGAGCTTTTCTATTTAGAATATTATTTATCTTTTTAAGCAAAGGAAAATATCTGACAAATAGTTTTTCAAGCTAAAGGCCTAGCATGAATTAGATAAATTCAAAATTCATTAGATATTTCCCCGTTTCCTATTTTTCTATTTTTTCACCCCCATAACATTCTTTTATTTTCTTTCCTTGATTTCCCCCTCTTGATTTGATTTCTCTTTCCTTTCTCCCCGGCTTTAGCATTTGCCTTTCTTTTGTTCTTTCCCTCCCATTTTTCAATTCTTGCTGACCCCCTGGCCAGGGCGCTGGCTGCTTGGTCCTCAACAGAGAGTGGAGGCAGGCAAAGAAGTCTCCAGAATGCAGAGCATCCAGGAGCTGGTTCAGAAGGCTCTACTACATGCTTTCTTCCTGACTTTGATTTCTTCTCAAAACCCCTTACTGTTATTAGAACGATCACCCCTCCTGGGCAAAGTCAAGAAAAGTGACCACCTTCTCCTGCCAATCTCGTGCTCCTAGCTGAAAGGGAAGGGAAGGAGAAGGCGGAGAAGTGAGGATGAAATAAAGAGGATGGAAATATTCCAAACCAGTCCCAGTGAAGCCTTGGTTAAGCGGGAAGGAACAAGAAAGCTGGGGCTCAGAAGGGGGTCACACCCCCAGGAGCTTCTACTTTGCGGTCCTGACACCGAGGCTGCTCAAGCTAGGATCCTCCTCCTGATCGTCCACTACTCTAAGTTTGAGAGAGGTAGATATGAAGGGAGGGTGAGGAGAGAGAGAGAGAGAGAGAGAGAGAGAGAGAGAGAGAGAGAGAGAGAGAGAGAGAGAGAGAGAGAGCGCTGTCAATTAATCCTTCAGTCCAGGGCAAAAACTAGGAAGTAGGTGGCTCGGACCTGGGCCCAGGGCTGTGTGTCCCGCGAGGTAAGGAGGAGCAGGTGGAAGGAGCAAAGGCAGGTGGAGCACTAGCGAAGGTACAAAGGCAGACAGAACGATAAGCATGGGGTGTCAAAAAGCAGAAGAGAGAGTAGCTAAAGACAGGAGAAACACTAGGTAAGAGAAATAGGCAGGGCGCGAAAGGAGGGGCCGAGGAAAAGCCGGTGTGGCCTCTAGGATAAGACCTGAGCGCAGGGGGCCGGGCAACACTGGGGCTAGACGGGATTGGAACCGAGACAAGAGCCGGGCGCCGGTACTCACGGTGCATCGCGGAGAAGGGGTCTGCTTTGCAGTGCATATCCATGGGGAGGCAGAGGAGCGGGAGCAGCGCGGCCGCCGCCGCCGTGTCGCCTCTCAAACTCAACTTCAGGACTTGAGGAGAAAAGGAAGGGACGGTGGGGGAGGGAGGGTGAGCGGGCGCCCGGCTACTGCGGGGTACGCGAGGGCGGGGGGCGCCGCGCTGGGCTCCCCGCCGGGACTCCTCCGGGCCCGCCGGGGTTTGCAACCGCAGCGGCTGCAACTTGCCACCGTCGGGGCACGCGGCTGGGCAGTCAGTAAAGCAGCCCCCGGGCGACGGGCTGGGCCAAGGGGCACAGGGAGCGCATGGCTCGCGCGCCAGTTGCGGCCAGAGCTGAGGCCGGGTGGGGAAGACGGCTCACTCAGCTCCCCTGGAACCTGGTGGTCTAGGAGGCTCTGAATGGAGAGGGCTCAGGGCAGGGGCCGCCCGAGGGCGCCGGGAGGGGAGCCGGGCCGCTCCAAGTGCCGGCGAGTTGGCGAAGTTGGCAGAGAAGTAGCAATCCCCGGGATGTCCAAGCGGCGCCCGCGGGAGGGGAGCGCGCGAGCCGGCCCCCGCCCCCGGAAAAGGCAGGCGCTCGCCGCGGCGGCCGGAGGGCCAGGAGGGAGGGAGGCAGCCTAGGAGCCGAGCGGCGCCCGCAGCGCTGGGCTGGCCCCAGGTGGGTTGCGGCTGCAAGAAGACTCGGCCGGAGACTGGAGTCTGGGCTCCCGGTGTGTGTCTCTCTAAAAGCTGCAAAGCCCCCTCCAGACCCCCTCCTCCTCCCCGCGCCGGGAGATGGATGACTTGTCAGACAAAGGCAATAGATTCCACCACTCTGTGATTCGCCAGCGCCGGAGCCCCGAGCTTCGGCAAGGAGGGCCCCGCGCCTGTCACTCCGGTGCCGGCGAGGGGAGGGCCGGGGAGGGGGAAACGGGAGGGAGCAGCGGGTGAAGGAAGAGGGAGGGTGAGGAGCGGGCCAGGGGGAGGAGGACTGGGAGACCGGGATTAAAACTACACAGAGAAACGAAACTCGCTGGGAAGATAAACGTTAGATAAGGATAAAGAACGGCCAGCCTAATGAATATTCAGGCAGCCACAGAGGGCCTTCGAGGGCGCTGCGCCCCAAGCCAGAGGCTCTCTGTCCCAACTCGCCCATCCCTGCCATCCACCGGCCAATGCCCGCAGATCCCACAGCCCGCGGGTCCTTATCCTTAGTCTTAAATCGGCTCTCCTTAGCGCTGAGTTCCCTTCCGTTCCTCCCTATGTCTTCCTTCCTCCCTCCCTTTACCTCTGGTCCTTCCCTTTCGCCTTTCCCTCCTGTGGTACCTTCCCATCCACGCACGCCTGATTCTCATTCCGGGGCAAAGTGTCCAGCAGTTTGTCCCCTCCCGTCCCACACGCGGTGGCGCGCACCCCCTCCCCGGAGTCTGGGCAGCCCTGAACGCTTGGTTCAGAATCAAGCTAGAGGCCTCTGGCTAGGACCCACCTGCCTTGGTGGGACCCAACGGACGGCAGGAAAGCCAGGGAACTTGGCTCTTGGACCCTCGGGTCGCTAAAGAGGGAACTGGGCTAGAGACAGTGCGCAGCGGCTTGTCCGCCACGGCTGCAGAGAATGCAAAAGCCCAAGGCGGGACCAAGGCGCTTTCTCTCCCCGGTTGGGAAGAAGAGGAGACTGTGAACGCGGCTGAGCGCCGCCCGCCGCCAGCTCTGCAGATCCGGAACGAGCGCAGCCGGCGCAGTACGCCGGCACGGCCCGGCTTCTATCCGAGCCGCTGGCCCAGTCTCTGCAGTCTGACCCTCATTCGCTCCCTTGTTCGCTGGGGTCCTCTCGTACGCACTAGGCAAGAGAAGTCCTTTGTCTCCTAACTGGTTAAGTACAGAATATCCGGGAGATCTTTATGAAATATTTTCCCTCGTCTCATAAATCATCTTGGCACTTCAGCTGATGTTTTAACTCTCTCTCTCTCCCCCCTTCGCTCCCTCCTCCCAGGCTTCCCTGGGTCTGAGAAAGGGCGGCTCTGGGAAGCTCGAGCTGCCACACAGTGCTTTCTTGCCTGGCGGATCCGAGCCTCTTGGCGTTGTCTGCAGCTCCTGAAGCCCAGAGGAAGGGAAGTGAGCGGATTCATGCCCCTGTCCCTATGGCCAAAAAGCCTCAGCAGTATTTGGGATTGGGGAAAGCACCCACTAGACTCAGACTGACTCCTACTGGGCATCTAGAACCCTGGTTTCCCAGGATGCCCTTACTCTGGGAGGGTTTCAGGCCAGGCTCGGCGGGCTTTCCATTGCTTGGGGAGTTGGGTCCGCTGGGATCCGGGCCTTTGCCCTGTCTCCCGCAAATTTCTGATACCGATCTTATTAATCCAATTGCAGAGTAACTGCTGAAAAGTAAAAATTAAAAAAATAACAGAACAAGATAAAATACCTACCTGTCTGCAGCCCACCGCTCTGTCCCTCACTTCCCTTGGGCTGAGGACTAGGTTGGTTCCCCAGGGCAGGAGGTTGTAGGCTCAGGGGTCCTGTCTGGAAAGCTAGTACCTTCCTCCCAAGGCCTGCAGATGGCGCTCGCAGGTTTGCTTTGGCCTCACAACCTCGGGAACCCGCACTAACTTCGCGGTGGGGAACGAAAAAGGAGAAACAGAGTAAGGCAGTTCCCCAGCCAGGAGAGCCAGGAGCTCTCAGGTGGCACTAACTGGCATAGCCTTAGCTTCCTTCCAAGAACTAACCAACTCAGAATTGAATGTGGGGAGCGTTAAAAACAAACCGTGGTTAGAAACCCATAAAGGAGCCTTGGCCAGGTCTCCGTATGATGGGCGTACATAAGTTATGTCTTGATGAGTCTGAACTGTTGGAGAAACAAAAAGGAGTGGAGTCCCTCGTACCATACAGAAATCCACACTTCTCTAGAGCTCAATGTATTCCTTTTTCGTACACCATGAAGTGTGAATGTGGACAATGGGCATTTTGACGTACTGGGGGAGGGGCTGATCTTTACATTTTGTAAAGAGAACTAACAGTTTGTAAAGCAGCGTGTTTGAAGTTTGCACTCCCACACCCGTACCTTTTATATAGACCCTCTTGGGAATGAGGGCTAGTAACTGTCCAATGTCCAGGTAGCCTCAGAAAGCCCTAGCACGCCTTTCTCCCCTTGCTTCTGGGACACTCTATCTAGCTTCCCAGTCGGTTTCTGGCTCTAGATAATCAAAAGGCAAACCACCCCCGCTGCTTTGGAAGCTCCGTTAGCCTCTGCACAGCCTTCTCTCTGGACTTCAGCATGAAGGGCTGGCCTGCATCTGTCCCTCCTCGGTGGCCTCTCGCTCCAACTCCCCTTTCCTGTTCTTTTTCTTCTTCTATGGGTCCTAACAGAAGGGGAAAGAGTAGGGGGAAAAAGAAGAAAGAAGAGGAAAGGGAGGAAAGAGAAAGAAGAAAACAACCCAACCCCAAACACAACCAGGGCTCCGACCTGTCAGGGTTGGTTGCCTTTCCCTCGTCTGCCTCTAAATGAACCTTTTCTCTCCAGTGTTTTCAAAGCAGCCCTTCCACCCCCACCCCAACCTAGGGGCATTTACACTTCAAACAAGGCGCCCGCCTCCCTGCGGAAATTTAAAGGCAAATAAACTTTTGGGGAGTTGCTCTGATACCCATCTCGGGATTTGCTTCATTAGCCGCCTCTGTGCATCTGATCTGCCCAATAAATCTTCCTGTGGATCTCAGCTTCTTCGCCTTCTCCGCTCCCATCTCTGCCATGCTCGCTTGGCGCCTGGCGGCCCACTCCTACCTCCTCCCTTTCCGATCAGCTAGGGTTCTCCACTGCTCCTCTTGAGTGTTAGCGTGAGTGTTAGGTGTGCGGAGGGTGTGGTCGCGATAAGAAGGACCTCCTGTATAAACTTATGCAGAGGTGTGTGATTTACACCTCAGCTTTCAGTGTATATCTAAGCAGATTACGCCTAAGTTAAGTGTGAGTGAAGATCCTGCCTGCTAACCACGCTTGCCCAGACTCGTATTTGTGACTCTTTTGCTAGGTTTTTGGCTTGTTTGCTGCCGAGGAACTTTCTGTCAGGACGGAAAAGAGAGTGACGTGGCTGCCTCCCTTCTGCTCACACAGCGCTGCCCTGAGACTAGGCACGGGGTCTCAAACAGTTCTCGAAGGTGTCTGTGCTACCAGGGGTCTGGAGAGGGCCCGGCTGCAGTGGAGCATCCCAGCTGTGCCCCTCCCCCGTGGCCTAGGCTTGTCTCTTTCCTACTACCTCCTGGGGAGTAGCGAGGGGAGCTAGGGCCTGAGCTCCAACAGAGGGGATTAGAAATTCCGAAATTAAGCGTATCTCCCCAGGAAATGCTCCCCACAGCGCAGACCAAATTAAATGCATTAAAGTGTGTGTGTGTGTGTGTGTGTGTGTGTGTGGTGTGTATGGGGGGGGGTGCTGTTTAGAATTAAGGGACAAAAAAAAAACCTAGTCCGAAGGAAAGGAAAGCACAATCCAAAGAGGGAGAAAGCGCCGGTTGAGTAGCTACTACGTAGCCCAGTGTCTTTTCTGGATTATTCTGTTTAGAACTCATTATATCCACTAACAAAAAGAAAAGAAAAAAAAGTTCTTACAATCAAACTCTGGGTCGCACACCCGCGGCCCACTTGCCCTCCGAGTGCGCCCTTGGAGGGCGTACCCTAGGCGTCCACATCCCTGGCAGTGGGTGAACGCTCTGAGGCCCCTCTCCTGCCCCGCCTGACCGGCTCCCGCCAGCCCCCCTCCCCTCCCCCTGCCTAGCCGGCTTTCTGGTCACATTGGAGGATTTTTTTTTTTTTTTGGAAGAGCTTCTGGTACAATATGGAGCACCATGGGCTGCAATTTCACACTCCACAGCACATTCTCCCTAAAGCTACTTTTTTTTTCATCCAAGACCCCCTAATTTCTGCTTCCTCGCTCTCCCCCCTTGCTCCCTCCCTCCCTCCTGTTCTCGCTCTTCGTTTCCCGCCTTTGTTCCCAATATTTGGACACCCCACAAGAATCCCGGGGGTCCTGACTGCCAGCTGGCCCCGCCCGCCTAGTCTGTTGGTCCTGTAGAGGCCAAGCGCACGTGCTGAGCCTTTATCCTCCTTGGCTCCTCCTCCCTTTAACCCTGCTTTCCTCCGTAAGAGGACCTAGCAACCTCCCCGGCCCTCTCAGCTCCTTTGAGGAGTAATGACAATACAAACCACTTGGCTACTAAAGGGGCCTCATATTGGCACGGGTCAGCCAGGTGGCTTCCTGTGGACCACTGAACTGGTGGAGGGGTGTAAAAATAGTCAAAACTTGGCCAGCAGGTCCACAGGGCAGGAGTGGAGGACTTTGACCAAAGAGGGAAAAGTAGATGGGAAAGAATCAAGGAGGCCCCGATAATCCTGTCTCAGACCTGAATACCACCGAACCGGACCAGGCACCCAGGGAGAGCTGCTAAAAGAACCATTCACCACCACCCCACCACCCCCATCCCACCTCCCCCACCACCAACCCCGCCCCGCCTTCAGGAAGAAGCTGTCTCTGCCTGCATAGTCCCTATGCTTTTTTAGACCCCCAGTTTTCTCACCTGTAAAATGGGGACAATTACACTTGTCCACTATGGAGCCTTTGAAAAACAAACACTTCTATAGTGGGTGAAGGAATAATTGTCCAGCTTTCTGAACACATGACAACCCCAAAGAGGGAAGTGGGGGATCTGAGCTTGCAGGCTGGCAGAACATGAAGGTGTTATTTTCCATCCTACCCCATAAATGTTATTGGGATCCCTCACTGCCACTCCTTTTTATGTTTCTGCCTTGCAGACTCCCGCCCCTTTCCTTTTGACTACACCACACCCATCCAGGTTTCTCTTTTGCCACTCCTCCATTCCCACTTCCTGAAAACACACACACACACACACACACACACACACACACACACACACACCAGTCTACTGTAACCGCTAGATCAATTTCTCACCCACATCCCCAACAATCGGGTTAATTGTGACCCGAAGCGCAGTCCCCTTTGGGCCACTCCGCCAAAACCTTTGGCAGAGGTTGAGGAAAGGAAACCCCGTTCTGTCCGGTTCCAAACAAAGAGAGTTGGTCGTCCTAGAACCTGCAGTCAACTTGCCAAAGACCGAGCAGAGATGAGACGTGGCAGAGCCTGATAGGAGTGCTAGGAGGCGAAGGGAAGCAGAAGAGGTGAAACGGAGCACCCAAAAGGGGTGCTGAGGCCACCGAAAAGAGACCTGCCCCTGGAAGGCCTGCCGAGGCTGGTAGGGCAAACCGATCTCCATCGGGCCAGCTGCCCCCTCCTCTCTGAGCCTGGGTGAGAGAGTCCAAGGGTGGTTGACTGTTGATGGGGAGGTAATGATTAACCCTCTTCTGAGCCTGCTAGAGCCCGCAGCTCAGCGGACTGTAGTGGAGGGAGACTGTGCTGGAGGATCTGGGACGTCCCCAGTGCCACCCACCGCTACAGTGACCACAAGGACTGCAGAGGGAGAGGACAGGAGGTAGCAAGTGGTAGTTGAAAGGAATGCAAGGCAACTCCAGATGCGGGGAAGCTAAGGGTAGCGAAATAGCCAGGGCCCACACGTCGGGAAAGGCAGGGGTAGCCCGCGAACGAGGGCTCTGGGCCCTGCAGCACAGATGAATAGTTGGAGAGAGGGGCGGGAGCACCAGGGCAGAGTTTCCCGGGAGTTACGAGCAGACACCAAATCTACTGTCTCGGATCCATCCTCGCGCCGCCCTCCCTTCCTCCTCTTGCAGCAGCTGTGTGGATGTGAGGAGCAGGCGGAGTGCGCGCCTGAGCCGGGAGCCGGTAAGGCAGAGCGAAACCTGCCAGCGAGGCAAGGGAGGCCTTGGGGGCACGGCCGCACAGGCGGGGGAAGGGCTGCGAGGTGGCTAGAAACAAAGGACCGGAGAGGAGGGGAGAGAGGACACAGGGTAAGGAGGGCTGGATGAGATGATAGAGGCCCAAGAAAAGGGGTCTCTCGGGGACAGACCAAGGTTTGAACAAGGTTTGCCTGTCCTTTCCGTCAAGCCTAGCTTGGAGCCAAGACGCTCCCGGGGATCTTGGCCCGACGTCCAGTGGCCTCGGGTCCGGACAGGGGCTATAGCCAGGAGTAGATGCAGCTGCTGCAGAGGTGGGGCGGGGTGAGGGGCTTGTAAGCGTGCGAACTTGCAGGTGACTGGGCTGGGAAGAAATAGCAAGGGGAGGTCCCTCCTAGGGGTTAGATTTCTGCATTTGATGCTGCAAGCCTCTGCCCTTTGCTCTTGGCAAGCCAAAGCATCTATCCCCTCAAACTTTGCTGAAGCAAAAGGCCTAAATGTAATTTTTTGAGGTCCTAGGACAAATTCCCTTCTTTGGCGGGGAAGGTGATGATTTGGTTTGAGACTCTAAGGGTCATCTGTATCCAGGATTATCTCTTAAATTTCTGTCACTATCCTTAGAAAGAAAAAGCAGCGCACAGTGAATCCCTGGTAGAAAGCTCAGACTCGGGAGTTCTCTCACCACGTCTAGACCTGCAAAGAGCTCTAGACCCGCAGCTAACGAATACATTGATGAAACTGACTCAGGAATGGAAACCCCCCCTCCCTAACGCCTGAATCAATGAGGAGGTGTTTGACTGAATGTGTCTGAGTTCTGTAAGGGATTTGAAACGGTGGTGATGGGTGTTTAGGCAAACAGCTGTCTGTGTTCCACACCCGGGCTAAGGAAGAACAGGACCTATTTCCAGTGCCTCCCCCTGTCCTCACCCAGCCTCTCAGTCCAGGCTGCTCCAAGGCCAAGGCTTCCCAGCCTCTTCCAGCAGGACTGCCAATCAATCTTGCAGGTCAACACAGCAATTAATAACGGGGTGAGGAGGGCCAGCAGAAGAGGGTGGGATGTGTCAGGCTGCGTCTTCCCCCTAGGCTCTGAAGACCCAGTGACTGGATCAGGGAGAAGGAAGAGTTCTCTGAGGGAAAAACAACAGCAACAAAAACCCTGGGAACTCAGTGGGAGTCCGGGAGATCACTCTGGGTTGCCAAGGGGAAAGGCAGGAGATCATTTACAGGGAGCCAGAAAGCTGATGGGGGATCTGGACTGGTCAGAGAAACAGGGAGGACCCAGACCCTTAATTTTTATACTTTGGGTGCAAGATCACAATCTCCTAGCTGCCGATTCATCCTCCTTCGTCCTTTCTTTACCCTTCCTGTGTTTGTTGCGGTTGCTCAGAATCAGGCTAGAAAAACTAAATAAAACCCGCATCTCACGTAAACCCCCGCTGCAGCGCTACCGCTCCCAACGGGCTTATTTGCTGGCTGGCTCCCTTGCTCTTCTGTATGTCGTTGTCATTTTAAACAGTTAGGATTAGGAGCAAAAAGCTCATAGGGGGCCCATAGGGGGACACGGGGCACTGAGAGCTGTGCAGAAGTGAGACAAGCCTGTGATGGAGAGAGTGGGGATAGAGGAGCAGAAAGAATGGAAAAGAGAAAAAGGGAAACATAATTCAGCTGGGGAGGGTGGTGCAGGACTTGGGCCTGATGTGGCAGCCATGGGGGTATCTTGAAAGAAATAGCCCTTTTTCCTCTTCAACATTCCCTGCCTCGCTTGGCAACTTCTTCCCACCCTGTACGAACCGTGCCTGACTGGCATGCCAGCCTGACTCCAGGAAAGGAAGGCATGGCGGCACGTCTGAGCTGTAGCAGCTGGGCCACGAGCTGAGCCCCTTGCCTACCCCACCCGGAGCTCCCAGGGTAAGTTTGAAGAGCCTGGTTTCTTCTCCAGTGTCCCATACAACTTGGAATGAAGACCCTGACAGGGTCGCAGAGATGAGGCAGTGCTCTCTGTACCTCTGCTTCCTGGGGTGCTGAGCAGGAAGCTCGCATTGGGCACCCTGCGGGGACTAGGAACCCAGTCTAGGCACCTTATGTCTACAAGGCAGGCAGAGGCACCTGGTAAGAGAAAGGATAAAAATGTTGGAGTCCGAGCAAAGAGGACCTGGGGAGGAGGGGCAGGGGCAAGAGGCAAAAGAGATTCAGAGAGTGCGGTGGGGAAAACCCTACTTAGGAAAGGGAGGAAGGGGGAGAGAGGTTTCCAGGAAGGCTCAGCCATTAGGTCTGTCCTTGGGATGCATATTTATACGGTCGAGGAGGTGCACAGATGGGCTCTCAATTGAATTCCATCTTCAACACCATCAGAGATTGATTTTATACTCGCTTTTAATTTTGCCATAATTAATTAGATCATTACAACTGTTTGCTATTGATCTTCCTACTTAAACCTCTGGTGTGGAGGGTCTGCTCAGAGCCCTAAAAGCCCAGGAGGCCGCAGTTGACACTCACAGGGGCTCAGGCTCTTCAGTGGGGACACAACACTAAAGAAGAGTGGGGACAGTCCAAGGATTGAGCCGAGAAGTTAGAGCAAGAGACTCCTGTTGAGGCGGCAGCACCTGAATTATCAGTTGAAAGAACTAAACTTGAGCTGGGGTCGCGGGGTGGAGAGAAGAAATGAGATTTGTGTGGGTGAGGAGTGAAGAAAAAAGGCCGCGAGTTAGGCCTTGACCTCTACAGAATTATTTGGAAAACTCTGGAAACTTGATCCAGCCTTCTCACTCACTATCGATCTCAGTTTGGGTACTTGGCTTCCCACCCTTGCACTAAGCCAGGACGCCTAATGGGCAGTCACAGCTGAGTTGGCAGGTCTGGAGAAGAGGGGGAGGAAGGGAAATAAAGGAGGGCCACACTAACAGCTCTTGGATAGTCAGTTTCAGATTCTCCCCCCCCCCCATACAGGTCCCCTGGCGCCTGTCATCTTTCCCCTAAGCCCCCCCTTGACCCTCTCTTGATGGTGGGGGGGTTGTTTCTCTACACTACTGCTTATAACCAAATATTCAAAGCCCACACACGTGACACTGGCATATATATATTTCCAATACTGGAAACCAAAGCCTGCCCAATGTTCCCAACTTAAGGAAAGTTGTGTAAAATATTTATGCCAAGAGAAAAATAAGAATGATCAAAGTCCTAAGCACTCAATAGAAAGGAAAAGCCAAATTCTGCAAAGAGAAGTTGTAAAATCCACATTCCCTGGGTGGAAAGTTTTCAATAGAAGATTTAGAGGTCACCGGGAAAGAAGGTAAAAAGTCCCAAAAAGGAGCGGCCACAGAACCTCTTTTCCCCAGCCCTCACAGTCCCAGGTGTGGACCGAACCGGGGAAGGAAAGGGAACCCGCTCTCACCTACACAGTCCCCATCCTTCTCCAGTGACCAGCACCCCCACTCCCACTCCATCATCCCACGCTCTCACTCCCAGCCTTGGCTGCGAGGGGTTCTAGGTCTTACCTGCTCGACCCATACACTGTTCCATGCTTTGCTCGCTGCTGCGCGGGCCTGAGGCTTGGCTTGCAGTCTCCTCCGTCGCCCCACAGTCGCTCTTGCCTTGGCCGCCGCAGCCGCAGCCGGGAGATCCGGGAGCAGCCACCCGCGACCGAGCGGCTCAGATAACCGCGGCTGCCGGCCGCCTGGGCGGGCTGTGAGCTCCGATCGCGCCCGCGCTCACACACCCGGCCGCAGAACACAGCCAGCCACTGGCCGTGGAGCCGCGGGCTCTCCGGGCCGCGCACAGGCGCGCACACGCACGGAGGCCCCCAGCCCTGCAGGCAAGCCTACAAACATATTCTCGCTGCCCAGAGACATCCGAAGACCGAACCTCGGGTCTAGACGCCGGCACACCCTCTTACCCCACCCCCTCATCTTCACGGTCACACGACCCCCCCCCCTTTTCAGATTACAGACTGCGCGGCCAGGCTTTCGCGCTCTGGCCCTTGCCTTCTCCCCCAAGTTTGTGCGGTTCCCCTTCCCCAAGACTTCCGGTTTCACCGCGTCAGGTACCTTCTCCTGCCTCGGACTTTTTGGCTCTCAGTTTAGCTTTTAAAGTATCCACAAATGCACCCCAACTTTTGCAGACCACACAGTCTTTCCCAGAGTTCCCCTGGATTCTTTTTTCTTTGCAACAAATAAAAACTTAGGATAAACGGTGTCCTTGAAGAGGTATTGAGGACCATGGGGAGGAAGGAAGGGCCCACCCTTCCCTTACTCATTCTGCACTTTTTGGTGTTTGGCCAGAGCCTTTCTGCAGTATTGTGAGTCCCATCCCCCGCCCCCAAGTTTCTTGGGCCTTCACACTCAACCTTTGTAACCACACCCCTGCTTTCACCCTTGTCCCCGGCATCGTACCCCCTCAACCTGGAGCTCACGTCTCTCCCACTTCGGCCATAAATTCTGGAAAACTCTCACAGCCCATTTATGCACCTGCTTGTACTTCCACTTCTTTCAGAAGCACACACACGTGCCCTCATGAGCACTGCTGTGCGCTCCTTGTGGTCCCTTTCCTGGGTTGTTTCTTTTATCTTGCTTGCCCCAGCACTCCCCCTCTTAGAGCCTTGTTCTCATAACTAACCCTGAGCGGCTGTCCAGGAAAGCACTGGATGAGTCCTGTGTGAGAGAAGAGGTCCGTGATGTGCTCGCTCTCTCTCTCTCTCTCTCTCTCTCTCTCTCTCTCTCTCTCTCTCTCTCACACACACACACACACACACACACACACACACACACACACGTGCACACCAGGCACTACAGAAACTGAGGCAGGCAGATCTCTGAGTTTAAGGTCAGCATGGTTGGTCTAGGGTGTGACTTCCAGGACATCCAGGGCTACACAGAGAAACCCTATTTTGAAAACCAAACCAAACCAAACCAAACAACAGCAAAAAGAATGTGATTAGTCCACCACACCCTGTTTCCTTACTTGAAGATTTGAGTTAACTTCTGAGACCACATCCTTTCCATTGAGTTCACCCTAGAGAGATTGTCCAGCCAGAAAAAGGAAGCTGGATTAGCCTGCAGAGTCACAGGCAAGCCTATAACTTCCTGTCAGAAGATGAGTTTCTGGGCGAATTATCACCTCATTGGCTTTTTCTTTTCCAACAGCACTGGGGATCAAATCCAGGGACTCTGCCTAGGTATGCACTCTACCACTGAGTATGATATGCAGGCCCCAGACCTGGCTTACCAACATGTTTTCCTTCAAACATTAAATTTCATCAGCTCTTCCTCTTCCTTTTCCTCCTTATTTAACACTGATTTTCCAACCCAAATGCATAAAATTTTAAAAATAAAAAAAATCCTCAGTGGATGCACACCTTTAATTCCAGTACTCAGGCAGCAGAGGCAGGCAGATTTCTGTGAATTCGAAACCAGCCTGGTCTAGAAAGTGAGTTCCTGGCCAGTCCAGTCAGGGACACACACACTGAGACCCTATCTGAAGCTGTTTTTTTTTTCTTGTTGTTACATACAGAGAAATATTTCCATGGTCTAGAATAGGAGATGATGTGCACAATTAGACTCTAGTCTCTCTCTCTCTTTCTCTCTTTCTCTCTCTCTCTCTCTCTCTCTCTCTCTCTCTCACACACACACACACACACACACACACACAATCATGTGATTACTCTGTTCATGCAGGTGAGATGATGACTCGTAATTAGCTTCTCATTGTCACCTAGGACTGCACCGAGGTGTACAACTTTTTTAAATGTTTTTTTTTTTTTGCACTGTGTATGTGTATGAACAAAGAGTCCCATTGGGGGATCAGAGGGCAAGATTGGCAGGAGTTGGTTCACTCTTTCCACCATGTCTGTGGGGGTCAAAATCAGGTGATCAGGCATGGTGTCAAGTGCCTTTACCCCTTGAGCCACACTACACATACATGCTTGTTGGTGGTGATGGTGATGATTTTTGTTTTTTGTTTGCTTCTTTGTTGTTGTTGTTTTGAGACAGAATTTCTCTGTAGCCTGTCCTGGAACTAGCTCTTGTAGATCAGGCTGGCCTCGAACTCATAGAGATCCACCTGCCTCTGCCTCCTGAGTGCTGAAATTAAAAGTGCTGCCACCACCTGGCTTTGTTTTGGTTTTTGTCTTGTTTGCAACAGATCTCATTGTATAACTGGCTGGCCTAGAACTCAGGGTGGCCTTGAACTTGACCAGGGTGGACCCCAAAGACTAGGGTGGCCTTGAGCTTGAACTCACAGAGATTCACCTGCCTCTGTCTCCCAAGTGCTGGAATTAAAGGTGCACACTGGCACACATGGATTTTGTCCTGTGGACTCACACCTTCACTGCAGAGTTCTCTGTGTCTTTGTCTCCTAGCATCTGAAATGGTGGTACTAATCCCTACCCTTCTCACAAGTTTCTTAGGAGACAGGGTGCCTAAATGATTTACAAAGCAGAAAGCTGGACTACACTTTCATCAAATATTCTTGTTCCTTCTAAAACCAGGAATTGAGACTCAACCTCCCAGACACACAGGTAGGTAAGCCCTCTAGTGAGGACTTTTGAACTGAGGTCCCATACTCAGCTGTCTTGTTCCCGAGCTAACTACCCACTGGTGTCTAAACCCAGGGTTGGGGCAGTGCCGGGGTTAGACCTGGGTCCTGGAGAGGCCACTGAGTCCACTATACTAAGCAGCTTGTAGGCATCGTGGAAGGAGCTTGAGAGGGAAAAAGTTTCTTAGCTTCTTCCCCTGCTACTCTCCTCCAGAAGCCTACAAGATGCTGCCAGTCAAAGGCACCGGTCCTTCAGCTCCCTCCAGCCTCCTCCCTGGGGCTCTCTCTCCTTTTGTCACCAGGCCCTCACTCCTGCACCACACTGTCTCTTGGGCCCTTCTGCTCATCGCTGGGCCCATTGATTGAAAGTTTCTCTCAGGATCTCCCAGGAGTCACAGGAAAAATGATCCGCCAGCCTATTGATTCTTCATTAGAATTACATTTTCACGTGTGCTAAATTGGTTTTAAAAGCTTTTTTCTGTTGTTATTGTCTTGTCAGACCCTGCGGTCCAGGGCAAACCAAGTTTAAACGTTGTGGCTTCTTAAGGAGAAAAAAAATCACCAGCCCTGGGTCTGTGATTACCTGCCTTTCTGCCTTACTGCTGTCAGTATGACGGCTCTGGTTTGGTTTAAGTGTCTTTAAGAAAGGGGCCTCCTAAGAGGAGGCTCCCCAGGTCAGGTTGGCTGGCTGGTAAGGGATCTGAAGCCCCAGAGGAAAGACACTAGAACAGGTTTTGGGATTTTTTCTTGTTTTGTTTTGCTTTGCTTTCCTGAAATTAAATTTAGCAGTAGAACTTTGATAACTGCTTCGGGGACAAAAGGGAAGGCACAAATTTTAAGAAGGATCTTTCTGTTATCCTTTTCCCCTTCCAGATGGAAGAGGAGAAATGAAGACACTTTTTCTTCTCCTTATGTGTGTGTGTGTGTGTGTGTTTCTAAGTTTTGGGGGAAAAGGCTATTTTGTTTTGAGTTAGGGCAAAAGCCTAGTTACAAGAACTTTGGTCATCGTCATATTCTGGGCTGTCCAAGGAGGAAGAAAGAAAGACTGAGTCACGATAGAATAAGGGAGAAGGGAAGCTAATACTTGGGACTGGGGAGCAGGTATGAGGGACAGGGAGTGAACAAGGATGGCAGAGAATTGGAAAGAAAGAAAGATGGGAGGGAGGAAGAGAGGGCAAGCAAGCACAAGAAAAAAGAAGGAAATGAAATGGAGATAGAGAAAGAAAGGGAAATGGTCAAGAGAAGGAAAAGAAAAGGAAAGAAAGAGAGAGAGAGAGAGATCAAGGCAGGCAGAGGAGTAAGCCCCAGGGACTCCCTCTAGGCAGCCTTCCCTGCCTCCAGCCAACCCCCCTTTTCCTGGCCTGGCAACTGGCAGCATTGTAGTGGGCACAGGCATGGATGGAGCTGAGGCAGGAAAGCCGAATGTCTCCGTGATGTGTTTATCCCCTAATCAGTTCATTAGTTATAAACAACATGACATTAGAAGTTAGGAGGCAGTTGATATTAATTTTTATTTAACTAGTTGATGTTTAATCCGTCACGCCAGGCTGGGTAGCAGTGAGAAAGATCTTCCTGACACAAAACCAGTTAGAACTTCATAAGGCGCAATCAGTGTCCGTGCCTCGAAACAAACAAGAGAGACAGAGACACATGAGTGCGCGTGTGCGCGTGTACACACACACACACACACACACACACACAGAGAGAGAGAGAGAGAGAGAGAGAGAGGAGAGAGAGAGAGAGGAGAGAGAGAGAGAGAGAGAGAGAGAGAGAGAGAGAGAGAGAGAGAGAGAGAGGACAGAGACAGAGACAGCCCACCAGAGTCTGAAAGAACCGGGCAGGCAGGGAAAAGCTAACTCAAGGCTAGGGCTAGGGCAACAGAAGCTAGGAAGACCAAGAATGGGAAGACAACTGTGCACAGGGCAGGCAGGTCCAGAGTGTCCTGGGCGAGTCAGGCAAGGGCAGCCCTAGGAGCACGGGCCTCGGTAAGCCTGTCACCAACGCCTCTCAGCGAGGAAAGATCCTGGCTCTGGCAGCCTGGCGGGAGGCTAGAGGCTAAACGCGCTAGTCTAATCAGACGGGGTCCTAACTCCCAGGTTTTGAAGGCAATGACCTTCTGGTTCCCAGCTTCAGGAAAAACAGGCCTGACAAGAAAGGGGGGAGTGGTTAAGGAGTTTAACTAAGTTTGCAGTGGTCAGAAGCCAAAGCAGGGTGTGTGTACGTGTGGACTGTGGGGTGCTGTCAGTGACAAAGATTGGGGAAATGAGTGATCGATCGTCCCGGGTGTCTGCAGGCCTGAGACGGCTCTCCCCAGTTCACCTGTGTCTCTTGAACATCACCCAGCAAGCGAGGCTTGGGGTCGAGATCTGGCTGTTGCTTTTGGGTTCCTGGTATGACTTTACTGTGCCTGCCGGTGGCTGAGGTCCCGCGCTAAGTCTGGTTTAAGCTCCCCCCTCAACTTCGCTCCAGCACAGGAGCTGGGCTTTTTCCACCTTCTCTGCGGGCACTGCCTAGGTCACGGCCCCTGCTCAGGCAGGCGTGGGGGACCGGGGCTGTAGTTTTCCGCTGTCCGCCGGCGGGACAGTTTGGAGAGACAGTCATCTTCGTGGCGCGCAGACTCGAGCCGATCGCCTCCCCGTTTGCATGTTAATCTGCTTCCACGGCGAAAAGGAAATCGCTGAAATTCCGAAGAAAATTGCCTCTCGACAACGGTTAATAGTTAACTCAGACGGGAAAGTTCCCAGGGAAGGGTGAAGCTCGGGCAAGAGGGGCAAAGGAGGCTCCTGAGAGGCGCCCAGGGTGGCCCGCAACCCGCGTCTTTCCCCTAGCTGGCCCAGCTAGATCTGGTCCGGCGCGCCTCCCCTCCTCCGGCGGCGGCGCGTCCAGTACCCCGTAATTAGCGTCGTTTAGTTCACAAAACCCTTTCTGGGAGAAATCTGTTCCCTCGTTCCGGGGATCGGTTCAGCACCTGATTCCACAGAGCGAGGCGAATAAATCACCCTGGCGGCGGGGGAGCCGGACCCAAGCCCGCCAGACGGGGGACCCCTGGGAGAAGGAAAAAGTGAGAAAAGGGCGGAGGAGCCAGGGAGATAACGCCGGGAGACCATGCAACCTTCGTCCAGGGACAGCGGGGAGTCCAGAGAAAGAGACCTAGGAGACTAGAGGCCAAAACAGAATAAGAGAATAAAGACAGTCGATAAAAGAGAGGCAGAAAGAGAAAGAAAAGCGAATGGAAAGAAAAGGGAAAGTGGGGGAGAGAAACGAAGTCAGAGAAGAAGCGCTAGGAGGATGGAGAGGAAGAAGGAAGAAATAAAGCAAAGAAAAGTGAAAGAACAAATGCTTTTGCGGTTAATCGCGGCAGTGAATGCGTGCCATGTGGAGGGCAGGGTTGGAGCGGTGGCTACTGACTAAGGAGGCCACAGCAGGGAGCTCAGTATGTGCCCTAGGGACTCTAAGCCGGGTCCCATATAGAACTGGACTCAAAGGAGAAGTTCCATGGTTTGACCACACAGAAGTGTGTGTGTGTGTGTGTGTGTGTGTGTGTGTGTGTGTGTGTGTGTGTGTGTAAAATGACATTCTGAGTCCATGAAGTGAGGGAAACCCATGCAGATTTAATAACACAGGGTTCTTTTTAGGAGTTAAATTGGGTGCCCAGGACTTTTGGCCCTGCCTGTAGTGGGGCGGGGACCGGGTGGGAGCAGAGGACCGCCTGCACCCCCGCAGCTCGTACCCTTCACTCTTTAGCAGGTCCTCAGAGAATTTCCTAGTGGATCTGGAGCAGCCAGGAGAGACGGGTCACAGCCGTGAGAAAAAAAGCTAAGCAGAGAATCGCGATCCAGCGCCAGCGGAGGGCGCATTTCCTAAATCCGCTCCCAGGGATTTCTGAAAGGCGCTGTATCGATCCTGCTTGCTTTGGCGTGCCTTAGCCAGCACTGGCTGCCTAGACCAGAGGGTAAATAGGAGGAATGAAGAAACCTGAAAGAGGAAAGTAGTGGGAAAGAGAAGGGAGAAGAAGAAGGAAACGTGAGGAAAAAAGAGAAAGGGAAAGGAAGGCCTAAGGATGATAAGAATTGTCCTATGAGGTCTTTGTGTGAATATGGGTGGGAGCGCCCTCCCCTTTTCGGGTTTCGCCATTGCAAGCCCCAGCTTTGTCACTCCCGGGATGCCAGAATGAAGACTGAGGCTCCAGCAGGGTTGCTAAGGGCCTCTGTGTCGGTGTGACCAAAGTAAGGAGAGGAAGTCATCCAGTCTGGCCTGGCAGCCCCTGGATGACAAACGTTCAGGAAAATTTCCAGACTTCGAGCCGCTGGGTCGATGGGATCCAACCCACACACCACTGTTTCTGACCTTCCCTCCGTGCTGAAGCAGGATGAGAAAAACAGTCCTCCAGGAAGCAGATGGGCCGCTAGGTCACTTCCTACACGTGTAGGGACACGGGGTGTATAACTGATGCTGAGACCCGAGGGCAGAAAGGAGGCAGCACGGAGCTGGGACAATGGCCAGAGGCAGGATATCCCTTAGTAAAGCCTAGGTCTGCACCATGATGCACACAGTGGCCACAGATGTTACCCCACCCCCTGTTCCCATCCCCACTCCCACCCCTCGCAAACTGGTCCTTTTTAAGGATAACATTATCAGAAAAACTCTGAACATGTCACTATGTGGGCTCTTGTTGGTGCATGCCTTTATCCCAGCACACAGGAGGATGAGGCAAGCTGATCTCTGAGTTAGTTCAAGGCCAGTCTGGCCTAAATAAGGAGTTACAAAGGAACCAGAGCTACATAGTGAGACCCTGTCAGTCTGGGCTGGTGGTGGGTGTGGGTTGTCAAGGTGACTGGAATACAGGGGAACATAACTTAGTGCCAGAGAACACTTGGTTAAAAGTATAGGGCCTCACAGTGACTTGAGTTGAGCCTGTTACTGTAGGCGAGTGATCCCACTACTCTTTAAACTTTATGTATATGTGTGTGTGCTACATACATGCGAAAGCCCACAGAGGTCAGAAGAGAAGTGAAATCTGTAGCAATAGGCAGTGGTGAGTTGTCATTGTGGGAACTAAACCTGGATCCCCTGCAAGAGCAGTGTCTTTAACTTCTGAGCCTTCACTGTGGTCTCTGTCTAGCTACTCTTGAGGCCAACGCAGGAACACAGAAAGGTCAAGGCCTCTCTGTATTCCAGAGCAAGTTCAAGGCCAGCCTTGGCAACTTAGGAATTTAAAAACAGGGGGCTAGGAAATCTGGGGATATAACTCAGTGAGATATTGCTTTCCTAGGGTTTGTCATGTTCAGTCTCCTCTGGGAGGGGTAACTAAACGTACCCTAAATGGAGGGGTGAGGTGCATATTCTCTGGGCCTAGAGTGTATAAAGAAAAAAAGCACGGGGAGGGTCAACAATTTACCTATTGGGGAACTGTTAAACAAACAAACCAACCAACCTAAGAAGCCATGGAAGGGGAAGACAGAGACAAGGGCAAGAAGACAGTGGAGTAAAACAGCGTTTTCCCTAAGTTTTGATTTTCCTTGCAGGCCACGGGGTGTCACTGGGTGATTTTAGACAAGGGAGCAACAGGTTTGATTTTGGTGGGGAGGTCATTAATGGAGGGACAAGTAATAGGCTGGAGGTGAGAGAGAGAGAGAGAGCAGCAGAAACCAGGTCAGCTATCTTTCCCAGAAAAGACAAAACTCTCAAGGCCAACTAGACTGAGGCAAAGCGAGATGAGAGGTAGATCTCTCTCTCTCTCTCTCTCTCTCTCTCTCTCTCTCTCTCTCTCTCTCTCTCTCTGTTGTGCAGTGAGATGCTAAGTAAAGGTCCACTTAGGTTCCTGAGGAAATTTAAAGTATTTTTATTTGGTATGTGTGCATGTGTGCGTGTGTGCATGCGTGTGTGCATGCATGTGTGTGTGTACGTGTGTGTAGCATGCCTATGCCACAGCATGCATGTGGAAGTCACAGGACAACTTGCGGGAGTCTGTTCTCCCATTCCTCTCTTCAGGCCTCAGGGATTGAACTTGGGTCATCAGGCCTGGCAGCAGCTGCTTTGACATGATGGGCCATCTCACCAGCTATTGGATACTTTAATCCCAGCTCTGCCTCCTCCCAGTGACTTCATTCTCTCCCCAGGCATCATTCTCACTGGCAACCCCCACACAACAGTGCATAGTATCCAAGAGTCTGGCTTGTCACCAATCCCAAGACATCAGAGAGCCCTGAGGTGGACTCTTCCTCAGATAAGAAATATACCCACTGTGTGGTCAAATCCCCTTGGACAGGATTATAATTATAATTATAAATGTTCACATTTGTAATCCAGAGCACAGATGTTAAATACCCCTATATCCTTGGCACGTGTGAGCTCATTTCCAGCCCACTTTCCAACATTTTTTTTTTTTACAGAAGTCTCACTATATTGCTCAGTCTGATGTCAATCTGGATACCCACCTGTCTCCACCTCCAAGTAGCTGTATTATAGGTATATGCCACCGTACCAAGCCTTTGACTTCTTTATGCTGAGCACAGAACAGGGTGCCGGAAGCACAAAGACAACTTAATACAGAACTATGGGGGGAAGCAGTCAGTTCAGAGGGCAGGCCTGGGGTGGCAAGGTGAGTGACCGGAAACAAAGGCAGCTAACATGTTCATGGGCTCACTGCATGCGTATTTCACACGTGTATATATGCATGATTTCATGTATGGGCACGCGGAGGTGAGGTGAGAGTGCAGGCATGTGTGTGTATGCCTGTGAAAATCAGACATTACCATGGAAGGTCTTCCCCCATTATTCTCCACTTTCCTGAGGCAGGGTCTAACCAGTTTAAGCTAGCCTAGCTAGCCAGTTTGCCTTCTGAGTGCTGGGATTACCTGCGGCATCTATCCCATTTCATGTGAGTTTGGAGGATGTAAATTCTAGCCTGTAAGCTTTAGTAACAAGGGCTTTATCCATGGAACCATCTTCCCAACCCATCACCTACCTCCCCTCACCCCAGACAGGGTTTCTCTGTGTAGCCCTGGCTGTCCTGGAACTCACTTTGTAGATCAGGCTGGTCTTGAATTCACTGGAATCTGCCTGTCTCTGCCTCCCAAGCATTGGGATTAAAGGCCTGAGCCTCTATCACCACAATCACCTACTTTTATCAAGACCATTTTACAAATGAAGAAAGTGAGACACACAGACTTTTAGTAACTTTTCCTCCATCACAATGAGCAGGTGGCATAGACAGGCTATACCTTGAGGTTGCTTCTAAGGCTTATAGCTATGTGCTTATGCTGTGCTAGACATCTCTGGTTCCCAAAGGAGAGTCCAAGGGAAGAGAGATTGGCCTGCATCTGGGGACTGCCTGGGAAGTCTTTCTTGTGCAACACCGGAGCTTTCTTCCACGCCTGCCCTGCTCCCCACTCTCTCTCTCTTCCCAGGGCCTACCTAAATCTGGAAACTGAAAGCTGGCTTCTGTGATGACCCCCGAGGCTGCGGGGCCAGGCTGCCCTCACTCAACCCACACTCCAAATGTATTCTCTGTATTGAGAGGCTTCCTTCCCCAGCCAGGCCCTGCTCTGGCTAAGATGGCTTCTGACTTGGCTTTAAACTTCAGCATGGGGAGGTAAAGTACCCTTTGTACCTATGGCAGCTGGACTTAGCCTCTAATTCAGCTCGTTCCTCAACACCAACTACAGACAAGACCCCAAGGGTCTAGGGATTCTCAACCTTCCTAATGCTGACACCCTTCAATTCAGTTCCTCATGTTGTGTTGACCCCCAGGCATAAAATTATTTGTGTTACTACTTCATAACAGCAATTTTGCTACTGTTCTGAATCATAATGTAGATACCTATGTTTCCAGATGGTTTTATGTGACCTCTGTTAAAGGGTCACTTGACCCCAAGAGGGTCGAGGCCCACAAGTTGAGAACTGCTGCCTTAGGCTGATCTTCATCCCCAACTCCAAGGCAAGACCTGGGTTGCCCCATACAGAGGCAACTGAACCTGGTCAAAGCTCCCTGCACCTGCACTGGAGACTGGAAACACCACTGAGAACCCCACTCCTCTCTACAGGGCTCTCTGTGTTCACGTCACACAATGGGTCCTGTGACTATCCTGAAAAGCTGAGGACACCACCTGTACCCAGGCTCACAGCCTTTCATCACTGCTCCTTTCTCTAAACCGGAAGTCCTCACCTCCTGGCTGGCAAACCCTGAAACCCTCCAGGTCTGTGAGGGCCATGCCTCCCTTAACCCCAGGAGGAAAGAAAGGAGTGAGTGTGCCGGGAGAGAGGAGGATCTTAGGCGCATGTCTCTGGAGAAGTCTCCTTTTGTTAAATATGAAACAGTAATGTTTCAAAGTATATACATATAATATATACAACACTTAATACCTTCTTTCAAATGACCTTGGGGTTCTGTAAAACAGTCGCAGTAGTCGAGCAGATAGATAGTCCCACAGAGCAAGCACCATGGAGCAGAAACCATTTATGTACTCCTCTCAGGGGTCTGCCTTTACAGCTCCAAGTTTAGTCTTGAAAAATCTTGCGGTAGATGGACAGGGTGTTGGGCAACATGCCAAATCGTTCAGAGCCGACACTGGGGATGAAGGTGACTGACTGGATGGATGTAAATTAGAGATAGGAAATGTCTCTCTTGCGTCTCTCTCCCACCTCCTCACCTTTCTCAGCCAAGGAAAAGTGTGTGCGTGTTCCGGGAGAGGAGAGCAGACAGCTTCCCTCCTAAGACCAAGTTACTCTAGAATCTTAGGTCCTTCGTCTGGGAAGTGGGAAGCCTCATCCATGGGATTAGGGAAACCGAATTCTTAAAGCTCCTCGCACAGTGCCTAGCGTTCAATAGGAGTCTCATAAATATCATTGATTTGCCTTTCAAGGATGCGTCCTGCTCTAGGTCACAAGCCCTTGACACCTCTGGGGGCTGGGGAGGGTGGAAATGGAGTGGTTCTTCTAGCAGAGCCCCTTCGGGCTTCTGTTGCAGACTTGCTGACCTCCCAGGCTGACCTCGAGGAAGAGGGGGAGGGTTCACGCAGGTGCGCAGGTCAGGCCTGGAACCTGCTGCTCTATGGAGGCCCGGGTGACAGGTGCACAAGATCACTGGGGGACTCTGCAGGCTTCAGCTCACATCAGAAGGGGACCTGATCGCAGTCATCGCGGAGCCCGCCGGGCTTGCAGATGCCCCGGGCTCCAAGCGGACTGCACACTCGGGGCCTCGCTCACCAGCAGTAGCCCCTCCCGCCAAGCGCCGGTGCTCGATTAATAATCATAAACCCCCCGCTCACCCTGCTCTTAAAATTAATAACTCTGTAATTAGAGTCATTTCAGGAGCCTCTGGAGCCGCCGAGGCCAGCAGGGCCGCCGGCCGCCCCGCACGGTGGGCAGTAGTGAGGAGAGGCAGGGCGCGGGCGCGGCATCTGCAGGTACCGAATGAGAATTAAAATCGCTCTCGCCAATCCAATACACTTTTTATCAGCCATCTATCTGGGAGCCGGGCCCATTCATCATCCGAGGCATTCTCCCTGAAAACAAGACCCATTCAGATTTTATACAAATTATCATATTTATCATCGTCTCCAACTCCGGAGTAACATCTCCGCAAAGTGTCTGCGGTCTCCCCAGGGAGCCGCGCGCCTCGGAGCGCCCGAGCGCCCGCCAGTCCCCCACCACCACCCCCCGCCGAGTCCCTCCCGGGTCCCTCCCACCTCCTTCCCCCCCCCCCCCCCCCCCCCCGCACTGGCCTTTGATCCGTTGTGGTTCCCCAGCTCTGGGGTCCACATTTCCCCTCTCTCTGAGCTCTCCTCCTTATCTCTCAGCTTGGCCTTTGATCTCTCAGTCCCAATACCCCTCCCCCTCCACTTGCTGACCAGGGCCCTGTGGCCTACTGGTCTGCCCGGCTCGCCCGCCCTTCCCCTCCTCCCTCCCTTTCTTTCTTCCTCTCCTTCTGTGTCTACATCCTTCTCTCTCTGGTCTTCCTCCATCAGAGCACAGCTCATCACTTATCTCCCTAGGAAAACTAAGAAACAAGAAGGGCCCTCTAGAATTGTTTGTAGACTTCGCTCAGGGACTGCGGAAGTCTTCCAAAGCGGGGCTCACACTAGTGTATTGCAGGCACCATTTGGGGCCCGCATTCGGGAATGAAAAGAAATGAATCAGGGTTACATACATACCAGACATACCCATTCTAGTGTGTCAGCATGGCTGCTACCCAGTTCACTGCACACAAACAGCACACATAGCACAAAACCTCCCCCACAGATCCCACTGCACAGGCTGCATACAGTTCTTGCATTGTACATCCATAGCCCTAAGTTCTCACACAGCCTCCCAGTTGCATAAAGTCACATAAACACTAATACTTAAATCGAACTCTGGGCACAAGCATAACCCAGTCTCCATATGTAGACATAGCTCTCCGTGGTGATATTTTGTTTGTGCTTTAACAAATAAAGCTTGCCTGAAGATCAGAGTGCAGAATTAGTCACACTAGTTAGCCATAGAGGCCAGGCACTGGTAGCACACACCTTTAATCCCAGCACTCAGGAGATAAAGACGGGTGGATCTCTGTGAGTTCAAGGCCACCCTGGGCTATAAGAGATTGAATCGGTCTAAAAGAGAAACACAGCCAAGTGGTGGCGGCTCACACCTTTAATCCCAGCACTCGGGAGGTGGAGACAGGAAGTGATATGACTGGGATGAGAGGGGACTATAAGGTGGGAGGAGACAGGAGCTCAGCATTCAGTTTGAGGATTCCTAGAGAGAGGGTAATCCATTCAGCCTGAGGTTTCCTAAGAACTAGTGACTGGCCGCTCAGTTTCTCTGATCTTTCAACATGAACCCCTATATCTGACTTTGGGTTTTTATTATTAGGAACAATTAGAATTCTCACTACAGCTCTCCACATATTGCACACAGCTTCCCAGTGTGCGCACAGCTTTCTGTTGCATACACGGTCTCCCAAATACGCAGATACACGAAGATGCAAACACACGAATGTGGAGATCTACACTGGTTTCTTCTAGGGTTCCCACCTCCCCATCTCCCTGCCACTCTTGCCATCCTTCCTCCCCTTGTCCCCCTTCCTTCCTCCCCTTCATCTCCCTCCTTCTCCACACTGATACCCCTCAGGTGAGCACAGGCCAGATTACAGCAGTATCAAAGACATGTCTCCTCTGGGTGGGGTGGGAGTAGTCTCCCTATAGCTTGTTGCCTATACAGCCTTTGGAACTTGCTCTGCTCTGTGAGGTTGATGAGGTTTCTCTGGGTAGGAGGGCTTATCCGGACTTCAAAGAGAAGGTGTCACACATACAAAAGAGAGCAGCAATATTCAAAACCCAGGCTTCTGGCTCAACCATCATGAAGAACAGCTTCCTTCGTAGGCCTCAGTCCTGGCAGTGACCCTTTGGCTCCTCTGGGAACAGCTAGTCCCCAGCATTGTATTGATGTCCACAAGAAGCCCATTCTCAGTTTCCTAAGGCTTGCCTCAGTTTGCTGCTGTGGAAAAGTTTGTAGTTGTTTGTCCTGTGGGTCGTTGGTTGGCTTGTTCATTCGTTAATGTGTTCATTTGTTCCTTAGTTGTTAATTCCCACAGCGTTATTGAGAACCAGCTGGGGAAATGGCATGAGAAACAACAGTGGTGAATAAGACTTAGGGAGTTCCTGCCTTTGTGAGAGTCTAGTCTAGAGCAGGGTAGCCATAGAGCTCCCAAGATGCTGCAGATGTTCAATCCGGAGCCCACTAGCCACAGGTGACTGCTGAACATCTGAAATGTGGCAAGTGTGATTGAGGAACTGGGAGTGTGGATGTCCTCGTGAGTGTGCATTGGGTGCACCTGTGTGTGCCCGTGAAGGCCAGAGGTGAAGCTCCGGGGTTGTCTCCCAGGTGCTATCCACCTTGGGTTTTGAGACAGGCTCTCTTACTGGCCTGGAGTTATCAAGTGCCCAGTGAGCCACAGGGATCTGCCTGTTGCCACCTTCCCAACATTGGCATGATAAGAACATGTTACCATGACAAGCTTTATAAAAACAAACAAACATGGGTTTGGGAAATTAAATCCAGGTCCTCATGCTTGGATAGTGATCACTTTGCTAATGGCGATATCTTTCCATGTTCGGGGGTGCTGGTTTTTTCAGTTAATTTAATTGACATATTTGATAGAATTGTGGCGAATGGCTACCATATTGGCCAGCAAAATGCTAACAGGCACGTTAGTCTTCATTTTGTTAAATCCAACATGAACTAGGTGGAGGAATTTCCTCCCTCCTTCCCGAGCTTCGCAAGACCTGTGAGTGTATCTCTGAGAAGAAGTTCCTCTTCCTGTTTGGATCCCCAGTTTCCTAAATGCTCTCAGAATGCAACCTGGGTCTGCAGAGATGGCTCAGCCATGAAAAGCACTGGCTGCTCTTGCAGAGGACTCGGGTTTAGTTCCCAGCACCCACATAGCAGCTCAGGACCGAAAGTCCAGTTCTAGGGGATCAGACACCCTCTTCTGACCTCCAAGATACCAGGCGCTCATGCAGTACATACACACAAGCAGGCAAAACACTCATACACATAAAGTTAAAAATATATAGACTTGGGGCTGGAGAGATGGCTCAGAAGGTAAGAGTTCAATTTCCAGCAACCACATGGTGGCTCACAACCATCTGTAATGAGGTCTGGTGCCCTCTTCTGGCCTGCAGGCATACACACAGACAGAACATTGTATATATAATAATAAATATAAAAAAATATATGTAGACTTAAATAAAGTCCCACACATGCATAGAAAATATTCAGTTAAAATCAGAGTCCTCAAAACAGACACATTCTAGAACTGTAGTTAGAAGACTAGCTCCTTGTGAGAGAGAAATAATCTATATTACGTACTTCCTTGATAGCAAACACTATTTTTCTATGGTCTGTTGCATAAATCTTACCAGGGCTCAAATGTGCAGGAAGAGTTAGTTGAGAAGACAACAGAAAGGGGCCTATGCTCAGAGAGGGGAGGCCTCTTCTTTTAATAGTCTGTGAACCAGTCTAGAGCATGCTAAGAACATGCATTACCGCCAGAGCTCCACCAGCAGCCTAGGAAGGCCTCTTTAAAGTACAGGGTTTCTCGGTTCTGAACACACCAGGCTGGGATGTAGCTCAGAGGCAGAACAGTTGTCTACAATGTGTGAGGTCTTGGTTGAATTTCCAGCTCTGGGGGACAAAAGGAGACTATGGCTATGCAGAAGATGGAGTTGATGGTGACAAGTTGTCTGGTTGAAAAATATGGTTTGAGGGTTTATTTATTTATCTATTTTTGACATTTTGGTGCAGAGACCTAAACTCTGGATTCCATGAAAATCAGGCTTCTGCTCTCCCATTGAGCTACATCACTGACCCAAGTTGCTTGCTTTTTAAACAGCAACCAGAATGACTGATTTTTAAATGAAACACACTGGAAACTATTTAAAATATAAAAGACAAGTGACCTAATGGGTCAGTGATTAAAGGACAGATAAGCAAGGATAGTCGTGGCCATTTTACTTGCATGTCATTGAAAGCCATAGAAGTCGTTGAAATCCCACACTAGGCTGCATACCAGTAACCCCAGCACTTGGGAGGTAGAAGTAGGAGAATCAGGAGCTCAAGGCCATCCCCAGCCTTATAGTGATATTGAGGCAAGTTTAGGCTACATGAGACCCTGTCTCAATTTTTAAAAAAGGAATCCTAATGTCTATTGTTAGGGTTGAGCTAACAGACTTAACCATTTTCAATAGAATGCTATGTAGCCTTAACCCAGAGAAAAGTCTCTTCATGTTAAGACATGGAAAGATCTCCAAGATAAATGAGGAAAGAAAGCAAGAAACAGGTGTGCAGTATCTCTGATGTGTGAGAAAGAACATACAAATGTTCACATCCCCACGGTACCTTCATAGATCAGTTTTGGATTGACACAGAAAAACCAGGTGCTTCCACGAGGGTAGGGTAGCTTGAATGGAAGGAACAATCCTTTCTCCCCATGTACCCTTTGGCATAGTTTAAGACTTGTTTTTGTCTGTTAAGACAGCATCTCACAAATAAATAAATAAATAAATAAATAAATAAATAAATAAATAAATAAATAAATAGCAGCTTACTATGTAACCAGCCTGGTCAACGTACAATCCTTCTGCCTCAGCCTCCTAAGTGTTAAGATTCAAAGTGTGTACTTCCATACCCACAAGTCTGTTTAGACTTTCTCTCTAACTATGTGATTTACCTATTTACACTGTAGGCTGAGCAAACCTGGCTGAAGACCAGCTGTGGCTTTCAGCCACCTGTTTCTAGGCTCTGCTCCTCATGGGGCATCTCTTTGAAGCAGGTGTTGTTGAGTTTATTGGACAGATGAAGAAACTGAGGCTCATTCAGGTTGAAGTTGCACGGATGCTCAGAAATTATTTCATGGTGGGGCTTTGATTTCACCCAGCTGACCCAGCTGGAGCTGCACAAACCTCTTCTCATAAGGGGTAGAGGGTGATGGTGAGGCCAAATGTCAACATCGGCTAAGAACACGTCTGCACCAGGCATTTCCAGAAGTCTTTCAGGTAACAATTAGTCCTCAAAACCACCTTATGGATTAGATGCCATTATTATCCCATTTTACAGTTAAGGAACTTAAGGCAAAGAGGTTAGTTAAACTATCCAGTTATCCTGCCCGAAAAGTAGTTGACTTGAGAGCCTTATATGAGTTTTCTAACTCTTGAGCTGTTTCAATGCATAGAGAGAACCCTGAGCATTTTAAATTTTTAAATTATTTGTGTATGTGTGTGGTTGTGGTGCTAGAGACTAAGCTCACAGCTTCCTTCATGCTAGACACGTGCTTTACCAGTGGGTTTTCTTTCTTTCTTTTTAAAAATAATTTATTTAACTTTCTTTTATGTGCATTGATGTGAGGGTGTCAGATCCCCTGCAGCAGGAGTTACAGACAGGTGTGAGCTGCCATGTGGGTACTAGAAATTGAACCTGGGTCCTCTGGAAGAGTAGTCAGTGCTCTTAACTGCTGAGCCATTTTCCCAGCCCTGCTTCTTTCTGTTTTATGTGCATGCCTGTGCTGCCCCAAGACCGAAAACAATGAGAAACGTCTCTATCTTCTAAGTACATGTGAGTGTTGGACTCTTAGGACCTTGGGCATTAATGACAATAAGAAAATGTGGATCAAATTCTCTTTCAACCTGTAAAAGCAAAAACAAAAACAAAAAAATAAAACAAAACAACCTCCCCCCCCACAAAGCAAAACAAAACCCAGAAAGAATTACTGCTCCTCTTCTGTGCAAGACATCACAGAGACTCATCTATCACATCACGCACATACAGCCTGATCTATGTGAGACCTTATCTCAAAAAATAAAACAAAAAGAAATAACCTAAAAGTCCACTGTTAGGAACCTGGTTAAGTGACTTATACCATCTCCTCAACAGAATCCTCCTAGTCAACCTTAACATGGACGGAAATGGAATGATTGGGTTCAAATTAAATCAACTGCTCCATCATCTCTGGCAATGCTTCAAGTTCTTGCGACCATCTGGGACCTGCAGGAGAAGCCTTAAATAAGGACCCCAGACTGGAAAAGGAAGCTATCCTTTATAGCAGCAGAGATGTAATGGGAGAACCCTGGCTTATAAGCAAGAACTCATCCCATTGGCAGCTGGAGTATGACTTGAGGTCTGATGTCTCTTTCTGTGGTCAAGGACTTGTCTACTCCGGTGGCTCCAAAGGCTCCAAGACCCCCTGTATGTTTACCCACAATACCTTCGTTCTTCTACCAAACCTGTTCAAAGGGCAAATGGAGAAGAATGCCCCCAAATTCTCCACCTCCTCCTGCTCTAGGTGCCTAGCATTAATCCCAATACCACACATGACAAAGAAAGAGGAAACAGGCAGGCATTGAAGGAACTTTCCATACCCCTTCTCCTACATTCATGTTTCTGTTGGCCAAACAAAAGCTCTGGCAAGATCCAGATTGGTTGGCCTAGGGTAGCCAGAGACAGCCTTAGACAAAAAGTGTATATCTTGGCCTTGGCCTTCCCTAGGGCCTCAAATATTACCTCCGAAGAACTAGTTTTATAAACATTAATCAGGTACTTTCAACACCCGCGGCACTGTTTGAAGTAAGTTATTGGCATGTTAATTTCCTCTTGCTGCCATAACAAATTGCTACCATCTTTTAAAACACATTTTATTTTATTACATGTATGGGGTTTTGTCTGTATAAATATATCTGTACATCACATGTGGACCTGTTGCTCAAGGAAACCAGAAAAGGGCACTGGATCCAAGTGTTCTTGAGTGTTAAGTCATCTCCATAGCCCAAAATGTGAACTTGGGTGGAAGCCTCACCTCAGCCCTGGCTTCCATATACCCAGAGTCTGTAATGTTTGGGCGGAAGTTCCATCCCAAGACCCTCCCCAGGGAGTGTCCTTAGTCCAGACTCCACCCCCAAGAAAGCCCAACAAACGATGACCCCTTCCTAGAGATGCTTAAGACCACTCCCACAGGGTATTTAAACAGCCTCCCACAGAACAAACAAGCAGTTTTCCAGTCTTCCTTCCCCATCTCCTTTCTGGGGGCCTGGAAAGGCCACTTGGGAGCGTTGGTATCCATTAAACCTGGGCTTTTTCTAATTCAGTTTGATTTGGATTATTGCATCGGTGGAGAGGCTTACAGGGACCAAAAAACTTTTTAGTGAACATCTTAAAAATCACGTTTATTACATTTTGGGTTTAGAATTTTAAACTGTGAAAATGGGGCTTGACTTCTTCTCAAGGCTCTGAGAGAGAATTTGCTTGATTGCTTGGATCTTCTGGAAGCCATCCACATCCCACAAGTCATGGCGGCATCATTTCTGCCTATGTTTTTGTCCTCATTTCTCCTTTGACAACGTGTGTTCGCCTCTAATGATGGAGGAGAGTTATCTGTCTATGTTTCTTTCATTGGTTAATTAATAAAGAAAACTGCCTTGGCCCTTTAAGAACAGAAAATTAGGTAGGTGGAGTAGACAGAACAGAATTGTGGGAACAAGGAAGTAGAGTTGGAGAGACGCTTCAGGCAGTCGCCATAGTGAGTCTCCATGCTGCTCCTCTCCGAGATGGACGCAGGTTAAGATCTCTCCTGGTAAGCCACACCTCGTGGTGCTACCCAGATTACTAAATATGGGTTAAAGGAAGATGTGAGAATTAGCCAATAAGAGGCTGAAACTATGGGCCAGGCAGTGTTTTAAAAGAATACAGTTTCGGGGGCTGGAGAGATGGCTGAGAGGTTAAGAGCACTGCCTGCTCTTCCAAAGGTCCTGAGTTCAATTCCCAGCAACCACATGGTGGCTCACAACCATCTGTAATGGGGTCTGGTGCCCTCTTCTGGCCTACAGGCATACACACGGACAGAATATTGTATACATGATAAATAAATAAAACATTTAAAAAAAAAAAAAAAAAAAGAATACAGTTTCCATGTAATTATTTCAGGTGTAAAGCTAGTCGGCGGCCGGGTGGCGGGACACAGCCCCGCCGCTTCCCACTACACTCTGAAAGTATCTTTCTTATGGCATAAGGCCATCTAGATCATCTACAATAATTCTTCTTCTTCTTCTTCTTCTTCTTCTTCTTCTTCTTCTTCTTCTTCTTCTTCTTCTTCTTCCTCCTCCTCCTCCTCCTCCTCCTCCTCTTCTGGCCTTCTCTCTCCCCTCCCCCTCCTCTTCTTCTTCTTGTTCTTGTTCTTCTTGTTCTTCTTCTTCTCCTCCTCCTCTTCCTCCTCCTCCTCCTCCTGCTACTCCTCCTCCTCCTTTTCCTCCTCCTCTTCCTCCTCTTCCTCCTCCTCCTCTTCCTCCTCCTCCTCTTCCTCCTCCTCCTGCTACTCCTCCTCCTCTTCCTCCTCCTCCTCTTCCTCCTCCTCCTCCTTCTCCTCCTCCTCTTCCTCCTCCTTCTTCTTGGTTTTGCTTTTCAAGACAAGGTTTTTCTGTGTAACAGTTCTGACTTCCCTGGGACTCACTTTGTAGACCAGGCTAATCTCTAGTTTCTTAATCACACCTTGAAAACCCTTTTGCCATGAATACAACCTATTTATAAGTTTTTGGCATTTTTGAGGCACCAGTTATTCTTGTTTCCACCATAGCAAGTATTAATTTGTCTAACTCCAATGACAACCCTGTGAAACAGACACTGTCACCATTCTGCAACGAGTGATCTCAAGGTACCTAGAGGCTATTGGCCCAAGGTCATACACTCAGAACACAGAAAACACATACAACTCAAAATACATTCCCTGCGTGTGTGCTCCTAATCGCCATGAGTTTGGAGGCCCAATCCACAAAGATGCTCTGTGTCTGCAGATGCACATCTGTCAGCTCACATATAATGTGTTTTTCATGCATACACATATACTTTTCAAGAATATGTATTCTGCTCAAATATTTATGCACTATAGATATAGGCATTTATAGCAGATATCTGGGCATTTGCATCTATAGTCATCTCCGTTGCTCATTTTTACTCCCATCACACTCATGTGCACATGCCCTAAATACATACCCTGCACACTCACACTCATGGGTCATAGATCAAGTACTGCCTATGCAGGCATATCATGCAGACATAGAAAACATACTTTGTTTGTATGATAGTATTTGGACTTACCCTGTATTAAAAACCATGTAATATCCTTTGATGTATGCACCCTGCATACATCTGCACATGGAACCATGCAACACATAACCTCTTGGAAAAATATACCGTAGCTGCACTAAACACATGCACTGTCCACAAACACACCATACAGACATGTACAGACACCAACTGCCTATGTTCCAATGTTATCTAGACTTATATCTCACCCATACATACTGTTCATACACGTATATATTGCACACAGAAGCTCATTTATCTCACATACATGCTATAAACACTCAATGTACAACTCAAAACGTCTTGCCCTGAGCTCCCTATTTATTTGCACATACCATGCTTTTGTCCTCCAAATGAGTCATATAGAGAGAGCCCGAGAACACGGTACTGCGTACACACACACACACACACACACACTCAAACACACTGAACTCTTTTTTTTTTTTTTTTTTTTTTTTTTTTTTTTTTTGGTTTTTCGAGACAGGGTTTCTCTGTGGCTTTGGAGCCTGTCCTGGAACTAGCTCTTGTAGACCAGGCTGGTCTCGAACTCACAGAGATCCGCCTGCCTCTGCCTCCCGAGTGCTGGGATTAAAGGCGTGCGCCATGCACACTTCCTGCCGTTGTAGAGAGGTATATACACCCTATGCAGAAATTCTAAATCCATACTGAATTCTCTGCTTCATTCAATACATCACATAAGAAAGAGCCTCACAGATGTGCAAACTCATTCGAGGTCTGGAGGCGCTTCCCTCAGGCTTTCCCCACCTGGGAGTTCTGTTTATGCCCATTTTCCTGGGGAGGAGGCTGAGGCAGGAGAGAGGCGGGGCTAGCCCAGGACAGCCCCGCCCCCACCCCGCCCTCAGCTGAGGTGTGATCAGCCCCGGGCACCGTATCTCCTCAGCCCCAATAGAAAAGTAGTTCCAATACCATGTTTGTTAACTAGGTTATCTAGGCTGTGGAAGATTTTAATGTTGAATTTTATAGCTTTACCACGCTCTGCCGTCCTTGTGAATATTGTAATATTGCATTTTTTACAAGTTACTCTTCTGTTAATGTTCCAGCTAGTAACTTTTATAATCCTCCTCAATGAAATTTTTTTGTATTCTTCCGCACCGTTAACCCCAATGGCGGCGCCTCGGCCCCTGGCAGGAGGCAGATACGAGATGAATTCCTCTTTAATCAGAAATAATAATAATAAAAACACACACGCGGCTACGCTGCCTGTCGCCCCGGCTTCCCTCGCGCCGCCGCCGCCTCTCAGGGCCGCCTGTGAGCCCTGCGGCCTAGGCCCGGGGCGGCCTGCGACAGAAGGCGGCGGCGGCTGGGGCAGCGCGGGCTCGCAGCCACCTCGACCAGCCAGGTCCCTCCGGGTTCCCGGCTCTCTAGCCCGACCCCAGCCTCCAGCACCCCGCTCTGCCTGCAGCCTCTAACTGTGGGTGTCCATCTGTGTGCGTCTCTCTGCTGCTGCCTGGGCCAGCCACTGTTTCTCCCTCTTCTGTCGGTATCTGCCTGTCGCTCTCACGATCCCTTCATTTAGCTGCCCCCAACCACTTTCTATTTATTTTTAGACCTAGATATTATTATTTTTTCCTTCTGGCTAGTTTTCAGCTTTTCTTTCCTTCTTTCTGCACACTCCTCCCCAAAAGACCCAAACTTGGGGTGGAAGGTAGGAAGTTTCAGGGAAAAGATGGGACCCTGGCTTGCGAAGTGAAACTCCGGGCCACTTTGGGGATTGGGCTGGCAGTGGTGTACAACTGGACCCCCTTCCGGGGGAACCATAGGAAAAAATTCTGGTGTCTGTGGGCCTACTTCTAGGGTAGGCCTGTGAGGTAGGTTTGGGAGAGTGTCTAAGAGTTGAGCCTGAAAGGTCAGAGAGGCCTAGAGAAAGCAGTTGGCCAGTGGGACTCGGGTATTGTACCACAAACATTTTTTTTAATTAGATTTATTAATTTTATTTTTGTATATGTATGTGTACTACACGAGTGCCTGGCGCCCGATGAGGTCAGAAGAGGGCATGGGATCCCTTGAAGCTGGAGGTATAGGTGGTTGTAAGTCGGTGCTGAGAACTGAACCCAGTCCTCTGTAAAAGCAACTGTTCTTAACCGCTGAGCCATTCTGGTCCTGGGCTCTCGTCGAAAGGGAAGGAGCCACCAAAGATGCAGGGAAACAAGCTGGTGCCTGGAGTTAGAAAGGATGTAGTTAGGCTATAGTCTTGATGGAGGGAGACTGAATACGCATGCCTTTGTTCTGAGGTAGATGAACTGACTTCATTGATAATACCGAGAAAGCAGGAACCGGGACTCACAGAGTCCAAAGCATTTGCTGAGCATGCGCTAGGCCCTATACTAGACCCTGGGAAGCCAATGAAAAGTGGAAACCGGTCTTGACCTGCGGGGCCTGCAACCTAGTAAATATGCAAATATGTCTCTACAAACTAGGATCGCTGCCAGGGATTTCCGGGGTACATCTTTTATCCTCTGGATCTGATAGAGCTCCAGAGTCACCTTCCTGGGGTTCCCATCTTCCTACCTATGTTACACACACACACACACACACACACACACACACACACACACACACACACACACCTCCATTGGGGAGAGAGCGGAGCCCCCTCCCAAGCGAAATTTTAACCAGCCTCTCTTCAAAGACTCCTCTACATCCGAATTTCCTAGCCACTCCCAAATCTGACCATTACAGCATTCTCCTTCATCATGCAGAAGGGATTGTGGTCCCACACGTGAGAACAGAGGTGCCCAACATCTGGAAAGCAGAGTCTCAGCTCAGCCGAACATCTGGAGCGCTAATAGCAGGAGCCGCCAGCGGGCCCGGGATACTGGGTTCTGGAAGGGTGTTAGGAGTGGAAAGGCTTCGCTATCAGGACACTCAAGTCCTTAGCTTCACGCCCCTCAACCTAGAAAATCCACGTTGGGGCAGCATAAACGGTACCTGGTCCTTTCTGCGGCCGGCCGGCGCCTATACCACCAGCCTAGCCTCACAGACAGAGTCCCTGTTCTTGTAGGAAAGGGTTAAAAGGCTCTGCTTCCCCGCTCTACCTTTATTAACCAGTTTGCAGAGTGCAGGTGAGGGGAATATTGTTAAGTGGGATCTGGGGAGGGAAGAAGGGGGAGGAGGAGGGGCAGGGGCGCCCGCGCGGAGCACGGAAGCTGCGAACGCCCGCGACAGTAAAACATCTGTAATGTGCCATTCGCCGCTGCTCGCTGATTGCTCATGGATTAAAGATTAAAATCTCGGCTTTGGCAGATGGGGAGAGAGAGGAAACTCTTACGAGCACGTTTTGCATCTGCATTTCATTCTGCTCTGTTCCCTGCTCCACGCCTGGTGGCGCCCGCCCTACCCCGCCCACCCAGCTCCCGGCTCCCCCAGCGCGGCCTAGCTGGCCAACCACCCCTCTGGCGGCTAGCCCTCGTCCTGTCCTTCCTGGCGATCTAGGCTTGTGACTCTTCTCATTTTTGTCTAAGGTTCCCACCTCTGGTCCGAGTGATCAGTTTCCCGACCCGGCCCACGCTCTTCGCAGGTCAAGGTGAACATACAGAAAGGATAACGTTTCCTCGCCCTCCCCCCACCCCCAGCAACCCTGTGGCCAGCATGGTGCTAAACTGTCCGCCCTAACCGTCATCATCCTGCCGCGGTCCTTCTGTCTTTGAAGGGAAGCAACTGTGGCATAGCCAGGTGGGCTCACCTGGGCAATTGTCTTCCCATTGTGTTTCTCACACTGAGGGATAAGACAGGGATGAAGACAGAAGCTGCATACAGTTTCCTTCCCCGGCCTCTGATAATCCTTGTAAATTAGCCTAGTCCTAGCTAATTTTTCTAGTCCTAGCTAGAAAGAGCGTGCTTTCTCAGGCTCCTGGGTAGATTCTCTAGTCTCATCCTTTCCTCCTCCTAAAGATGTGTTCTTCACATCAAACTTGGTGGAGGAAGAAAATCCAGGCCGACAGGGTTAGAGACAAAGGACTTTCAGAAAGACAGAAGGGCACTGGAGAGACAGAAAGGGAACAAAAAGCTGCAGAGTGGCGTGGCAGATGCTGGCACCTGCATGTAGTGGTGGGGGCTGAGAAGGCTAGGGCGAGGGGCAGGAGCAGGTCCTGCCAGGTTTTCAGTGGGAGGAGAAGGTGGTCTAGGGTATGCAGAGGAAAAGCTGAAGGAGGATGAATGAGAGGAGGGTCGCTGTGGCAGATGTAATTAATTACAGCATATTCAAATGTTTGTTTACAGAGATGAACAGTGGCCTAGGTCCCATGGTAATTAATTCACAGAATTTCCCAATACTCTTTGAGCCCCAATCCCTATGGGGGGGGAGGAACTTGGGTCAGCTGGGCTGGGTAAGGTGCTCCCACCCTTCAAGAGGGATTAGAGGCCAGAATGGAAGGGGATGGTGGGTAACTCAGACTTTGCCTATTGCAGCTCCATCCTGTCACAGACACTTGGGGGATTCCAGACCGGCGGAGATGAATGGTTCTTTCTCAAAACCACCAGCTAGTTAGTGGTAGAACTAGGTAGGACTGTGGTCTGGGCTTCCTAGGAAAGTGTTCAGGGCCAAAAGAATATGGATGGAGGTCGTAGAGGAGGAGCAGAAAGGGGTGTTGGGACTGAAGGAGGGGTTTGGGGAGAGAAGAGAGATGTGGGTTCTTCCTGGAGAGATGATCAGAGACTCCCTCATTCTGGAGCAGTAAGTAGGCCGGAGTGGCCCCCATCCTCACTGCACTGTCCTGGCCCATGACACACTGTCCCTAGCGGAAGCACTGAGCATCCTCAACCTTAGTGTCCCGCAGCCTTTGTGACTTTAGGGAAACCTTTCTAGCCAGCCTTCCTTCCTTTCTCTAGTCTCATCTTTCTCCTGTCTTGCGCTTTTTACAAGGGAGATCACTGGTGGCTGGAGAGACGGCTCCACAATGAAGAAAGAGCCCCCGCTGCTCTTACAGAGGACGCAGACTCGGTTTCCAGCACCAACATAGCTGCCCTCTGGTTCCAGGAGATCTGACATCCTCCTCTGGCCTCCTTGAGCACTAAGCTTGTAAATGATGCACAGACATACATGAAGGCAAAACAGTCATACACATAAAATAAATAGTAAAGAAAGTAATTTATTAAAGGATCATAGTTGAGTACTTAAGAGACAGGTCTAACTTTAGTATATGTGCTACCGAAGCTAACACTCTTTTCAAAAATGTATTCTTATTTTATGCACAGATGGGTGTTTTTCCTGCATGTGTGTCTTTGCACCATATATATGCTTGGCTCCCAGGGAAACCAGAAGAGGGCATCAGTTCCCTTGGTACTGGTGGTACAGATGGTTGTTAGACTCCATGTGGGTGCCGAAAATCAATCCCAGCTCCTCTGGAAGAACATCCATTGCTATATTTCTTTTTCTTCTCGAGACAGGTTTCTCTGTGTAGCCCTAGCTGTCCTGGAACTCGCTCTGTAGATCAGGTTGGCCCCAAACTCATAGAGATCCACCTGCCTCTGACTCTGGAGTGCCCAGCAGGTAACCAGTGTTCTTAACCAGTGCTCTTAGCCAGTGAGCCATCTCTCCAGCTTCCTTTCCTTTGCTTGAGACTAGGTCTTAGTACGTAATCCATGCTGGCCTTAAACTTACTGCATAGCCCAATCTGGCCTCAGAATTTGGTCTTTCTGCCGCTGTCCTCACCCACTTCACTGTCACCTTGTCCATCTCAGCCTCTGGGATCGGCCACATTCACAAGCAATCGCAGTCCATTCATCTATTCATCAAGGACTCAGTAGATGTGTTGCTGGGAGGAGGCAAGATGAGAGGAATTACAGGACCCACAAAAATTATAGTGGAGGCTCAAAGGAATGTCAGTGGAGGGAGAGATACAGTGGAGATGGGAAATGCACTCCTGGGACATCTGGTCCCTGGCCAGGACACAAAGGACACAAAGGGGAAGTGGGACACATGTGAGGGCAGAGCTAGTTCCGGGAGGGTCTAGGTAAGTTGTCAGGTACTGGTAGAAGTTTGGCCCATCCTCAGAAGAAACCCCATAAAGGCTTCTCCTTAATGAAGAGGGGATCAAGAGTTCCTTCCACACCAAATCTCCTCCAGTGAAGAACACAGTAAGGGGAAATCAGGGTCCAGGTGAGCAAAGAAAAAGCTGAGGAAGGCCGTCTGGAAGGTTCTGACTTGGAGCAAGAATGAAAACTGGAGCTAGTGATCATAGACTACTCGCTATGAACAGCGTGCCCCCGACTGGACTATGCCTGCAGGTGTGTGGTGTGTGGTGTGTGTGTGGTGTGTGGTGTGTGTGTGGTGTGTGGTGTGTGTGTGTGTGTGTGTGTATGCGCACGCGTGTAGGAAGGTCATTACAAAAAAGAAGTTTCTTGCAACCAATACAAAAAAATACACAGATGACAAGGCCCAGAAGACGGAGATGAGCCCAAAGAATAAATGATACCAGGGAGAGATCCCTACATGTTTCTTTCCTTCCAATCTTTTTTTCTTCAGGAACAAGGGCAGAGCAGGCTGAAACCAACTGTGCCTCCCAGCACCTCTCTTTCTCCACTCTTTCTGTCTCCACATCCCAAGCCACCTGGCCATAGGGTCGCTCGGGCTCTCCTGTACAAACCCCACGCTCCGTAGAGGAATTCTGGGGGCGACCTGGCGGGCGTACTGCTGGGGAACCATGGGCCGGTGGGGCAGGCGCGGGGAGACGCGGAGGAGGGAAAGCGCGGAAGGAGGCGGGGCGGAGCTGTCGCATCCCATCAGCCGGAGGATTGTTCCCGACACGCGCAGGCCCCGCGGCGTTTCTGTGTCAGGGAGTTTTGCCGGCTCCGTGACCCATGCGAGGAGGGTCGGGCTCCGCGCGGGGAGCGGCCAAGAGTGACCAGCGCGGCCGGCCGCATCATCACCACCTGGCCGGGTCACTGCTCTGCTCTCGTGCCCGGAGCCTCGAGGAGCGAGGGAGGGCTCCTGGGGATGAGGGAGGACACCGGCTTCTTCCAGTGTCTTCTCTCCTCACCCCTTGGGGAAGGTCGAGGGGGAGAAACATTTCCCACACAGAAGGAAGGAGGCGCCTAGAAATAGCCAAATCAGCACCCGAACTCAATTTCTTAGGCTTGGAACTGGGGGTGAGGTCTTTCGTGGCCCTGCCTGAAGACAGTCTAGTTCCTTGAAAAGTAGCGAAGGGCACGGCTGGGGAATGCAATGTTCGAGGGTGACGGGTCCCCAAAAGAGGTGCGGAGGGGCTATTCAGTCCTAGGTTACCCCAGAGTCAGAACTGCTCAGATTGGGCTGGAAGGCCCCAGGAGGCCGAGGAGGGTGTGTCTATGCAAATTAGATGGTAATAGGGTCGTGGGTGGCCAGTTTCCGGAGCCCAGTGTGGAGGATGGAGGAGGGGCGGTAGAAAGGGCAGGGAGAGCTCCTGACCTCTTCCCCCCACAACCCACTGGTCCCATCTGAAGTCCGCCGGCTCCATCTTCAGCACTTAATGATTTTGACGGGCCCCACCCGCGCACCATCGGGGCTTTTGTGTCTGCCAGACCAATGGCCCCTCTCCTGGGCCCACCCATCAGTCACCCGGAGCTCCAGCTGTTCCCAGCCTTTGGAGCAACCTCGGCCCGTCACCACTACAAATTGGCTTTCAACAGCCGCTTGGAGACCCCTTTTCTGCCATTGTCTCCGGACAAATGGCCTTTCCCCTGCACACTGCCCCTGCTGGCCCAGCCCAGGCTGCCTGCTGCTTCTGGGAAAGGGGGTCCTTGAGCTTTTCTAGGAAGCCATCCTGACTTCCTTTTCTAACTGGTATAATCTAGGCAGGCTGGGCCAGGAAACACCTCGTGATAGCGCAGTACTCCCCCGTCCTTTCCTCAGTGGGCTTCTTGAGGCAGCTTCTGCTGTGTCCTCCCCCAGCCTCAAGTGCTGGAGAAGTCTCACTTGTTGACTGAAGCTGAATTAAGGAGTACAAAAGGAGGGAGGGCTGGATTGCTGGGTAGAGCAGGAAAACTGGGAGCCAGGGATCCCAGGAGCCGCCATGGCCAAGCTCAGAGCCAAGACAATTACATGCCTAGTTTTGCTGATTGCATTAAAATCATTAGAATGAGGGATCTGAAAAACATACATTAAGGGGCAGAATTAGGAAGGGCTTTAGAGACCTGCACGCTCTCCCAGAATGAATCTGGTGCCATTAGCTGGAATTGAGTTCCTCCTGCAGTCACTGTCACAGAGTGTCAGTACCTTCTCATCACTCTGCCTGGTGTCCCCCTTCTGTATTTCTTTTTCCTCTGACTGCTGTATCTCAGCTCAATCCCCAGCCCCCACCCCTTCCCCACAACACACATATCTTTTGCTCTCTTCCTTGCTCACATGTCAATCTATCGCCCAGCACTGGTGCCCTAGGTGTATTAAGCAAGGAGGAAAAGAAAGAAAGAAAGAAAGAAAGAAAGAAAGAAAGAAAGAAAGAAAGAAAGAAAGAAAGAAAGGAAGGAAGGAAGGAAGGAAGGAAGGAAGAGCTAATAGGTAGCACACACCTTTAATCCCAGCTCTCTGAAAGCAGAGGCAGGCAAATCTCTCTCTGAGTTAGAGGCCAGCTTAGTCCACATAACAAGTTCTAGGCCAATCAAGACTAAATGGAGAGATGCTATCTCAAGCAATAGCACTGCAGTTTGACTTTAGGGATGGGAGAAAGCCCAAGACGCTTTCATTGGGTCTAACCCTACAGTCCAAAAGTCCATCTGTATTAATGTAGGTACCAAGGCAGCAGCAGAATCCAAATGGCGAGGTTGAAGTGAGAATGGACGATATAGTGGACCTGTCTAGCGTGTGTGTGTGTGTGTGTGTGTGTGTAAAAAGAGTCTGAATATTAAAATCTGGATAAGAGTCCATGGCTACCTGTGTGAATGTTTCAGTGTGTATGTGTGTGTGTACGCACACACTCACACGCACAATCTTTGTGTCTACTGAACCTTGATTCTCAACATAGCTGGTCTTCAGTGGGCATTGACCAGGGTTCTAGAGAGGAGAGCACACGCAGAGAACTTTGGATCTCAAGTGACCGTGAGTGAACTGGGCTGGGTTACACCAAGGTAGGTTGAACTGGGGATGAGGAGTGTTGTAGCCATGGTGAATGGGACTATCTGGTTAGAGACATGGTGGAGAAAGGATGGGGCGTGAGTAGGGGTGGGAAATGGAATTGCCAGCCCGGAATGAATGGATGGTGGAGTTTCTCTTTTGTAACCGGGAATAATTAAGATAGATGTGCGGATGGATTAGCTGTCCTGCAAGGTCAGGAGCGCATTGCTGGATCACTCTATTATTCCGCTGCGCCACGGCTACCCGGCTAACGCCTTTTTCATGATATTTTGAACATCCGCACAGAAAAAACCAACTGAGTGCGCGAGAGATACAAATGGATCGTTTGGTGGAGAAATCCGTCTTCGTCACCGCCGCCAGGCTGGGATTAATGCGATTGAAGGCCCCTCCAGGCTCCGCCAGGGAGACGGGCTCGGGAAAGCAAGAGAAATTGGTTTGTACCCCTGGGAACACGATTGATGGGCCAGACCCTCCAGGCTGGGCTGGGCTGGGCTGGGCTATGGTGTTCTCTGTAGGGCTGGGGGCAGGGAGTCAGTCTGGGGCCTGGCCTTGGCCTGGGTGGGGCTCTGATCTGAAAGAGAGGCCTAGACTGGCATGGACCCTTACAAGAGCTTGCTTTGAGGCTGTGGATGTTAACGTGGGGAAATCTCAGACTGGTGCCTCAGTTGGGCTGAGGGACTTTGAGTAAGAATAGGGGAAAGTAATAGGCTCTCCAATGTCACCTGGCTTTCGTGAGTGACCAGGGCCAGGCTGTTAGTGCCCATTCAGTCACTGGTATGGACAAGAGAGATACGGTCTGAGCTGAGCGCTGGGTTTGGTGAACATATGGTCCCTGTGCTCTCAGGGTGCAACACCAGGAAGGCAAACTCTGATGGACTCAGTCCAACTGATGCAGAACTTGTGAGGGAGAAGTCAACAGTAGGGGGCGGGGTGGGTAACATGGGGGAGCTCACCCTTCAGGGGTGATGGACTAGAGGCATTTATTTGTTTGTTTGCTTGGTTTTTTTTTTTCCTCATGGTTTATTTTTTTTATATTTAAAAATTTCCACCTCCTTCCCTCCTCCTCCCCCCTCCCTGTTTGCTTGGTTTTTGAGACCGGGTTTCACTGTGTGGTCCTGGCTGTCCTTGGGCTCACTCTGTGGACCAGGCTATCTTGGAACTCACAGAGATCCCTGTGCTTCCCTCTGCCTTGTGAGTGCTGGGATTAAGGTGTGAGCCACCATCCCCCCCCCCCACCATCAGAAGAGAAGTCCTTAAAGATGCAAAGTCTGGTGAGATAGCTCACCAGGTAAAGGCGCTTACTGTGTAAACCTGGTGACCAGGATTCAATCTCTGGAGTCCATATAAAGGTAAAAGGAGAGGTCAGAGTGAGACTAGAAGGAAGTCTTTGCCCCTGTAGGCTCTTACTAGTCTGATGAAGGAGACCAAAATAACCCTTTCCTTTAAGGGAGCGTGTTGGGGGCTGTAGACCCCTGCCCCCTTGACTTTCTTTGCCTGCCTCAGACCCTTTGCCTGTTGGAAAGAACTGAGCAAAACAACTTGTTTACTCTGCCTGCAGCTGCTCTGAGAAGGAGGCCTCGATGGCAGGAGAGTGGTTTCTGGTGGGCCTGAAAGATCCCGAGAGCTGGGGCGTGGCCCTATATAAGCTGCCCCTGAGCACAATAAAATTGGCATTCTTGTATCAAGGATGACCCATGTCCCGTGTCTCTGTCTGTGTACCTATGTTTTTAAGTGCTCGCATATGTCCCGTAGTGCAGGCGCTACAGGGGAGGTGCTTGGTTTTGTTGTTATTTTATGTTCATGGTATTTGCTGGCATGTGTCTGTGCATGTGTGAGTACTTGGTGCTCCTGAAGACCAGAAGAGGGCTTTGGATCCCCTGGGACTGGAGTTTCAAGCAGATGTGAGCTGCCATGTGTGCTGAGAATTGAACCTGGGTCCTCTGGAAGAGTAATCAGTGCTCTTAACTGCTGAGCACCTGGGACAAATGGTAAGTATATGAGCCTCACTGGGGAAAAAAAGGAGGGCATACCTGTGTACCAGAGTCCATACATATGCTCACATAAGGGGAGTAAAAGTGGGCTCAGGAAATGGCTGGAGAAAGCTTGGACAATTGTGGGGTTTACTTGGTCTTACTTGTTGTGCCGAGGATAAATGCAGGCTCTCACATGTTAGTTAGGCAGGCACTCTAATACTGCGCCACATCCCAGACAAGTTTGTTTCGTTTTCACTCATTACGTGCATGAGTGTGATAAAAATTTAAACATCATGTAGGGCCCAGGACCCAGGTCCTCCTTACCATTCACTTTTATCCCCTAAATATTCCTTCTCAAAAGTAGTAGTTACTGGCTGTGTGTGTGTGTGTGTGTGTGTGTGTGTGTGTGTGTGTGTGAATATCCTCATAAATGATAGTCCATCTCACACATTATTCATTGTCTTGATTTTTTGTTTGTTTTTTGTTTTTCAAGACAGGGTTTCTCCGTGTAGCTTTGGAGCCTGTCCTGGAACTCGTTCTGTAAACCAGATCTTGAACTCACAGAGATCCACCTGCCTTTGCCTCCTGAGTGCTGGGCTTAATGGCGTGCACCACCACTACCCAACCATTGTCTTGATTTTTTTAAAACGTAATAAACTATTGCAGAAATTGCTTCTGATGAACCCGTGCTTTCGGTGGTTCTTTTTCTAACAGTGTAGTGTTCATGCAAGGCCGTGTGGGTAGCTTGTTGAACCCACCCTGATGGCTGCTTTGCCATTGCCAGTTTTCCACACTGTCCTGGATGCCAGAGTGGTATCCTTGAAGCTGGATTGCCGAGTGGGGTTTGGGTTTTGAAGGAAGAGAGATCAGTGGTATGAGAAGAATCAGGAGGGAGGGAGGAGAAGGGCCTAGGTCCCAGAGGCCCTGTAGAGAGGCTCAGCCAGGAGGCGGCAGGCTCGGGACGCAGCCTTAGTTCTGTCCTCACTAGTTCCGTGACTTGATACAAGTTACTGAATTTGTCTGTCCTCCTCCTCCCCCCTCGGAAGATGGTGAGGATAATATGAACTTCATTGATTTGTTGTAAAGTTAGAAAAAACTCCTTGACTGCGGGGAAATGGGTGAACATACACTCTACAATAACAGCAGCAATTATCCCTGGGTAGTTACGTTTGAAATGTTTTGTGTTTTCTTTTCTATTTCCTGCATTATCTGTGTTATCTAAAAGTTCTTCAGTGTGCATGCGTTAGGCTCACAACCAGTGAGGAAGAATACAGACTAGGTGGCGGTGGCAGAGCAGGCAGGAGGTATAGCTAGACAGCGGCATGGGCCCAAACATTCGGTTATGATGACTGCTTGGCAGGGACTGCCAGGGGTGGGCTGGGGTGACAAAAGGCTAGAGTTGTCCCAGAGAGCACAGCAAGTGAGGACACCAGGACCAGGAAGAAGGAACAGCCAAGTGGATGCTTCAGAGGCAGGAGGAAGCCTAGTGGATATGCACGCGCAGAGAGCAAGGGCAGGCTGGAGGTGGTGCTGTGGCACGTGGCAGTCCATAAGGGCTGTGGTGAGACGTTCAGGTTTCCTCTGGAAAGCAGCTATGCTCACAGCAGGGTACAAGCCCACACGCCCACCATCAGGCCTGGCTTTCAGCAGCCTTGTTAGCTGCAGCAAGTGGAGATGGGCAAGAATCAGTGAAATCAGCGAGGAGAGCGCTGGGGACAGAAGGCGATCACGTGATGAAGGGAGAGAAGATGAAGATGGAAGGGAAGGGATGGGCTTAACAGGTAAGGGAACAGCCTGGGATTCAGTGAATGGGCTGGGGAGGTGGGAGGGGCTGTCAGCCTGCCTGGAGACGTCAGTCTACCACCTGGAGCTAGCTCTCGGATGGAGTGCTAGCTGGACCAGGCCACGAATAACCCCTTTAGGCTAGAGCAAGACCCACCAATATTCTGCCTTCTATCACCACCTCCTCACCTTCAAAAGAAAATGTTACTGTGCGCGTGTGTGAGGACAGACGTACGCGTGCCATCGTGGCAGGTAGAAGCCAGAGGACGACTTCCAGGAGGCAGCTCTCTCCTTTCGCTGTAGGACTCCGGGACTTGGCTATCAGGCTTGGACAGCAGGTGCTTTACCCACTGAGCCGTCTTGCAGTAGCAACCGCCTTTTGCACATTTCCCGCATTTCTTTCATGCAGTTATTGCCAGAGGATGACCATTAGGCTACCCTGCCACTGTAGTTGTTTTTTAAATCAGGAGAACGATGTGATGAAGTCTGTAGCTTTGAAAGATTAACCTGGTGGCCGTGAGCAGGATGGATGGGTTGGAAAGATAGGCTCGGAGGCAAATGGGTGGTGAGTGGTCAGTGGGCTGAGCCATGGTAGAAGCAAAGAGATGGGAGGAAAGGAGGGAGGGGGAGAGAGGGAGAGAAAGGGGGGGATATAGAGGCCATTGAGTGGACGTTGATTTAAGCCTCCACATCTCAAGTTCTGGGATTATAGTCATGTACCACTGTTCCCTGCTTAACAGAATTTATTTACTAATTCCTTTCAAATTGTACGTAGGTGTGTGTGTGTGTGTGTGTGTGTGTGTGTGTGCGCACCCCCCTCACATGCACACACAGTGCAGGTACTGCAGAGGCCTGAGGTATGGGCGCTGCTGGAGTTGTAGGTAGTCATGACTACCTATCACGGGTGGTGGGAATCAAACTTGGGGTCCCTGAAAGAGCTGTATAGACTCTTAAACTCCAAGCTGTCTCCCCAAGTCCTCAATGTGCATCTTTAATCTCATCGGCCTGTAGGTCAGAAATCTGGTAGGCACAATTGCTGACCCTCTCAGATTCACAGAGATCTGACTTCAGCTGGTCAGGGCTCTTTTTTGGTGTTCTGGGGACAGCAGCTGTCCATGCTCATTCCCGCTGATGGCAGATTTGCAGTCCTTGCTCCCTGCATCCTTGTTGACTGTCAGCAGGAGAGGTAATGTTAGCTCACAGAAGCCACTCTCTGGTCCTTGTGCGTGTCCCTTCTGTCTTCAAAGCCAGAAAGAGTATGCCGTTCTGTGCTTCAGCTATCCCCAAACCCATCTTCTACCAGGCATTAGAGAAGACTTCCTGCATTTCAAGGGCTTCCATTCATCTTGACCTCCTGCCTCAGACCATGTCCCTTTTGCAGCATGACATAATCAGTGGTGACACCTGCTTGTGAAGTTTTGGGGCTACCCTAAGAATCTGTGCAAGGCCGGGGCCTCTTGTGTTCGTGTGTCTTTGGAAGCTGGGTAGGGAGAGACGTAAGATGGGATAGTGAGGGGCACAGGGGACCTGCGGATTGGAAAGCAAATAGTCACAAACATGATGATGACAGCACTGGGCACAGGACTTGGGAGAGCGTTATATAGGATGGGAGCTATTGAATGAAGTTGGTCTTGAGGCAGACACCTGAAACAGCTAGAAATGGGGCACTCCCTCTCAGCAGATACCACCTCTTCTTTTAAAAACCACACACAGTAAAGATCATTATTCCCATGACTTGCCCATTGCAGAGACTGGGCCACACAGATCAACATTTCCAGTGCCCCTTTCTCAACATCTCTGTGTTCTTTCCCAGTTATCAGGTCCCCATAGGTTGTCATTATTTGGCTATCAATCACTGTCAATTGGTTTTGTTTTGACTCCAACTTCATCTGAATGGCCATCTAGCATGTACTCTCATCAAATAACTTATGCAGGCCTGAGGTATAACTCAGCAATGGAAGATATATTAATATTCAGGAAGCTCTGGGTCAAATTTCTAGCATCAAAGGAAAAGAAGAAGGAGAAGGAGAAGAAGAAAGAAGAAGGAGAAGGAGAAGGAGAAGGAGAAGAAGAAGAAGAAGAAGAAGAAGAAGAAGAAGAAGAAGAAGAAGAAGAAGAAGAAGAAGAAGAAGAAGAAAATGCTGTGTGGGATGTTTGCTATATGCTGGGTGCTATACCAACTCTGGGAACGACAGAGTAAGCAATCGAAGTCACAGCCACCATGCGACTTCAGCTTAGCCTGAAGGAAATGATCCTTTCTGTAAGAAGCAACAAGGTGGTCTGGAGGAGAGTGTGGGCAGAGGAGGAGGGTGGGAATGAAATCTCGAGGATTGGGTCTGTGTGTGTGTGTGGAGGGGAGATAAGAGAGTCAGCACTCCAAGAGGGAGGGAGCGCTCTCTAGCCTCTCCTGCCTCTGAGAGGTTAATCAACGTGTATTTATGGAGCCCCTGCTCTGTACAAGGCTATGTGCATGGAGAGGAATACAGAGTGGCATAAAACTCCCTGTAATAATGATCTCTAACACGCCTATAGAGATAAGCGAGGGCCCTGGTGGGGGCAAACACCATAAAACTCAAACATGATCTTGTCATTCTCTGCCTCAAATCTGCCTATGGCTTCTTATTCTCACTGCTGGGACGAGTACCAAAAGCTCCATGGCCTCTCTGGCCCTTGCGGTCTGACCCTGTGGACTTCTGGAGCCCTTAGGTCTCACCTCTCTCCTTGTCATTCTGGCTCTCCTGACCTCCTGACTACCCCCACACCATCTTCTGCTCCCCTGAACCCCACAGCCTTTGTGTACTTCGTTCCCTCTGCTTTATAGATTTTTCTCTTCCTCCTTAATGAGTCCTCGCCAACGCTACCTGTCCTTATCCTCAGCTTGGTACAGGAGTTGTCTCTTCAGAGGAGCCTTTCCTGACCTGATGGCTGAAAACCCATGTCTGCGCTCTGTACTCCATCTGCTTGTCACATGGAACAAACTCCCCTCACATTTGTCATGGTGAGTAATGGTATAACCACATGATAATGGTGTTTATTACAGATTGGACACCCTTGTGAGACAAGGATCTTTCTTGCTTGTCAGTGACTCTGCAGCACCCCAGCTTGGCAAGAGTCTGGTGGATGCTTGACGAATGAATGAACTTACAGATGTAAAGTCAGGGGCCCTGTCTTTGAGTCCTGGCTATGTGACCTTGGGTACATCTCTTCCCCGGAACTCAGTTTCATCGTCCGTAAAAGGAAAGGTTAGATTCTCAAAGGGCCTCTCCAGTCTCTTCTCCTTGGATTCCATGACTCACACTCATAAGAATGGCACTGGGCTTCCCGCCAGCACATTAGCACTGATATTAGCAAGTGCTGAGTAAGAAGGTAGCAACTGTCTGCTGTAGGGACAGGACAGGGCAGCAGCAGCATCTGGGATGTTCAGAGAAAATGTCCCGGAAGAGGGAGGTCAGGGAAGAGAGTTATCAATACATGCCTCTAATCCCAGCACTCTGGGGGGCAGAGATAGGAGAACCACAAGCTGGAGGTCAGCCTGGGCTACTCTATGCGGTAAACTCAGGGTCAGCCTGGGCTACATGGCAATCCTCTGGAGTGAGAGGAGAGAGAGAGACAGAAACAGAGAGACAGAGAAGCAGAGAGAGAGACAGAAAGAGACAGACAGAAAAAGGGTACCTGTCCAAGGTGTGGTCAGGGCTCCTTTTAATAGAGGCCATCGGGAGTTTGTGTCCCTGCTAGTCCCACTTCTGAAGGGTGTCCTCATTCTCCATGGCCCCACATCACATGGCCTTTACCCTTGGCCTATTTCCTCCCATTTACAAAGCTCATGTGGTTGCGTTGTGTACATTCAGAAGATTCTGGACAACCTACTGGCCTCAAGATCACTAAGAGAGCTCTCTCCATAAAACCCCTTTTACCAAGTGAGGCAATGAATTCTCGGATCCTGGGGGTGATGACATGGCCATCTCTGAAGGGCATTTTTCTGTAACTATTGGCTGTTCGCACAGCCCTTGGTACCAGAATGCCTCAGTTTAAGCCTTGGTTTTGTCGTCACTAGTGGCTTAATGCTAGGAGAATTCTTTTATTTATTTATTTTTTTTCAGTACACACTGTTTCTTTATGTCTTCATAAATACAAAAACATTAGGATAAAATACTTTGTACGTATGTTTTAATTTCTTTAAGAATACATATATATGTTGTATAGTTTTTAAAATATATATGTTGTTTTATTTTATTTTAGTTTTTTATTAAAAATTTCCGCCTCCTCCCTGCCTCCTATTTACCTCCCCCTCCTCCCTCCACTCCCCCTCCCTCTTCTGTCCGAAGAGCAGTAAGGGTTCCCTGCCATGTGGGAAGTCCAAGTTCCTAGGAGAATTCTTAAGCCCATCTCTGGCCTTAGTGCTCCCATGTGTAGAATAGAGACACGGAAGCATATCCCTTGTTGTGCCGGTTTTCTGTTGCTGTATGACACTTCACTCCAGATCTGGAGAGCTGAAAAAGGAGGTTTTTTTTTTTAATTGTTGGGTTTCTCATTGCTCATGCTGGCAAACACTCCAGCCCTAGCGGACCTGAAACTCGCTCTGTAGACCAGGCTGGCCTCAAACTACAGAGATCCACCTGCCTCTTCCTCCTGAGTGCCGGGACTAAAAGCATGTGCCACCACTGCCCGGCTACAGTGAATTATTTTTTCAAGCTCAAAGACCATTTTATTAAAGTTTGAGAGAAAAACAGCATGACAGGCAAGCTACAGATCCTAGCAGCTGTTGGGGGGAATAGGGGGTTGAGACTGGAGAGAAAGTCATGTCTTTTGAGTTAGAGTCAGCAGTGAAAGCAACAGAAGGAAATGGGAGAGCTGTCTCCAGAAACTGAGCAAGCCAGAGTATCAGAGCGAGTAAACAAGCAAGCTGAGGACGGGGTCTGGTTTTCTAAGAAGAGACGAAGGATAAGGAAAAGGTGTGCTTTTTATTTAGAACTCAGCAAAGTAGATAGAATAAACTGTTAAGATATTCCTTTTTACTTAGTTATTTTTTGAGACAGAAAGAAACTCACATAGTCCATGCTGGCCTTGAACTCACTTTGCAGTTGAGGATGACCTTGAACCCTCCCCATCCTCCTGCCTCCAAGTCCTAACTGCTGAGAATACAGGTATTGGCTGTGGCCAGCAGAACAATCATCTTTTTAAAATTTTTCATAGTTGTATGTGGGGGCTGGACATTTCTTCTGCTCCAGGTGCTGTCTGAGTGTTTAGACAGCTGTATTCAATTACTCAGCTACAGGTTGAGCAACTAAAGCAGACTCAGGTCCATATCTGGTAATTGATGCTGGCTGGAAAGCTTTGGTTCCTCTGTATGAAACTACCTTCCCTTCTCCAGCTTCTCTGGCTTCTTCAGCTTCTCCAGATTCTCCAGCTTCCAGTCTCTTTACATGGCTACTGCTTTACAATCGAGTAAAGCTGAAAGACTTCCTGTGGCCTGGGGTCACCCTGTGCCACTCCTGTGGCATCTCACTGTGTTGACTGAGGTTTCTGTCCTGCCCAGTTCCCACAGTCGTTAAGTCCCAAAGAAATCACACAGAGGTCTACATTAGTTATAAACTGATTGGCCCATTAGCTCAGGCCTCTTATTTATTAATTCTTACATCTTAAACTAACCCATTTTTCTGGTCTACGTTAGCCACGTGGCTTGGCACATTTTTGGTGAGGCAGTCACTTCTTGCTTCTTCTGTGGCTGGGTCATGACTGTAGAAAGAACTTTCCTCTTCCCAGAACCCTCCTGTTTTCATTGCCCTGCCTCTACTTTCTGCCTGGTTGTCCTGCCTATACTTCCTGCCTAGCTACTGGCCAATCAGCATTTTATTCAAATACAATTGACAGGGTACAAACCATTGTCCCACAGCATCACTGGCCAGACAAACTCAAAGGGAATAGACTCCCTAAAGTGACGCTGCATGTGTTTGGCAGGCTGTGCAAGCTGCTACAGTAGCTGTGAGAATTTCAAGAATCCAAATACGGAATAAAGCAGGGTGTAGCCAGGTATATAACTATAATCCTACACTTGAGAGGCTGAGGCAAGAAGATTCAGAGTTCTAGGCTAGGCTAGCCTGGGATACACACATAATGAGACGCAGACTAAAATCATTCCTTCACACACAATATAAAGGGCTTAGAACAGTGCTGGGTACCTAGGAGGTGCTCAATATTTTTCACAGAATGAAGACTTTAGGGTTGGGATACTGAGATTCAAAGCCCAACTGTGTGGCTTATGTTTGTTGGTTCTTTTTTTTAACCTATGGCAAAATGCTTAACCACTCCAAGTTCCTTGGGTCTCCTTTGTAAATGAGATTAATGGTAACTTTTACTTTACAGGGTTATTCCTAGGGTGAAGGAGAATGATCTCTTCAAACTCTAACAGATTCAGTAAGTATAACTTTTGGTTGTGCCAGCATTCTGCCGGCTAGGGCCAGGTCTTCCCTCTTTCCCTCCCTTTCCCCCTTTCCCTCCATCTTCCCTAGGATTTCCGTTGTTGTGAAGAGACATGATGAGCATCGCAACTCTTATAAAGAAAGCATTTAATGGCTGTGGCTCACTTACAGTCTGATAGTTCAGAGGTTTTGTTCACTGTCATCAAGGAGGGAAGCAAGGCAGCATGCAGGCAGACATGGTGCTAGAGAAGGAACAGAGAGTTCTTACATCTTAACTCACAGGCAACAGGAAGTGGTCTGAGACACTGGCATGGCTCAAGGGTATATGAGATCTCAAGGCCCGACTCCACAGCGACACACTTCCTCCAACAAGATCACACCCACTTCAACAAGGCCAGCCCTCCTAATAGTGCCACTCCCTTTGGGGACCATTTTCTTTCAAACCATCACACCCTCTATTCCTTTTTCTGTGTAGTCCAGGATGGCATCAAACTTGCAACTCTCCTGCTTCTGCCTGCAGGTGGTAGGGTTATAGGTGTGAATCAACAAGCCTCCAGGTGGTGGGATTATAGGTGTGAGTCATCCAGTCTGCAGGTGGTGGGATTGTAGGTGTGAGTCACCAAGTCTGCAGGTGGTGGGATTATAGGTGTGAGTCACCAAGACTCCAGGTGGTGGGATTATAGGTGTGAGTCACCAAGACTCCAGGTGGTGGGATTATAGGTGTGAGTCACCAAGTCTGCAGGTGGTGGGATTATGGGTGTGAGTCACCAAGTCTGCAGGTGGTGGTATTATAGGTGTGGGTCACCAAGTCTGCAGGTGGTGAGATTATAGGTGTGAGTCACCAAGTCTGCAGGTGGTGTAAGTAACCATGCCAGACACCAAGCATTTCTTTTATGTCCCTTTATTTAAGATAGTTGTTCACCTTACATGCTGAACAATACCACTCACTTATATATGTGTATTTATGAGGCATTGAAGGTCCAAAGTCTTAAGAGACTTGGAGATAGAGCTGTAATGCAAATTCCAATTGGTCTTAATAATAAAAATCTAGAATAAGATATTAGGGGGCAAAAGCTGAAAGATCAGAGAAGCAGAGCAGACAGCCCCTAGTTCTTACCTCTATGGAATCCTCATACCAAATGGGAAATCCTGTTTCTAGGAATGCTAGGTCCTGTCTCCTCCCACCTTATAGTCCTCTCTCAGCCCAGTGATATCAGTTCCTGTCTCCACCTCCCTAGTGCCGGGATTAAAGGTATGAGCCGCCACCATTTGACTGTGTTTCTTTTTTAGACTGATTCAATCTCTTGTAGCCCAGGGTGGCCGTGGACTCACTGAGTGCTAGGATTAAAGGTGTGCGCCACCACTGCCTGACCTCTACGGCTAACTAATGTGGTTAGCTCCACACTCTGATCTCCAGGCAAGCTGTATTTGTTAAAGCACAAACAAAATATCGCCACATGGAACCATTGTTAGGACTATGATCCAAGTTGGCATGACAACTCAACTATTTCCAAGTTAGAAATTTTAGTGTTTGGGGGGTTTTGTTGTTTTTGTTTGTTTTTAAGTAGGGAACAGGGGACATTCTTGATATCTTTTCCAAACAATGTATAGCATGGTATTTTATTACAATGGCTCTAATATTGGCTTTTTTCCTTCTTAGGTAAAAACCTGTCAACTAGCATATGTTTATCATGATATAACCTGTAATGTGTTGAAATGGAGTCAATAACATTTCTGTGAGAATATAGCCATTTATTTATTTATTTATTTATTTATTTATTTATTTATTGTTTTTTCAAGATAAGGTTTCTCAGTAGCTATGGAGACAATCCTGGAACCTCGCTCTGTACTCACAGAGATCCACCTGCCTCTACCTCCCAAGTGCTAGAATTAAAGGCATGCACCACCACTGCCTGGCCATATATAACCTTTTATTACAATTGCAAAGCAGCATGGCAGGATGGTGCATTGGATAAAAGTGCTTGCCACCAGACCTGATGACCTGAGTCTGACCTTCAAACCCCACATGGCAAAAGGAGAGAATCAGCTTCCCCCTGCCAGCTGTCCTCTGACCTCCGGACACACTGTGAGACACACTTGTGTATGTGGATTTGCATATACACCAAGCAGATAGATAGATAGATAGATAGATAGATAGATAGATAGATAGATAGATAGATGATAGATAGATAGATAGATAGATAAATGTATAAAAATTTTAAAAGGCAATGATCTGTTTCTTTAGAAAGAAATTCCAGCTGGGTGTAGCAGTGCATGCCTTTGACTCCGGCACTTGGGAAGCAGAGGCAGGCTTGTGACGTCGGGGCCAGCCTGGTCTACAGAGTGAGTTTCAGGACAACCATAGAGAAACCCTACATAGAGAAACCCTGTCTTGAAATAAAGCAAAAATTTAAAAAACAAATTAAAACCAGTTTTTAAGAACTGTTTATTGTGTACCTTGTTCTTACTCACTGAGTTACAGGTAGACACCAGCATCATTTCTTTTGACAGACAAGGCCACTGATGCTTACAAGCAACTCGTCCCACCAGTAAACAGAGAAGCTGGGTTCAAAGCCTGTAAAAGGTCACTGGAACTCTTTCCCATTATAATATAAAGAAAACTTTCTTATTATTGTGTATGTGTGGTCATGTACACAGGCACAAGACAGAGCTATCAGAAGACAAGTTTGGGGAGTCTGTTCTCTCCCTCCGCTGTGGATTTAGAGAATTGAACTCAGGTCATCAGGCTTTTGTGGTGAGCACTTTTATCCACTGACCCATCCTGCCGGCCACTCCATTGGAAATCTAAAATAATATATTGATTGATTGGTTGGTTGGTTGGTTGTGTGTATGTGTGCCTGCATAAGATTTTGTGCACATTGTAGGTGCCTGTGGAGGCCAGAGTAGGCTTCGGACTCCCTGGAAGTGGCGGTATAAGCCCCTGTGAGCACCTAGTGGGACGCTGGGAACTGTAACCTCCAGCCGTGCTTTATTTTGTTTTGAGAAATGGCCTCATTTTTACCAGGCTAGCCTGAAATGCACCATGTAGCGGATCTCAAACTCACAGTCCAACTCAGCCTCCTGAGTTGTAGGAAGGAGCATGAAGTTAGAAGCAATCAGTTCCAGGTTCAAGGCCAGCCTCTGGTCCTTGCAAGCCAGGTGATCTAACTTTCCTGAACTTTTAGCTCCCCTCTTCCAGTGGAGACCTCATCTACGGAGATAACAGCATCTGTTCCTAAGGATGTTGGGAAGGGCTACTGAGACCACAGAAACAACAACCAGCTGCTAGTGGCTGGTGCACTCTCGGTGCAGAGTATATGCCCCATGAGTACTGGTTTTCTCCCTCTTTGGCCTTCTGCTATCAGCCATCTCTTTTGGCCCAGCCAGTCTCCTAGGCTCCACCTGTTGGAGCTTTGCCAACCCAGCCCCAGTGGTGCTTATTCTCTCAATCATTGTCCTGACCCTGCCAGCTTGCCAAGATCAGGGGGTTGTTTTTCTCTGGTGTGCCAGAGTACTCTGGATAACTCATAGAAAACCTAGGCACACTCACTGCTTTGCAGTATAGGTATCTGCTTTGGAATATGCTAGACCTGTAACAAAGACAAGAAGCAGCAGAGCAGATGTGTCCTAGCCTGAACTCTGGCACCAGCAGGAAACCAGTTTTGCATCTGTGGGATGTGTGTGTCTCTGTGTGTGTGTGTGTGTGTGTGTGTGTGTGTGTGTGTGTCGGGGGGTTGATCAAGAAGGTCTTGGCTTATCTTGAGTCCCCGGAAATTAACCATAGTTTGATGCTGAATTGAGTACAGTTGAATGAGCTGGAGACTGCAGAAAATGCAGGCTGCCCTCTGAGAGGAGACCTCATTGCATTGCAGGTAGATGGAAATCCTGCCCATGGGGCGCTTTTCAAGGCCTGGCAGAGCTTCAACAGACATACATGAAGCCTGATGGTGCAGGATGAGGGCCTGGGAGCAAGGCACCTGGGACAATGGAGGAAGAAGACAGTCCCTGTGGCTGGGTCTTGACTCTGACCTTCTCACCTTTCCTTCTGAATATTCTCTTGGTCTCCTGGTCTGTCACCAACTTAAGCCCAAGCCTTCCTGGGAGTCCCCTTCTCCTAGAAAGCTACTGTCAACACCACCATCTAAGATGACCCCTACACCACTCCTGTGAAGCAGTATTAATTGCCTACAGTTGGCAGATTAAAAACTGATGTGTGTGTATGGGGGGGGGGTAAAGTGACTCGCCAAGATCAACTAGCAGTAAGTGTCAAAACTAGAGTTCAGTTTAGAATCTATGTCTGAAACCAGGCACTTCCAGAAAGAGCTGCAGGGTTCTAGAGGAACTGGAGTAAGACAGGAACCTCCAGGAGGCCTCTGTGGAGGTCTGGTCTATTGACAGGTCCACTGGAAAAGGAGGAAAAGAGCATCCCAGCAGGAAGGAACAGCGAGCTTATTTGAGCTTATTTGAAAGGCTTCACCTAGCTGGGTCCTGTCTGTAGGGTACAGACTTTGAGGCTTGGAGTGTCCCCACCTTCCTGCAGAAGATCCGGGCTTGGCTATGGTGTATGTGTGTGGGGGGGTGGAAGGGGTCTCAGATCGCTCCTGAAGTTCAGTCTCTGCCTGTTGTCCCTTCTGACTGCCTGGAGCAACTTGAGCTGAAGTCATTCTCAGCATGCCCATGTCCCCTCCTGGCCCTAGGGGACAGTGTGTAACCCTTGTCCAAACCCTGGGAACCTATAGAGAAATCTCTGCCGCCTGTCCAGGTCTCTTCCCTGCAGGTCAGGGCCCCCACTGTGGACAGGCTCCTGCGATGATGGATCACTGGCCCCAGCGCACATATTATTATGAAATGGGTTTATTAGACTCTAAATCTCTCACTAATGTGCCGCTGTTTAATCCCTTTATCCAATTCTGAGTCTCTTAGGCCCAGCCATAGCTCTCTCTAGTCAGGATGAATACGAAATAGTTTAGCAGATAATTTTTGGCTTGGGGAAGGGGGACCAGGGTAGAGTCTTTTTCGAAGGAGGGAGGCCAGAGGAAGCCAGGCAGCCCTAAAGGGCATGACTGCAGTCCTTGGACATGGTAAGATCTGGAACGCGGTGCCTTCCCTGGGTCTGAGTTCACCAATGGAGCTGGTCTGACTGTCTGTCTGTCTGGTTGTCTGTCCCATTTCCATCTTCTCCATCTCTTTTTCTCACACCGGCTAGCAGCCCTGTTTCCTCTCTGGCCCCTGTACTTGTTGCCTGCTCGCCTCCTCTCTGGCCTCCCGAGTCTGTGGTCAGGATGATGGCATCCAGTTCCCATGATCCTGAGTTCTCCCACCCGCTTCAGATTCTGGAAGGTTCCTTCCACTGGACCCTCCATCTTCTCAAGTCTCCTCTTTACCCCAGCTTGGGCACCTTCTGCTGCTGTACCTGCCGCCCTCTCATTTCGGGCCCCAGCTCCTCCCATCTGCCCCACGCCAGGCCCAGCGCCTCCAGCAAGTCTCCGCCTCTTCTGCGGCCTCGCGGTAGCTGACACCTCAGTTCTCCAGGCCTCCTCCTTCCTCTCCTCATTCTGATCCGGCCACCTCCCCGCTGGCCTTCTCTCCCTCCCTGAGTCTCTATCCCTGTCTCCCAGTGTCTCTCCCCAGCAGTCCCTCCCCGCTCTGACACACCAGCCGGTAAGGCAGCCAAGGCTTCCTGCTGTCAGCTGGGGAATAGATAAAGATAAATGATATTATGTTAAATTCCACTTAATGACAAATTTTTAATTTTCTGAACATGGTCATTTTCTGGCTAGTGAATCAAGTGGAGGGAGCTAATTACATGAAGATCTGAACAAAAATAACTCCTAATTTTCAAGGATAATGGAAGAGAAATGTTGGAGATTAATGGCACTATTTATCTTTTTTAAATTTCTATCTTTCTCTGTGATAGCCGTGCTCCCCAAGGAAAATATTCATAAAATGAAATTGAAGTCGTAACTTAATAGGTTATTAAAATTTTTGAGTGCATATCACTTTCCTTCCGCAGCACTGTAAATTTAAATTGAAGTTTGCGGCTCCCCGAGTCACCAGCGGAGGTTTTTTTATGATGGCACAATAGAGAGAAACATGCATCTTTGTCAGGAGGTATTTGCTAGTCTAATTTTATGGCAGGCCGGATTATCAGACGGGAATGGCAGCGCCGGGGGAAGCTGACAAGCCCGCAGCCGGCAGCCATGTGTTTCCATTAGCGCCCCGAGCCGTCCGGGGCTTCTCCGGCCTCTCATTTTCCACTTCAGTCTTTTATCTTGATTTAAAGTGAGGGCGCCCAATATTCAGGGCCTGTCATTTTTCTCTCTCACACGCTCTCACGGCTCTTCCTTGTGTCTCCCCTCCCACTTCCTCTGCTCCAGGGCCCTCTCCCTTTCATCTCCGCCGCTCGTCTCTGGCATGGGCACGGCCCTCCCTGCTCCCCTTTCCTGGCATCCTCCCTCCAACCTCCTCCAACCACCACGGCCCTAGCGAGAGGAGACAGGGGCTGGTGGCTGCCCCCGGAGTAAGTTAGAAATCTGAGTGAAGCCTTGTCCCGATGGACTCATCAGACCAACTTTTGAGTAGGGGCTTGCCTGTGTACGTGGGAGGAGAGGTCCTCCAGGCTGGAGCCCATCAGCCTCCCTAATTGAGTGTTAATAGAGTTGCCAGGGGGAGGGGTCGCAGCTGTTGGCTCTGGGGATACGAGGACAGGGAGAATTATCACCATCTCCCTCATGGTCCCTGTCTCTGTTCCTCTTCGGGTCTCTGCTCCCGGCTTTGTCGCTGAGACTCAGAACCTAGAGGAAAGCCCAACTTGAGCCCAGCCAATGCTCTCACACTTCCTAGGTGAGCATACTGAAGTCCAGAGATGGAGTGCCTTGTCCCAGGAATGGAAGCTCATTAGTGGCTGAGAGAGAAGAAGCTGGACCACCAAGACATTTAGATGGATGCATTTTCATTCAGCTGCTCCGCCTCCCTCAGCGTCTTTCTGTTCTTGGATGGAAGCCAACACCTCCATGTATATCTCAGCCCCCCTCCGACCCTACCCCTCTTGTGTAGGAGTCGCAGGCATGTTGTGGACATGTGCACTTCTCCAGGCCCTGATCGTGACCTTGACACCCTAAGCAAGGTCTTCTCTGGTAGCCTGTCCTCAGCCCACGTGTTGGTTGCCAAGTTCTTCCCTCTTCCACCTTGTGCCTGTCCCCTTCAATTGAGTTCACCACACCTGTTCCCTTGTCTCCACGTTATACCCTTGCTTCTTTCAGCTAGTAACTTTACCCAAGTAGCTTAGATCCCCAAATGCCTCTCTGGAGGGCTTTGACACTCTTTAGGAAACACTGAGTTCCACGCTGTCTTCAAACCTCACAACCCCGTGTGGCCACAGCTGTTTTCTCTCCCCTTTGCCACTCTGTCCATGGACGGTCAGTTCCATTCGTTTGTGCCCCTCCATCCCTTCTTCTTGGTATCCACAGTAGAAATGTCGCCACCTTTCCTTTTTAGCCACCTTTCATGAGTCACCTCAAGCCACCCTCTTGCCGGGCTCCACGAAGTCTTATTGATGTCCCTCTTCTCTGGCCCCCATTAGCCCTTATCTTCCAGGACGGCTGGCTCAGCATCTGTCACCTACTGGCCTGCTGCCTGAGATATCACTGAACTTATTCTGGACCCAAGACCCTCTGTCCAGTTCACATACCTTATTCAAGCAGCCACAGGTGTCCACCTGGGTTATGTGTCCCATTCTACATGTCCCTCGTACACCAGTGGAGTCCCCTGGATAAGGAAGGCTCCTTTACAGGCCTTTTGTGTTGAAGACAATTTGAAACTTTTTTCTTCTTTTTCAAGACAGGGTTTCTCTGTAGCTTTGGAGCCTGTCCTGGAACTAGCTCTTGTAGACCAGGTTGGCCCCGAAGTCACAGAGAACTGCCTGCCTCTGCCTCCCGAGCGCCGGGATTAAAGGTGTGCGCCATCATCACCCGGCAACAATTTGAGACTCTTAACCCCGTCATTTTATAGATACAGAAACTAAAGCTCAACTAGAAAGAGTGCATGGAACTGAGTGGGAAAGCGGTTGAGGAAGTCATAGTTCAGTTCCATTCTATCTCACCATCCTGTTCCCAGCGGTCAGGCTGTCTTTATTATGCGGGGAAGTTAGCGACAAGACTTTGTAGAATGTCATGCTCCTCTTTCAAAATGGTATCAGGGGTGACTGGGGAATCCTGTAGCCATAGGAGGGCCTCCTTCCTCTCCTTTCCCTATGTCATGTTCTGTTCAGCCCCTGCTTCTGTCCCTGTATGCTCCCTGGCCTGGCTGTTTCCAAGGATTTCTCGGTCCCTTTCCCTCTTTCTGGCTCCCACCATTGTTGCAGGCGTGTTGCAGACATGTCACAAGCATGTTGCAGGCGTGTTATAAACACGGCCATTTCCACTTGGCTGCCTATGCCGCACAGGTCAGGTGGTGAGTGGCCTGGGCTGCCCCCACGCCGTGTTTAGCAGGAGAGCTGAGCGGAGGCGGTGCCTGGTTCCCCAGCTACAGTCTCTCGTTAGAAAGAAATTAAAAGCCACTCAATTTTGGCTAATATCCCTCTGAAGGCCTTTAACTCCACCTGTGACTAACCCATTCATAATCGCTCCGTTTTAGTGGCTCAGGCTGATGTAGCCTCAATTAATTTGGGAGGAGAGATAAACGGCCGTTCCTCTTTGTCTCCCATCCTTTCCTCCCTTCCTGCTCTCCCTGCTGTCTCCCCCACAGCCTCTCTGCAGCTCTGCCCCAAGCTCAGTTCTTCTTTCTTCCTCTAGTCTCACCTTTCTTTCTCATCTCCACTGTGTGGCTCGCGAAGTCTGCCTCTTCAACCCTCTTTGTGTCTCAGAGCCTTAGTTTGTGTTCCTTTCTGCAGAGTCCACCTCTGGTTCCCTGTGTTTGTCTCTCTGTGTCAGTTGTCTGGCCTCTGCCCCTTGCTTGTCTTTTCTCTGCTCCCTGTTTCCTTTGGTCCCTGACTTTCACCACTTTGATCGCTTCTCAGTTATCCTGGGGTCTCCTTGTCCCTCTGGTGTGCTCACACGCCATGCCCCGCTCTGCTTCCTCTGCTTCCGATGCTGCTTTTCTGGCCTCACCTCTCCCCGTCATTTCTGCTCTGTCCACCTCTTTGTCTCAGCCCCTCTGAGCTTCTTCCTGTTTGTTCCCCTTTGTGCAGCCTCCCTTCTCCCCTGTCCCCTGTGTTTGCTTTTTTCTTTATTCTATTTTTTTTTTATTCTCAGTGTCTCTGCTTCTGCTCTATGTCCCTGCGTTTTTCTCTCATCTCTTCCCCTTTCTGTCCCAGAGACGACTCCCTCCCCCTTACCTCTTTTCTTTTGGTGCCTCAGAGCCCCCTAGCCCATGAGTCCTTCTGTCTCCCCCACCCTTCTCGATTATTATTAATGATAAAAGCTCAAACATCACACCAGTAATTTCTGAGTGAGTTTTGCAATGAAACTGGGGCCTTCTCGGCCCCTCCCGAGTCCCACAAATTTTACTTTTGTAATTTCACGCCTTTGGTTATCGCCACGCTGCTCCGTCCCTCTCTGCCTCTCAGCTCCCCTCCCTTCCCCCCCTCCCCCCCGGAGAGAGCACTTAAACTTGTTTTCATTCCCTTATTCTTTATTTTTTTAATGTCCACTCTCTCCGGAGTCAGTAATGTTCTTCCTCTCTTTCCTCTCCCATTTTCTGTTAATTCTGCGCCATCTGCCTTAGCATCTGTTAAAAATAAAATTTCCCTCACACAATGAGAAGCCTCTCTGCTCCTCCCTTCCCCCCTGCAGCCCCCCAGGTTTGGTGCTGGGGCGTCAGATGCCACTTCCTCTCTTGGGATCCTCCCCCTCCCCCCAGTCCCTAGTCTGGTTTTCAGAGCAGAGGTACAGTGCTGGGCAAGCAGGCAGCAGAGGGGGGGGGTCTGCCCAGGGGGCCTGAAGCTAGAGGGGGCAGCTGCAGAGGGAGCTAGAAATGGGCCGGGGGGGGGGGGGAGGTTGCAGAGGATGGATCAGGCTCTACCTTCTTGCCTTTCAAGACCTGGCCAAGGCTAGTGTTTGGAGCAGTTGGGACAGACCACCTGTACAGGTAGGTGACAACAGGTGGGGCAGGAGCTTATGGAGGTAGACCTGGTATGCTAAGAAAGGAAACTGGGAGCAACTCTGTCTTTCTGGAGTGATAGGGTCTGAGGCTGTGGGGGAGTGGGGAGTATGAGTGATTTCAGGGAGATGGAGGATACACCCAAATCCCACCGACTGGCCCCAGCTTGGTCTGGCTATGATGACAGAGACGGTGTCCTTAAGACTGGCTGTACTGGACCCACTGTGTATGTCTGCTGGAGGATTATGTCCCAGCTCCCCTGGGCTCAGCTGGAAGAAGGGGTGGGGGTGGGGGTGGGGGAAGTCTATGGCTTACTTGCCCTGAAGACTTTGGAAGGCAGGAAGCTCTTGGGGAAAAGCCAGCTTCCCAGAGGGTCTGAAGCTGTCTGTGTACATGTGAGTGTGTGCCCATGAGATTAATGTTCCCTCTGCCCATTGCTCTCTGTGGATGTGTCCGTGACATATATGTAATGTAAGTTGACTTTCGACTGTTTTCTTTTTCTGTGCCATCTAGATCTGGTTACAGCCCTCAGGTGTGAGTGTTACATGTTACAACAAGCATGTCTGTGTCTCTCCATGAAATAGTGTGTGATAGTGTATATGTTGAAATGACGTATCTCTGTGGATTTCTGTTGTTTTGCAAAAACACCGTTCCGGTAAATGGTGTTTTGCAAAAACAAAGCATCAGTCTCCGTGTGTATGCAATGTCTTCTGTCTTACTACTTTGGAGCATCAGAGTGTTACACATTTGGTGTGCCTGTGTATGTGTGATTCCCTTCTGTGGCTGGGTATAGTTTTCTCAGTGTGAGGGGTTGATTTGCTTGTGACCAATAGCAGATTGGCACAGGCGTGTGGATTGCATAACTTCTGAGCAAAATGACACCCTCCAGAATCTCTTTTCACAGGAGGGCGGTGCTGTGTGTTTGCCTCCTGTGACATATGTGTGAGCACCGTAGACTTCCTTTGGCTCAGTACCACACAAACGTGTGGGTGCCTGAGGTGTGGTGGAACCAGATGTGAGCCGAGCAAAGCCAGTGTTGGAGTCTGTTATCAACTGAGACCAGGTCTCAAGGGAACCCAAGCAGCTCAGAACTGGGAGGGTGGAAAGACATAGACCTCAACACCAAACAGTCCTGAGTGCAATTCCTACATGGCCCCTGATCAAGTCAGTTACCGCCAGTATCGTAAACATTAAGTTTCCACTCCTGTCAAATGGGGATGATCATAGCCACATAGGTCATTATGAGGATTAGGCACCAAAGGTTTCAACTCACCTGGCATCTAATACAATAATAGCCAACTGCTTGCCGATACCCATTCATGTCCTTAATTCCTCACATGAATTCCTAAAGGATCCTTACTGTGTTAGAGCTGAAGAAACTGAGGCACAGAGTATAAATACCAAATAGACTAGGTATCCAAGCAATGCTAGTTAATTGGTAAGATCTTTCCAAATTAATATTTGTGTGTATGTGTGTGTGCGTGCACACGCGTGTATACACGCGTGTTCTGCCTTATGAATTCTCTTTCCCAAGTCATCAGCGCCCCCCATCCCAACCAGCACCCAGCAGAGTGGTCCTCATGGGGACTAGACAATAGAGAGTCCATGAGGAGGAGGCACTGTGGCCTACTCCACGGCTAGCTACTGCCAGCTAGCCTTGATAGACACCAAAGACGCCTAATCTCTCTCTGGCCCGAGGGGAGCAGCAGCGTTTGTGAAACAGATTTTTACAAAATGTTTTGACCCTGCTCTCCCCTCCCCCCTGCATCCCTGCCTGGCACCGTGTCACCTAATTAAATCAGCCTTCGCAGGCGACTCAGCTTCCTGCTAATTGTGCTCTGGGCCTGTTTCCGGAAGCCGCTCTCCCCCACCCCCTAGCCACCACCCCGACTCGGGAGGACAGCCCGTATGGTGGGGGGTGGTCTGTCTGCGGGACACAGAGGTCCTCAGAGAAGTACCCGCGACACCCGCGGTCCTGAGGAAATTGGTCTGCAATCAGGGAGACTGAGGCACCGGGTTTGGCCGTTGCCCAAGGGACCACTTGAGTCCAGGTCTGATATGATCCGGGATCTCGGGGAGCGTATCCAAATAATTGTCTGCACCAGAAGGGGTACCGGGGTACGCGATTCGGAAAATCCCAGGATTCTTTCCCCTTCCCTAGCTGCACTGCCCGCCCAAAACCGGCAGTTTCTTCTGGTTCCTTGTCTGGCTGAGAGGTGGGAGGGAGGTCACTGTCTCTGTCCAGGGTGCTGAACGGTCTCCCTGTGGTACCTCCAAATTTTCCCCATAAATAGCAATGACTAAAAACATCACAGGCGACTTTCACTGGCCGATTTCGCGAGCCATGCTCTGACCTAAACGCTTCCAAGCTCAGTAACCCTAGGAAAGGAGATCTCCCCATTTTAAAGGCGAGAAAATCGAGACAGACAGTTAAAGAGCTCCAGGAGGGGAGGGTAAGGCTTTCACTTTATCTATTGTCCACTTCCTTCTTTTACAATTTATTTATTTTTTTTGTTTGTTTTTTTGAGACAGGGTTTCTCTGTGTGGTTTTGGTACCTGTTCTGGAACTTTCTCTGTAGATCAGGCTGGCCTTGAACTCACAGAGATCTGCCTGCCTCTGCCTTCCGAGTGCTGAGATTAAAGGCATGCACCACCACCACCTAGCATACTTAATTATTTTTTATTGTGTGTGTGTGTGTGTGTGTTTGCATGCATGCCTGCATGCACATCTGCAGAGGCTAGAATCCCCTAGAACTGGAATTTCAGATAGTTGTGAGCACCTGATTCTGGCAATCGAATTCATCTCAACAACCCCTCTTCTTTTTTCTTACAACCCAGAAAATATACTATTTATGCATTAAGGAAAAGTTGTGAAAATTTTGTTTTGTTTTGTTTTGAGACAGGGTTTCTCTGTGTAGCCCTGACTGTCCTGAAACTTGCTTTGTAGACCAGGTTAGCCTCAAACTCAGAGATCTTCCTGTTTCTGCTTCCAGAGTACTGGGATTAAAGGTGTGTGTTGCTACTGTTTCTCTGTGTGTGTGTGTGTTTAGTGTAAGAAATATCCTTCTGGGGACTGGAGAGATGGCTCAGAGGTTAAGAGCACTGACTGCTCTTCCAGAGGTCCTGAGTTCAATTCCCAGCAACCACATGGTGGCTCACAGTCATCTATAATGAGATCTGGTGCCCTCTTCTGGCATACAAACATACATGGAAAGAATGTTGTATACATAAATAAATAAATCTTAAAAAAAATCCCTCTGGTCAAATAACCCATATTCTTCAAAGGGAAAAGAGATTCACATAAAGTTTTTAAAGAAAGATGTAAAACATTATTGGATGGATTATGTTTGATTTCTTACTCCAACAAGCCAATGTTCACATATGGTATATATATGAATATGTGTGTATTTGGGAAATAAGTAAAATTTGAATATGAACTGTGTATTTAATAAAGTTAAGGAATTGTGGTTAATTTTGGTATGTGTGAGTGGAATTGTGACTTCAGGATCTTTAAGAAATCTTTGTCTTTTTATTTCCCTTAAAAAAGTTGAGGGGGGCCAGGCGGTGGTGGCGCACGCCTTTAATCCCAGCACTCGGGAGGCAGAGGCAGGCGGATCTCTGTGAGTTCGAGACCAGCCTGGTCTACAAGAGCTAGTTCCAGGACAGGCTCCAAAGCCGCAGAGAAACCCTGTCTCGAAAAACCAAAAAAAAAAAAAAAAGTTGAGGGGGAAGCCGGGCGGTGGTGGCGCACGCCTTTAATCCCAGCACTTGGGAGGCAGAGGCAGGCGGATCTTTGTGAGTTCGAGACCAGCCTGGTCTACAAGAGCTAGTTCCAGGACAGGCTCCAAAGCCACAGAGAAACCCTGTCTCGAAACCCCCCCCAAAAAAAGAAAAAAGTTGAGGGGGCTGGAGAGATGGCTCAGTGGTTAAAAGCATTGCCTGCTCTTCCAAAGGTCCTGAGTTCAATTCCCAGCAACCACATGGTGGCTCACAACCATCTGTAATGGGGTCTGGTGCCCTCTTCTGGCCTGCAGGTGTGCACACAGAAAGAATATTGTACACATAATAAATAAATATTTAAAAAAAGTTTAGGGCTAACAATGTGGTTCAGTTGATGAGCACTTGCCTGGGTGCAGGAGAGCCTTGGCTTGGTCCTCAGCACTATATAACTGAGCCTATAATCCCAGCACTCAGTAGGTAGAAGTAGGAGGATCAGAGTTCAATGCCATCCTCATCTTTGGCTGCTTGATGGAAGCCCAAGGATAGCCTGGGCTGAATGAGCCCAGGGGAAAATGTTGTTAGCGGCAGGACAAATGGCTCAGTGGGCCAGGTGCTAGCCATACAAGCATAGAAACATGAGTTTGGATCCCTAACCACCTACATTAAAAAAAAAAAAAAAAAAAAAAAAAAAAAAAAAAAAAAAAAGAGCTTGGTGGCAGGTCTGAAATCCCCCAGCACTGAGGAGGATCTAGAGACTGGAGGATTCTTGGAGCTTGCTAATCCAGCCAGACAGCCAATCAGTGAGAGCCAGGTTCAGCAAAAGACCTTGTTCAAAAATTAAGATGAGAAAGTGATTGATGAAAACACCCATTGTCAATCTCTAGGTTTCGCACATGTACACACACCCCCCACATGTACCACACATATGTATACACACGGGTAGTACATACACATACACAAAACCACAAAAGGAGCTGTTTGGTGACTTGCTCAAACTTTAAGGGCCCCTTTCTCAACATCCCCAGCAGACTACCACAGGCAGATGTCGGCACATCTACAGTGCAGCTTGTCGACAGGTCCGAGTGACTGGCTGCATAGGCGGGCATGTGTCTGTGTGAGACTGTAAGCAGCAAATCTTCAGTAGCTAAAATATGCCGGTGTTTCTATAATGCACATCACAGCACTTTAAACTCACAGCGACCCCGAGAAGGAGGGATTACTAGTCCAGTATTGTGAATACAGGAACTGAGGCAGAGAAAGCAATTTGCCTGTGGCCTTACAGTTAGTAAGGGATAGAACCGAAGCCCAGGTATTTCTGCTCTGCTCCCTAATGTTCTTGCTAATTGACTAAACCACAGTGGCCTTATTAGTGTGTGAAAGGCTTGTGCCCGAGAGTGACTTCATTTGGTGGGTGGAAGAGAGGAACCACAAATGTGGTCACAGCAGGGGCCACTCTGCCTGTGGTGCAGGGTGAGAGATGCAAGGAGCTGCAGAGAAGTAAGCCAAGCAGGCTGATTTGAAGTGAACCTATCAGTGGACATGATCCACGTAACATTTACTTGCTTTGAAGGACTTACCTGATTATAAAATGTAGCTAAATTTTATTTTGAAGTTAAAAATTCCTCTCCAAGATAATAAAATTGATCATTTGTCAAGTGCTTCTGTCTCCTTGCCTATAAGAAGCTATAGAAACTATGTGACACACACTGTCTGGGACAGGGTAAGGATTCACTAGGGACCTTGGTTGTAGAAGAGCCTGGGCTTAGGGTTAAAAGAGTAGGACCCAATCTCATGCTCACGATTTCCCAGCTAAACAACCTTGGGCCAGAGACTTACCTTACCTGGGCCTCACTTCTCTCTGCTATGACAGGGAGCTAAGCAAACTCTGAAACACTGGAAAAGTGCTGGGCATAGTGGACCATACGCACTCCCAGTACTTAGGTGGCAGAGGCAAGAGGATCTCTGTAAGACTGAGACCAGCCTGTTCTACATAGTGAATTCCAGGGCAGTCAGAGCTGCACAGAGAGACCCTGTCTAAAAACAAAAAAAAAAACAAAAATATTGTAAAAATTTTAAAAGAGATGATAAAGAAAGTGTCTGGCCGAAGGCATAGTAGGTATCCAGAAATTTATTTTGATTGCTTCAGATACATTTCTTCTGGGCCCTTTTGCCATCCAGATGATTTGATGTTTCTTTTGTCTGTTTGTGGTTTTTTTGTTTGTTTGTTTGTTTTTGTTTTTTTGTTTTTCGAGACAGAGTTTCTCTGTGGCTTTGGAGCCTGTCCTGGAACTAGCTCTTGTAGACCAGGCTGGCCTCGAACTCACAGAGATCTGTCTGCCTCTGCCTCCCGAGTGCTGGGATTAAAGGCGTGCGCCACCACCACCCAGCTCTGTTTGTGTTTTGAGACAAGGTTTCTCTCTGTAATAACCCTGGCTGTCGTGGAACTAACTGTAGAGTAGGCTGGCCTCGAACTCACAGAGATCTGCCTGCCTGTGCTTCCCAAGTGCTGGGATTAAAGGTGTGTGCTACCACCACCTGGCTTTCTCTCTCTCTCTCTCTCTCTCTCTCTCTCTCTCTCTCTCTCTCTCTCTCTCTCTCTCTCTCTCTCTCTCTCTCTCTCTCTCTCTGAATGTATGCCTTGTGTATGTGTATGTACGTGTCTATGCGGCCAGAAGAGGATATTGGATCCCTGGAGCTGGAGTTAAAAGTGGTTGGAAGGCACCTGATGTGGGTGCTGGGAACTGAATTCTAGTCCTCTACAAGAGCAGAAAGTGCCTTTAACCATGGAGCTGAGCCACCTCTCCAGCCCTATGATTTGATACTCTAACCTTGTTTTTTTTGTTTTTTTTTTTGTTGTTGTTGTTGTTTCAAAGTTATACCTGTTATCAGCTGCCTGAGTGCCTGCCCCCATCCCCATGAGCTACCTGCTTTATCTAAGTCTTTCTGAAAATCAATGCAGGGCATCAGCACAGGAACTGAAAGGGACGATGGTCGGAAAAGACCTCGTTGTGGAAGGAAGCAAGTGGGAGCAGTGAGGCGGGACTTCAAATGTACAACTGCCCTGAACGTTTGGTCAGGTGTGTGGCTTCATGCGTGTCCTGTCAGAGTGTCAGTTATCCCCCTTTCACAGAGAAGGGGGAGTCTGAATGTGCTATGGGGTCCTAAGACTCTCTGGGTAACTGTATGTGCTCATGAGACAGACAGAGGGTAGAGGTATGACCACGACTGAATTCTCCGCCTCTTAGAGGCCATGAGAAGCGGTCTTGGATGCCGGAGCTGAAGACATGGAGGTGTGACTGTATCATCACAAAGGCAGCGACCTGGGGAGATCTGTGACTGCACATCCTTGGTGCATGAACGCATCCTTGTGAGACTGCACAGTGAACGGGAGGAGGTGGGTGTGTGCAAGCATCAAACTCTATAAATTGTGAGTGTAAGGACATGAAGATTATAACAATCAAAGGACGTGAAAACGAGTAAGTGCGTTGGAAGGGGCGTGCACGGGTTGTAGGATTGTAGCTGAGTGTATGTGGGAAGGCCTGAGGAACTGGGGCCTGGTGAAACAGAGGGGTGGAGAGTTCTGTGAGGTAGGCCTCACACTCAGGAAGGGCTCCTAGCCTCAGAGGCCCTCTAGAGGGACTCTGGGCAGCGCTGTGATCCCCACAGTGGCTGCTTCTCAGCTGTGGTGACAGAAGAGCCTTCTGAGGAAAATCTGGATCTAATGTCTCCTCCTGTCTGCCTAATGGTCTAGGCCAGGAGACCCCAAGATAGTGGCAAGACTGACAATGGCGAATACCCTTGGAACTGTGGGGGCCACCAAAACATACTGCCTCCCTATAGTGAAGCGGCAGAGGAGGATTTAGAGGGTGTGTGCCCTTCCCTGAGAACATCTGTGTAGGATTTCAGCTTGACCTTGTGGTGACATATGAGAACACAAGCTTAGGTATGACATACTTGTGTGCAAGGCTCCCCGAGACCCGCAGAGTCACATACATACATAGAAACTAGCCTGAAGAACTCGCTTCTGTTGCTGCCTTTTTGTCTTTTGTGGAAATGAAGTGTAAAAGGCAACCCTCATTGCATGGGCTGATGGGAGTACACAGTGCTATAAAACACTCTTCAAGACAGCTTGATGATTTGTGCCCAGATGTAAAATGTATATTTTCTTTAAATATCATAATTTCATTTCTAAGAATTTATCCCAAGGAGATAATTGTGCAAAAACAAAAACAACCGTCCACATGTACACTCATCTTGTGGTATTTAACTGTGGGAAGCTGGAAACAACCTCATGTGCCTGGCTAAGCAGGTGGAGTGGTGACCGAGAACACAGCCATTAAAATGCTCACAGAGCTCTGTACTGGTGGGAGAAGAGTGGTTTCCTGATGTGCTGCTGAGTAAATGGCTGGATGGAACAGAACAGATAGCTCGACTTCCTTTCTATCTCACGCTTTTGTATTTATATTTTTTTAAAGGCAGGGAGAAGTCAGGCGTGGTGGTTCTTACCTGTAGACTCATTAGACCTGGGAGGCGGAGGCAGAAGGATCACAACTTCAAGGCCAGACTGGACCATACAGCTGGGCCTCATGAGACTTCATCGCTAAATAAATAAACAAATAAATCCAGAAGGGGTTATCTGGCAGTATACTCATTCAAATGACAACAATGGCTAGGTGACTCTAGTGGTCTTTACTTCTGATAATCATTGATTTTTATTTTATTGTTTTTCTTTGCTTTTTTTTTTTTTTACAGTGAATGAATACGCATCTCCTTTAAAGATGGTAGGAAGAAAGATCCTTGGCTTGGGGCGGGTACTACTTAGGGACTATTTAAGACTAAACCTCACATGGATGTGTTGAGAATGACAGTGTATTCAATAATGACATCCTAAACCAGACACTTCTACAGGTGATGTTACATACCCCTCCCTCCTTCCCTTACCCAGTGCTCCTTGCCCCATCTATGTTCTCTATTCTTTTCTCTCTCTCCTTTTTTTCTTTTCTTTTTTTCCCCGCAGGAAGATGTGAATTGCCTGGAGAAACTCTGGGCTTCAAACTAAGGAAAAGGAGACAAATCTAGAGAGTGATAAGTCAGCTTAGAGCCCTTTACTTCTTGGGACACACACACACACACACACACACACACACACTGACCTAGGACTCCCTCTGCTGTTGGTGCCCTGCCCCTTAACAAGGGTTCCCAACTTGTGTCTTTAACATGGGTTCCCAGTTTGTGTCCAGCAGGAAAAATATTTTGTTTTTCAACGTGATCATTCTAAAAGCATTTCCTCTTGGGATGAACTCCTTAGAACCCCAGGGCCCTGGGTGACTCTGACAGCTAAGGACTGCGCTGCTCCCCATAGCAGTTCTTCTAAGGGAGCCTTAGCTTTTGTTCCATGCTCCCTGGACACTGGAGGGACAGCCTCTCCTGGGTGGGACTCTTCTGCTTCCATCGATTCTAACAATTAGTTTTACAAGAAGGAGCTGAGGAAGAAGAAAGAGGAAGAGAAAGGTGAAGGAAGAGGAGGAAGAAAAAGAAGAAAGAAAGAGGGAGAAAGGGAACAAAGAAAGGAAGACAATAAAGCTCAAATCTGCCGTATTTCTGTTTTCCATTCCTACAAAAGATATGCTTCGAGGAGGGCGGTTGCTCTAGTCTAAATGATTGTGTCTCCTTAAACCCAGATGTTGGAACCCTTGTCTCTAAAGGTGATGGCGCGAAAAGGTGGCAGTTAGGTCACGAAGGCAGAACCCTCCTGAGTTGGACACATAAAACAGGCTCCAAGATCTGCTAGCTCTTCCTCTCAGGTGCGGTGTTTATCTATGAGGAAGTAGGGCCTCCCCGAACCTCCCTCCAGTACCTTGATTTCAGACTTCTCAGTCTGAATACATCTCTGTTGTGAAAAAGCTACCCAGTCTATGGCATTTTGTTATGGCTACCCCCACTAGACAGAAGCAGCAGTGGGAGACGTAGGAATCTACACCCATAGCCCCAGGGCCAGAGCCGTCAGGTCCAGGACAACACAAAGAAATGGTGAGGCCTCTCCAGCCATCACCAAAGCTACGGCCTCAGTGGTTCCCACTGTGGGAATAGAGCAAAACAAATCCTAGAAATTCTGGGAATCTATACGTCCAGTATAGTGAGGACGACCTAAGGTGTCAAAGTCTACTCATATCAGGCTGGACACCCAGTGAGATGATGATCCATACTCAAACCAAAAAGGTTCCTTATTTTTGTAAAGTACTGAGGGTTGCATAAATGTCCTGTATAGAGGAGGGTTGGTTCATTTATCTCACCTAATTTACTCTTTAAAAAATGCCATAGCTGGGGCTGGAGAGATGGCTCAGAGGTTAAGAGCACTGCCTGCTCTTCCAAAGGTCCTGAGTTCAGTTCCCAACAACCACATGGTGGCTCACAACCATCTGTAATGGGGTCTGGTGCCCTCTTCTGGCCTGCAGGTATACACACAGACAGAATATTGTATACATAATAAATAAATAAATAAATAAATAAATATTTTTAAAAAATGCCATAGCTGTAGATCAAGTTCGGGCTCCATCTTTTGGATGTCTAATGGGCACAATGTGTCCTGACTTCTGGCACTACCACCTCACCCAGCTCCCTGAAACACCACACTCACAAGCTGTGAGCTTTCTCTCTCATCTCCGCTCTTTGGCCTTCATCTCTTTTAAGACACTAGATCGCCATTGTCCTGTGGATTGAATTCCAAAGCCTAGAAATATAATTTACATGATTCACAATATTAATACATTTAAATATTATTTATTTATTTTTGAGATGGGATCTCACTGTGTGGTTCAGGCTGGCCTGGGATTACGACAATGTGTAAGTAGTCAGACAGGACATCACTACTACACAGGAAAAGGTGGCCTGCTCCGCCTCCTATCCCAAATGGGCTTTTTGCCCACTTAGCCCATTCCTGTCATTTGAGTCTCAGGAGCTCATTTCCCTAGTTCTTTGGTTAAGATTGATTCCACAGAACACAGCCTGGAATACTATGTTCTACACCAGGCTACCAGGCAGAGGTTTATTTACCCCAAGTGTGTTTAATAGTAGGTGTGGAAAAGATGGACTCCGAACTCAACAGAACTGAGATTGCCATCCTGTCTCTGAAGCATCAATACCTCTCCTGGTGGCCTTTGAGTCAGGTGTCCTCTATGACTGTGCCTAACATTAAAAACATCTACTGATAATGATACTTTTGAAGCCTGGCATAGTGGCACACACCTTTAATCCCAGCACTTGGGAGGCAGAGGCAGGCAGATCTCTGAGTTTAAGGCCAGCCTGGTCTATACAGCAAGTTCCAAGTTCCAGGACTACATGTAGCCAGGGCTGCATAGTGAGACCTGTCTCAGAACAGACAAAAATAATACTTGGTGTTTGTATTACACATAATGGGTTCTCAGGTCACTTTTACACGGACTCATTGCTTTAGTTAACTCATAGCATGTGAAATATGTGGGGCACATATTATTCCCACATCTCAGGTAGGTCACCGAGGCCCAGTTTACAGAACTAGCCAGATTCTTAGAGGTAGCGCTGGAAGGTGAACTCACCTTTCAAGTCATTGCATAGACTTGGGGCCAGGCACATGAAGGTGTGTAATATTCGCACAGATGAAGAGTTTGTTTGTTGGGGGGGGGGGACTGATAGAGACCCTACAAAAAAGAGAAGCCCACCTGTTCCAAGCCTTAGCTAAAGCACCACAATTAGATCTTTTCCTATGACCCCATGGTACCTGTCTTGGCTGCCCAGTTCAGCCCCAGGCTACCGAAGGCAGCAAGGGATGGGGCCTGACAGTAACGTTCAGGATTCAGTGGACTGGACCCTGGGTGGCGAGTTCAGGGCGGCGCTCACGAGGCTGCCCACCCACCCACCCCTCCAGGCCGATAGACTGAGGCTCGGGCCGCCCGCGACCGCCCCCTGGTGGACATCGCCGGGCGCGGCGTGGAGCCCCACCCCGTCTGGGTGCTTCCCCTGCGGGCCCCGCGGAGGCGCCGGCGCAGGCGCGGTGTCTCTCCCGGCGCTCTTCCCCCCCCCTTCCCCCTCCTCCCCATCCCCACTCCCCCGCTCGCTCCACTTTGGGGATAATTTAACATGTTTCACACTAACTTTCCCGTAATGGCCGCGGAGCCTTTAGAAATGCAGCCTCCCGCTTTATCGGCGGCCGCGCTAATGGTTATCTCGCAGCCGTGCCCCCGGCGATCCTGTCAGGAGTAAATAGAAGCTGACACAGTCATTTGCTTAAATCTTCTCCACACTTTTGCCGCATTTCCCTCCAGAGGATACCCCTGAAACAACAATTATTTGAAATGTCACGCGTTTCTGCCCCTGGGCTACCAACAAATGAACATTAAATCTATTAACAGAAAAAAAAATTAAATGTTTACTTTTCCAAGAAGGTGTTGAGAGGCCGGAGTTAGGGAGGGGCCGAAGGACAGGGATGGAACCGGGGTGTCAAGCAGAGAATGGAAGAGGAGTACCACAGACAGAGAGACAGACAGACGGGCGACAGACAGGCCTACAGAAACAAGTGGAGAGCCAATAAGATGAAACACAGAAAACAGGACCAAATCATGAAAGATGTAGGACTCCTAGAGAGGCAGAGAGCCAAGGCAGAGACAAGCGCAAATCACCCATCAATGTCACCCCTCCTGCGGTCCGGAAAAGCAAAAGCCCGAAAGGAAACCATGGACCTTTCCCAGAAAGAGCACTGGGTGGACCGAGCATCCTCGGCCAGGAGCACCTCCTCCCTGAGGACTCAGCCACACTTGCTGTCCTCTTAACCTGGGCGTGAGAGTTGCCAGACGGCCTACCTGGAGATGGGGGAATCCCTGCTGGACAGTCAGCAGTGTGGGACAGCTGGTGCTGGGACAAAGCTGGTGTCTTATGTTCCCCTTTGGCGCTCCTGGTCATCCTAGTCCCTGCTGTGACTCAGTTTCCCCTCGTGGACAGTGCAGGCCACCTAAGTGATAGGCTGAAGTGTCCGAGGGAGGCGCAATGGCTGAATTGTCCTCGCAGACAGGCCTCTGTAGCCATTGAGAGATGTCTCTCCTGGTTGTACAGAAGGATTTGGAGTGTGTGTGGTCATATGTTTTGGTGCTTACAGGAAGGTGCCTTGCTGTTTGGGAAGTCTAGGCAACAGGCCCCTCCTGTGGAGAACGGATAAGGAGTAGGGATCTCTGTTGTGGAGGAGCATTCTAGTCTCCACAGTTTAATCCAGGATCAGGATTTAGTGAGACATGCCTGAGGGAGCTGAAGGATTGGCAGTAGGGGGTGGTGGTGGTCAGGGTGAGCTCAGGAAGAAACTGATAGAGGGGTCAATGGGCGGTCAAAAAGAGGGTCCCGCTCTCTCCCCTTGTCTGTCCTGGTCCCTCATGGAACAATTTTCTTTGGCATTCTCAGTAAAAATAAGTAGGTCAGGTTTCACAGGGTGGGGGTGGATGGGGTTCCAGGCCAACTCAGTAAGGTGTCAGTGTGGTAGGGCTTAGGTGTGGCCAGTGTCTCTGCCAGGCTGTCTTTATTCTGCTCCCAAAAAGAAAAGTGTGTCTCAGCTGTGGCTCCACCCAGGAGCCTTCATCAGCGTGTAAGCTGGATGCGAACACTCATTCCACACACACCAGCCCAAGCCAATACCTCACACGGTGGACAGCAGCAAAGCCATGACGTTGCTCTCACATACTTGCTTCAAACTCACAGATTTTTATCCTTACACGAACCCATCCATGTTCTGAACACTTCAGACACACTTATGCATGCCCAGGGGTGCATCTTACATATTCAAACCTTGCACACTCACACACACATCCGTGATGACTTTTGGCCCCTGACCCTGACCCTGACAGTGCCTACCCCCAATCCTCCCACTGACACCAAAGAAGAAATGGCAAAAGGGAGTGTCTGTCTGTCTGTCTGTACCACCTAGGCTGTGTCCCTGTCTGGATGTAAACTTATACGTGTACAGTTTTTGTGTGTGTCTGACAAAGAAAATGTGCTTGCACTTTTGTGCCTTTGACTGTGGACATGTTGCCATAGCCAAGAAGACTCTGTGTGTGTGTGTGTGTGTGTGTGTGTGTGTGTGTGTGTGTGTGTGTTGACGGTTGTGTGCCAGTGTGGTTTTGTGTGACTGAGAGTGTGTGGTGGGGGTGTGGGGGGGTGAGTGCTATTTAAATAAAAAAGAAAGGAAGTGAATCAGGGTCGTTTCCATTTTAATTGTAAAACAGATAAGCACTAAACACTTTGAAAAAGTAAATGACTTGAGAATAATTACTCTCTATTACCCAGCGTCCCAGGGGGGCAGTTGGAGGAGCCCAGATGGCTACAAAAATGGGATTTAGCAGAAAATTGAAGACATTATTCACCGTAACACATTATCAATTACCTTCATATCAATTACAATAACCTTACATTAGCGAGGGGCCCCGAGACCCTCAAGCCCTGAGACTGGAATCACTGCAGCCCCGTGGGGGAGGGGTGGGAGGAGAGTAAGAGGATGGGAGGGGATTTGGGAGGGTCCTGCTTCCTTTCTCTCCTGGAAAGGCTGCCAGCTCAAGCCTCACGTCCCATTCTGAATCTCCACTCCCTGAATCTCTCCCTATTCCACAGCCCCTGGTAGAGTCTCAAGAGAAAGAGGACACATTAGACCTGGCGTGAGCTGAGTGGGTGAAGACCTGAGGAGCTGAGAGTCAAATACCAGGCAGGGATGAAGACTATGAGGGGTGGGGATGGAGGTGGCCTTGATGTTGGAAGTGCAGGGAGAGCCAGAAGGGCACCGGAAACCTGGGGAGCTGAGAAGACCCAAAATTGAGAGGTTAATGGAGCCAGTGTGCTCAAAAGTCACCTAGAAAGCCCAGTTCCATCTTGTGATCAACTGGGCCTCTATATCTCTCCCCTTCAAAGTTCTGAGGCTAGTCTAACCTTCCTCTCTCTTACTGGCCTTTCCCTATCTCTCTCAGTCCCCTGCCTACTTGAGCTTCTATATGATTCCCAAATTCTTCTAGATGATGTGGAGTAGGTGGCACTCACGGGAACCAGGAAAGGAAGTGAGGCATGGTGGCTTATATCTGTAACGCCATCATTGACATGAGTTCAGCACTGACATGACATGGGCTAGAATGAGACCATGCCGCACAACAAATGCATACATACATACATGCATGCATGCATACATACATACATGAATATGTATGTCTAGAATGAGATCTGGCCTCATGATAGATAGATGACATGTCTCCCCCCTTTACCTAGTCTTGCATTCGTGTGTGCACTCCCCCTTTCTGCTCTCTGATATTACACATCCGCTCCCACTCCATGCAGACACACGCTTTCCATTCCACACACAGAACAGGCCGAGGAGGGCAGGCCTGGGCAAAATTGTCAACTTGATTCATGGTGTGTGGTATGTGTCCAGGGGAGTGAGAGCTAACACTACCCCCTCCCCTAGGCTGGGCCCAGAGCACTAATTGCCAGTAATGAGCTAAAGGAGCTCAGAGCTGGCCCCGGGCAGCGGATGAAGATGTTCCCAGGGACCAGCCAGATCCATCCTGCTGTTTTGTTGATAGAAAATCTTTCTCCCCCAGTGCCCCTCTCAGTCTTTGTCTCCCCTCCCGTGGCTCCTGCAGCCTCTGAGGAGTCCAGCCTTTCCCCATCCCTGTCTCACCCATCAGCCTCTCTGCCTCCCTCACTGCTTTTCCTTCCATCCTGCCTTCTCTCTACTCTTAAATGGCTGCCCATCAGGGTGTCCACTGTTACACAGGAGGTGGGAGCTCAGCGTCGCCTGAGGTAGCTCTGGGCTTGTTGGGGAAAGCTGTAAGGAGCCGGTTGTAACCGGGTCTAAAGAGAACCTTTCTCCTACAATCTGCTCAATGGTGATGCTGGACAGCACCCAACTCTTCCTGTCTGGGCCTATGCACTATTTAGAGGGCCTTGGAAAAGACTGCCCAACAGAAGAGAAGTTGCCTAGGATACCCCCATGAGTCCTCTTCCTCAAATTGTTATTATAGTTACTCATAAATTATTGATACAAGCATTCACTAGTATTAATTATTGTAGCTACCACGGGTCAAGCACCTATAAAATGCCAGGCACTTTACATTCTCTCTTGTCTCCCGTTGTCTTCACAGAGCCCCTGCAAAGCAGACGTTATTATCCATGGTTTATAGATGAGCAAACTGAGACCGGGAGAGGCTAAACCGGTGCCGTATGACAGCCACAGAGCTAGGATTTAACAAAGTCTGACTCTAATACCCATGCTGTTTTCAGCAAACATTTATTCGTGGATGTGAGAGTCTGCGATATTGTAAGACCAAAAGAGTTAGATAAGGGACCCCCCTTTTTAAACTTAAAGAAATTTAGGGGAGTAAGAGCTAGTATGCTAGTTTAGCATGAGGGAAAAGCCATCACAAAAGACTCCTCTGCCGTGCCAAGTGGCTGAAGTGCCAGGCACACAGACTACACAGCACCCATGTGGGGGGGGGGGGGTGGCAAGCATAGTCATATATAGGTGAGTCTACGTGGGAACACTCAGGGCAAGCCTAGTCATGTATAGGTGAGTCTACATGGGAGCACTCGGGGCAAGCATAGTCATGTATAGGTGAGTCTACGTGGGAACACTCAGGGCAAGCCTAGTCATGTATAGGTGAGTCTACATGGGAGCACTCGGGGCAAGCATAGTCATGTATAGGTGAGTCTACGTGGGAGCACTCAGGGCAAGCCTAGTCATGTATAGGTGAGTCTACATGGGAGCACTCGGGGCAAGCATAGTCATGTATAAGTGAGTCTAGGTAGGAGTACTCAGGGCAAGCATAGTCATGTATAGGTGAGTCTACGTGGGAGCACTCGGGGCAAGCATAGTCATGTATAGGTGAGTTTACGTGGGAGCACTCGGGGCAAGCATAGTCATGTATAGGTGAGTCTACGTGGGAGCACTCAGAGCCTGCAGCCAGAGAGCTTTGGGAGAACTGAGAGTCACAACCGCCTGACACGCCATCTTGACGGTCTGTGGGCTTACTGTCTCTAGGGATTCTCTCACTCCTATTTGCCCACTGGAGTCCTTCAGCAAGGACTAGGCCAGGCCAGAAAGCTGATGGGAGCAGCTTGGGGGCCCTGCATGCACTCACCAATTCCCTTTTCTCCACTTCCACACTTACATTTGGAGCACGGCTGGGCAGAAGAAAGGGAAGGAAGGAAGAAGGAAAGGAAATAGAAGGATGGGGCTAGGACAGGACAGGATAAGGGTGGCAACCAGAGCCCTGGAGGCTGTTTATGATACAAAGATGTGGAAAAGCCTTGCATTGACTCCCTGGAGAAAGGAACCTAAAACTGAAGTCTAATTATAACGAATGATTGTTAATGAGTTGTCTAAACATAATAGATGGAAAGAATTAAACACCCAGAAGAAACAGGGTTTCATTAACACACAATAAAGAAACCACAAGTGAGGTGAACAGCGCCCTCCCCTGTTGGGCAAGACAGCCTCTCTCCTCTGTATGGGCCGGGCAGGTGGCAGAAAGCCCAGGCCCCCAAACTGGGAAGCCTGCAATTTTCAGGGGACCCTGAGCATTGCAGGCGATGTTTGCAAGACTGAGAACTGCCTGGGCCCATGCCTCCTTTAGTCTCTCTCTGCATTGGTGATACTGCATGCTGCACATCTGTAGACCAGAGGGTTTGGTTATTACCAGTACCAGTGAGAGTGCAAACCTGTGCGTCCTAGAGTGGACTCATCAGTAGGTGGTGGCATGCGGAATCTCAGATTCTAGTTGAGGAGCAACCTCTGGGTTTTAGGGTTGCTGCAGCAACCAGCCTTCTGCTCATATACCGTGGATCTGTGGCAGGGAAAATAGTGGGGAGAGGACACAGACACTTGTAAACACACATGTGAAAATCTGTAGGTCATGAATCAACCACAGTCACTGGAACTCAAGGCAGAAGGACATCAGAGACCATCTAGGGCAAAGGGTATCACCTAATGCCCGGAAACGGGAGGCAATGAGTCTGAAGTTGCACAGTTCTGAGCCACACCTCCCCATCTTATTTCAAGATACTCTCTTTTACAGAAGTCTTCCCACACCTTTGGCTTGCAGAAAGGCCACACACACACTGAAACAATATTCAAGTGTACGCAACTACACCTCAGCAACACAGGCCTCAGACTCTTCTGGGTAAGGCAGAAATATTTAGGGGTTCACATCAAGCTAACAGCAGCCATCTTTGCACAGGGAGAGGCCCCACGTGGCCCCAGAATGGCACAACGTGCAGGAGCTCACAGAGCAAGGGCCGTTTCTGACTGGAGTGGGAGAGCTGGAGAGAATCTGGCTTTGACTGACAGGTTAATGAAGCGCTTTATACTGGTGGTGTAACTGCAGAGGCAAGACGGGAGCAGGCTCTCTCACATCAACACCACACAGGCATATACACTATACACCCCACAACATAGGGGACACCCAACAGGGCCGAAGCCAGGGTAGCCAACCTCCAGAGTGGCCTCCTGCATCCAGAAGGGTGTCCGCTTGGCTCTGCCAACCTTCCTTCCTGGGAACTTGTGGTTGAAGGAATGATACACTATCAGTGAGACTGATTTAGTTTAGGCCATGGATGGATGGAAAGTAGGTAGACCAAGGGCACTGGGGTCCTTTGTGATCATAGTCAGGGTGGACCACCTGCAGCTGGACTAAAGACAGGCTCAAACTGCTAGGCTAAGCCCCAACATCCAGGTAGGCTTTTGGTGTGTATGGGACTTAGATTCTGGGTGGACATGAGAGAAAACATCTCCTTACCTTGCTTAGCCGAATTCCAGACCCGGCATCCTACCTTCCCCCAATCTTCGCCCTTCTTTTGACCCCTCCCCTTTGGAGCCAACACTGATTGGCTGCCATGCAGGCAGTGCGGGCCAACCAGCCCCCGCAGCGCCAAGAAAAGTTAATTTGGAGTTCTGGTCTCCTCCCAGGATGCATTTGGGCGGCCGCCCGTAATGAGATGCATAATTGCGGAGGCCTGCCAACAAAAGCAGGCTGGATTTAATTGAGTCAACGCATGGCCATTAATAATCCGACGGCAGTCCTCCCCACCCACCCTACCCTAACCCCCATCATCTAATGTTTTTGTTGCCCCCCAATTTACTGGGCTCCCATCCCAGTCTGGGATGCCAAGCTGACCATTTCCCAGTCTGCCCCAGTGTACAGAAAAACCAGACTTCCCTAGAATGTCATATTAAATCTGCCCATCTCTCCATCACTGTTATCAATATACCTTGGAAGGTACCTGTATCCAACCAACCTCTTTGTCCATCTTGTGACTACACTCACGAGTCCTAAGCCCCTCCCGTATGTCAGCTCGGGTTCGGACCTGGGAACACAACAGTCAATAGAGACACCCTCAGTGTCTTGAAACCCAGAGTTAGCCAGTGTCACTTCTCACTGATACTCTCACCGCCATGATGTTCCTGACTGTCAACCTCAAACACCAACAGGTGCACCCACGCTCCTTGTACATCCACACCCCCGCGACTCCTCTTCATCCCTCTTCTGTACTTGCTGGCTGCCTCCTCATGTCCTCTATCTGTCCCTTTATGTCTCATTCCGATGCCTATCTACTGCATACCTGTCCCCACGCGCCCATCCTCCATGAATGTCCCCAAGGGTCCTGCCCATCCTGTCCATCCTGCTCACCCTCCCCCACCCTTAGTTTTAGGTGATCCTATTGCCTGTTGTGTCTGCTTCCCTACAGCCCTTTCCCTGCCCCCTCTTTGGACCTCCCTCTACCAGCCTGCCAACATCAGCCACACACACACACACACACACACACACACACACACACACACACACACACCACTGCTTGAGTCCCCTTCCTAGAACTGATCCTGCACCTGCAAAACGGAACAGTAAATGCCTCCCAGGGCTGCTGAGGTTGATTCTGCGATGAACCACGTACCCAGTTCAGTGAGAGCCTGGCAAACCCTGGTGCTGTTTGTTGACTTCAGCTGAGTGGAAATGCATGGGTTCTCCACATACACCAAGCTCTGGACTGCTCAGTCACCCAAGTGATGCCTCAGGATGACCAGTTTTCTGGACTGGCTTGAACTTGCAATTGCTTGTTTGTTGGGCAAGCTCTTACTCTGCAGCCCAGGCTGGACCCACAGCCACCCTCCTGCCTCAGTCTCCAGACTGCTGGGATTACAGGTGCGGGCCACCATGCCTGCCTTCCCATTTGTCCCATGGACACCTGTTTGCTTACCTTTCCCTCAGGAAGTGGAGTGACCTGGAATCTGCTAACGTGAGCATGCAGCCTAAGAGGAGGGAATGGAAGCACAGGCAAGGCCCTGGAAGGTGGTACAACAGCCTGGTTGGGGAGAGTGGGTGGGGGTACAATGAGGGGGCACTGGGCATCGAAGTTTCTCGTGAAATGACAAGAATGCTCCCCTTCCCACCTACTGGGGGAAACAGAAGAAAGTACTCCCACGTTTGGGTAAAGGAGTTGGCACAGAGGAACTCAAACCCTGTGTGTAACCCGCACTCATTACTACCCTCTATGTTTGGGAGTGGGAGGCATCTGGGTACCTTCACTAAGCTAACTAAGTAAAAGGTCCTCCTCCCAGACCCTGAGCCTTTCCTTCCAAACTGGGATGGGCCCCAGCGGGCTTCCGGGAGGAGGTGCTAGGGCTGAGCTCTCTGAGCTACACAGGCGGGCGCACGTGGGCTCGCGACTCCTCGGAGAATCCCCGTCACCGCCGAAATCGCCGAAATTGGCTGCAACTAGTAAAGATGCCAGGAATTTGCACCTTGCTCTGTGACCTAAAGCAAAAATGACATGAACATTGACAAATTTGACAAGGAAATTTGTGCAAAAAACAACTTCTATTTGGCTAGCCAAGCAGCAAATATGCCGGATGATACGCTTTATTAAGCAATCCATTTCTCAGCAATAGCGGCGCCATCTGCAAAGGTTACCGCGCATCAGGCTCGGCACAGAATTTCATCTGCGTCTGCAGTCGGGGCCGCACGCGGACACATTTTTCATGTACATGCGATTCCGGATGCAAATAGAATCCGTGATGAAGGAGGTGACCTTCCGGGCCGAGCTGCGCGCGCGCGTTAAAGTCACACACGGGCTCGCCGAGAGCGGGAGGGGTTGGGAGCTGGAATGGTGCGTGGAGTGATGGTGGGCTGAGAGGGGGTGAGCGAGAACCAGGAAGTGGGGGTTGTTGAGGATGAATCACACATCTTTGGATCTTTTGGTCTGAAAAATGCTACTGGCGAGCATTGGCAGCATTCTCCCACTTCACTGATGTGGAAACTGAGGCCCTGAATCAGGGTATTGGCCAAGGCCATAAAAATGGCCATAATGGGGGATTGGATCAAGGCCCCTGTTCCTTGACCTCCTATGCTTAGTATAGAGAGAGGGTTCAGAGACCCTGGGTTTCTGCTAATTGAGTAACCTTGATCAAATTAAAGCTGGCCTCAGTGTTCTGTTCTGTACCACGAAGGTGCGCTAGCGTGGACATCACGACCTTGTTATGAGGACTGCTGAATGCAAGCTCTTTCCAAATATTTGTTAATTGAGTCAATTTGTTCCTTGTCCTTTCTGGGCTGTGCAGGCATATGGATGCAGGTTAGCAGGAAAGGGTGGAGGGTGGACTAGCACCCACAACTGAGGGAGGCAGATGCAGGAGGTCCCCTGCTCTTTCAGCTCCTCCCTTCATCCCCTAGTTCTATTCCCCTATTTCCCAGCCCATCATCCTTTGCGTGCAAAGAAATGAGTTGTGTCTTCATTTCCCACTCCCAGTCTTGATCAGTTATTCCCGTCTACTCCAGTTAGACTTGGGATCCACTGAGACTGAAGAGTCTGTCTGTGTGTCTGTCTGTCTTTCATGGTCTGTCATATCTCTGCTCAGCCACTCTTCCTCTTGATTCTGCCTTCAGTGTTGGGTCACTCAGGGTGATTTTACTGATGAATTTTTTTTTTCTGATGAAGCCCCCTCCCTGGCTCCTACCTTGAAGGGTTTTACCCTGCACATCCTCAGTGACTTGGTTTGTGTTTTGAGACAGTTTTCTCACTGGCTGTTCTGGAACTGACTTTGTAGAGCAGGCTGCCCTAGAACTGGCTACGTAGATAAGGCTGGCCTTGAGCTCACAGAAACTCATCTGCCTTTGTCTCCTGAGTACTGAAAAGATGTGCACCCCGTGACACTTTCTGACCCCCTTCCCACAATTCCCCCAGAACAGTTTGCAGCTGGTATCTGCAGAACTTACTGGGGTTTTTGTTTTTCCTTTTCATGGTTCCACCCACCCAGAAGTCTGTGTCTATAGGTCTCCAACCCCTGT